>NC_083883.1:66845697-67470697 GCF_032452875.1 Bos javanicus
TTTTATTAAAGACTGAATTTACTTACCGCCTTCCATTTTGAAAAGATAAAATGCAGTAACAGTAGTTCTCTGTAATTAGTTTTTCATGCAGGTATACTATATGTTTCCTGGGGTAATAGGGGATTCCTTTAAAGTAATAGAATCTTAAAAACAAAACAGAAACCTCTCATATACCCACTTCTGTCTCCACTCACCACTGTACTTCTCTTCTTCTCTTCATAAGAGTTGTCGGTGCTCACCAGCTCCGATTTCTTCCCATTTTGAACTCCCCCAGTCAGGCTTCACCCCAACTCCTCATATCACCCTTGTCAAGGTTATCATTGACCTCCACATGGAAAAATCTAGTCACTGATTCTGAGATCTAATCTTACTTAATATTTTACACAGTTAATTTCTCTTTTCTCTTTGATTGGTTTTCTTTACCTGTCTTTCAAGAGATCATATTCTCCTGGTTCCCTTTGTATGTCATTAGCTGTTTCTTGTCTCCAAACTTAACATGTTCAGTACTGAATTGTCAGTTTTTACCCCCTACTTCTCTTCTTTCTTGCTTGTTTCAGTTGATGGCAAAACCATCATCACACTTGCTTTAGCCAAAAATTTTGGGGTTACTTTTAATCTCTCTCCTTTTTTCCCCAGCCTGTATACCAGTCTGCAAGTAAATATATTTTTAGCTTTTCCCATAATACATCCAAGTTGGTATAAGCAGCCACTGTCTTTCATTTGAAGTATTGAAGTAGCCTCCTGATTTGTCTTTCTACTTTCCATGCTTACTGCCATACCATCTGTTCAAAGCACAGCAGCCAGAATGATAAGGTGAAAGTCAGGTCCAAATTCTCCTTTGCTTTGAGGCCTCTAATATCTTCTCTTCATATTCAGGCTAAAAGACCTTAATGGTAGCTTCCAAAGCCCTACATAATCTGAGCACTTTCTTCACCCCCACTCTTTTTTCTGCTCTGACATCTCCTTATATGTTTAGGCCTCAGGGGGAGTCAGGACTTTCCAAAGCCACATCCCAGACTCGCGGCTTTCACTTTGGCTGAACATCAGAATCACTTGGGAAGTTTTTGAATCCTAGAGCCTCAAAGTTATCACTCCAGGCTAAGTAAATCAAAATCTTTGACTGGGGAATATGCATTCATATTTAAAGGTTCTAGAAGTGATTCTGAAATGCAGACTTCCAGTCTTCTACCCAGAGAAAGAATCCCCTTTGTGAAATCCTGTATAGATAGACTTTTGATTTTGCTTGAACATTTCTAGTGGTGGGAGTATGTGACAGAAGCTTTGTTCAGTTGTTAACAACATTATTAAAGCTTCTTCGGTGTTTTTCAGACTTAGCAAGTTTGTTTATGCCTTGGTGCCTTTATACTTACTGTTCTGTCTTTCAGGAACCTCTTCTAGATAATCTGCATGGCATACACTATTTTTTCAGGTGTCTGCTAAGTTTCCATTTTCCACCCCAGTTATAAAGTGATGGTATTGTTAACTGCCTTGACGGTCGTTTTGATGAATAAATAAGATGTGTGCACGAAGCGCCTTGCCCAGTTACCGATTTATAGTATTTGAGCTTGTTAGAGAGATGCTTCTGTATTCATGCTCTGTATTTAGATATCTCATCTTTTGCTTTAGAATAATTTTGCATTGCATTAGCCGACTTTGGGTGAGGTCAGCAGGCAGAGAGTGCTTACATATCTGAATTATACCTTTGTTTCAATTTAAAATCTCATAAGAAAAGTCTCCAAATGTAAATAAGTATTTGCCAGTAGTCCCCATAATCAAAAAAGAAATTTTTTCAGTGAATGTAAATATTTGTTAAATTTGTTCGAATGTTTGCCTGTGTGTGTTTCCCTAAACTTTTCAGGGACATGTGGGAAATAGATGCCGTTATTCAACTTGGAGCAAATTCAGTTATTAACATGTTTTTAGAATTTAGGTTTTTTTTTTGTCCACACTAAAGTGGCTTCAAGATCTCAATTCCCCAACCAAGGGTTGAACCCAGGCCACAGCAATCAAAGTCTGGAACCCTAACCTCTAGGCTACCAGGGAACTTAGAATTTAATAACTTCAATGAATGTACTTCTAACTTGATGCATTAAGAAGGCCTACATGTAAATTTCATGCAACCTGTTTTTGTGTTATTTTCCTCTTAACTAGATTACAGCGAGGTAAGAAACAACAGATTGAAAATGGTAGCGGAGCAGAAGACAATGGAGACAGTTCTCACTGTAGTAATGCATCCACGCATAGCAATCAGGAAGCAGGACCTAGTAACAAACGGACCAAAACATCTGATGATTCCGGGCTTGAGCTTGATAATAATAATGCAACAGTGGCAATTGACCCAGTAATGGATGGCGCTAGTGAAATTGAATTAGTATTCAGGCCTCATCCCACACTTATGGAAAAAGATGACAGTGCACAGACAAGGTAAGTGTGGGTTAGTTTCAGATTGTCTGAATTTAGAATGGTTACTTTGGAGTTAGAAAGCAATTTCAGGTAAGAATTAAGGGTGATATTTGTCATCCTATTGTTGCCAGAGGCCAGCTGGATAGTTTAGCTGCCTGCATTTTGTTTTCTTTATTCCTCATGTGCTTGCCGTCTACACATGCATATCTGAAAGGAATGACCCTCCTAGGCAGAGGAGGAGAAAGAATCATTTAAATGTCTTTACAGTAATGCTCTAAAATTTTTGGCTGGCCAGCATGGCTGCTTTATTACATCTCTCCAAAGAGCACACTACCTGCCATCAAGTGCAGATACGCATCAGGTTGAGTGAGTGATTGAATGATACACCATGCTTTAAAAAAAAAACATGAAAATTAGCACTTATGCTCATTCTGAAAAACCTAAAAAAGACAAGAAGAAATTTGCTTATATTCTTAGCAGTATTCTTGCTGCTATAGATTCAGAACTGATTGTTGGGGTTGAGCGATATGTTCTGTTTTTCCTCTTAGTACAGTGTGTATTTGATTTTTGTTATTTTATGTCATATATTATGGATGGTAAGGTAGGTAGAGCTTTCATGGCCTGGTGGATGTGAGCTTGTACTTTTCTCTCTTCTGTACCTTTCAATAAGAAATTTTTAGATAATAGAGGAATAAATTTCTGATATTATTTTGTCAACATTTGAGATATTTGCATTTGGTATGGCTTTTTGGAAATGTTTTATAACTTACATACATTTTTATCATTAATCTAGAAATTAAGGTTTTAATGATTTGTTTTTCCAGATACATAAAGACTTCAGGTAATGCCACTGTTGATCACTTATCCAAGTATCTGGCTGTGAGGTTAGCTTTAGAAGAACTTCGAAGCAAAGGAGAATCAAACCAGATGAACCTTGATACGGCCAGTGAGAAGCAGTATACCATTTACATAGCAACAGCCAGTGGCCAGTTCACTGTAAGTATTTAAAATAATAGGCTGTTGATATTGGGGGCACTTTGAACATCTGAGAGTGGCAAGTTGTGGGGTGGGGCCTAATAAAATGGTGCATACACTGAAGAGAAATTGCAGCAGGGTAGTTAACTTGATATATCCATTTTTCTTTTATGAATGGTATAAGTGACAACAAGTTTATCCTGTTTTTTTTTTCAGATGGACTTTAATGTAGTTCCATCTCACTATTTTGTGCTTTGAGTAGTTTTCATAATTGTTTCTTTTTTGTTTTAGGTGTTAAATGGCTCTTTTTCTTTGGAATTGGTCAGTGAGAAATACTGGAAGGTGAACAAACCCATGGAACTTTATTATGCACCCACAAAGGAGCACAAATGAGATTTTACTAAAACCAGTTCTGAGAATGAACTTTTTTATAGCCTATTTCTTTAATATTAAAGATGTACCGTCATTACTTTTATGGACAGAACTTTGGATATGTTATTCAGTTTTCTTTCTGAGCCAGATTCGTTTACACTATTAGAATCTTTTCCCCTTAATTTAAGATCTCCTTTTTGGAAGGAACTGCAATTATTCAGTACTTTATTTTTCCTTTAAAAAGTATATCTAAATTGTATGTTTTCACAGAGTGTGGTTCCATTTGGAGCATCTTGGAGCTTTTGACCCAGGAATTTTTCATAGTTCTGTATTCTTAAGCGAAGATTTAGTTGGCCATCTTTCTCCCTCCCCTCAGAAGTTTTTTAGGCCTACAGAATGTTAAATATGTATTTTGACTTTTTTTCCTGGAGTCTTGTATATTTATAGTTTTCTATATAAGCTGTAGTATCTTCATGAAGACCAAGGCTCAAATTTACTGTGCTTAAAAAACAATTCTCATAGGATTATTATTTTCATGGTATTTTCTTCCATAATATCTCATTTTTAAAGAAAAGTTCTTTATGAACTTAGTGTCCATTGTCATGCAATGTTATTTTCTTCCATTTTTGTCCCTCTAAATTTGGAATTTCTGATCCTGGGAAAGAGAACCAAACAAGATCCCAAGTTCTGTGAGAACTTGGTTCATTCACAGATTTCATTGAAGAAAGAAAAATTAAATTGTTCTTATGTAGTTTTCAAGTGTGTATTTTAAAAAGTCTTTTTCTTTGTATTTTATTGTCACCTCATTTCCTTTATTATGTGTATGTTTTTTTCCTATTAAAATACCAGAGACATGGAGATATTTTGCACTTTAGCCTGGATGAAAAGTACAAGATATGTTCAAAGCTTCCCTAATTCTTTTCTTATTCATAGCTGCATAAGTTTCAAAAATAACATGGCACATAGAACTAACAATAGGGAAAATTTGCTTCTGTTTGAAAAGTGTGTTTAGCATTTTGGGTTGCCATATCAGTTTATAAATTTGGTGCTCTGCTAATTACACTGTATCTAGAGAAGCAAGCTAATGGAGCTTGAACCCTGCCTTGATGTGTAGTGAAAGATAACTCTGTAGAAGAATGTCAGCCAGAATGGTAAAGTCATTCTACTCTTCTTAATTTAGTTTTATAATGAAGGACAGTGTGTGGTGTCTGGACCCAAAATGGCTTTATGATAACAGGTCAGAAATAAGATTGACTTGTGTTGTTTTTTTTTGTCCCTGTCCTGATTTCAGGTATGTTTCCAAGTTTAAATTATCACAGTATTTATGAAAACATATTTGCATTGGGAAATTAACCATAAAAGGTTTTTACCAGGGGAAAGTTACCCTCCAATACCATTGTAACTGAAAGCCTGTCTAGTCGTTGTAAATATTTACCTGTCATTTTTGACAGATCGGGGCCAGCTTGATGTTTTAAATATTCACCCCAATATGAAAATTTAAAGGCTTGTTCAATTTTTTACCATTCTATTGAAAATATTTAAAATCTGTTTTTATAATTTTTTTTTTTTTTGGTAATCTGTGCCATGAAGTTTGAAAACCACCAAATATCAAGGAAAATTTTGTATTCAGTTCCTTTTCTGGTGTAATGTTAAATTGTATAGATTATTAATGCATGTCCACTGAATATAACCCTGGTTTTGTGATATAACTGCTTAGATTTTATTGGTGATATTAGATTAGTGGTTGCATTAAACAACTAAATTCCATTGTGATTATTAATTGACATTTGTCTTTAAGCAAAAAGTTATTTGTGAATATAAGCTTTGTGCTTAGAGAATGTATGTGTTTTTATCCATCAGTATGGGAGGATATAAATTCTTTGCATCATTAGTGAATTTACTGGATGTGTAATCCTTTGCAAAATATAATTACAGGTGTTTGATAGAGCACTGAGTGTATAGTGTTGTGTGTGTGTGTGTGTGTGTGTGTGTGTATGTTTGTGTGTGCTGGAGGGTGGGTACTGTTAAACATACTATTAACTATGAGTGTTTCATAAAGTATTATCCAAGTAACTTCTATGACCACCTTCTCAACTGAGAAATGAAAGACTCACTAAATAGGGCCTTTGGATTATACATTATCATTTTAAATTTATTAATATTATGCTAAAATATATATAACCTAATTTATCACTTTAACCATACAATTGAATGACATTAAGATACATTCAGTGTTTTTTAGCCATCACCGCTATCTGTTATTTCTAGAACTATCATCCCAATCAGAAACTGTACCTGATATGTGATATACCCCAGGTAAACTCTATTTTTCTTTGAATTTGACTATTTTAGGCACATTATATATGTGGAATCGTGCAGCATTTGTCTGTTGTGTCTTAATGTCTTATAGCATAATGGTTTTAAGGTTCATCCAAGTTGTAGCATATATCAGAATTCCATTCCTTTTTATGTCTGAATAATATTCCACTGTATCCATTCATTGTTGATGGGTACTTAGATTAATGGAAACCTTTTGCTATTGTGAATCATGCTGCTGTGACCATTTTTGTACAAGTATCTGTGAGAGTTCTTTAAGTTCTTCTGGGTATACACTTAAGAGTGAAGTTGCTGAACCACATGTCAATTCTATATTTAATTTTTTGAGGAACCTCAGACTTTTCCACAATGGCTGCACCATTTTACAATCCCCCCAGCAATACAGAAGGATTCCACTCTCTCCACTTCTTCACTAACACTTGCTGTTTTTGTTTTCAGTAGCTGTATTTATGGGTATAAAGTGTTATTTCATTGTGTTTTGGAGTTGTATTTCCCTAATGGCTTGTGATGCTAAGCATATTTTCACGTGCTTACTGGCCATTTGTATATCCTCTGTGGAGAAATACCCATTTAAGTCTTTTGCCCATTTTTAATTGGATTGTTTGTGTATATTGTAGAAGTTCTTAATATATTCTGGATATTAATCTGTCATCAGATATATGATTTACTCATGTATTTTCTCCCATTCTGTGGGCTGGCTTTTCACTCTTTCAGAAGTGTCCTGTGATACACAAAAGTTTTTAATTTTGATAAGTTCCAATTTTTCTATTTGTTGCCTGTGCTTCTGGTGTCATGTACAAGAATGCATTGCCAAATCTAATATCATGAAGATTTTCCTCCAAGAGTCTTTTTTTAGGTCTTTTTTTCCATCTTGAGTTTTGTATATGGCAAAAGATAAGAAATCAGCTTTGTTAGCATTTGGATATGAAGTTTCCCCAGCACCATTTGTTGAAAAGATTGCCCTTTCTCCACTGAATTGTCTTGGCAGCCTTAATTAATTTTCAGTTAATGAAAATCAATTGACCGTACATATAGGATGGTTTATGTATGGGCTTGTATCCCATTGGTCTGTATGACTTTTCTTTTGCCAGTACCACTCTGTTTTGATTACTGTACCTTTGTAATTAGTTTTACATTATCGTTTTAAGTCTTCTGAACACTGGGAACGACAATATTTCACTTGTACCTTTGAGAAAATTGAGTCTCAGGACTCTCAACTTGGAGAACCAAACATGAAATAATTGAAATGCCAAATGAGAAAAGATCTCTCATAAATTCCCACCACATTTCTACTTAGAAATACTTGGTTTACTAAGTCTTAGAAACATAATTATTAGAAAGGAAAAGTAATTAGTGTTCCATTGTTGTAACTATAAAAATGGCTTCCTTGATAACTTTTCTGAATTAATGGAGTAAGGACCGCTGAAAATCTGTTGTTCCATAAAAACAATGATAACACTAAAAGTTGTCAAAATCAACTTTGTCAGAACTCTAAAAAAAAAAAAAACTAAAAGCTTCCAGTAGTCTAAAAAGCATTTATTCAACAGAAACTGTAACAAAATGGTTTGTAACATTTTAAATTTCCCTGTCCATATTTCCTCAGTTCTAGGTCAGCTTTGAAAACAAGCAACCTTGCAACTGTTAAAACCAGCAGCCTCGTAACCACTGGAGGGAACTTGAAGCACCACAAAAAGCCCACTCTAGAGAATTGTCACTATTTGACCTGTCTGGTACCTCACTGAAAAGCTCTGTATTCTAAAGAGTTCTGTCTTTATTTGACCTGACTCCACTCACTCTGCAAAGATCTGTATCTTTACCCTGTTTACCATAGAAGCTACTTGAGGCTGTGATAACAATTGAGGCTAAACAGATGCTGACCAAAAACAAAAACAAAAAAATGTCATGTCTGTAGAGGGCTTTGAAAAGTTCCAGCATAATTCCTGGGAATCTAGAAGGCTGCATGTATAAGATATATGCATACCCAAAAGAAAAAGCATTAATCTAACCTGTGACAGAACTTGAGGCTCTGTAAGTAGGAAGTGAAAGCTAAGGCAGAGTTGTAAACTGCATGTTGAAGTGTTGAAGGCATAGCCCAGTAGTTTCAAAGAGCACTTCTTCAAGATTGGGAGAGTTAACTGTTTAAAGGCATTAAAGAACATTGCTGTCCAACCATTAGCTGACCTCTAAGCTAACAAAATGGAGAAAGAAATGGCAACCCACTCCAGTTTTCTTGCCTGGAGAATTTCACGAACAGAGGAGCCTGGCAGGCTTTTGTCCTTGGGGTCGCAGAGTTGGACACAACTGAGCAAATATCATTCACATTTAAGCTAGCAAAACAGAATATAATGGTCACACACAGCAAAAAAATGCAGACTTTACAGAGTCAGTCCAAGAAGTTCTAACGCAGCAAAACCTGAGGAGAGGAAGGGATTCTTTGTTCAGAGTTGGCATGTTATATTATTTTAAATGTTTAGTTCTCAACAAAAATTTACAAGACTTGGAAAGAAAGTGTCTGGGACAAAGCCCAGGTGTTGAAGTTTTTAAGTAAAATTTTGTTAGCCTTTAAAAGCTTGTTCAGAGAACTAGAAGAAACCATGTCTTATTGAGAATAATCTTTCTCCAAATAGAGAATAACAATAAAGAGAAATTATGATAAAAGAAGCAAATAGAAATCCTGGACTGGAAAACTATAACAGGTGAAATAAATTGAGTAGAGTCCCTCAAAAGCAAATTTGAACAGAGGTATTACTTGAGAGTAGCCTAATCAGAAAAAAAGGAATAGAAACACAGTATTGTAAATCAGCTATATTGTAATATGAAATAAAATTTAAAGGAATAAAGGGGGAAAACTACAGAGATCTCTGGGACACTATCAAGTATAATAGCATAATGGAGGTCCTAGAAGGAGAGAAGGGGTTACAGTATATTTGGAGAAATAATTGCCCCAAACTTCAGAATTTACAGAAAAGAATATGCACATCTGAGAAGCCTAACTACTGCTAAATAAGACTGGGTTTGAGAAACAGCAAGAGAAAAGTGATCACATATGAGGACTCTCTAATAAGATTAACAGCTTGCTTCTCATAGGAAAGTCATGGAGGCCCAGAGGCTCTGCAGGAAAAAGTCAACCTAGAATTCTATATGCAGCAAAATTACTCCTCAAAAATGAAAGAAATTAAGATGGTCACACATAAAAACAGAGCAAATTTGTCAGTAGCAGACCTGCCTACCCTATAGGAAATACTGAAGAATCCTTCAGGAAGAAATGAAAGGATGTTAGATAGTAAGTTGAATCCACATAAATAGTAGCACTGGTAAAGTTAACTGCGTAATGAAACATGAAGCACGGTAGGGACTTTTCGATTGTCCGGTGGCTAAGACTCCATGTTCCCAATGCAGGGGGTCCAGGTTTGATCACTACTCAGGGTTGATTTCCCTTAAGATTGACTGGTTTGAGCTCCTTGCTGTCCAAGGGACTCTCAAGAGCCTTCTCCAGCACCACAGTTTGAAAACATTAATTCTTCCGTCTCTGCCTGCCTTATGGCCCAGCTCTCACATCCATACATGACTGCTGGAAAGACCTCATAGCCTTGACTATACAGATCTTTGTCGGCAAAGTGATGTCTTTGTTTTGTAACACACAGTCTAGGTTTGTCATAGCTTTTCTGCCAAGAGGCAGTCTTCTAATTTCATGGCTTCAGTCACCATCTGCAATGATTTTAGAGCCTAAGAGGAAATCTGTCACTGCTTTCTTTCCCTTCTATTTGCAATGAAGTGATGGGACTGGATGCCATGATGTTAGTTTTTTTTTAATATTGAGTATTAAGCCAGCTTTTTCACTCTCCTCCTTCACCCACCCTTATTAAGAGGCTGTTTAGTTCCTCTTTGCTTTCTGCCGTTACAGTGAAATCCCCCTTCATGGATCACTGCCTTGTCATGGTGAAATTACAGCTATTGATGTTTATATTTACAAAGCAGATCTTAAAAACCTAATCTTCTACCTTGAAAATCTATTGCCATTAATTTCTGATAGGTGTGTACTTACTGCCGTTTTATTACTTGTTTTGGGCTTATTTTGTGGTTCTTCCCTGTCCCTTTTGTTTCTTCCATTGTGGTTTGACAGTTTTCCTTTGTGGTGTATTTGTGGTCCGTCCTTGTTTTTGTGTATCTATTGTAGGTGTTTGGTTACCGTGGAGTTCCACGGTTCTGTATTGATTTGTTTTAAACAGATAGTCCTTTAGGTTCAAACACATTCTGAAAGGATCTATGTTTTTACTACCTTTTCCTCTACTTGGTATTTCTTGTTATATTTTACATCTTCATGTTTATTCCTTTACTAAACTGAAAGTCACTCAGTCATGTCCGACTCTTTGTGACCCCATGGACTAGCCTGCCAGGCTCTTTTGTCCATGGAATTCTCCAGGCCAGTGTACTGGAGTGGGTAGCCTCTCCCTTCTCTAGGGGATCTTCCTAACCCAGGCACTGAACCCGGGTCTCCCACATTGCAGGTGGATTTTTTACCATCTGAGCCACTAGGGAAGCCACCCAAAATCTTTGCCTGTCCACACCAGGAGTCAAACCCAGGCCACCTGGGTGAAAACCAGGAATCCTAACCATTAGACCATATGGAAGAGGACAATTCCCTTAGTAATTACAGTTATAATTGATTTATAAATTTTTTGTCTTTTAACCTTTGTACTAGCATATTTGAGTGGTTGATACTTGGCTTTTACTACATATTTGCCTTTACTAGTGGGATTGTCCTTTCCTATAATTTCCTGTTAGGTCCTTTTCTTTTCCTCTTACAGAAGAACCTTTAACATTTTCTTCTAGGGTTGGCTTGGTATTGAGGAACACTTTCCATTTTTGCTTATCTGAGTTCTTTATCTTGCCTTCAATTCTAAATGATAATCTTGCTGGGTAGAGTATCCTAGGTTGCATGTTTTTCCCTTTCATCACTTTGAGCCATAAGTTCATTAAATACATTTTTGACCCCCATCTCTCTTCTGGGACCCCTATAATGTGAATGTTGATACACGTTACCCCAGAGATCACTAGAAGTGTGATCTTAACATTAAAAACATTTTTCTCTTTGTTGTGTGATTGGATAATTTCCATTGTTCTGTCTTCCAGGTTACTTATGTGTTCTGTGTCACCCAGTGTGCTGGTCATTCTTTCTAGTGCTTGTTATTTCAGTTATTGTGTTCAGTTTTGACTGGTTCTTTTATATTTTCTAGTTCCTTTAAAACTTTATCACTGTATTCATCTATTCCTTTTCCTAGTTCAGGTAGCATTCTCATTACTAATGCTTTGAATTCTTTTACCTGGTAAATATTTCATTAGTTCCCCCACCCTAACCATTTTCTCTTGCTCTTTGAACTGAAATTCCTCTGTCATCTTATTTGGCTTATTTTTCTCTGTCCCTATGCAATCAGGTGAAACAGTTCTCTCTGGCATCCTTGAAGGAGTCCTTGAGTGGGAGTATCCTGTGTAGTCTGCGTGTTCTTTGGTGGGAGAGCTGGATCGGACATGAACACGGGTCACACCTTTCTACAGAGGAGCGAGCTGGCAGCTGTCACTTGGTGGGAGGCGGGGTTGGAGGTGGAGGTGCTGGAGGCGGTGTGATGCAGGGCTTCCCCTCCTCTCAGTTGCCCGCAGGGTTGGGGTCAGGTCTCATGCTGCTGGAGCAGAAGCCCCGAGGGTCAGGTCCAGGCTGGCTCAGGTAGCTTTCAGTGTGTGCTCTTGTTCCTCCCAGCACTCAGCTTCACACCAGCGGGGAGCAGTGCTGGAGCAAGAGGTGCACGGTGGGTATTAGGCGAGGGCTGAGGTGACCTTCCTGACTGTCTCTGCTGTGCCATCACTGGAAACGGCTGCTCCCCACCTTGTTAAGACAGCACGTAGGGTTTGAGCTGCCTTTAGCATCTCATAGCCAACTGAGCTTTTTCCACGGTTGTGGCAACCCTTGCTTCACTGTGAATCTGCAGTGCATGGCCCGCAGTGCTGGAGCATCTGCTCAGCTCAGGCTGGAGGCAGTGGAGGGTACACGAGAGCGGTCATGGGCAATGTCAGCAGTCTGTGAGGTTTCCATTTCAATCGCCCTTTCCACCCAGCTGTGAGGCCATGTGAGTATCCAAGTGCCCATCATGAGTGGAGTACAGCCTTCCCAGAGCCCTCCTGTTAGTCTCACTGGTCTTCCAACCCGCCAAGGGCCTCATCTTCCCTTTGTTGGACCCCAGGCTGAGGTACCCAATGTGTGGCTTGAACCACTCGCCCTCCAGGGAGGGTAGTCTCCCTTTTCCTCCAAGTTCCCTCCCAGGGTCACAGGTCCCTACCTGATTGCCTGTTTTTCCTTACCTGTTTGTGTGTGGACCTTTTATACAGCCTTGGTTGTACATCTGACAGGTTCTAGTTAGTTTTCAGTGAGAATTGTTCAACATGTAGATGTATTTTTTATATGTTTGTAGGGGGAGGTGGGTTCTATATCCTCCTATTCCTTCACCTTATTTCCTCTCCCCGTACACATATATTTTAAATAATCAGATGGTCCAAGTGCTGGTTTGTCTCATGGATTTATAGAAACTTTTCTTAACTATACAAAAAAATAACAACTTTTATTTCTTTTCGTGTTCGTGAATTAACTGGCAAGAATAATAAAGGTTTTCTTTTAATGGTCATAGAAACTAAACATGTACTTCATCTATTCCTTTATTTTATTAAAATTCCATTAATTGGAGATAAGAAAAAGCATCCTGCTAAGATTATGCTGTAATAACACAAAGAATTTTTCTTTTATTTCTTCTAAATTAATACTCTTAGGTTGATGCAGCCCCAACTCCCTGAATTTCTGTGTATGTCATGGGAGTGGTTTTTTTTACATGATATATTAAACCTTTCAGTCATTTCTCTTCCTCCATTTCCCAAGCTTAATACTTGTAAAAAAAAGTTAGTTTTTCTAAGAAACACTTAGGTAAATGTGCATTAAATCCTTGAAACAAAAATCTAAATTTTTGGTATATGTTTTCATACAAACTCATATTCGGATGAAGCAAAAACCATATTTATTAATGGAAACAAGATTTTTTTTTTCAACTAATTTTTGTAGTCATGTTAGCCTGGGCTACTTGTGCAAAAAATTAGCACATACACAAACCAAAAAAACAAGCAAAACAAACAAACAAAAAACACCCCAAAAAGCAAGAAAATCCTCACTTCATAAATTCATAAGGTGACAAATTTTACTCCTGAGAGGTAGCATAACCAAGCAAATGAATATTGTACGTGCATTAACTGAGGCACTTGAGATCACCCAGTTTGTTTAATTCATAACAAAATCTCTCCTCAGAATTTCATGCCTGTAAACAATTACATTAGAACAGTAGTCTCAATTTATTTTAACAAAATCTTAAAGTGTAATCATCTGGACTTTAAACTTACAAGAAAATGTATTTCTATCTCTGATAAGTATTTAGTTGGAGAAATAAGATTTCTTGAAATTGGGAATATATTTTATCTTGTATTTGTGAAATAATACATTAGTAATCAGAAAGGACACTATTCCTCCTATTTAGGGTCACTTTAATAAAAGGATTCTGGATTCATCTTACACATTACAAACAGAAAAGATAAATATCGTGAATCACTTTAAGTAGAGCTGAGATTAAGTAATGTGTTATTTTCATAACATATAAAATTCCAAACAGTCTGCATGTGAAAATTTTCTGAGTTATTAAACAGTAGGGTGATCTCAGTCACAAACTTGGCTTCATATGAAATGTTTTCATTCAAATTTTAAGCTTTCTTTAAAATAAGAAAAACTTGGAAAGCATAGCTCCCAAACCAGCTAAATTAGAAACTGCTAATTTTCTGAATGAAAAGAGCAGTTTTTTATTTTTACACAACTGAATTGAAAGGATAGAAAAAGCACTACAGTTGTTACAGAGAATAATAATTGTGGCCATCAACACAGACATCTGAGAAACTTTCCTTTACATTTACCATCTTCTGCAACCACCTGCTTCTGCTTTGTCATTCACTGACATTTCAACCCTGTCAGCTACTGTGTCTTCAGATGCTGGTTGGACATGGCCCTCTGACTGTCCTCCGGTGTAAGTAGGGGTGCTGTACTTCAAAAGGATGGATTTAAACTGCATTAGAGGTGCATCTGTACGAACTCCCATTGGGTCAAAATGAGTTCGGCTTACTCGAAAGCCTGCTTGAGAAAGATAGCACAAAAACTTTTTTAACCTGCAACAAGGAAAGGCAAAAATGAGGTTCTTGTTTTAACTCATAATGTCATTAAAATAGTAAATATATACACTTTGTCATTCACTGTCTGTCTTACTTTGGCATATTCATTCCTTTAATGCTGTGTCTGTGGATGTTGTAATAAAAGGGAGGATGTTCAGTATTGACATCAGTCTTTTGCCTCTTGACTAAATTTGCAGTTGTTTCATTACTTTTTCTCTTTCCTGAAACGTACAGATATTAACACAGAAAGTTAGCATTCTCTTAAAAATCACAAGCCAGATACTTGAATAACTACATACTATCTCTTCAAGTCTAAATTCTTTGACACAACCTTTTGACCTGTATATCCAATCTTAATTCTTACAATAACATAGCTTTTATTGTAATATTTATATTTTCACTATCCTTTACTCATGTAATTTTACTGTTTAACTGTTTGCTGAATCAGAACTTCTTTCTACCTTCTTCAGTTGTAAGCCTCAAGCCTACCTCCATCTTCTGTAGAAAGCCATTTTTGAAATCTGGGCCAGTCATTCCACAGATTTCACTACTCTCAACACTACTCTGAGTTTGATTAAGTTCTGTCATTATATGTTTTCTTGTTTCATGTATTTAGGTCTTTATAATGTGTATAAATCCTTCCCAAATTGTATTCTAAGTTCCTGGAGAATAAGGTCCTTTATTTCTATAGTTGTATTCTCTACTGAATGCCAATAGAATTGACCCTTGTGAACAATGCGGTTTTAAATTGTGTGGGTCTACTTCAACATGGATATTTTTCAACAGGGAGAAACTACAGTAACACATGGTCCACAGTTTGTTGAATCTGTGGATGAAGGACTGACTTTAAGTTACACATGGATTAATCCCAGGGCTGTTCAAGAGTCAACTGTGTTTGATATACAGTAGTCTTCATTGAACACAAAACGAACACAAAGTCAGTCTCAGCGGCTTGCATATAGGAATTTATGAGTACACTGTATGATCTCATTGCCTACTTTTTACCACAGTACTTAGCCTTTACATTTTCAGTGAAAGGAAGCTAGCAAGTAAGTTTCTAGCAGTTATCCCTTGAAAAATCACAAAAGGAAGACAACTGAGATATCCAAGTTACCATATGGAGATTTTTTTCTGAATGTTCAACATGGATGTTGTTATGGCCAAATTTAAAATTTTCATGAACATTCACTTAAGCAAAAATATTCAGAAGACAAATTTGATGCATGAAAATGAACGATAAACTGCATTCAAAGATAAATATTGTTGAAGTATTGACTCATGGCTTCCCCCATTAAATCAGATAATTAAAACCTGATTATACTGTCACATTAAATCTAAGAAGGCACATGTACCCCAAGAGTTAGGAAAGGCTGAGACTAAAAATCCAATACCTTCCAATTACTATCATCAGCAGTATATAGATTTCTTTTGCCTGATATTTTCTATCATGTAAGATTTTATATGTTGTTATACTAGTTTAGAACAATCATAATTTTAGAGCTATAAAAGAATCCATAGAGATTAGTCTAACTCCCTTAATTTATACATGAGAAAGGCTCAGAGATTTTAAATATCTTCAAAACTTATGTTTTTACCTTATTCTAAAAAGGTTTTATGACAACTCTTAAAGGTGGGGGACCTGGCTAAGGTTATGTAACAAATGACACAAAGAAGTAGGGTGATACTCGTAAATTTAATGTATTTTACAGGATACTGGAATGCCTTTCTCTTCCCTCCAACAGAGAAATTAAGGAGAATAAATCATTTTTAAGTGATTTGAATCCTAACAAATTGGTTGAAGATGCTAAATGAACATGACTTGGGAACAGTATGTAGTTATTAAACCATAAGCTATTAGCAGGAGTTGAAATTTTCTTCTCTTTGAAAATCAACACTAAAATGCTCAGCAACTAATACAAAATTACAGCTTGTAAGTATAGTCCTTGGTTCTTTCAATCTCAACACTGTTTTTGCCTGTATACAAAACAGATTTAGAATCTAACATTGCCTTCTAAAAACCTTAGACATTAAGCACCACCATTACAAATCTTAACATCCTTTGATATGAATTTACAATGCCTAATACAAGTATATTTTAAAGTATATACACACCTCAAATTATAAGAAAGGCTATGTAATAAAATTCTTATGGCCAGAGTATAGGGTCTTCTGGTTGATCAGTGACATTTCTTTTAACATCTTGTATAGCTCTTGCAAGGGGATCACCATATACCAGAGATGTGAACAAAATACATATTGATAGAAGTTTTGAACTATGCAAATGCCAGATAAATAAGGTCTACTGTAATTTGGTTGCTGGTATAATAAGATGAAAATGAATTTGAAGTAGGCTACCAAAGCAATCTCTTCTCTTCCAGTTACCCTGCTGCTACGTGCTCTTACACAGATGCGTTCACACACAGATGCGTTCATACACACGCACACGTACCTTGTGCGCTGTGACTATCTGTTGTGGTATCGTCTGTAGTTTTAATAAATACACCGCATTCTTCTAAAATTAGAACAAATGGAAACAAAATATTTTACAGGATGATATTAAGCAACAATTTGAAGTTTACATAAAAGCTTACTAAATCTATGCACTGCTTTTATGAATATATGATTCTGTGACCAAAACAGGTTCCAAGAATTCATTTTTTGACACTCTATGATACCTAACAGGCCCACCCTTCTATCAGTAGCCAGATAAAACTACACAAGCCTATTTATACTAAAGAGAAAATAAAGTAGAAAAAACTTAACTTTTCTGAGTGGTAAGTGTAAACCTAGCTTCCATGGCTCAACGGATATTACAAAATTTTTGGCCACACTATTCTCAGAATGACCTAAAGTTTCTCTTTCCAGAAAGCAGATACAGGGTGATAAAATCAGAACAGACTTTTAGTTCTTTCAATCTACTAAAGTTTAAAAAATACATCTATAAAACAAAATCATCATTCCTTTCAGGCCCCTAATATAAACTTGAAGAAAACAATGCAATTAAAAAAAAAAGCTAACTGGATTACTGATGAGACTCATTACAGAGAATTTACTTAAAGCATACTACTTATATTGCTTTTAATTATAACATTAAAGATGTATTTTTGATAAACAATTTGTAACCTAGTAAATTAGTGTTAAGTCACCTTGCTTGTTGAGATTTGAAGGTGCATGAACTGAAAACTGAGGAGTACACTCTGACTCAAAGATTAATGTCTTTATTAGGGTCTGAATGTCATCTAAACCATGGTGAAGAGATTCAGACAGCATTCTTTTGAGGAATCCAGTATTGAAAAGGGAACTTGACCTGAAAAAAAGAATATAGAATTAGATTCAAGAAGTGTTTTCTTTAATAAAATAAGTCTTCGTAATTAAACAATGACTAAGTAATTTGCCTACTTTATCATGTCAATTCTCTAAGCTAGTGGGATTAGTAAAGGAAATTTCATTCACAATAGGTCAATTTATTGAGCCCTCATAAGGTGTATAGTCCTGTCGTACATAGAGGTGTAAGATAGAGTGAAGTATAAAATTCACTGTTTACCCTATGAAAGCCTATAAATGTAGACAGAATCTAGACTGGGACACACAGTAATGCAGAGGTTTTCACAATGCATATTCCTATCAGTAACAGTAATCCTTAGTTCTAGGGCATACGTGGCGGGGCAGGGTGACATCCATAAGAATTACATGTGCTGGTAGTGATGCAGTTAAAAAGTGGCCCAGGGCTCAGTTTCCCATTTAATTTGAGAATCACAAGTATAATGGACAGAATATGAATTCCAGGTCAGACAAACCTTTCCACCACTTACTAGCTATGTAATCTTGAGTAACTATTGTTTTGAGTCTCACATTCCTTATCATAATATGGAAAATAAAACTTCTCACAGACTTACAGGAATTAAATGAGATAATACACCTACAATCCCTAGTACAAGGTATATCCTCAAGAAACAGTAGCTATTACTAGGGTAAGCAAATATATATGAAAGGATATGTGATTTTAAGTGTTAAACAAGTGACCAGTGTAAGATTTACTAAAAGACAATTCAAAGATTATTTTGGATTTAAGCACTGAGGAGTGACACTTCAAAAAGGATGCAGAATTTGAACTAGAGGAAGGGAAGGGAGAAGAGACTAAATGAGCGTAAAGACATGAACAATGGCTTTAAGTGAGAAAACCTTAAGTTATTGTTTAGAACTCAGTCTTGGAGGTAAAAAAAAAAAAATGAGTTCTGGTTCTGTTCTGTGTGTGCGACTATCTAAATCCTGAGGGATCAGTTTTATCCAACACTTAAAATACACTGTGCCATCATTTTCTCATCTGGTAAAATGAGGGAGGAGTTGGGCTAGGAGATCTTTCTGGATCTAGCAACCTGTTACTCTGAACTTCCCCAGTTCCAAGAGTGGGTAGGGTCAACATACTGCAGGTGATTGAGAGAACTAGAAGGTAAGGCTGGCCAGGTCATTCTTAATCTAAAAGTATTTACTTGAAGATAAAATAATGGGCATCAGCACAAATATGTTTACCATTAAGTTAATTTTTAGACTTAGTAATGACTAAACCTTGGCCTTATAAAGTAATGAGGCTGGAGTTTGCCATGATTGTTATTACAATGCTATTAGCAATCTCAAATTTCTCCAAGAATCTCTAGTAACAAATAGCTTATGGGAAGGATTGTGAGTAAAAGCAATTCAACTTTCAAACATGAAAAACATAACTAGTTACCAAGGATGCAAAAAGCACACACATACATTAAATATTTGCAGCTCTGTCACATATAAACAGCTTTACCTAATACAAAAGCAGACATTCACTTTAACATGCCCTTCTTCCTTAAAATTAATTCCTCAAAGAACTTTTACATTAGTTGACTGGTCTATAAAAAGTTATAGTGATCACTTTAAAATCATACCCTAGTTCTATAATTATCAGCTGAAAAAAGCCTCATCCTTACTACGCATGAATGAATTATTTAGTTTGCAGATCAGCTTGGCTTCTCTTTAATCCGACTGCATCTTAACTCTGTCACAAACTTTTAAGAATAATGGTATAGAAAAATGTGAAAAGAAAACACCTCAGGTTCATAAGGGAAAAGAATTATAATTATTTACCTATATTTTTTTAAAAATTGAAACTAAATTTGTCTTCTACCACAGTAATCAAAAGTCAGCAATCAGATCAATACATGCATAAACTCTGAATACATTACTATGCTTAGGCACATACCATAGAGGTCCAAGTTCTATTGCTGTCTTTCCAGGCATGCTTCCATGACAATTACAGGGTAGCTGTCTATATGGGTTTTCTGTGAAAAGGTAATAAAAAGAAATCAAAGGAGAAATAACAATGTAAACAGTAGTAATTGTTATATAAGTAATAATTTGCAGCTACAATACACTGAGGATCTACTATGTGCCAGGTATTGTGCATTTATATGCATTAAAAAAAATTTAATCCTTAAAACTCTCTGAAGCAGGTATTAAGATCTCAGTTATGTAGATCAGATGATTAAAGCTTAAAAAAGATATAGAAATCCATGTCAAAATTAGAGGCATGGTTTTAAGTCACTATACTACCTGAAATAATTTCAGCAGGAGAAAGTCTTATAAATTCTACAAGCTATCCATATTTTAAAATCAACTGATGGGGTATAATTTACATGCAGTAAAATGTATACATTTTATGTGAAAAGGTTGATGAGCTTTAATAAATGTACATACCCATATAACCAACATCCATCAAAATAAAGGCATTTCCCATAAGTTAACTCTTCTGTAATTGGGAAGAGAAAATGAATTACTCTATTCCCTAGGCTTGATGCATATTCAGTCCCAGACATGTAGGCTAGAAGAAACTAATTCAGTTTAAAGAGCAATGAGGGCCCTGATGTAATCAGAATATGACTGGGGAGATACAAGACCTAGTCTTAGTTTCCAAAATGGCATGATATTCTACCATGGACTTTCCTGTTCACTTAAGACTCAGAATGAAGTGAAGTGAAGTGAAGTCGCTCAGTCGTGTCCGACTCTTTGCGACCGCATGAACTGTAGCCTACCAGGCTCCTCATCCATGGGATTTTCCAGGTAAGAGTACTGGAGTGGGTTGCCATTTCCTATAGTCATTTTAAATCAGATTTTCTCCAACTGAGTTCCCCCAGGCCATTTCTGGGTTGATCATTCACTTTCTTGGAATGGCCTGATCTGATCAATGGGCCCTAGATATATCCAGAACTCAGGATTACGGTAGTAGGGACATGGGTCTATAGCTTCTTGCTATCTGATATCACTGTCATTTAATGCAGTTAAGTGGCATAATTCACAGTTGTATATATACTTAACGGCCTCCTTCATTGTTTGTTCCTAGGTCTACCTTTCAGCCTTAAAAGGTGTGGTTATCATTGACGTTAGCTTTGTTGAGAATGATGCTGCTCAAATGCTGTACAAATATATTCAAGACATCTTCCCTGAAACCATTAAATAATTAAATTACATGTACTACAGGCAGAATTACCCAAAGTAGGGTGATTTATATTTATGGTTATGTCAGTTGTACCAACTTACCGCAGGCAGCACACAAATATTTGTCAGTTTGTTTCCTGATGTATTTTGCAAAATGATCCCATCATATAAACCTGTGTCTTTTTTGAAGACCCTTGCCTAAGATTTCTTAGTGCCTGATGAGCATCAGCATCTTCAGGGATCAGGGTTATCATTTCAAGTTACGAAGTAGAAAAAAATGAAGGTATGAAGAAAGAACTACTATATCTATGTCATTGGTAAATAGGCCACGAAGGTAATTCCAGATGAGGAATTCAAACTATTTAGAGACTTTAAATGAAATGGACTGAACACATACTTTAATCTCTTCTGTTTCTTAAAGCATTATTAAGATGAGAACAAAGGAATAAAATTCAAACCCCAAAGATAAATAAAATGTGAGAAGAGATAACAAGATGATGAGAAATGTCAATAAAATTTTAGAAGTGGGAAGCAGATACACAAAGGGGTAACTGATTTAGCAGGTCAGAGAAAGCTAAAGCCCGAGCCTGAAACGGGTAGACAGGCTACCAATAAACAGCAAGCCCACTGGCACTGTGGGGCCTGAAAAGGCTTGAGAATGAAAGTACTGACTGTCTTTGAAGATGGAAATAGGGTAGTAATGTGGGGGGAAAAAAAAAGACTTCATTTAAAAATTTTAAGACTTGTAGATCTTCTCCAAGATCAACAGTTAGGCTTCTGTGTCTTCTCCATCCAACAGAGGAAGTTAATCTTGGGTGAGGCTGAACCACAGGGGATCTGGAACCAGGGGCGTTAGTCACAGTTAAGAGTGAGGAGGCATATGAAAAGAAAGGGACTAAGTAAAAGTCTGTACAAATGCTAAGACCTGCCAGTCTCCTTCCCCAACATGGTTCCTAGAAAGCTGATAAAAGACTGCAAGATTCCTCTGCATAAGTACTTACCAATCCAGGAGAAAAAACACACATACAGATTGGCTGACTGTCTTTTGGGAGTTCTTGTAATGAAAAGGCAGACTGCCTTCTCATTACAGTAAAATCTTATCAGTTTATAAGCCCTGCCCCAAGAACTCCAATATAACTGTCAGCATGGAAAACTAAGACTACTAGACATTTGAGATACACTATGACAAGAACAGAATTGCAAACCAGAAATAATTAGGAAAGAATAACTAACAAAATAATAGCAACAATACAAAAATAAGCAAAATGAAAAACCTATCCTCCCCTAAATATAAAATATACCCAACTACAGTCAATAGTATCATAGAGGTAAGATTAGATTTCACATCTCTGAGACAAGAATAGGATACTATTAAAAAGGGAACAATAAAAATATGAAATAACTCTTGGAAATGAACAAAGTATGACAAATTTAAGCAGGAAAGTTGGAAAAATAAAACTCAAGGAAATTTATAAAGAAGAACTAAATGCTAAGAAATAAATAGAGATGTAAAAAAAATTAGAGGGTTAATCAAGCAGATCCATCATATAACTAAAATGAGTTCTAGGAAGACAGAACAGAAATAATTTGAGAGAAAAAAATTATCAAAGAGAAAATAGAAAAAATTTATCAAAACTGAAGAACTCAGGTTTAAGGGCTCACAGACTGCAGCACAATGAATTAAAAAAGATGAATTCATAAACATCCTGAAGTTATTTTAGAATAGTGGGTTAAGAAGAGAGATTTTAAGAGCACTCAGAGAAAAAAACACAAAGGACTATTCCTAAGAACAACAGCAAACTTGTCAATATTGAAGGTTAAAAGACAAAGGAATAACATCTTAAACATTCTGAGGAAAAACAACTTCTAACCTAGACTTCTATATTTACCCCTGCAATCCTTCTAAGGAAATCCTCCTAAGGGAAAAAGTGTAGCTTCAAAAGGAGAAAGTGAAGAAGGAAAGGTCAAAATACATAAGATTTAAGATATAGGAAGTACATCACAAGGAGAAAGCCAAAGAAAATTTCCATTATGAGTCTAAAAGGAAGAGCCAGGGCAACAGCTTTTGGCAGACTTAGAAACAAACAACCCAAACCAGAGGAGGAGGACTGTCTCCAGCGGAATTAAATGAAACCCAAAGGTTGTTTTTAACAAAAATCACAGAAGCACTAAACTGTATTATGGATTTTGAAAAGTATATACACACCCAAAAGGTGACAAATATATAGTAATGATTAATTCGAGTAATTGAAGAGGTGTATAAAAAAGTTATTACAGCACTGTAACTGGTTCCTCTCTGTGGAGCAGCCTTGTAAGAAAGGCAGCAATGATCCCTGTATCCTGGTATTCATACCCTTCTCTAATCTCCACCTCTTGAAGGCGAGATCACTGGATCTGTAGACTCATATCTAGTGACTAGAATATAGCAATATTCTCTTTTTCTCTCTCCCTTTCTCTCTCTGGTTCTTTCTGATGAAGTGAGCTGCTATTCTGTGAAGAAGACTACTTGACAATGAACTGAGAACACCTCTTAGCAGCCAACAAGTGCTCAGGTCTTCAGTCTAACAACCTACATCCAGGTCATAACCATGTGAATGAGCTTGTAAACAGGTCCTTCCCCAGTCAGGCCTTGATGACTGCAGCCCCAGCCAATACCTTGACGGCCGCCTTGTGAGCGACCCTTAGCTAGTGGACCCAGCTGAGCTATGCCCGGATTCTTGACTCAAGAGAAACTGAGATGATAATGTCTTAAGCCACCAAGTTTTGAGGTAATTTGTTACACACAGATAGATAACTAATACAACTTGTAAAGAAAGTTTTTATATTTATAAAAATATGAACACGGAATACTGATTAAGCCAACACTGGAGAGGAGAAGTACATGCATGTGACTGAGCTGGTCTGAGATTCTGAATAGTTGTCTTCATGAAAGGAAGTTATAGGCAATATAACTTAGAAATAGGGAAGATATCAAACATTAGAGACTTTAAACATTAGAAGAAACAGCTGTAAGATTTTTATTAATAGTTGGTTACTTTAGGGACTGGGGCAGATATCATTACTAATAAGATGCAGAACTATTTGATTTTTTAAATTATATACTACATATTGATAAAAAGTTCTAAGTGATCTGACTTTTTGGAAAGAAACACTCATTTATACTCCGTAAGTCCTACATGATTACAACAATGCAGAAAACAATTCATATTGCTTAATAGTAATTTATTAAGTCAAAAATCCTTTAAAATGTTAGATTAAAAAAACATTCTAGTGACAGATTCCATAACATATCAGTTATATATGGAATCTAAAACACGGCACAAATGAACCTATCTACAAAACAAGCAGACTCACGGACACTGAGCCCTGTGGCAGGAGAGGGGTGGATGGGAGTCTGGGTTAGGACACATAAACTACTGCATTTAGAATGGATGGAAAACAAGGTCCTACTGCTTAGCACAAGGAACTATATCAAGTCTCTACAATGGAAAAGAAGATGAAAAAGAGTGTATATACATGTATAACTGAGCCACTTTGCTGTACAACAGAAATTAACACAACAGTGTAAATCAAACATTCTTCAATTTTTAAAACAATTCAAAAAAAACCCACGGTAGTAACAATCCAAAATTATAAAGCGACATGAAGGACTCCTGAAAGAGAAGGAAAGATGTTAAGTTTTTACAGATTCAGGATCAAATGTGAGCAGAGTGTATTTGAGTTTAATTACTCAATGATATTGTAAAACACTTATGGTGAGAAATGAAAGGATAAAAATCTCCATTTAAGAACTGGTTCATAATTTTAAAGGTAGGAATACCATCAGTAACACTGGGGTACGAGGTAAAAAGAAACACTGAGGTGTTTTTTTTTTCTAATTGAGGTGAAACTCACATTAGTGATATCCTTTTAAACACTGAAGATGTGTATTATTTCTTACATAAAAGAAAATTAAATTAGGAAAAAATAGAAAAGAAACCACAGGGCACTATACCATTTATCTAGGAGGACCAAAACTTTCCCAAGTTTCATCAAAGATATTTATGAAATTTATATTTTAAAAAGCCAAGTGGATTCTATAACCTTTCTGACTCTGTTGCATTTAAACCAAGATCAGGATGGTGGACTGGGCATTTAGAGTTGGCTTCTCTTATTCCAAATCTTTAGAAATGACAGAAAAATTTATTTTTGTGAATAATTCCTAAATACTGCTAGAAAATAAGAAGAGAAGTCATCATACGTCCCAATCATTCAGTACTTGCTGAAAGCTTATAAGCTGAGAGAGAGTACTACTTTAAGAAAACCATACTGGAGGGAATAGATATTAAAGGCAGAAATAGCCTAGGGGCTATATGAACCTAAAAAGCAAAGATGAATGCTACTAGAGTAGCTCTAGGACAACTGTTAAAGGGATTGGTTAGAAAACTGTACTTGAAAAAGCTGATTACTCCTTTAATCCATGATTAGCAGGTTACAGAAGATATCTGTATCCAGTTTGAAGTGATAAAGGTTTAGGTTGGAGAAGCAAAATAATGCCCCA
This sequence comes from Bos javanicus, assembly GCF_032452875.1. Taxonomy (NCBI): domain Eukaryota; kingdom Metazoa; phylum Chordata; class Mammalia; order Artiodactyla; family Bovidae; genus Bos; species Bos javanicus. The sequence continues at coordinate 66,871,034 of NC_083883.1, forward strand.
AATTTGATTAAAAAAAAAAAAAAATTACCTCTGGGCCTAAGAAGCTCTGAATTCCAAGGAGGATGAACACAAAGAGACTCACTCAGACATATTATAACCAAACTGCTGAAAACTGCAAAAAGGATCTTGAAAGCACCAAGTATCAAGTACAAGGGAACAACAATACAACTAACTTTTAATCAGAAATAATAGAAGCCAGAAGGCACTGTAATGATACAGTCAAAGTGCTGATTGGTACTTTGACTGATAAATGATAGGTATCTCAGCTTCATGCACAAATCCGAAGGCACCAGAGAGAACTCAAACAAAGGAATATGACAGCATGCCCTCCATTCCTACTATCGATTAACGCTAACAGAAGTACCTGGACAGAAAAAAAGCATGGTGGGTTCTGAGGAAGCGTCAAAACCACATCTCCTTAATTCAATGTGGTCAAGATAAACTACCAACTGGTTTATTTATTTATCTTTCATTAAGCAAAAAAAGGATCCAGTGTCAGAACACTCTGAAAATAGAGCTCTGAGAAGAGACTGCCTTAACAGATATTAAACAACACTAAAAGGAGTAGAAGTGAATGAATGCATGAACATCCAACCACTGGAACAGAATAGAAATTCTAAAAACAAATTCAAATCTATGTGGGATTTTAGTATAAGGTAAATATGGTATTCTCAAATAAGTGGACAAGAGGTGACCTAGTCAATAAAACAACCTTCTCTGAATAATTTAGGATTGCAAAGCTTTTCCCAACTACAGACAAAATGCAGAGTACATTAAGCGTCTGAATAACTTTACAACAGAAACAATGAAGAATGTCTGCATGAAAGAATAAAAGATGCAAACACAAGTGACAAAAGGAGAAAAAATATCTACAACTATCGTATCATACCCCGAGGGTTAAATTCTACTATATAAAGAGTTCTTAAAAATCCACATTTCAAAAGTGCTAGGAAGCTAACAGAAAACAACGGGCAACTGTTTCTATGTCCCAGAAAAGCAAATTAGAAACAGCCTGATGAGGGCACATGCCACATCTTTTTCCTATTCCCCAGGCCTGGCATATAGTAGAGGCTCAATAAATATTTACTGGATGAGTTTTACAACTGATGGGTTCTATATTCAGTCAAAAACATGACCATTATTTTTATAAAATTAATGATTTGAAACATCCCAAACAAAGAAGTAATCTGACTTAATGTTCCTAAAATTAGTGACAGTGGAAACTAAGTTATTTCTAGGCGTTTTGACAGAAGGCATGGCTAGAGAGCATAAATTATAATGAGTAAATGACTTTAATGAACTCACACGAATGTCTTGTCTGTTGATGAAAGGAAATCCAGTATAGGAAATAAAGTTAGCACTGTAATCTTTAAAATCAAAGGACAACAATATGTATAAATTAGGGATGTGATAAATGCTTATTTATTGGAGGCTTACACATAAATTCAACACAATATTCAGTCAAAAGAAACTTGCATTTACCTTCTACCATGTTACCATCCTTCTGAAAAATTCTCTCTTCACACCACTGACAATGGATTAGGTACTGAATCTTCTTGGCTGTCTCATCTGCAGAAGTTGGCCCCCTCAAAACTCTCACAACAACCAACACAAAATGTTCCAGAGCCACTGCAAATAGTACTTCTATGCCTTTGTTACATCGGGCTGCAGCTCTGGAAAAAAATTTTTTAAGTTGTTTTGAGAGCTTATCATTTTCCTTTGCTTGGCATTATGTTGACCTTATATTAACTTGGACAGTACATATACTATGGAAGGGTTATGGGAAAATAAGAAAAATTTAACTCTTTGTAGCAGTGGTTTTAAAAGATATATAAAAAAGTGGCTATAAAAGATACATACTATACACTATAACTTTTACACAAACTGAAACACAGGGAATTATAGGGTGCTTGGCAGGCTTTTGGTAATTACACATGTTCCTTTATGATATCTTCTCAATATTCTTTGGTTTCTAATGTCACTTTGTTTCTTGTCATCACAACCATCTTTCTTTCTAAAATTTTTACCTACTTTTTTCTATAAAAGCTTCTTCCAAACAATATATGCTTACTGAGTACTAAATACATGCAGGGAAGTGTGCTAGCTGCTGACCAGCTGGTAAAAAATGAATAAGCAAAGTCCTTGCCAGTATTATGTTTATATACTTTTGTATTAAATTCTACTTGATACACCATTTATGTACTCAGTTTTCCCTCTTCAGTTGTACACTAACTTAGTCTGTATGTACTGCTTTGAATTTGCTGTTACATTATAAACATTTTAAAGTATGTACAGTAGGTCCTTGGCATGTACCAAGTGAACATCAGAGGTTTTAGTTATTTAGGAATAATCCTGAAGGTCTATGAAGTCTAATAATCTGTATTTTTGCTGAGGTAAGGATTTCAGTCTAAATGCTGTGAAACTGGTGCTGGCGTTAGTGACAGCGCCGGCTGTAATGATCTGTAATCTTAATATTCATTGACATTGTATTATTACTATTCTTCGAGCATAACTTTATGCATAAAATGGGTGCTCAAAGTCTTCCTTTCTTCAATTGTTTAGAAAGTCTAATGAGAAACAGAACTTTTTGTTTTTACAGGTGAGATCATTTCACAGAATCAAATTTATAAGCCATCATTTTTTTCAAACTATATAAATAAAGAAGATAAGATGAAATGGACATTAAATAGTGATCATTTCTAAATCTAAGATCAATTTTTGCTTTCCCTTTTTGTGGTGCTACCATCCTATATCTACTCTGTTTGTTGAAACAAAATGATTTGAAGTTAACTTTCATTTTTTCTTTCTTACTACTTTATTTAAATAACATTTTAAAGTGGAGAGCAAACTATTTTAGGCACAAGCTTTTAAATAAAATTCTAACATACAACATAAGATTTCCAAAAAAATCAAGATCACATATACAAAATACAGAATCTGTATTTTGTGCATATTTTGAAGAATGAAATAAGCACTTCTTGCAATATTATTTCTATCATATACTCAGACATACAAAGGTTGGCCATTTGGTACCTTGCCACTGCAGCTACAACAATTCTTGCAGCTAGCTCCTTGTAATATTCAGTTCGGACAATATTACAGCCGTAGTGACGCCGGGCAACGTGTTGTGCCTTGGCATATAAAGAACTGATATCTGTAGAAGTCACTGACACTATGCCAAGGTTTCTTATATTTCTGAATGCTGAATCAAGATAGTTCACAGATGTTCCAAAAGGATCTAGGTGTCTAAAATCAGAAAGAATATGGACATATTTAAAATCATATTAGTAATCAAAATCATACCATTGCCATATTTCTAATGATAAAGTTCCATGGATTCAAAAGTACTTCATAAATCTATTTTAAAAACATTAACTATGTTTTTAAAGTAAGCAATAAAAGGATCTTATGATATCTTAAACACGTGAAAATAAAACCTGCTTAGAGAAAAGTTATCATGCCCAGGCATATTACTTCAAATGCTAGAAAATGCTCTTATGGCATTCCTTAAGCCGATGCCAAAATATTGTATTAATTTAAATAAACAATGACAAACTACCTTAATTTTTAACGGCCCCCTCTCTACCCCACCTCCCTTCAAATCCAAGTCAGTTTAGAAAGTGACAGAAAAAATTTTTCACTTACATGAAATCAAAAGATCTCAAATGCATTAGTACATTGGCATCCATTTTGGTCACCTTAATATTACCAAGGTTTTCCTCTCCTTCTTCCAGAATATCTTCCCTTTCTTCCTTTTCCTTACTGTCCACAACCACTTTCAATTTGTTTAAATGGCAGTTCTCCTGAATCAACGTCACAGAGTTTTCATTCAAATCATTAATTGTAACCTTGACTGCATTTCCAAGATGTTTTGCCCATTGTAATCCCATTATCCCTTAGGAGAAATTGGAAGAAAAATGGGTTTTTAAATTATAAAGAATAAAAACTGTAATAAAAATAAAGAATATAATTTTGTAAGTAACAGAAATAAATGTTTCAAAATCTTAGTATTTTCAAAAGTAATTCTTATTCTACTTTCTCACTGAAATGCCTCTTAAGAAGATTTACCACAAGAAAATGTATCCTGCAGATTTCCATTAATAATTCTTAAAAAACTGTTCTATAATCCATGTTCAAATAAAATACCTATGTATATTCTTTATTTGGGGTTTAATAGGATATTTTTTTCCTTTCTTCTTACAATGGAATACTTTTTTTTCAAACAAAATCTTACAGAGAAATCCAATATACCATATGAGTAAGAGTGGGGTTTCTCTACTTGAAAAGAAGTTGAGAAGCTGGAATTCATCCTGCTGAAGCTTACTCTAATACATGAAAATAAGAAAACTTTCGTGGATGAATGCTTTTCAAATACTGCACCACAGCATCACTGTGAGTGAAAAACAACTCTGTATGTGTAAGCAAATGATCAAGAGGAATTGAGACCAAGAGGGCCCTCTCACAGGTTTTCTATCCCTGTTGGATTTGAGTCATAAGGGACATTCACTGCAAAATGGGAGATGGTGACACCAGCCTAGCCAATACGAAGTAGAAAACCCCCAATTTACTGGAAGTACTGACCATATGCATACATGTGACTCATTAATGTAAAAAATTAACACCTACTATGTGCCATTTACATTTATTTTCCTATTCTTAAGATAAGCTTGTGAAATAAGTTCTAATATCTATATTTTAGAGATGGGGAAACAAGCAAAATGACTGCTACGAGCTTTATTTAAGTTTACAAAGGCACATAAAAAGAAAAGATCTTCCTAAACAATAATTTTAATGTTTCAGGTAAAAAAAAGAGGAGTAGTTCATTGCAGTATTATTTATAAGAGCCAAGACATGGACACAACTGAAGTATCCATCGATGGATGAATGAATAAAGAACATGTGGTATACATATACCCAACAGAATACTATTCGGCCATAAACAGAAGGCAGTCCTGCCATTTCAGACAACACAGACGGACCTTGAAAGTACTACACTAAGTAAAATAAGTCAGAGAAAGACAAATACCATATGATTTAAATTAAACATGGAATCTAAAAAAAACACCCAAACGACAGAAATGGAGATCATATTTGAGGCTGCCAGAGGAGGAGACTGGAGGCGTGGGAGAATTGAGTGAATGTGGTCAAAGGGGACAAACTTGCAGTTATAACAGAAAGATGTTCTGGGGATAAAATGTACAGCAGGGAAATTACAGTTAACAATACTATTTATTTGAAACTGACTAAGCGAGCAGATCTCATCAGAAAGGGGAAAAAAATCTATAACCATGTGAAGAGATGGATTTAAACTTTTTTGATCATTTTACAATACGTGCATATAGCTAATCATTATATACCTAAAGCATATACAATGTTATATATGTTGACTATATCTCAACAAAACTAGAGGGGGGAAAAAAGAAAATGACTCCACTGTTAAGAGACATATATAGTATCCAGTGTAGGTATGCTGCTGCATGCTAAGTCACTTCAGTCATGTCTGACTCCATGAGACTCTGTGGACTGTAGCCCACTAGGCTCCTCTGTCCATGGGATTTTCCAGGCAAGAATACTGGAGTGGGTTCAAATCTCTCCTCCAAGGGATCTTCCTGACCCAGGAATTGAACCCACGTCTCTTATGTCTCTTGCACTGGCAGGTGCGTTCTTTACCACTAAAGCCACCTGGGATAGACATTTAATAAACATTACTGAATGTAAAACACAAGGGTGGGGGAAGACTGTGTGAGGGAAAATGGTGGGAAATAAATCTGAAAAAGTAGACTGTGATCAGACTATGGAGGATATTAAATTGCAATCTGAGAAGCTGAACTCTAGGCAATTAAGATGCATGACTTTTTTGACTGAAAAATAACATGATCAATTCAGTGTTTGAGAGCAAAAGCTGTTTAGCAACAGCAGGCAAGACAGATATAATTGCTAAAAATCACTCTATTGGCAGATATGGAATGAAAAAGAGTATGAGTCACGATACAAATGAAAACTTAGAACCGTTCCATAGTTGAGTGTGGGGATAGTGGTGGGAAAAGGAGTAATAAAAAAATGATTCATATTTAAAATCTGACCGGCTCAGAGGATATGATCACCTTAGAATCATTACTTCATCACTTTTACCATTTCTACACTGAGACATTACTAATGATGATGATAGTAGTAGTAGTAATAATATAATAATGATGATACTGAATACTTTTATAGCATTTGCTATATACCAGATACTGTTCTAATTTCTTTACATGTATTAATTTCCTTAATCTTTACATTATTTTAAGGTAGGTACCTTCTTTTGGATAGATAAAGCAAATTAAAGCATAATTCCCTGGGGTTAGACAGCTGGCATGTTATAAAGCTGGGGTTTGAATGCAGTCAGTCTGACTCCACAGTCCATGCTTCCAGCCACTACTTCTCTCTGAGGTGAGGAACTTACGCCGAACTAGGTCGTGCTTTCATTCTATTGGTACAAACTTCCCAAGAATACACTCCTATAACTTTTATAGGATAGGGTACAAGTGGCTTTTCAGAAATTTTCTACATTTTCCAATCTTTTCTATAGTGTTATGTCCTTTTGGGAAAAATGTTCTCAGTCTTTAAAATTTCACCATAATATCTCATTGCCTAATACGTAGGCAATGTTTACTGCAACACAGACACACACACACACACACAAATCAACCAAACACCAAGTGCTTACTGACTGCTGCAAACAAGTATTCTTGCAAAAAAAAAAAAAATCCTGTCTGAATATGACCAAACCTGAACATCCAACTACCAATATACAGAAATAGAGGAATATCTTACATGAACCATGATGATACAATCAGCAAAAATCTAGGCTGTGGGAAACTCTACAGGACAAATGACCTCTTATATCAACAAATTATCACACATACACACAAAATGATGAAAAGAAATACAGATTAAAAAGGGACTTGAGACCTATCAAACAACTGAAATATATAGTTTTTGGATTCTGACTTAAATTTTTTAAAAATTTGAAATAATTAGGTCTATCTAAACATTTGATGACATTAAAGAATTATTCTTAATTTTTTAGGTGTGATATGGTATATGGGTTTTAATTTTGAAAAGTCCTTATCTTTTACAGGCTTGCCTCACAGCTCAGTTGGTAAACAATCCACCTACAATGCAGGAGACCCCACTTTGATTCCTGGGTCGGGAAGATCCACTGGAGAAGGGATAGGTTACCCACTCCAGTATTCTTGGGCTTCCCTTATGGCTCAGCTGGTAAAGAATCTGCCCACAATGCAGGAGACCTGGGTTCTATCCCTGGGTTGGGAAGATCCCGTGGAGAAGGGTAAGGCTACCCACTCCATTATTCTGGCCTGGAGAATTCCATGGACTCAGTCCATGGGGTCGCAAAGAGTTGAACATAACTGAGCAACTTTCACTTCACTATGCTTTACAGATCCCATGGAAATATTTACAGATGAAATGACATATCTGTTATTTGCTTCAAAATAAAGGAGACAGAGTACAGGGCAATGAGTTATAAAGGAAAGTGCACAGGAATACAGATAGAAGACTGAGTGATGGATATAAAGGAATTCACTTATTATACACTCTAGTTTTGTATATATTTGAAAATTTTCCATAATAAAAAATTTGCCTTGCATTTTTTTAATATAAAAATACTTTGCTTGATGTGATATCCATATACATTTCCTAAGAAAAGATACTGTACAGGAAGTTCAGCAAGCATGCACAAACTTCCAATTATAAGATAAATAAGTACTAGGGATGAAATGTACAACATGATGATTAAATATAGGTAATAGTTGTATAGAGGAAAGTTAAGAGGATAAATTCTAAGAGTTCTCATCACAAGGAGAAACTTTTTTTTCTTCTTACTTATCTATAAGAGATGATGGATGTTAGCTGAACCTATTGTATATGTAAATCAAACCATCATGCTCTACATCTTAATTAAACTTGTACACCCATACAGTAATGTATGCCAATTCTTTCTCAATAAAACTGGGGAAAAAAATCTCTTAAGGTTCACATGATATAAACAAACCCTTAGTTCTCAAAGTGGCTAAACAACAACAAGGAAAAAATAAAGGGAAAGAAAAGATACTGTACAGATTTGATAAAGTGAGGTTCCAAAAAAAGCTTCATCACTTACCAGTTGCTCCAAAGGCATCTAGACATTCCAAAGGTTTTCGCTCCTTAGCCAGAGCAGCCAGTGTACAGAATATCAGCTGCCTAGAAGAAGGAAAATAATCTGAAATAATTTTACTGTACCATGGTTTCATCATTGTGGATTTTAAGAACAGTGAGAAAGTGTTCCTATTTACTGTGCAAACTACTTTGAAAAGAGACCTAATAACATATTCCTTACTTAATAGTATAAGAACTAAAAACCTGTGAAATTAAACTATTAGTCAAATTGTGTTCTATTAACAAGTATTTCCTATGAACAATGATTTTATAAATAAAACTTGGCACAGGCCCATCAGTCTGTTCCTTTAATTTTATATAAAGTTAGACCTACTTTACTCCGAGAAAAAAATTGGTTTGGCAGAAAAATAAAACAATCGTTCTGAGAAAATGCAAAATAAATGATTTTCATTCCATACCTACTTTTCAGTTTCAATATATTAGAACAAGAAGATTAAGAGAAGGTACATTTGTAACGAATTGAAGCATCTGAAGCATTCCATAACTCTTTTTTAAATTTATCTTACCGATTCAGTTTCATTTTGGGATTAAAATAAGAATCTGTTTTCTGAGGTACAGTATAGTTAGGACAAACTTGTACATCTGTGTCTGCCTCTTTCAAAATTTCTTTAGGTGGTTTAGCAGCAGAAGCTAAAATTAAAAAAAAAAAAGATTTCCAGTGAAATAGAAAATAATTATAAATATCAAGAACAACATAAAAAATAACCTTCCTTTATAATAGTTTCACGTTAATGAAATCAGTTGAGTAGATGTCAAAAAAAAAAAATCACCCAAAATTGATCTACATAGCCCTGTCTATGGAAAAGAGCAGCATTCCGTTAAGTATTTGGTGAATTAAAGTTTATCAGCTTAAAATCTTAACTGTCTAGCACATCAATGTATCTGTACACCTAATTAAGGACAGTTACCCTAAGACTGTGCCAAATCCTAAAATAACCTTTACTCATCAAACACTATATTGTGTTTATAGAGGCTGGTTGCTAAACACATATTTTATTATGGTTTAAATGTTAGAAAATTAACCTGTGTGGTAACATTCCATTAGCTAGCATGGATGACTAAGAGTCATTCTATTTCCTGAACATGCTTGACTTCAGAATATTTTTGTGATTTTAAATCACAAATTATATTCCAACAGCTGTAAGCTAATGTATAAAACAATTATTCTACTTTTAATATACATTAGAATCATTCTCCTATAAACTCAAATGAAATATTGATATATTTGTGTGAATATATTTTAATTATTTAAGAAAGGAGAAAGAATAATATGTGGAGGGGAATAACTGAGATTATTTATGTTTGGATTTCTTGATCAAATTACAATCAGAATGTTAACTGAGAACCATATTTCTCTTTCTACAATGCCACATAAAAGTAATCTTTCCTACTGTTATGTTACATATCTTTCTGTACTCACCTAAGTGTCAAGTCACATATCTCACAAGATAAGCCTTTCTCAAACCAGGTTCTGTGAGAAAATTAAGCCCTTCAAATAATTATTTCACTACTTTTTTCAATACTTAAAAGAAAGGTCCAGAGTACCATTCTAGATGTATTCATTACATATAATGGATGCCTTAGGGCAGAAGGGCTTAATTCTTGAGAAGGAACAACCTCACTATTAATAAGCTACTAATAACTTGATCTCACTCAGGACTATAAATAATCTTTATATATCACTCTGCCTCCTTTTTCCAGTGTTTTTCAACAACAAGTCTAAGATAGTTACAGGTACAGGAGCCATCAGTAATAAAATCCTATTATCTTTCATTAGGATATCTACATTTACTGGGCATCAGCTGCTTTTTTCTACTCATGTATTAAATACATCTGTTAAATTGAGACCAGTTTATACTGTTGGGAGTCTCACAGAAAAAAAAAAAAACACTGGATGGATTAGCAGTTAACTAAATGATCTGGTTAAGTCACAGTATTCTATCTGTCTGATGTCTAAAAATAATAATTAGACCACTGTTTAAGGATCTACTTATTAACATGTTAATGAGATTGCTCAACTCACCAGCAATATACCTGGATTTAGTCTCTCCTTTGTTCACATGGCGCCTGACATGTCCTAGCATATCTGTCCTTCTGGTGATTGTTGCTGAACAAATGATACAATGATAATGGGCGCCCATTTTACTGGATATCTATCAAACAGAGTATTTAATTTAAATACATAAAAAACTTACTAAGACAATGAAATAAAAGTTTATTTAAGGTTGTGAATTTAAGTATGTTAGAAGATAGTATTCATTTTGCCATGTGACTCTGAAAGGATCTTTATTTCCTTACCTATATTTACATCTGCTTTTTAATGTTACAATAGGTCACAAGTTTGTTAGTTTTTTCCCATTCATTCTAATCAACAAATAACTACTCTTATCTTCTATAAGCAACACTTATAAATGGTACGATATAGCAGCAGTGTGTTGGCAGACATATAACTGGCTCTCCGGGAAAATACGGCCCTCATTTGTAGTGTCTGCAGGTCTGTGATCTAAACACTCTACCATAGCCAATGTCAAGCTCCACATGTGACATTTCAAGCTACCCATGTGACATCACTGAATGTGAATTAGGGAAGAGATGTGCAGTATCACAGCAGAGAACACTGCCACCATGCAGACACAGTACATACATATAAATGACACACGAGCACAGATATAGTAAAATAACTGGGAAGTAGTGAGTTGTTGAGTATTCATTACTTTTGTTTTTAATATAATTTATTTACTTTTAAGTTCACATTTTTAAATTTTTGATGATGGCCACATTTAACAACCGGCTCTCCAGATTTCTGGAAATCTGAGCTAGTGCTGCTGCTGCTGTTGCGGCTGCTGATAAGTCGCTTCAGTCGTGTCCGACTCTGTGCGACCCCATAGGCTCCTCCGTCCCTGGGATTCTCCAGGCAAGAACACTGGAGTGGGTTGCCATTTCCTTCTCCAATGCATGAAAGTGAAAAGTGAAAGTGAAGTCGCTCAGTCGTGTCCGACTCTTAGCGACCCCATGGACTGCAGCCTACCAGGCTCCTCCGTCCATGGGATTCTCCAGGCAAGAGTACTGGAGTGGGGTGCCATTGCCTTCTCTGGAGCTAGTGCTAGCACACTCCTAAGTGTTAAAGACATAATAAAAAGTCTATTTTTTCAAGCAAAAAGTTCTCACTTTTTAGTTTCTTATTTAGTTAAGAACAAGACGACTTCCAATAGCTCTTCCCTGCTTATGATGCCTTCTTACTCTTTACTCGCGATCACAGGGCAAGGACAGAACAGTCAAGAACATTCCACAATTTATGGCATTGTGATTATCATACTCAAAATATCTTAGATAGGGTTAATGGGCCAAGCATTATCCTGACAAAGTATACTTAAGAATGTTTTTCTCCCCCAATACTTTACTTTTTTTGTGTGGCCTAAAAGGAAAATTTACTAATAATGATTTATTAAGCTAATATGCATTCAGGATAGTGTCACTATAAAATATTTTATAATTTGTATTCCCCAAAGGTTAAATGTATCCTAATACAAACACATGTACTTTTTAAAGTTACTGAGGTTTCAGTAGTGTCTTCATTCTGTCCTTTGACAAATTAAGAGGAAGAGCATAGGGAGGATGAGTATGAATCAACACTATTAAGACCCTTGCTAAACCACAGAAATTAAGTTATTATTCTATGACCAAAATTTATTTGGAAAGAAAAGTGCTTTCTACTTAAATTCTCCATTTCAAAATTAGTATGTGGGTTAATTTTCCTTTCGAACATATGATAGCAGGTGATCTGACTGAAATTAAAAACTATAAAATGAAAAGTTCAATACAGCAACAATTTTCACACATTTCTTATTTTTCCTACTATGGTAATCTGAAAGCCCTTGAAAACAAAATCTTAAAAGTAAACCTCATTGCTGAATATACACATTTTAGTCTTAAAACAAGTAAAAGTCTAAAAGCAAGTAGTCTAAAAGCAAGTACTTCCTTTAGAGATAGCTAAATCTAAAAACAACAAATCTAACATGTGATTACCTGTTCTCCAATAATGTTTGGTTTCACCGGTCGACAAGGTAAGTGACAGATGCACATCCGGTAACCTAGAAGGAAGAACTGCTGCTTGTCTTATCACTGCTCATCAAAAGTTCAATTATTATTAAAATTACTACCAAATTTATAAGAATAATGGGGATTATTCTTATATCTGTAATGTCATAATTTATCTGAATGAGACTAACTTAGTTTTATGCATTTGCTATATATATGACACGGTATAAAAACATACACAAGAGATCTAGGTTCAGAATCTGGTTGTTCCAAAAACATCTGTTATTTTGCATTAGTCATGTAGCTTCTTTGGGACTCAGTTTTCTCATCTACTTTTTGCCATCTTGACTTTTTCTCAACTTCATCTTCTTGCCTTATGCTGCATTTACTATTACACAGCGTCTTCTTCATCAATGATATGGCACTTAGTTCTCTTTGCGTACTTCCTACTTAATCTTTACAGATCCTCTTCCCTCTCTCATACTCTAAAATGTAGATTTTCTGTATGATGGATCTGCTACATAAATTTTTTCTCACTTCCTGACTAACTTGAATGCCTTTCATGATTGCGACTATCTCCCCTATGAGAAGGAATTCCAAATTATAGCTCTATTATCAATTCATTCCTGAGGGCCAGATCTCTACTTCCAATCGCCTACTCAAGACATGTGAGTGATTATTTCAAAACCTATTGTCAAGGACTTCCCTGCTGATGCAAAGGATAAGAATCTGCCTGCGAAGGCAAGGGAAACGGGTTCAATCCCTGGCCCAGTAAGATTTCACATGCTGCGGAGCAACTAAGTCTGTGCACTACAATTCTTAGCCTGAGCTCTAGAGCCCAGGTGCCGCAACTCCTGAAGCCCATGCTTCTAGACCCTGGGCTCCACAACGAGAGAAGGCACGGAACGGCACCAAGAAGCCCACACGTTGCAAAAAAGAGTGGCCCTGCGCACAGCAATGAAGACCCAGTGTAACCAAAAAACATTAAAAAACAAAACAAAACCTACTGTCAAGGACTAAACTTTTCACTTGACTCTTGAACCAGGTTTCTTTTTTTACTTTTTTAATGAATAATAAAGCCTTCCAGTTACTCCTAACTCAAAAACTGTAAACTTATCTCTAACTTCCTTCTTCTCATACTTCTAGTTCAGTTCACTTTACATCCAATCATTTTTCTTAGCTGTGTATCCTGAAGTGTCTTAGGACCCAGACCTTGGACCATTTCCTTTGTACCTATATGTACTCTTAAGGTCGTTTCATCCAGACTTTCAGCTTTAAATACCATCTGTATTCTGACAACTCCCAAATATGTATCTCTAGCCCAAACCTTTGCAGATTTATGTGCCCTCCAGGCTCCCTCCACTAGATGAATCTCAACATCCGTATGGCTAAATCTGAAGACATGTTCTTCTTTCTCACGTCTAATGCAGTCTTCTCCAGTTAGGTAAGGCACTCTTATTTTGTCCTTCATCTCATTCCTATTCCTTCAGCAGATCTTATTCAACATATTTACCAACTACTTTGAAGCCTGTTCACAAAGACAAAAGCTATCATATTCCCCATCTACCAGATCACCATCATGTGAAAGAACGCAACAGCCTAAAGAACATGACAGTAAAGAATACCATGAACCATCAAACAGAAGGGAATAACCTGGAGGCGAGAGACCAGAGATTAAACAATGGCTTATATAAAGCAATTACTTCATTACCTTTGTAATTAAAATGAGATCGTTTTTGTTAAGAAGTCAATATGGTTTACTACACATTCTCATAAATAATTAAACATAAGATACTATGGCTCCTGAATTAGTCTCTAATTCACTTTTTCTCTAAGTAACTAGTGACAACCTTTTACCAATACTATAAGAAAATAGTTCTGCCTTCTTTTTGGAGTGTCTTATAATGACTGTTTCATTTAGTCTGGTTGAAACTCCAGATAACCACATTTCACAGTCAGTGTACTTGCATAATCATATACAAATTTAAGTATGTACATGTTTAGGGTTTTTTTGGGGGAGGGGAGTATTTTTGTTTTTATCATATATATTGCTATTTTCGGGCTTCCCTAGTGGCTCAGACGGTAAAGCATCTGTCTGCAATGCAGGAGACCCGGGTTCGAGCCCTAGGTTGGGAAGATCCCCTGGAGAAGGAAGTGGCAGCCCACTCCAGTATTCTTGCCTGGAGAATCCCATGGACCGTGGAGCCTGGTAGGCTACCATCCATGGGGTCGCAAACAGTTGGACACGACTGAGCGGCTTCACTTTCACTACTATTTTCATAGTTTACCATGAAAATCCTTCCAAGCAAGCTAATATAGATCTAATACACTCTTCTCAATGGCTGCATAATATTTCATGGTCCGTATGTACCATAATTTATTCAATCATCTTTGATTTTTAGTTCCAAGTTTTTGTTTCTAAGCACATGATGCAATGAACATTCTTGTACATCTTTGTCTATTGCTTCCTTTACTCTTAGCAGAGGGAGTGCCTGGAGGAAAAATATTTTAAATTTTTTAAATGTTGCCAAATTTCTTTCTAAAAAAAGGCTGTAATATATCATCCGTTGGAGAAGGAAATGGCAACCCACTCCAGTATTCTTGCCTGGGAAATCCCATGGACTGAGGAGCCTGGCGGGCTACAGTCCATGGGGTCACAAAGAGTCGGACATGCCTGAGTAACTAAACACATATAATCCATAATTCACTACCTCAGAATCTAACAATAACTCTCCCTAGGAAGTCTTTTAACTTGGTAAAATCGTGCTTTTTGTCCTTCGACTTCATTCTTCATTTGAATCCTCTTGTTAAACTTACTCCCTCAAATTGTGCCGTTTTTGTCACTGTTGTAACTTTTTTTTCCCCTCATTTCCATTTATCAAGAGTAGAGAAAGGCTCTGGGTTTGAATATTTATCTTATATCTCACGACTGTTCCAAAAACTCTCATTAACTCTGTTCATTTTTAAGTCAGCAGCAGGGAAAAAAAGAGATGTTATCTTCTCTTTTCCAATATTCATACCAATTATTTTCTTGTTTTATTTTTATTATACCTTCAAAACTATTACTGGAGTTAATATTAATCGTAGTTAATTAAAAACTGTAGTTGTTCTAATAAAAAAAGGAAAAGTAAAACTTATGAAAACATGGTTCATTAAGTAATGTGGGCCTTCAGGGCCAAGCCAAGTACCCAACACAGAACAGATACTTAATAGTTTGTCAAACTAAACTACTGGTGTCATAAATATCTACTGCCTAGAGAACTATGTGGTCCTTTATTAATAAATACATTAAAAGAGGGGCATTATATCCTTCATAATTTTAAACTGAAGATACTTGATTATGTTGTCAGTAAAATTCCAAAACTAGTACAAAATCGTGAATTTCATTTACATCACTTTTTAGTAAGTACAAAAATACAAACCTTCAAATTCGACGGAGACTTTCCAGTGTAAATTCTGAAGGTGACGATGAAGCTTGTGACTATTACAAGCTCTGAATTTCTCCTTGGGGCACAATGGACAAGCCTGTTTGTTTCCTGTTAATGAAAAAAGAACCAATAAAGCAGAGAATATACCAGGTCTTCATGCTTAAATTTGCCTACAAAAGAAGTTAACAGGGGACCCTTTCTCATCCTTGCCTCTCAAAACACACACACACACACACACATTCCTTAGATAACATCTTTCTTAATATTTATTAAGGTGAAGTCATTCTTGCCTCAGCAGGTACTTAACAATAATTGTTTTAGGACACTGTCAGTGACTGATTTTTATCCTAAAACTCTCCTCTCTGTGGCGAGCTGATATCCCTGTTACCACTGGGTATGGAGAAGATGAGGAAATGATAAACTACATGATATCCCCCCAGGCAAAATGCCTTCCAGAAAGAATGTCGTTCTGCACTTTGGGCAGGGGAAAAGGCAGGAGTTGTCACACTTACAGAGGGATAGGAGCTAGACAGACAAAAGTATCAGCTCTGGTATTCTACTCTAGCAGCAACAAAAACAGTTAACATGTGGAATTAAAAAAATGAAAGAAGGAAGGGGCAGATTGGATGCAATACTCTGTATCCTATTACAGTGGCTTTGGGCTTCCCTGGTGGCTTAGATGGTGAAGAATCCACCTGCAATGTGGGAGTTGTGGGTTTGATCCCTGGGTCGGGAAGATTCCCTGGAGGAGGGCCTGGCAACCCATTTCAATATTCTTGCCTGAAGAATCCCCTGGACAGAGGAGCCTGGCAGGCTCCAGTCCATGGGGTCACAAAAGGTCAGACATGACTGACTAAGCACACGGCACACATCCTACTACTGAATTTGTTAAATTCTTCCTTCTTCATTAACATATTATTAAAAAGATTATGGATCATCAAAACAGAAGTTTCATTTAATTAGAAATGTAATGTATCTTAATAATAACTTTAATAGTACTAAAAATAAATCTCAAATCCAGGTTTAAATCAATAAAATATACAGAAACAGTAACTCAATTTTTAAAAAATTTATTTGACTATACCAGGGTGTTTTTGTTTTGATCATCCTGTGTGGCATGTGGGATCTTAGTTCCCTGACCAGGAATCCAACCCATGCCTCCCTGCATTAGAAACACAAAGTCTGAGCCACTGGACTACCAGGTAAGTCCCAATAACTCAATTTTTAATCCAGCAAATATCTTTCACATATAGCACATAGCAAGTATAAGCACAATTTTTAAAATATACTCTCTACTTCAAAAAACCATGAGGAGATCTTGAGGATGGAATCCAAGCACTAAGGATGATAAAGTAGAACGACAGGAGCTCAGGGCACTAACAACACTGTGAAACTCTGTACCAGCTCTACTTTGCCAGTCTTGAGATTTCTTTCTTGTGACAGAATAAAAGCCTCCATACGATTTTTTGGATTTCTGTTACTCATAGTAAAACGTTAATTCCTAACAAAGCCCTTATATATCCATGAGACTGTAATTTCCTTGAGGGGTTGTGAAATAACTTACCTCACAGTGCCCTTACATATAGAAGGGTACCATTTCCTAAGTTAAAAAACATTATCTTACTTCTGCCCTAGCTTGGAGGAAATAAACAAGTTCATGCTTACCAAAATTTTCATGAGTAGAAAGATGACAAATCATTAGAAACTGACCAAAAAAACACAAAAAAAAACAGAAACCCTCCAAAGATGGAAATACCTGCATCAAGATTATCTGAGTTCAGTGAATTGGCAGAGTCACAATCCCCTTCAGTTACGAAAGCTAACTTCTCTAAATCAGCAAGCTGCCTTTGAATTGAGATGTGTCTCTCTGAAAGGAAAGTTTAAGAGTTAGGAAATTATGCTTTAACAATATGTATTCCATCTTCAATTTCATTTTATCACGTCACACAGAATTTTACACTTTCATTTCCTATAGCACAGTGCCTTAGTACCTAGGCAGAACTCAGTTTGTAAATGACAAGTGTGTCTCAGAAGTCAAAGAGTTGCCACTGCATAACCTCACAGCTTTTAAATTTTATCTTATTATTCAATATAGTTTTACAGAAAATGTTTCTAGTCTGTATAAAACACTGAAGCCAGGTTTCCTGTTTTCAAAGAACTTTCAATCGGGTGAGAGATAAACATGTTAATTACTAACTGTAACACCAGGCAAGATGAATGAAGACTTAAGGGTAAAGGTAATATGATGTGGGTTTACAGAGGAATAACTCATTCCAACAACTGCCTCTAAGAAGCCTTCACTGAAGTGGTGTTTGACCAAGACTTAAGGTATAAACAGGTTTTCAGTAAGTAGAGATTTGGTGTCTGGCCTTATAAACTGAAATAACCTTGTAACTGAAATAAACAAAGGCATGTGGTGTAAAAATATATAGCCACTTCCCCACCACTCCTGGCTGGAAAGTAGTACGTTTGGGGGATAGAGCTGGTAGAAAGATAATGCAGCCAAAAATGTAGTACAGATCATGGGAGGCATAAATTTTATATAAGTTAGTTTGAACTATACTCTTTAGGTAATGTTAAATCTTTTCAGATTTTTGAGTAAATAAATGATATGATTTGAATGCATTTCAGAATCTGTAGTTGTAGTACCAAAGATCAATAATTGAGGTGAGAAATTAGTAATGGAAAGGTACTAGAAAATAGAAGGTAAAGAAAAGCAGCAGAGGACTTGGGATGTGAAAGGGTGAAGATTAAAGAACAATTGAGATTTTGATACAAGTACTATTAACCAATAAAAAGGAAGAGGAAAACAGTTTTGGCAGAAAGGAAGAGGAAGAATGGGAATTCAGTTTTTACACAGTGTGTTTGATTACTGCTGGAATTAGGTACGCAAGTCCAGTAGGCAGTTGAATTGTAGTGGAAGGTCAGAAGGGATGCTGAATAGATATAACTCATAAATACGCATGTTAGGTGAAACTAAGAGCATCAGTAAGAAAGCCTAGGGGGAAATGTTTTGAAACTGAGGATAAAAAAGCCAAAACTCAGTCCCAATAACACATTTTCAGGTTATTCAAATATTACACATTCTTCAAATTACATATTTGTAAATTTTGGAATAAATGAATAAATCATTCCAAAATATATTTAACATATTCTTGATTAGAATTTAACATATTCATGATTAGAATGCATGTGGAATGCATTCCCCAATGCCGCTTAATCCACCACTGATTAACAAAAATGGATACAATTTTGAAGTGAGGTGTGGAGGGATAGGAGACGTTGAGGAAAAGGAATCAAGAGGGTAGCTTCAAAAAGAAAAAATGGTATAGAGAATCAAGATAATGCAGAAGCCAGGAAAGAAGGGACTGTAAAAGAGTAGTGCTTAACAGTAAATATCACAAATAGTTGTAGAGATCAAGAAAAGACTACTGGATTTAGTATTTAGTAAGTTTCTGGAGACCTTTAAGAAGGTTCAGTGAGGCGTTTTTAGAGTACAAATAGAACTGGAAAGAGAAATGAAGTACAGAAAATCAGCATAGATTACTTTTTTCAAGAAATCTGCTAGTATTTAAAAAAAAAAAAGAGATGGGATTTTAACTTGCTTCTTTCTTTTTAAGGATGGAGAGACCTGAATATTGTAGCCCTATGGAAAGAAATGTTAACAAAGTAGAATTCTAAAAAAAACAAAAAAAACAAAGTAGAATTCTGAATATATGACTCAGAGATGGTAACTTATAGGAAAAGATTTCCAATGAGTTAGGAGTCAATGGGATAAACCACAAGGCTTAATATTACATAATTAGATTATATAATTTCTCCACACTGCTGTCTTCCTGCCTATTCTCTCCAAGCTTCACTCCCAGTTGCTTTGTTTCTCTTCTATATAATCTACATTCTTGTTTGTCTCATCTACAAATAAGCAGTAAGAAGCCAAGGGCTATGTTAAATGCCTAGTGCAGTAACCTGCACACAGCAGGCACTGGTTTAAAAAAAAAAAAAAATCATTAGTCTTTTTGGGTGCAGTAGCACACTGAGTCAAAATTTTGGAATTCAATTCAGCCCTATCAGACATTCCTGTTAAAATTTATTAAAATATATTTTACCTAATTCCAAAATGAGAAACACAAACAGCAACAAACAGCAACATTGTTATATATATAAGGTATATATATATATATACCTGATATATACCAATATATCAGGTATTGTTCAAATGACTTACAATGAGGCACTTTCTATAAACAGATAAACTGTTTTCCCATTTGATGAAAACTTTTAATTACAGGCCCAGACAGTAAGATTCAGGCAATGAATCTGTACATTCATTACATATGTACAAACCAACCTATTTAATTTGAAATCACTGGCTTCCATACTTCAAAGATCTGTGTGTGTCAAACAAGATACATAGTACTACTAACGACGTGTTTATTGCAATCATTCTAACTACTAAGTAGTACAGAGTAAGTGAAAGGGGCCCAGTAAGTTAGAAAACTGAAAATCCTGTAGTCCACTACTGAAGAAAACTCTAAAGATCTGTCTAAAGATTCATGAAAACGCCTAAGCACATCTCTAAAGTCACTTTCTGGTTCAAGACAGTAGATATCAATCTGTACTTAAAATCACTCGATCTTTTTGTAACTCGCTAATAATCTAGAAGTCAATAGGCAAACCTCTTATTAAATCAGATGATTCCAAGATGCTAGGCGGTTCTTTTAAAACTTCTTTTTCTTCCTCAATTTTCAATTCTACTTCAGATATGCCATCTTCATCTTGCCTATATGAGACTGATTTCAAAGGGCTAACTAGACCATCTAAAAATAATTTTCAAAATGTGATTAATATGTTTCTAATGCATTTCCAATTTCTTAATCACTATTTGTTCCAGAAATGCATTTTCAGGTTTTTAAAACATCACACATTCTTTAAATACTCATAAATTCTGGAATATCTGAATAAATCTTCCCAAACTATGTTTAACATATTCATGATGGTAGGGAGATGGAGAAAGCATACATCCCCTAAAGCTGCTCAAGCACATAAAAAGACCGTATCTAGAGGTGAGTTTAGGAGGATATCTTACTCTGGAGTTTATCTGCTCTTCCCCCATTGCAGTTGCGGAAGAAACAATTGGCCTTATTTAGCACTTAACTAGCTTTGATCTTCCGGGATGAGGAGAGGCCCACCTGAGGCATTCTGACCTTGGTCTTTTCTGTGATCCACCCTACTCTTTAGCAATCTGTATGTTGTTTAAAAATTGCAGAAATAATTCTATTAGATTATAACTACTGAAATGTGTTTTTTTTTTACACATTAACCTCAAAACTGGCTTAGAAGTAGGAAAGACAACAAATTAAGATTTTTGTTGTTATGATTCAGAAAAAGCATAAAGGTCAATCTGGGGACAAAATTTTTAAAGAAAAGTTTCTCAGAGCTTACGTTTAAAAATGTTCAGACGATTCTTGATAAAGTGTTACTTATCAATCTTTTAAATTCTTTTATGGCCTAATAAACCATCACTTATAAAACATGCAAGCACAATTAATACAGGCTATTAATTTTCGACAGCCGACTTGGAGAAACGTACAAAACTCAATGCGTATTTACGTCTGAGGGAAAACAACTATAATTTAGTCACTCTATCTTAAACTACTCGTCAGCCCCAAATTCTTTTTGGAGGCAAGCTGCTAAAGAAAAAATGAGAAAAACCCCATCTCGTGTCTATTTCTAGACATAAAACCTAATTGACAGCAACGGTTTCTAAATCTTGGCAGTTAGCACCTACTGCAGTAAACTCGGTTACTCTATCATATTTTAAAGGACACAGGGAAATATGGCAGACAGGGCTGAGAGGGAAACTACCAAATGAGGTGTAACTTCTAATTTCTGTACCAGAAAAAGACCTCCTTTAAAGAAGACGTCCACGATCCCATTATTTCCTTCCACCTGCAGCACCACTGGCCTCCACAGATCATTCCCTGTGAGATCCCCGAGGTTTGTGGAGATGCCGTCCCCCACCCTGTACCCGTTTTTACCGCTATACGGGTCCCTCGTTCCTCCCCCCATTTCGCTAAAACTGCCTTTTCCCCCGTAAAAACCATTCCAGTGAAGAAGGGCCTCCCCTACTCCCCAGCAAGGCGCACTTTCTTGCTTCTCCTGCGGCAGAAAGATCTGGGCCTCCCTGCACTTACTGCTTTCAGCCTCATCAGGGGCAGAGGCTAGGGACGGGGACAGGGCCGAAGCCTGGGCCAGGGCAGGGGCTGGGACTGGAGCCGAGGCCGGAGTCGGAGCCGAGGCCGGGGCCGGGGTCGAGGCCGAGACCGGAGCCGAATCCGGGGCCGGTGCTGGGACCCGAGCCGAGTCCGGGGTCGGGGTCGGGACCGGGACCTGGACCACCTCCACCTTCTCCTGGGGCAGCAGCTCCTCCTCCGCCATATTCTCCATAGTTACCGCCTCCTTGCCAGGCCCGCCCGGGGACCAGCAGGGGCTCACTGCGGAGTGAGAGAAATGGCGTGAAAGCCCAGAGGGCCGGATCCGAGAAGTGGGGAAGCAAATGGGGAGGGCGAGATGCGTGCAACAGACAAAAGATGAAGAATCAGTGACCAAATCCAGTCAGCAGAAAAATTAAAAGCCACAGGCAGCGATTCGCGGTCCCGTCCGCTTCCTTTTCCCCGAGGCGTTACGACGACAGCCCCGCCTGCGCAGGAGCATGCTGGGGGATGGCGTCCAATGAGGTCAGAGAGTTCCGTTTCCACCGTGCGTCTCCGTTCTAGCCGTCAACCACCGAACGCAATCAAAACTACAATACCCAGAGTGCACCGCGCCGCTCGGGGCGGAGCGGGGCGGGGGGGTGGTGCCAAGGGCTTGGAGGAAGTAAATGCAAAGCTAAACAAACGTTCCTGGAACATCCCATGGACAGAGGAGCCTGGTAGGCTACAGTCCATGGGGTCGCAAAGAGTCGGACACGACTGAGCGCCTTCACTTCACTTCAAACAAATGCTCCGGAGCGTTCGAGCGCCAGCTACCTTCCGAGCGCAGAACTACATTTCCCAGCGGGCGTCGCGCTCGGGGTCCCTTTCTCAGGGTTTGGGCGTCCCAAATCGCAACCGGCGCGGCCTCTGGTAAGTAACGTAGGGAAGCCGAGGGGTTAGTTGACGTTTCGGTGGGTACTCTCCATGCCTCACTCCGGGACCGAAATGGGGCAGCCGGCGGGACGGACGGAGGATTCGGGGGCCTCTCGAGCCTGGGCGGGGCGACTCTGTGGGCGGACCCGGAGTTGAGCCTGCTCTGTGAAGGGTGTGGTTCTGGCTCGGCTCTGCCTTCCGGGCAGCCTCTCGCCACGGGTTGGGTGCAGTGTGTTTCTAACCGAGTCCGCGGGATTAGGCGGTTTCTGGGCCGCTTGTCAGTTAGGTGGACTTCCAGATGGGGGTCTGCTCTTCAGATCACACCATGATCTGAACACTCTTTTCCTTTTAATTTTGTTTTAACCTACGTATTCCCAATAGCAGCGCCGCGCTGTGGCTGTAAGATTCCTGTGGATGGTGAATTGCTGGGGCCCAGGAGTGGGGAGAAGAGCCTATGCTTACATTTAGGCTTTTAATATCCAAGGCTCCTGAATGTGTGGAGCTTCAGGGCACTTGACTGATGCGATTCAGATTCCTCAAGGCGTCTAAGTTTCCAGGCCTCCGTACTTCTCTTTCCTCTCCGAGCCTGCTTGAGTTTAAGGCGCGCTCCTTCAAGGCCACTGCGGGAGGCAAGAGGAATGCCTTGTTTTCTGACTGCTCTGCCTACACTGGTCCGAATTTTACAGGAAGCAGAAAGGGAGAGGGAGTCTTCTTTTAGTCTCAGGTATTCGCACTTCCCGTTCGGTTTTCCTAGTTAATAAAAGTGATACTTAATAGTTTTCTTCTTGGTCTGTTTATTTTCTATTTGTTTTCAGTACCCAGGGGAGAGCGAGTGTGCTTTTTTTGGCATTTCGAAACTCAAAACAGGAATGTGGTCCTCCCTCCCAGAACTTAGAAAGTATATGTGGAGGGGTTTCCCCCTCCTCTCCTTCCCAGTTAAACAATTTATCCCATGGAAGTTTTTGTGAATTGTGATTCTAAAGCCCTCTTAGTGGCCCCATCCACAAGTTTTAACTACTATTCCTGGATGTATATACTGCCTCACTGGTCTTAACAGTTAATTAAAAATGGGAAGATAACTATAGTTTGCAGGCATGAGTAGTGGATATTTATGCATCATCTAGGAACCAGTGATGTTTTAATTTGTGAAAGAATGGATGGTTAATTGAAAGCTTGATTTAGGATGTCAATTTCATTAATACCAGTTGAAAACCAGAAGATGAAAAGGGCTAGATTTTTAGTCTGTGTATTCTGTGGAATTTTAATCAGAATTCCCAAGCATGGTCCCTGCTCTTGAGCCATCCTAAAGAAGGCATCTTCAAAGTTTGAAAAATTATATTGAGTATATTACTCATCTATTGCTGCGTAAGTTCTTCAAAACTTTATGGCTTAAGACAACCAAATACACTTCTTACCCCACAGTAGATATGAGTCAGGAGTTCAGAAATGGCTTTCTGGGGGTATCTGCCTTAGGGTCTCTCATCACATTGCAGTGAAATACTTGCAAGGGATGCTGCCTAGTGGATGCTTGATTAAGGCTGCAGGATCAGCTTCAAGGGTGGCCAACTCACACGCCTATAAGTCCATTCATTTTTGGCAAAAGGTTTCAGCTCTTCCTTGGTGGGCTTTTCCTAGGGTTACTTGAATGTCTTCATGATATGGTGGCTGGCTTTTCCTAGGGTGAACAATTCAAGACAGAGAAAGGCAGAAGCCACAGTGTGTTATTTGACCTGGCCACATATTATATAAATATATCCTGTTGGTTGCACAGGTCATCTCTACTTATTGTGAGAGGAAACTTCATAAGAGACGGTGGCAGCAGAGATCAGGAGCCAATTGGGAAGCAGGCCAGCACAGGAAATCTCCACTCATTTAGTTTATATTTTGATTTCCATAAAATTGGTATGAATGGTACACTAATATAATTTGTCACAGTACATATGTAGGTGTTTTTCTTTTGATAGTCTACTCTCTGCAGTATTTTTTTTTCTGATTTGTCTTATGGATAATAGATTCAAATTGGTTTTGTGTATATGTGTGTGTGTGTGTGTGTGTATTCAAAGCACAACATGAAAGGGTTTAAATTGTAAAAGGTAAAAAAACCAACCCATTGCCTTAAGCAATTTATTTCATGGAAGTTATTGTTTTTCCTTATACCTTTCTCCCCATGGAATGGGATCCTTGGAACAAGAAAGAAAAATGAAGATTATTCCTGTAATCTGGAAGCTCAACTGTGAATTTAATTATTGCCATGAATTATCTTAAAAGGCAAAATTTCTGGATAATTTAGAATCTGTCATTAGAAGTGTATGTTGACTGTTTTATTAATTTTTATTATTATTAGATTTCTGGTTTCAGTATTTTCTTTGTTCCATATTCTTCAAAACATTCTACAAGTTTGATTTAGTGTAACTGATCATTCTTTTATAGAACTTCACTTACTGTGATCATGTTTGACCAGGAGTACTTGTAATTGCTTGGTTTCTAGTCTTTGTTATGTTCTTAGCATCAGTACTTATCACTCTGTCTGTGTGTGTGTTGTGTGTGTGTGTTAGTTGTTCAGTCGTGTCTGACTCTTTGCGACCCCATGGACTGTAGCCTGCCAGACTCCTCTTTCCATGGGATTATCAGGCAAGAATACTAGAGTGAGTTGCCATTCCCTCTCCAGGGGATCCTCCTGACCTAGGGATCAAACTCTGGTCTCCTGCATCGCAGGCTCGTTCTTTACCGTCTCTGTGTCACATGGAAGTCCTATACATATCACTAGCAGCAATAAACTCTCCTTTGGACTTTGCTTGTGGACCCCTTTCTATCTTCTTGCCCCAGCAAATCTGGTGATGTTCCCAATCTCTGGCCTCTGTGTTCCAGTACAGGATGATTATATATACTATCTTTAAAGTGTTTATGACCATTGGGGATGACTGTGTGCAGGTTTCTTTCTTTCTGTCAGTAACAGCAGTATAGACTTGATCCAGACCCAGGCTGGAAAAGGGAGACTGGGATAAGAAATGGACAGAGGGACTGCAATGAGTAAGAGTTGAAAGTGACTCAGAATGAACAATCACTATTCTGGGAAAGAAAAATTCACCTACTCATTTACTCAGAGGGCATTTATGAACACCTCCTAAATTTTCGATACAGTGTACTCTTCAAGAAGCTCAGGGTCTAGCAGAAAGACAATTGCTGAAGCCAGTATTTTTTTAGACTCGACTATGTACTATCTGACAGAATGTGGTCCACTGGAGAAGGGAATGGCAAACCACTTCAGTATTCTTGCCTTGAGAACCCCATGAACAGTATGAAAAGGCAAAATGATAGGATACTGAAAGAGGAACTCCCCAGGTCAGCAGGTGCCCAATATGCTACTGGAGATCAGTGGAGAAATAACTCCAGAAAGAATGAAGAGATGGAGCCAAAGCAAAAACAATACCCAGCTGTGGATGTAACTGGTGATGGAAGCAAGGTCCAATGCCGTAAAGAGCAATATTGAATAGGAACCTGGAATGTTAGGTCCATGAATCAAAGCAAATTGGAAGTGGTCAAACAGGAGATGGCAAGAGTGAACATTGACGTTCTAGGAATCAGTGAACTAAAATGGACTGGAATGAGTGAATTTAACTCAGATGACCATTATATATACTACTGCAGGCAGGAATCCCTTAGAAGAAATGGAGTAGCCATCATGGTCAACAAAAGAGTCTGAAATGTAGTACTTGGATGCAATCTCAAAAACGACAGAATGATCTCTGTTTGTTTCCAAGGCAAACCATTCAATATCACAGTAATCCAAGTCTATGCCCCAACCAGTAATGCTGAAGAAGCTGAAGTTGAATGGTTCTATGAAGACCTACAAGACCTTTTAGAACTAACACCCAAAAAAGAAGTCCTTTTCATTATAGGGGACTAGAATACAAAAGCAGGAAGTCAAGAAACACCTGGAGTAACAGGCAAATTTGGCCTTGGAATATGGAATGAAGCAGGGCAAAGGCTAATAGAATTTTGCCAAGAGAACGCACTGGTCATAGCAAACACCCTCTTCCAACAACACAAGAGAAGACTCTGCACATGGACATCATCAGATGGTCAACACCGAAATTAGGTTGATTATATTCTTTGCAGTCAAAGATGGAGAAGCTCTATACAGTCAGCAAAAACAAGACCAGGAGCTGACTGTGGCTCAGATCATGAGCTCCTTATTGCTAAATTCAGACTTAAATTGAAGAAAGTAGGGAAAACCACTAGACCATTCAGGTATGACCTAAATCAAATCCCTTATGATTATACAGTGGAAATGAGAAATAGATTTAAGGGACTAGATCTGATATAGTGCCTGATGAACTATGGATGGAGGTTCGTGACATTGTACAGGAGACAGGGATCAAGACCATCCCCATGGAAAAGAAATGGGAAAAAGCAAAATGGCTGTCTGGGGAGGCCTTACAAATAGCTGTGAAAAGAAGGAAAGCAAAAAGCAGAGGAGAAAAGGAAAGATATAAACATCTGAATGCAGAGTTCCAAAGAATAGCAAGAAGAGATAAGAAAGCCTTCCTCAGTGATCAATGCAAAGAAATAGAGGAAAACAACAGAATGGGGAAGACTAGAGATCTCTTCAAGAAAATTAGAGATATCAAGGGAATATTTCATGCAAAGATGTGCTTGATAAAGGACAGAAATGGTATGGACCTAACAGAAGCAGAAGATATTAAGAAGAGGTGGCAGGAATACACAGAAGAACTGTACAAAAAAGAGCTTTATGACCAAGATAATCATGATGTTGTCATCACTGACCTAGAACCAGACATCCTGGAATGCGAAGTCAAGTGGGCCTTAGAAAGCATCACTACGAACAAAGCTAGTGGAGGTGATGGAATTCCAGTTGAGCTATTTCAAATCCTGAAAGATGATACTGTGAAAGTTCTGCACTCAATATACCAGCAAATTTGGAAAACTCAGCAGTGGCCACAGGACTGGAAATGGTCAGTTTTCATTCCAATCCCAAAGAAAGGCACTGCCAAAGAATGCTCAAACTACCCCACAATTGCACTCATCTCACACGCTAGTAAAGTAATGCTCAAAATTCTCCAAGCCAGGCTTCAGCAATACATGAACCGTGAACTTCCAGATGTTCAAGCTGGTTTTAGAAAAGGCAGAGGAACCAGAGATCAAATTGCCAACATCCGCTGGATCATCGAAAGAGCAAGAGAGTTCCAGAAAAACATCTATTTCTGTTTTATTGACTATGCCAAAGAGAAGGCAATGGCACCCCACTCCAGTACTCTTGCCTGGAAAATCCCATGGATAGAGGAGCCTGGTAGGCTGTAGTCCATGGGGTCGCTAAGAGTCGGACACGACTGAGCGACTTCCTTTCACTTTTCACTTTCATGCATTGGAGAAGGAAATGGCAGCCCACTCCAGTGTTCTTCCCTGGAGAATCCCAGGGACGGGGGAGCCTGGTGGGCTTCCGTCTATGGGGTCGCACAGAGTCGGACATGACTGAAGTGACTTAGCAATAGCAGCAAAGCCTTTGACTGTGTGGGTCACAATAAACTGTGGAAAATTCTGAAAGAGATGGGAATACCAGACCACCTGACCTGCCTCTTGAGAAACCTATATGCAGGTCAGGAAGCAACAGTTAGAACTGGACATGGAACAACAGACTGGTTCCAAATAGGAAAAGGAGTATGTCAAGGCTGTATATTGTCACCCTGCTTATTTAACTTCTATGCAGAGTACATCATGAGAAACGCTGGGCTGGAAGAATCACAAGCTGGAATCAAGATTGCCGGGAGAAATATCAATAACTTCAGCTATGCAGATGACACGACCCTTATGGCAGAAAGTGAAGAGAAACTAAAGAGCCTCTTGATGAAAGTGAAAGAGGAGAGTGAAAACGTTGGCTTAAAGCTCAACATTCAGAAAACGAAGATCATGGCATCTGGTCCCATTGCTTCATGGGGAATAGATGGGGAAACCATGTCAGACTTTATTTTTGGGGGGCTCCAAAATCACTGCAGATGGTGACTGAAGCCATGAAATTAAAAGACGCTTACTCCTTCGAAGAAAAGTTATGATCAACCTAGATCTAGCAGAGACATTACTTTGCCAACAAAGGTCCGTCTAGTCAAGCCTATGGTTTTTCCAGTAGTCATGTATGGATGTGAGAGTTGGACTCTGAAGAAAGCTGAGCGCCGAAGAATTGATGCTTTTGAACTGTGGTGTTGGAGAAGACTCTTGAGAGTCCCTTGGACTGCAAGGAGATCCAACCAGTCCATTCTAAAGGAGATGAGCCCTGGGTGTTCTTTGGAAGGACTGATGCTAAAGCTGAAACTCCAGTACTTTGGCCACCTCATGCGCAGAGTTGACTCATTGGAAAAGACTCTGATGCTGGGAGGGATTGGGGGCAGGAGGAAAAGGGGACGACAGAGGATGAGTGGCTGGATGGCATCACCGACTCAATGGACATGAGTCTGAGTGAACTCCAGGAGTTGGTGACGGACTGGGAGGCCTGGCATCCTGTGATTCATGGGTTTGTGAAGAGTTGGACATGACTGAGTGACTGAACTGAACTGAACTGTGTACTATCTTGTACAAGGTGCTTTTACATCTGTAGTTTCATTTAAGTTTTTAAAAAACCCTCTTGGATGAGTTATCTCTATTTTACACATAGTGGAACTAGGACTCAAAAAATGTACGTGTTTTGCCCGACATCTCACTCAGTGAGAGATGGAGCGTATGTTGAGAAAATGAAGATTTAGTGACTAATTGGTTTTGAGGTGTGGTTGGGGCAAAATATAATAGTCCTGCAGGCAATTGAAAATGGGAATGTGACGCTAGAGAGAGAAGTTTGCCTTAAAGGCATACTTTTGAGAGTCTTTCTTAAAAGGTGACCATCCCCACACTGATGGAAGGAAACAGGTCATGAGGCAGAATATAAGTAAAGTGGAACAATGAGACAATCCTATCATGTTGAGAATGGGTAAAATACAAAAATTATTTTTATAAAGCTCCAATCTTTAAGAAACTGAAAAAAGTATGATTTCTAATGTTTTTGTTGTAGCAATGGTTAAAAAAAAAAACCCACACACATAATGTGTTTTTGATGTTTCTTTTAGCTTTGCAAAATGTCCAACAAAGAATCTTGTGAAAAAAAGGAGACGTCTCGGAGAAAAGGCACCACCCCATCATCCAATATTGAAGTAAGAATTTTGACTTATTGACCTAAAGATACCCTGTTTTGCAGTTTTATTTTTGTGTGATGAAAAAAATATACCTCAGTGTTAAAACAAGTTATGTAAATATTTTGTTCTTCTGACCGAGAAAGAGTCATTTGTTTTTCTTTTCCTTCATTATTTTATTTATTCCTCTCAACTCTATGAGGTAGGTACTATTATTATCCCAATTGTACAAATGAAGAAACTGAGGCTTGGCAGCATCCTTTTTGGCTCTTTCTCCTCTTAAACTGTACTCTTGCAAGTGCCCAGCCTCAGTGTTCTCAATGTGGTAAATTGCAGTTACATTCTTTAAGTTGCTTGGACCAAAACCCTGGGCATCATGCTCTGCCTGCATCCCATCTATCAGCAAATTCTGTCAGCTGAGTGTGACTCCCACTCCCACTGCTATCACCATGATCCAGGCAAACAGCTTGCTTTCTACCTTTGCCTTCTTGTGCACTCACCATAACAGGCACAGTGATCCTATTAAAATGTTAAATCATGTCACTCTTCTGCTCAATATTTTCTAGTGATTTTCCACTTCAGAGAAAAAGTTAATGTCTTTGCTAGGACAGAAAACACATTACTGTCACTATCTCATCTCCATCTCATTCTCCCTTTGCTTTCTGCACTCCTTGGCTTCCTTATTGCTGCTCCAGTAAGCCAGGCACATTCCTGATTTGTGCTTGCTGTTACTCCCTTTAACTTTCCCTAGCTACTCACAGGGTTTGTTCCTTCATTTCATTAGGTCTCCGTTCAGGTGTCAAATTACCGGTGGGGACCCATTTTGACTACTTTGTTTAAAATTGCACCAGCCTCACCCTTGCCTCCCAGCCCTTCCTGACCCCTTTTTCTGCTTTATTATTATTATTTTTTTAATAGCATCATCTGATACACTAAATATATTACTTTACTTATTTGTAAGTTAAACCTGCAGTAGGTGTAACCTGTATGACAGCAGGGACTTTTATTTTTTTTTCACTAATCTGTTCTCACTGTCTAGAAAAGTGTCTTTGATACACGGTAAGTACTTGAAATACGTTTCTCCTGGGTCTGTTGAATTCAGGAGCCACTGAAAAAATAACTGGGTATATGGTTTTGCTTTGTAGAAGACTAAGTATCACTATGGTAGTACCATTTCCCAATGTCCTTATGTGAGCTGTCTGCAACTTTCTGCTATATTACCTCTATCCCAAGTGAAAGTGAAAAAGTAAAAGTGTTAGTCACTCAGTCACGTCCAACTCTTACAACTCCATGGACTGTAGCCCACCAGCCTCCTCTGTCCGTGGAATTCTCCAGGCAAGAATACTGGAGTTGGTAGCCATTCCGTTCTTCAAGGGATCTTCCTGACTCAGGAATTGAACCCAGGTCTCTTGCATTGCAAGCAGATTCTTTAACATGTGAGCCACCAGAGAAGCCCACTTCTATCCCATCTCATTCCTAATTCAAGACCACTTAGATCTTCTGATTTCTAGTTAAGTCTCCTTTCCTCTTACCAATGTTTGTATGCCTTTAAACATTGTTCCCGGACTTCCCTGGTGGTATGGTGAATAAGAACCCAACTACCAATGGAGGGGACACAGTTCTGATCCCTGGTCCGGGAAGATTCCACATGCCAAAGAGCAACTAAGCCTGTAAGCCGCAGCTACTGAGCCCAACTTGCTCCAGAGCCTGAGAGCCATAACTGCTGCCTGTGCAGCACAACTGCTGAGCCTAGGTGTTGCAGCTACTGAAGCCCTCGCACCTAGAGCTTTTTCTCTGCAACAAGAGAAGCCACTGCAGTGAGAAGGCTCTCCTACCACAACTAGAGAATAGTCCCTGCTCTCTGCAACTAGAGAAAGCCTGTGCACAGCAACAAAGACCCAATACAGCTAAATAAATAAACATTGTTCTCTTCTGAAACTTATTATTAATGCAGAAGGAATCTTGATTTACAACGACATTGATAAAAGAATGCTGTCTTACACTGTGCTTTATTTTGTGCTTTTCTTTTTTTCCAAATGACATTCTTAGGATAAGAGAGAGAAAAAAGCATCAGTAAGTTCTCCTTGTTCAACTTGCTCTGTAAGATCAGTGTCATCAGAGAAGAGAAAACTAGTGAGTATTTAGATACTGTAACTAACTCTAAAAATTATGTTAAAGTTTTAATGTACAGTTGAAAGCTTTATGATATAAACTCCCCTACTACTTTTCCATTAATTTTTTCTTGATATTATACGTGCTTTTTGATAGCCGATAGATGGAAAAGCAGCTTTGCCCTGCTGCTCACCGAAAAGCATTTATCAAATTCTTCCTTTGTGCTAATAGATCCTATCATGTGGGATTAGACAACGTAAATATAAATTTAGACAATTTTTAAGTCTTTTCCTGTATGTGGTTAAATTTGTCTTTACAATTTCATTTTGAAGTCACCAGGGCAGAGATAGTGTTTGCATTTTCAGATTCAGAAATTGAGATCCAGAAAGTTAAGTGACTTGTGAAAGGACACAAAATTGTTTGCAGCAACAAAGTGAAGTCCAGATTTTTTTCCACTGTCTGCCAAATAATATGGAACAGTGACAGCAGACTAAACACATCAACCTGGTACATGGATGGTTGCGAAGTGCTCACCACATTCAAGGGAAGAGTTAGGCGTATATGAAGATTGCTGCACAGTTGTTGTAGGTAATAAGAGAAAATAGTTGTGTGCCGGGAGCCACCCGGGAGATCCCACCCATGACAAGGTCATGTGGAAGAGCCATGACAAGCAAGGCAGATCATGGCTCGAGGGACCCCCTGAATCTGCTTCAGCATCTACCCCAAAACTAGAATCTGTCTACTGTTTATTATATTATGCCTTTCACCAACTCTTCTGACATTAACAGGGGGCTATCCCCGACCACCTTTCTCTGGAAAAAGTCAACTTAGAGCTTTAGTTAATAAGTCTCCTGGGCATGAAAGGAATATTTCTATTTTAACCCCTCTGATGGCTTTCTAGCTTGCCTGACAGGTTTATCCATATTCTTGCAATTAACACACATGATTGTTCACAACTCCCCAACCTTGAAAGGCACGGGAAGCCAAAACATTCTAAAAGTCCTAATGAGCATAGAGTCCTTTAAGGGATGAAAAATTATTAGAATAGATAGTACTGGTAAAGGGCTTCATTATTGGGCCAATGCTTGCTGCCAGGTTCCCATATCCCTTATCCATTGTGCACCTGGGAGTGCGTTGGTTAACATAGTTGGAATGTAAGGAAAACAAGTAACAGCCTTGGAATTAACCACATCAGACCTTTGAGCTAATTGGTTCTTTCTTTGTTGTAACTTACTGCACCTTTGCTCCCTGAGAATGTAACTCTGTTTAGCACTTTCTGAGGCTGACATAGATTAGAAATGTAAAGAAAAAACACTTCAAGGGAAAATAAGTTTTCTGGTTGAGCAGCCTTTATCAAAAAAGAGTCATAAAATGTCCACAGGCCTCCAAGGCTAGAAGATAATGTACACAACATTGTTTATGGGAAAGGTATGCATAAAAAATCCTGGTTTTATGTAGTGTTTCGGCTGACTCTGTATGACTTCATCTTTCATTTCCCTCTGTGTACAAGTCAAGGTATAAAAGTTCCTTTTGAAAATAAAGTTATGGGCCTCGCTCACCGAAGCTTGGTCTCCCCATGTCGTTCTTTTCTCTCCTTTTCTCTCTCTGTTCTTCTTTCAGGATGACTCCTTGGGGCACAGGAGCTTTATTGGCTTTCTGTGTTAATCAAGGAAGATCAAGCCTCTGATCTCTCCGCTTTGCTATCCTTATTGCCTAAGCCATCATCCTGAGGGTACCCCTGGATCCTGCTGGGGCTGGACCCCGGCAGTTGTGAAAGTTCCATGAATGCAGATTTGGGTTTTTAAGAGTTTGTTTTCACATAATGGAACTGCTGTTGCAATTCTTGCTGTATTAACCTTCTTAAAACACTGATTTCATCATATTTCTCCTCTGTTGAAAAATCTTCACTTAGTTTTTTAGTTTACCATTTGGGCTTCCCTGGTGGCTCAGCTGGTAAGAATCCGCCTGCAATGCGGGAGACCTGAGTTCGATCCCTGGTTTGGGATGATCCCCTGGAGAAGGGAATACCTACCCACTCCAGTATTCTGGCTTGGAGAATTCCATGGACTGTATAGTCCATGGGGTCAGAAAGAGTCAGGACCCTTTTAAATTTGGTCATACCTTAAGTATCCAGTTTTCATTTTTCTTCTTTCTCAAAACAGCCCTTCTAGGTAGGCTAGTTTATTTTCTCTCTGCTGAATTTATACCAGTCATCTCCAGCTTCTTAGAATGCCTAAGCATTTTTAATGGAGAATGCCTTTTTCTTTTATGCATTTATCTTTATTCAATATATGCTCAACCTTTAGCATATTTTTGGCCTACTTTTTTTCCTTGGAACGTCCCAACTTTGGGGTTTTGATCTTTTAAACTCTTTTACAACTTAATGTTTATTGTTCTGCTTTATTTTATTGTTTATTGTATATATCCTTGTATTTCTTTCTACTTTTTCCCTTTGCTTTACTCTGAGCTCTTTAGGACAGGGACTGCTTTACTCTGAGTTCTTTAGGACAGGGACTATATCCTCTTTCTCTGTTATTTTTATTGTCTGTAGCCCTCTGCCCCTAGAGAGAGACAGGGTGGTAGAATAGAAAGGGTAGAGAAATCTGGTTTCAGATCATGGCTCTGCGACTAACTTGCTCTGTAACGTTGAGAATATTTTGCTCTATTTGAGCCTTGGGTACTTTGTCTGTAAAATGAGATACTAATAATATCTGTCTCATGAGATTATTGCAAGGATTAAGAAAATTATTGTGTCAACCTGATACCAACCAGGGTTGTTGGCCTGCCCATAGTCAACAGAAAGTGATCAGATGTCAGATAAGAAGTTCAGGTAAGATTTCAATGGGGTGCCTGCTGCAGCCGGGAGAGGGAGAACAAGGAACAGTTCCTTTGCTTTCTCAGTCACTGAGGTGGGAGCTGCCTTGTTTCTTTTTTAAATTTATTTTTTAAAAATTAGAGTAAAATTGCTTTACAATGTTGTATTAGTTTCTGCTGTATAACAACGTGAATCAGGTATATGTATACATATATCCCCTCCCTCTTGAGCCTCCCTCCCACCCCACCCCAGTCCCACTCCTCTAGGTCATCATAGAGCATGGAGTTGAGTTCCCTGTAGTATATAGCAACCTCCCACTAGATATCTGTTTTACATATGGTTCAGTTCAATTCAGTTCAGTCGCTCAATCGTGTCCCACTCTTAGTTACCCCATGGACTTCAGCATACCAGGCCTCCCTGTCTATCACTAAGTCCCAGAGTTTATTCAGACTCATGTCCATTGAGTTGGTAATGCCATCCAACCATCTCGTCCTCTGTCGTCCCCTTCTCCTCCTGCCCTCAATTTTTCCCAGCATCATGGTCTTTTCATATGAGTCTTCGCATCAGGTGGCCAAAGTATTGGAGCTTCAGCTTCAACATCAGTCCTTCCAATAAACATTCAGGACTGATTTCCTTTAGGATGGACTGATTGGATCTCCTTGCAGTCCAAGGGACTCTCAAGAGTCTTCTCCAACACCACAGTTCAAAAGCATCAATTCTTTGGCGCTCAGCTTTCCTTATAGTACAACTCTCACATCCATACATGACCACTGGAAAAACCATAGCCTTGACTAGACAGACCTTTGTTGGCAAAGTGATGTCTCTGCTTTTGAATATGCTGTCTAGGTTGGTCATAACTTTTCTTCCAAGGAGTAAGCGTCTTTTAATTTCATGGCTGCAGTCACCAACTGCAGTGATTTTGGAGCCCAGAAAAATAAAGTCAGCCACTGTTTCCACTGTTGCCCCATCTATTTGCCATGAAGTGATAGGACTGGATGCCATGATCTTCGTTTTCTGAATGTTGAGCTTTAAGCCAACTTTTTCACTCTCCTCTTTCACTTTCATCAAGAGGCTCTTTAGTTCTTCTTCACTTTCATATATATATATCAGTGTTACTCTCTAAGTGTGCCCCACCCTGTCCTTCTCCCACAATGTCCTTAAGTCTGTGCTCTGCCGTCTGCATCCTTTTCCTACCCTACAGATGGGTTCATCAGTACCATTTTTCTAGATTCCATATATATGCGTTGGTGTACGATATTTGTTTTTCTCTTTCTGGTTTACTTTATTACGTTTGACAGACTCTAGGTTCACCCACATCACTGCATATGACTCAGTCTAGTTCCTTTTTATGGCTGAGTAATATTCCATTGTGTATATATACCACATCTTCTTTATCTATTCATCTGTTGATGGACATCTAGGTTGCTTTTATGTCCTCACTATTGTAAATGGTGCTGTGCTGTGCTTAGTTGCTCAGTCCTGTCTGACTTTTTGCGACCTCATGGACTGTAGCCGACCAGGCTCCTCTGTCCATGGGGATTCTCCAGGTGAGAATGCTAGAGTGGGTAGTAGTTGTTTTGGGTTTACTTTTGTGGGTCATCTTCTTCTCTTTTGTTTCTTGCCTAGAGAATTTCCATTAGCACCTTTTGTAGGCTGGCTTTGTTTAGTCCCTAAGTTGAGTCCAACTCTGTGACCCCATGCACTGTAGCCTACCAGGCTCCACTGTCCATGGAATTTCCCAGGCAAGAATACTGGAGTAGATTGCCATTTCCTTCTCCAGGGCATCTTCCTGACCCAGGGATTGAACCTGCATCTCTTGCATTGGCAGGCAGATTCTTTACCACTGAGCCAAGGACACTAACTTAAATCAGAAGGCTAAAATCCTTGAGTAAGTAAGACTGGCTTGGTGGTGCTGAATTCTCTTAGCTTTTGGTTGTCTGTGTTTAACTTCTCCATCAAATCTGAATGAAATCCTTGCTGGCTGTAATCTTGGTTGTAGATTTTTCTCTTTCATCACTATAACTGTTTCCTGCCACTTTGACCTGGCCTGCAGAGTTTCTGCTAAAAAATCAACTGAGAGATTGATTCCCTTATGGGAATTCCCTTGTATGTTATTTTTTGCTGTTTTTAATTTTTTTTTCTTTGTATTTGATTTTTGTTAGTGTGATTAGTATGTGTCTTGGTGTGTTTCTCCTAGGGTTTATCTGGCAGAGGTCTCTCTGTACTTCCCAGACTTGGGTGGCTATATCCTTTCCCATGTTAGGAAAGTTTCTGACTATAATCTCTTCGAATATTTTCTCAGACCATTTCTTTTCCCTTCTTCTTCTAGGACTCAGTATTTTGAATGTTAGTGTATTTAGTGTTGTTGCAGAGTTCTCTGGGTCTGTCTTTAATTTTTTTCAATCTTTTTTTTTTTTTTTAATCCTGTTCCTTGGCTGTTATTTCCACATTCTGTCTTCCATTTCACTTTTTCATTCTTCTGCCTTAGTTATTCTGCTATTGATTCCTTCTAGTGTATTTTTCATTTCGGTTATTATGTTCATCTCTGTTTATTCTTTAGTTCTTCTAAGTCTTTGTTAAACATTTCTCGTATTTTCTTGATCAGTGCCTCCATTCTGTTTCTGAGTTTTGGAATCATTTTTACTATCATAAATTTTTTTTCAGGTAAGTTGTCTATTTCCTCTTCATTTGTTTGGTCTTGTAGGTTTTTATTGTGCTTGTTTCTTTCTAACTTGGGTTTTTGTCATCACATATTTTTGATGGGTGGGACTGTGCTTCTGTCTTCCTAGTTGTTTGCTCTGAGATTTGGGTTTCCCTGGTGGCTCAGAGGTAAATAATCTGCCTACAATGGAAGAGACCCAGGTTTGATCTCTGGGTTGGGAAGATCCCTGAAGAAAGGAATGGCTACGCACTCTGGTATTCTTGTCTGAAGAATCCAGTGGAGTCTGGCGGGCTACAGTCCATGGAGTCACAAAGAGTCGGACATGACTGAGCGACTTTCATTTCACTTCCAGCACTGGAGTTTGCAGGCAGTTAGGTAGAGCTACCTCTTGGTGTTGAGATGTGGACTTCCAAGAGACTTTATATTAATATAAACTCCTTACCCCTACAAGAGACGCAAATTAATATTCCATGGAGTCTGTGGTTCTCTATTAGAACCACCAGGTTCAGCCCTCCTACCATAGGAGCTCAGGCCCATCCTCTGGGCCATGAACTGAGATCCTACAAGCCACAAAGCCACACAGAGTAACAACAACAGCAACAAAAAGTGAAATTTTAAAAACTAACACATATATTAGAAAAAATAAAGATAGAAGTAAAACAACCACTGGAAGCTAAAACATAACTGCAATAGGAAAAAAAAGAGAAAAGAGAACAAAAGCTGGAAAAAGTCTTGGCTGTTGAAGGGCAGGGCTTAGGTGGGGGTGGGCCCTATGTTCAGGGCCCATGCTGCAGATAAAGGCCCTGGGTGGGGATGGGGTGCAGGTTGCCTAAGCTCAGCCTGGCCTGGAGGGGCTCTGGAATCCTCAGAGTACAGAGGATCAGGCCCCTGGCTTCAGCAGGCTTCCCAGGGTCGAGTAGGTTCCAGGTACATTCCCCTGATCTTCTGACCTCCGAGGGTCTCTCCCCGCTGATTCCCTTGAGGTAAGTGTGCCTCTCAAGGCCTGGGAACTGCTCTCCCTGAGCTGCTCCTCAGGGGAATCGGTCCTGTCCAGCCTCTGCCCCTTCCCCCTCGCTCCCCACTATATCCTACCCCATTGCTCGGAGGTTCCTCCTGTCCACCTGGGTGTCATGGTCACCACCAGCATCTGGTAAGTGCACTATTTGTGGCACCTTCTCTCTCTGCCATCTTGGCTCTAGCTGGTTATATGGGGTGAAGTTAGGGGTGTGCACAGACTTAGGGCTGGAAGGGTGAGGTGTTTTTCCCACCTTTCTGGTGGTAGGAACTGCGGGAGGCATGCTTAGTACCCTGCTTTTTGCTCCTGGCTCCTCATGAGTAGCAGTTTTTCGGTCTTTTTGTGTCTTTTGTCCATAATTTGCCCCACCTGAGCATGCACACAATTATTTTTAGTCTCATATAGTTTCTTTGTATTTTGTTGCTGGAGAAGAGGCCTGTCCAGGTGCAAGTGTTGCAGCAGTTACAGTAAAGGGTCCCAGGTCCCAGGCTGTCTCTAACATATTCACTAACATATAGGTATGGAAAAATACTGTCTCCCAATCTCTTTCCTCAGTTCACAATTTATATTTCCTAAGTAATACCTTTTTTCTTTCAGAAATCAGATCTTGCAGATATTCTGTACTGTAACATGAAAAGAAGACAAGAACTGAAAAGGTAAATTTTCCCTTTTTCTTGGTATATTTTTTAGCTTTGAATTGTGAGACTGAATATTTAGATTTGCAGAATCCTTTATTTTGTTTAGTACTGTTTTGTAGTCGCATATTTATAGCTAAATCACAGATATGATTTTCTTAATATTTGTATAAATTTAAGAAAAAGTTGAGTGAAATAAAAAAATCTTATCAGAATTCTATACTATGTAAATACTACTTTCAACAAAAATGTTAATTTGCATCTCAAATAATTTGATTTTGACACACCCTTACAAGATACATAACTTCATTACATACAGTAATAGAAGAGGTTATGAGGCTGATTTAATCATTTTGGATAAATTATCTTTGCATATTACCCATGAAGAGAATATGTATCTTATTGAATTGATATGGCTCTAAAACCATGTTAATTTAACAGATTGTGGCTACAACTAGAGAACTTGGGAAATAGTAGGAATAATTAAAGGTACTATAATGCTGAGTTTTCATTATTTAATGACCATAGGGACCATGGTATATAGATTGCTATGAAATATGCCACACAGGACTGTTGTGAAGAACAAATAGGAATTTTAAAATGCTCAGAAAACTAGAGGGTCCTATTAAAATTTTCTTTCATTTGTTGTTTTCCTGATTTTTCTTTACTACAGTTAATATCTTATATGATATGCTAATAAGTGCCAAACAGGGTCCTATTAAAGTTTTGTCTTATTGCTATTTATTAACAGGTAAATAAAGATAGGCAATCTTGTTGTAGAAAGAGCAAAGAAAATAAAACCAAGTGAAGACTCAGGTGAAACACCTATGGAAACTCTGAGATGTTTATAGTTTGCTCTTGCCATAATGAATTCTTTGAGAAGTCACTTATTTACGGTCTCTTTGTCCCCTGCTGGACGATAAATTAATGAGGGGTAAAGACTATACTTGATGTGTCCTCCAGTGCCTCCCAGTGTCCAGCAGGATGACAGGCACTTAAAAGGCATTCAGGGGTTTACTGATATAAATTAATAGATTGTGGCTCATCAAATTTTTTCCCCTTTCTTTCTGACTACAGAGTAATATCTAGTTTTGTTGTGCAGGAAAATATTATCACCTCTAGCTATTGTTGCTTCTAGCATTCTAGTATGTTTTTTTCTGCCTTGTTTACTATGCTTATTTAAACTGTTGAGATGATCTTATATATACAGATTTATGCCATGCTTGTTTTCTGCTTAATAGTATATCAGTATATTTTGTATGTCTTTGAAAATTTTGCATAAACATCCTTTGAAATGACTATGATAGTTTATTGTATTCGGTAGAATGACATGTTTCTTAGTCATTTCCAAAATTTTAGCATTTACCTTGTACCTAACTTTTTGCTCTTACAGATAATCCTGAATTGAATATCTTATTAT
Organism: Bos javanicus; assembly: GCF_032452875.1. Classification (NCBI taxonomy): domain Eukaryota; kingdom Metazoa; phylum Chordata; class Mammalia; order Artiodactyla; family Bovidae; genus Bos; species Bos javanicus. The sequence goes on from NC_083883.1 coordinate 66,911,681, forward strand.
TTTTAGTCTATTTTTAGCTTTTTTCTCCTTAGATTTCTAAAGTGGGAATTACTAAGAAGTTAAAAGATAACATTTTTAGAATTCTTAATTATATCATCAAATTCCTTTGTGGAACTGTTATATCATTTTGCATTTCCACTGGCAACATATGAGAGGGTCCATTTAACAACCTCTTGCCAGTATTTAGTGTTATTTAACAATCTTGACTAATTTGATAGAAGAAAATGGTACATCGCAATTAGCACATCTGTGCTAGGGAAGTCAAACATTTCTCCCAAAAATGTCTATTAACCATTTCCTTTTTCTACTTCATTGGTTTTCTGTTCATGTCTTTTTCTAGAGCCTTAGTACTTTTTGATGAGATTTTTATTTACGAAGGCTAATAAGCTGTCACATTTGTAGCATATGCCATTTCCCAGTTCTTTTAGTTTTATTACTTTTTAATATACTACTGTAGTCATTTACGGGGAAGGCAGTGGCAACCCACTCCAGTACTCTTGCCTGGAAAATCCCATGAATGGAGGAGGCTGGTGGGCTGCAGTTCATGGGGTCGCTGCAAGTCAGACACAACTGAGCGACTTCACTTTCACTTTTCCCTTTCATGCATTGGAGAAGGAAATGGCAACCCACTCCAGTGTTCTTGCCTGGAGAATCCCAGGGAGGGGGGAGCCTGGTGGGCTGCCGTCTATGGGGTCGCACAGGGTCGGACGCGACTGAAGCGACTTAGCAGCAGCAGCAGTCATTTACATTTACTGTTTCCCTTTGTGATATTTTTCCCATTGCTATTAAGTTTAAGAAGTTCTTTATTAAGAAATCTGATAAATGTTCCCTTTTTATTCTATGGTTTTTAAGTATTTAATATGAAGTATAGCAGTTATAGAAATAATAATTATTTTACACTTGAATGTTTAATCTGTTTGGGATTACATCATCTGATGTTATATAAAGCTGTAAATTTTTTTTTTCCAAATAACCAGTTATTCCAACACCATTTATTGAGTAATCCTTTCTCCTTTATTAATAATGTAGTTATTTTCTACTTTTAATGACGTTCATATCAGGCCAGTTCTTTCATTTCCTAACTAAAATGATACAGTGCAATATTATATATTATGTTTAATTTTAATGCCTACCTAATTTTCTGTGCTACTTTACAGACTGAATGTAGAAACTGACCCTCCAAGAAAGAGACCAAAAATTGATTCTTCATCCCAAGGACTTGTTACACTCCAGGAAACATCATATTCAAATAATAATCAGATTATTTCACAGAGTCCTTCTTCAAATGGAACTAAGAAAGATATAAGTAAATGTGTAGATTTTCAAGTTAAAGATATTAAATTGGCAAATGTTAAGAGTAAGCTGGACCATGGAATTAAAAACTTTAGCTGTCCTAAGGTGGCCAAAGATGTGAAACCAAAAGCTGAAGGCCAGACAAGTGAAAAAAAAAGCCCTCATTTACTTGCTCAGAGGGAGAAGATGAAGGAATTCAAGAAAGAAAGGTCCAATAAATTTAGAGACAGTTCTGAAAAATGTGCTTCGGAGAAATGCAAGAGAATCCAACTTTCTCAGGATTGTAATTCCAGCAAGATAATTAAGGAACCCTTTGAATCTAGGAGAAGGATTAATTTCAAAATCCTGGTAAAATCCCGCAATACCCTCCAAAATCTTGTACAAGAAAATGTGTTCAGTTCAGGTTCTAACAAGTTAAAGACTAAACAGGAGAAAAAAGAATGTCCAGAAGGCACTCAGTTTTCATTAAAGTTTACAAGGCACAGAAGTGAATATTTATTTTCAGATTCCACATATAAGCAGACTGTTCATGAGTGGGAAGGAGCATATCATGAACATCAAGAAATTAATGATATAAGTTCTGGTGAAAACCTAACCCAGGTAAGGTAGTGCAAAATGAATACAGACCTTAGTAAAGAGTTCAAATATAGTTAGGTTTGAGTTGTTTCTGTTATAGATAATGATCGTAAAAGGCAGATTCTGTTTAGTCAGGAAGATATGTTGGTTCTTTTATTTTACTCTGTAAATTCCAACTTCCTTAAGAAACTATCCTGGCAACTCTCAGGGACCCAAAATAGAAGGGATTGTGTAAAAATACAGAAGCAGCAGTTATAGATAGTCCTACCAGAGAAGTACTATGACAGTTTTCTCTAACTCCAGGTACGACAGTTCCAGGGTTAGTATTCCAAATAGCTGCTCCTTTAACAAATTATTCTTTTGGGTGCCCTGTATGCCAGGTACCACAATCACAGTCATCATTTTCAAAGACTTTCTTATATGAGGAGGTACAGAAACAGCCACCTCGAGTCTGACAAATACTTAATCACCTTATATGGGAACACATAGCAGGGGATTAACATGGCCTTGGATGGATTAATTCAGTAAGATTTACTGGAGGGGATAACATGTAAACTGAGAAATAAAGACTGAATAGGAGTTATTCAGGTGAAGACAAGGTGGAGTGAGATGGGAGAAGCAGGAATGTTCCAGATAGAGGGAACTATGTATACAGAGATCTAGGCTAGAAAGCTTGGCACATCTATTTTTGCTTCTAAATTATGCAGTAAATCAGCATTTGTGGACTAATTTGAAAACCTAATTCTGATAGCCTTGTTTCTATGGCAAATAAAATTATTTATCTTTAGGAGAACTTTTAGAACTTTGGAACTTTAGAAGCTCTGAAATTTAGAGACTGCTTATAAACAGCAGTGGTGGAGCTTACCTCTTTTTAGGAATCAAGATTATAGAGTGTTATATAAGATACTTCCTTTGAAAAATGGAGGGATTGTAACCAAGGGGGCCAGAAGAGCTTGAGAAAGAGTACTCTTTTTCACTGAACTTGAAGGGGTCCAAAGAAGGAAAGAATTGAGTTTGTTCTTTTTATTGCTTTCTTAAAGAAAAGTTTCCATTTTCTTCTTGTGCTGTATAACCAATTCTCTAGAGTAGAATGCAAGAAAGGAATCTGAGTTTTCCAGTATGTTCACTGAACATCTTTGTATCATTGTTTGGTATTCCCCTGGTGCTGTATATCTAAGGAACAGTATGAGATGTACCTTACACACTTTTTTGCTCTCTGTTTAGAATTATTACAAAAACCAAATGAGGTACATAGCATGAATATAAGTTGTAGGGGAAGCAATTTTTGCATGATTACTTTTCAATTATTGGAATTAAAACTCTTTATATTCCTTTGATAGAAGTCTTATCTGACTGAAAGTCATTTAGACACAGGAGAAGCAAGTAAATATTGTTCTTATCTTGAATATGTTATTGTTAACATTATTAGTGACAGTAGCTAATCATTTCAATATTATATTTGTTTTCCTCATAAATTCCTCAATGGATAATTGTCTTCCTGAAATAATGAGTTTACAAAGAAGTAATTGTGTTTTTTTGTATTCAGTGATCCTGTTATGCTTTCCTAGAAGAAAGTGACTTCTTTTTTTCCCTAGGCTTATAGTTCTTTGTTACCTTTTTCAGTCTGCATTCTCCCCTCACCATTGTGAACTAATGTTCTAGAGATTTATTGTTTATAGGCCACTTTTATAAATGGTATCCCACTTAATTCTTATGAGTCTCTGGGGTAGAAATTCATCAGTTTATCTAAATGTTAATTAAAGGTACCTATTATGTATTAGGCATTTAGAGTTTGAATTAGATGCTTTTACCCTCAAGAAGTTCCCAGAGAGGTAAATGTTCAGATACAGTGAAGAAAATATTAACGCCTTGGGAATTTGGCTGGTGTTAGTATAAATTTGGAAGTGAGTTAAGGAAGGACTCATTAAGATATTCTTAAAAGATTCTCTTAAGCTTGGAGATTCTTAAGCTTGGTGTTGAAAAGCGTGTAGAGCAAAGAATGGAAGTGTTGTCCTGCCGGGGAAATGATCGGTTGTGTAGTGGCCCAGAGTTGTGAAATGGCATGGACGAGCATACGTGAGCACTTACACTGTTCAGTTTGACTTGAGATGTGTTGAGAATCTATATGAGAGGAAGTTGGAGAGGAAGCCAGGGTCTAGGCAATGGATTCTTTTATCTCTTCTGGGAAAGACTGTTTTTCATGTTGTAGATAGGACAGAGCCACTGAATAATCAGGTTTTTAGTTTGGAATCACTCCAGCAAATAAAGCCATTTATACCATCATTGGTGTTACTCCCTTTTGTCATCTCCAGGGAAGGCTTTATCCCAATCCATGGACTTAATAAAACATGGAAGGGGGAAGGCAAAGTTAAATGCCCTCTAAAACCTTCTTTTATAATAAGGATTTGAAGTTGATAGAAAGTTTTTTGAAATCACTAAAAGTGACTTGTCAAAGAGAGTGAAGGGTAGTAGTGATCCAAGTAAAAGAATGAAAAGACTTTGAATGTCAGAAGTTGCAGGAAGTTCTATAATAATCTCTAGCTTGGTTGGCACTCCTTAGCTGAAGAGACTCTAAAGTTCTAGTGAGATTTGAAGTCAGGTGGAGAAAGCATTATAGAACCCAGGGTCATGGGAGAGTACGGCTGTAATGGGCCTACGTGTGTGATGTGCGTGGTATTGTATTGTGTGAAGACTGATACTGGAAAGTTAGGGTAGAAGCTCAATTCCCAAAGCAACATAGGATATACTTTTTTAAAGAGAGTCTGCAGTTTATATCCAGCTTCTTATAAAATACATGTGTGTTTGGTGTTATCGTGGAGAATTCTTAGAAGATGATTTGGTTTAGTAGAGGCTTAGTCAAGTTCCTTGTCACCTGTATGTAGGATTGGGTAAGTCTCAGCCGCTCACCTGAAGTGCCAGGGAAAAACTGAAATTAGAGAGATCAGTCTTTGCTGGGAGACAAAAAATAAAACACCCATACATTTTCAGTCTTTCCCGCCCTCAGCCATATACTAATCTTCAAGTTTCTTTTGTTGTTTTGTCATGTCACTTTTAGAAATGGTTTGTTTACTCATGGATGAAAATTTCCCACCACCAAGGCCCAGGATTCTTTTTATTTTTGCCATGGTTACTTCTGTTTCTTAAGGTGGCATGTTTTGTTCTTAGAATATGAGTATTTTTAGGGAGGCATGTATATGAATGAGTCAATCTTAAAGAATTTCTACTATGTTTCATGACTTAATAGAAGGAAACTTTTCTATTCTAGGGACAGTTTTTCATCTGGGGCAGTTTTGCCTCTTAGTGGGTATTTGGCAACTGATTTGATGGAGATTTTTTTTTTTTCAGTTCATTGTTTTTCTTTTTATTGCATTTATTGAAGTATGTACCCCCAAACAACATAGCTTACTGGGATGTAAACTGAAATATAGATAATTTTCTCTTCAACTCCATTTACATCAAATTCTGTCTCTGTTATAACACTGAAATTGCTTGGGCAAAGGGATGGAGACATTTTTGATTGTCAAGGATGGGAGGGAGGTAGGTATCTAGTGAGTAAAGGGAAGAGATACTTCTAAACATCCTACAGTGCAGAGAACAACCCCAAATGCTTTGTGTTTTATTTAAAGAAGACTTTAAAACCATGTTGATTGCTTTTTATTTGTGACAGTGATACTTTGGTGTCTTCTGGATCAGTGCCCCTTGATAGAAGAAAGGTTTCTCACCTCTGCTCTAAAGTTAGATTCTGCTTTAATTTCTTTACATTATAATACATTAGGGAACTACCCTGAAGTGAGAAGAGTATTAACCCCACAAACGAAGAATCATCTGATCCCGAATGTCAGTAGTGCCATAGCTGAAAAACCTTATTCTAGGTGTATGCTTCTTAACTAATTAATAAAATTACTTTTCATTTCAGAGTTTTGAAGCACCATGTTCTTCAGTGTCACTTGAAAGTATTCAAGATACAGATCAAGAGGTTACTGATATATTTGTTTACTGTCAATATTTTTAATGACATTAAGACAGGGGATTTCTATTTTAATAAAAAATAATGACGATAAAAACTTTTATAGTATGAAAATAACACTGATGTCTGTACTTAATTCAGTATATAAGTATTTATGAAGTCCTGAAAAATTCTTTGGAAAAGTATTTCCATTTATTCAATCACCTTTTGGCCTTTTTTTTCTAATAAGCTAATTTGTTTTGAATAAAAAGTGTGGAGCCTACGCTCACAATATTAATTTTAATTTAATGTTATGTTTTTGCATGCTTATGCCTCAGCTTGCCAAAAGACAGTATAATATTAATATTTTTGCCTCATTTTTCTAATTAGCAATAAGATGAAAGTGTTCAGTGAAAATGAAAACACATACATATTTATTTTTTGCCTGTTGCTTCATTTCTCAGCTAGAATCTTCTGGTCAAACCTAATAGAAGTATTGCAAGTAATTCTATGTTCCCTGCTTCTAAATTAAAATTAGATTCACAGAACACTTTGGGTTTTTCTATTTAAAGGAAACTTTAAAACCATGTTGATTGCTTTTTATTTGTGACAGTCAGTTATATTTTTATGTCTTCTGGGTCTGTGCCCCTTGATAGAAAAAAGATTTTTCACCTCTGCTCTAAAATTAGGCTATATTTTAATTTCTTTACATTATAATACATCAGGGAACTACTTCCCTGAAATGAAGAGTATAAAGATCTGGATTTCAGTTTCTGATAGTTAATTAACAATCTTAGAAATTAGGAAGAGTGCTGATCATCCAGACAAAAACATACTTGGCTCTTAAAGTACTTTGAAGTGAGAATGGAAATGAGAATTAACTTATTTCAGAGAATTAACTTATTATCTCTTATGTATTAGACCCTATGTGAGGTTTTTCATGTTATTTCACTTAATCCTTACAAAAAGTATTAAAAGGATACAAATATTTACCATTCCTATTGTGCAGATAAACTGAGACCCATGGTGGTTAAATAATTCGCCTAAGGCTGTAGTAAGAAAAAGAGAAGAGCCATTTTATTTTTTTTTAAAGAGCTTAAAAAATTTTTTTTTGACTATGGTTGATTTGCAATGTTATGTTAGTTTCAGGTGTATAGCAAAGTTGATTTAGTTATAGATATACATATATCTTCTATTTCAAATTCTTTTCCTGTAAACCTTGTAAATGTTTATAAATCTGTGGGGTTTTTTTACCATGTGGCTTCCATATTTTTGTAAAATTTTTGCTTTCCACAGACTATCTCATATTAAGTGAATTAAGAATTAATTGCTTTCTTATTAATCTGAAGAGAAAATAATTCAAAATATTGTTTTGCGGGTCTTTTGCAATTTAGATGCAGATAGTAGAAGAGCTTCATGCTGCTCGTGTGGGAAAAAGCATGGATTTACCTGTGGTTCCACCTTCAGGAGAGTTAATGAGTATGGAAATTGACGTGGTAGAAGATGATATACATTCCTCTGCTGGTATACCCTTTATGTGTATGACTGTGTTTGCGATCTCCTGTGTTTTCTCAATGTTCAATTTTTATAATATTTAGGTGAAAGTGTTAAAATGTGCTCATTTGAAATAATAAAATATGCTATATTTCTTTCAGCTATAGGAATCAGGTCTAAGGTTTGTGTTATCATTTGCTTTATGTATCTCACATTATTAGGCAGTTAGAAATATTTTCTTTCTTTTTTTTTTGCCTAAGGACAGTAATCAGAATTATGAGTAGTCTGTTATTCTTGCTCTTAATCATAAATTTTAACAGTTTCAAGTTTGTAAAACACTGATCAGAAACAATGCAGTTTTCTCAAAGGTATTCATGAATTTCTTACTTATATAGTAAAACTGTGATTATTCTTACTCCTGGGAGAAGAAAATGATAGATAACCCTCCAGAGTATGCTAGTATACAGTTTTGAATTGCATTTATAAAAATAGTAATGCTGCTACATTATGTTCATGTTGCACTTTCCAATTTATTGTTTATCTGTGAATCAGTTCACCTGTTCCTAATATGACCCTAAGAAGTAATAATACTAGTATTATTAGTTTTCTTTCTTTTATACATATTTATCTTTTCAGCGTTATTTCACAATATATTAAGATTAGCTTATCATTCCTAACTGGATAACTACCAGTGATAGAGTACAGGGTTCAACAACATAATTACTGCTGTCATAAGTTAGTTTATGATTTAAAAATCTACCCAAAAGTAATATGCAATATTCTACTGGTGGATAATTAAACATTGATTACTGTTCTTTCTCTTAAGAATTGGAGTAAATGTGTTTTTGTTGTTTAAAGGATTGCCTTAAGAATGCTATCAGAGTTCTATGATAACAAAGTTTTATTTATTATACAAGTGTGTTACAAATGTCAATTCTCACTTTGCTTTTTTCCCCTAGCAAATGCTGCTTCAGACAAAAAGCTTCTAATTGTTATTGACACAAATATTCTGATGAATCATCTCAAATTTGTTAGACTTTTAAAGACAAGAGAAATCCCAGGTATTTATAAAACATACTGACTGATTCTGATTTTCTTATTTAACATTGCTGTGAATTTTTTACTCCCCATAAACTTACTTTTGTTTGGATATGTTGTTAAGCACAAGCATGCACAGCATAATCAGCTTAAGTAAAAAGGGGAATAAAAAAGAGCCTTTCCTGGTTAATCTAGCTTCTAAACTTATTCTTCTTTGATCTCCTGTAGTATTTATTTTTGTAATGTTCTTTTGACACTTGTATCTGTTTTAAGTTCCTATTTTTATGTATTATCTCTTCATTTAGATTGTGAATTTCTTTAAAACTTTTAATTCTCCTACAGCAGGTCAATTTAGTAGCTTAATACATATTTGTTGACTTATAAGAAATCTTTTTATTTTTTAGGCTTTGACAGTCTTGTGTTAATAATTCCCTGGGTGGTTGTACAAGAGCTGGATCGTATGAAGGCAGGAAAATTACTGAAACATGCCCAGCACAAAGCTATACCTGCAGTTCATTTCATCAATGACAGTCTCAGAAATCAAGATAGAAAGCTATGGGGTCAGTCAATACAACTTGCATCTCAAAAACTTTGTAAGTGTTGTCCTCTCAGGGTGTTCCCTGATTAAGATTTGTTTGGATGCTGACTCATTATTGCAGGGAAATGGTGCAAAACTTAAAACAATACTATAAGTATTGCATTATGAAATGGCAGGACATGGTGATGTTTTGGACTGTTCTATTAGGCTTGTTTTGGAGGTCTTTGATATTTTCTCTTTCTCCTAGACCTTATTGGGAAGGTCTGTGATTTCACAGATAGTGACTATGTAGTTCTGTATGCATAGTTGTCGGTATTACAATACTTGAATCTTTTTTTAAAATACCTTGCTGAGTGATGAGGCCCGTAAGTGATCTGTGTTTCTAATCATCTGCGTGCTCAGTTGCTTCAGTTGTGTCTGACTCTGTGCGACCCTGTGAAACTGTAGCCTGCCGTGGGATTCTCCAGGCAAGAATACTGGAGTGAGTTGCCATGCCCTCCTCCAGGGATCTTCCCCACCCAGGGATTGAACCTGTGTCTCCTGCCTTGCAGGTGGATTCGTTTAATTGCTGAGCTACCAGGGAAGCCCCTAATCACCACTACATGCAGTTAATATAATACAGAGAAAGGTCTTGTTTTCCTCTGGTTTGTCAGAACCTATAATAAGGAAGTTTTTTTATAATCAATTCAGTTCAGTCACCCAGTCGTGTCCGACTCTTTGCGACCCCATGAATTGCAGCATGCCAGGCCTCCCTGTCCATCACCAACTCCTGGAGTTCACTCAAACTCACGTTCATTGAGTCGGTGATGCCATCCAGCCACTCATCCTCTGTCGTCCCCTTTTCCTCCTGCCCCCAATCCCTCCCAGCATCAGGGTTTTTTCCAGTGAGTCAACTCTTCGCATGAGGTGGCCAAAGGACTGGAGTTTCAGCTTTAGCATCATTCCTTCCAAAGACCACCCAGGACTGATCTCCTTTAGAATGGACAGGTTGGATCTCCTTGCAGTCCATGGGACTCTCAAGAGTCTTCTCCAACACCACAGTTCAAAAGCATCAATTCTTCGGCGCTCAGTTTTCTTCACAGTCCAACTCTCACATCCATACATGACCACAGGAAAAACCATAGCCTTGCCTAGACAGACCTTTGTTGGCAAAGTAATGTCTCTGCTTTTGAATATGCTATCTAGGTTGGTCATAACTTTCCTTCCAAGGAGTAAGCGTCTTTTAATTTCATGGCTGCAGTCACCATCTGCAGAGATTTTGGAGCCCCAAAAATAAAGTCTGACACTGTTTCCACTGTTTCCCCATCTATTTCCCATGAAGTGATGGGACCGGATGCCATGATCTTCGTTTTCTGAATGTTGAGCTTTAAGCCAACGTTTTCACTCTCCTCTTTCACCTTCATCAAGAGGCTTTTTAGTTCCTCTTCACTTTCTGCCATAAGGGTGGTGTCATCTGCAAATCTGAGGTTATTGATATTTCTCCCGGCAATCTTGATTCCAGCTTGTGTGTCTTCCAGTCCAGCGTTTCTCATGATGTACTCTGCATAGAAGTTAAATAAGCAGGGTGATTTTTTATAATAGAGATCTATAGCTTTTCTCTTGATTTGTTTCCATATTAGTTTGTTGGGTTTTTTTTTTTTTTTAGACATTTAAAAATTAGTCTTAGAACCAAAGTGTGTTCTTCATGTTTTGTGTAACTATTTGGTAAAAAAAAATCTTTGTAAAGCAATATAGTTGCCTCTGAAGAGTTTATATTTACATTTAGAGGATATATTTCATTCTTTAAAAACTTTATTCCCAACTCAGAATTATTTGTATATGTAGATGTGTTTTATTTTAAATATCATGAATTTATGTTGTTTGCAAGATGAGTCTAATTATCATATTAATCCTGAGAAGGCTTTTGGCACAGCTGTTTAGTCCTACATCTTTGAAGAAAAAGGGCCTCTACAATTAATTCCCTTATTTATTCCCTTTACAAATAATTATTAGCTCTTAGTATATTCCAGTACAATGCTTATGCATTTTGAGTAGGAACGTCATGTGAAGTTTAAGAGCTTTTAAAGGAAACCACTAAAAAAAAATCATTTATTAGAGTTAAAATACTAAAATATTTTAACACATTATACTAAATTGAATGTTTTACTTTTTTTTTTTACTTTCTATTATGAAAAACTTCAAATATAGAAGTAGGTAGAATAATACTATGAATCCCTGTGTGCTTTTCACTCATTTTCAATGATTCTCAACATTTTGGCGACAATTTCTTTCATTCCTTTTCTCTCATTTCCTTTTCACCTTTTCTCCCAACTCCTGAAACTCCTGTTGTACTTTGGTATATAGTGCTAACAGATGGGACTTTTTTTTTTCCTTTTAATTTTATTTTATTTTTAAACTTTACATAATTGTATTAGTTTTGCCAAATATCAAAATGAATCTGCCACAGGTATACATGTGTTTCCCATCCTGAACCCTCCTCCCTCCTCCCTCCCCATACCATCCCTCTGGGTCGCAGATAGGACTTTTTAAAAAAACAACCACACTATAACAAAACCTCTGTCTAAACCATCATTTCAGTAAACCTCCAATCCTTAAGAAGAGGTGAGAATTTTTTTTACTCGTAATTTTTTTCCTTGTTAGTTGATAAAAATTACATTTTAGTGTATAATTGTATAGATGATGATAGTAATAGACAACACTGGTATGGCCGTTATTCTCCAGACCCTTTTCTAAGTGCTTTACAGCTAATATCTCATTCAAAACTTAGGGTACTTGTGGACCATATTCTTATTAGACCTATTCTGCTGATGAGGAAATTGAGACATAGAGATGTTAAGAACTTGTCCTAGATGGAATATCTATTCCTTCAATAGATTGAGTTTGAGACTTATTTTAGAAGAACTAATAGATATTTTGGCCACATTTATTATTTATAGATACTTGATATGTGTCTTTTGACTTTTTAATTTTTATGTGCTTCTTTTGATGCTTTTACTTCTTCAGTCTATGCTTTTAGGATTATTAAGGAGGATAAATCATAGTAGTGGTCTCAAACTTCTGTGCTGCTTCAGTTTCTGGGCCTTCCTGGAAAGCCATACTTCCCTTTAATGCTTCAATTTGATACTATCTGGTCTTAATTTTGCTAAATTGTGCTTTTAGTTACAAGGTTGTAGATTAGTCTTTATAGATTATTTGTGTAATTGTCTTTGTCAGATAAATCCTTTATATATCATTGTTATCTGTCAAAGTGATTGTTTGAAACATTGTTTATATAAAATCTAATGCACTTAATATATTTATTCTGTTGATAATGATTTTATGATCTCCTTTAGAAATATCCTTAGTCATTTTTATCATAGTAAAATTATATTTTACATTCTAATGATGAATTGAAACTTATAAAAAATTTAATTCAGGATTTTTGAATAAAATTAAAATACTTGTTTGGAGAAAAGCAAGAACAAAACAGTCTTTAATTATGCTTTGCATCTGTCGAGTACATTTGCCACTAACTCTAATAATTGCGTATATAGATGTATTATTTTGTTTTATGTAATCATTGAGTATTATAACTGTATTTTTTTTAGACAGGAATTTTCCATCAAAAAAAGAAAAATGCCACAAATTGAATGAAAATAGTCTGTTATTAATAAATAGACTTAGTTGAACATAATTTTAGTGTTGTCCTTACTCTTTTCAAAATTGTACTTATTTAATATAGTATGCATTACGATGAGAATAGGATTTGAAATCTGATTGACCTGAGTTTTTTGAGCTGACCTGGAGAAAGTTAAACGTGAGGAAACTGAGTAAATAAAATGGGGGGAAATGACCCCCGGCTGAAAATATGGTCTGAAGATTGGTTGAGCTAATTGTATTAAAGTGCTTAATGGTTTAATGTTTGGAATAAGTGGTAAGTCTTGTGAGTCCTCTTACATGAGAAAGTTATACAGATGATTTAGAAAAACTAAATTTCCCTAATGGACAAAGATTATTAATAGGTAATTCACAAAAGAAGAAATACATCTAGTCAGCCTTTTTTGTTCAAGGTAAATATTTTCCTGTTTACTGTTTTAAATATTGTTAACTGCTTATGTGTAAAAATTTTTAGTTTATATTTTTTGCATTTTCCCTTTTTATTTTTATTGTTCCTAAATTTAGAATGATACTTCTTCCCAGCACTTGATAGGAACACAGCACTCAGTGCATAGGGAATATGAATTAGTAACTTTTCAGAGAGCAATTTATCAGTGTTTATACAAAGCCTATGGAGATGATTTGTCTTTCTTGCAATTATTCTAAAGAAATAATCAGAGGTCAGTGATTTATATAATTAGTGTTCATCATAGCATGATTTATACAGCGAAAAATTTGAAACAGTCTTGACAGTTGGAGATGTTACATATAATCCTGTAGCCAAATGAGAGAATACTAATTTTGAAAAATGTTATCATGTGATATTAAACAGAATAATATTTAAAAGAATATAAACTACAATCCTAAATTTCTTAGATTAATTCAGGCAAAGAAAGACAAATATCATGTGTCACTTACATATGTAAGCTAAAAAGTAATACCAAAAACCATCCAGAAATTTGTCTCACAGTTCTGAAGACTGGAAGTCTGGAATCAGGGTGTTAGCAGGATTATTTCCTTCTGACATCTATCAGAGAAACATCTGTTCCAGACTGCCTTCTTGGCTTGTAAATGGCCATTTTCTCCTTATTGCTCTTCATATCCTCTTCTCTCTACTCATGTCTGGTTCCAGATTTCCCCTGTTTAGTTAGAATATCAGTCCTATTGGGTTAGTTCAGTTCAGTCGCTCAGTGTGTCCAACTCTTTGTGACCCCATGAACCACAGCACGCCAGGCCTCCCTGTCCATCACCAACTCCCGGAGACCACCCAGACCCATGTCCGTTGAGTCAGTGATGCCATCCAACCATCTCATCCTTTGTTGTCCCCTTCTCCTCCTGCCCTCAATCTTTCCCAGCATCAGGGTCCTTTCAAATGAATCAGCTCTTCTCATCAGGTGGCCAAAGTATTGGAGTTTCAGCTTCAACAGCAGTCCTTCCAATGAACACCCGGGACTGATCTCCTTTAGGATGGACTTGTTGGATCTCCTTGCAGTCCAAAGGACTCTCAAGAGTCTTCTCCAACACCACAGTTCAAAAGCATCAATTCTTCGGCACTCAGCTTTCTTTATAGTCCAACTCTCACATCCATACATGACCACTGGAAAAACCATAGCCTTGACTAGATGGACCTTTGTTAGCAAAGTAATGTTTCTGCTTTTTAATATGCTGTCTAGGTTGGTCATAATGTTCCTTCCAAGGAGTAAGTGTCTTTTAATTTCAAGGCTGCAGTCACCATCTGTGCTGATTTTGGAGCCCAGAAAAATAAAGTCAGCCACTGTTACCACATCTATTTGCCATGAAGTGATGGGACCGGATGCCATGATCTTCGTTTTCTGACTGTTGAGCTTTAAGCCAACGTTTTCACTCTCCTCTTTCACTTTCATCAAGAGGCTCTCTAGTTCTTCTTCACTTTCTGCCATAAGGGTGGTATCATCTGCATATCTGAGGTTATTGATATTTCTCCCGGCAATCTTGATTCCAGCTTGTGCTTCCTCCAGCCCAGCGTTTCTCATGATGTACTCTGCATCAGTTCAGTTCAGTTCAGTCGCTCAGTCGTGTCCGACTCTGCGACCCCATGAATCGCAGCACACCAGGCCTCCCTGTCCATCACCAACTTCCGGAGTTCACTCAAACTTACGTCTGTCGAGTTGGTGATGCCATCCAGCCATCTCATCCTCTGTCGTCCCCTTCTCCTCCTGCCCCCAATCCCTACTCTGCATATATAAGTTAAATAAGCAGGGTGACAGTATGCAGCCTTGATGTTCTCCTTTTCCTATTTGGAACCAGTCTGTTGTTCCATGTCCAGTTCTAACTGTTGCTTCCTGACCTGCATACAGATTTCTCAAGAGGCAGGTCAAGTGGTCTGGTATTCCCGTCTCTTTCAGAATTTTCCACAGTTTATTGTTATCCATGCAGTCAAAGGCTTTGGCATAATCAGTAAAGCAGAAATAGATGTTTTTCTGGAACTCTCTTGCTTTTTCAGTGCTCCAGCGGATGTTGGCAATTTGATCTCTGGTTCCTCTGCCTTTTCTAAAAACAGCTTGAACATCTGGAAGTTCACGGTTCATGTATTGCTGAAGCCTGGCTTGGAGAATTTTAAGCATCACTTTACTAGCATGTGAGATGAGTGCAATTGTGGGGTAGTTTGAGCATTCTTTGGCATTGCCTTTCTTTGGGATTGGAATGAAAACTGACATTTTCCAGTCCTGTGGCCACTGCTGAGTTTTCCAAATTTGCTGGTATATTGAGTGCAGCACTTTCACAGCATCATCTTTCAGGATTTGAAATAGCTCAACTGGAATTCCATCACCTCCACTAGCTTTGTTCGTAGTGATGCTTTCTAAGGCCCACTTGGATGTCTGGCTCTAGGTGAGTGATCACACCATCGTAATTATCTGGGTTGTGAAGATCTTTTTTGTACAGTTCTTCTGTGTATTCTTGCCACGTCTTCTTAATATCTTCTGCTTCTGTTAGGTCTCTACCATTTCTGTCCTTTTTTGAGCCCATCTTTGCATGAAATGTTCCCTTGGTATCTCTAATTTTCTTGAAGAGATCTTTAGTCTTTCCCATTCTCTTGTTTTCCTCTGTTTCTTTGCATTGATCGCTGACACTAATGAACTCATTTTAACTTGCAAAACACCAAAAATAGGATTTAAAAGAGTATAGATTACAATCCCAAGTTCCTTAGATTGTGCATATATACTTAGAGATATATTGAGCTGATGAAATTATGAGATATTTTAGTTTTCTTTATATTTTCGGAATTTTTCAGATTTTCTATAATTATTTATTTTTATTTTTAGGTAAAAATAAGGTTATCTGATACCTGCTACACCAGACATTTGTTCCATCATTTTTATATTTTCTTTTATTACATTTTTGTTGAATCATTATTTGCAGGATATTTGTATTAGACACTGTTCTAACTGTTGAGGCTGCAGCAGTGAATGAGACATACAAAGCCTGCTGTTGAGAAACTTTAATTCTATTACTATGCTAAATATCATATTAACTGTAATTTATACAGTTAAGCAATTTGCCCATTATTGCATGTCCAGTAAGTGGGAAAGCAAGAATTCAAACCCAGGTTATCTGGTTCCAGTGTCTTTGTTCATTTTTGAACAGTTCCTGAGCAAGTACTCAAAAATATTTTTTGGTAAAAATATTTATGAATATTCTTATAATTTTAGGTATACCTTCTGGGCCTGTGTATTCTAGAAAAAAGTGACAGAACAAGTAATCATGAACTTTGATACCTTTAGAGCAGTGTACTTACTGTATGCTCTAAACCTCCTTTGATTGGTCAAATTGAGTTGCTAAAGTTAACCACTGATTTTGAGCTGCCCATTTTGCATTATTGTGATATTTACTTTGTGAGCTAAAAGCAGGAAAATTGGCTGTTGTAATATATGTCTGTCTGGCTTACTGGTTGTCTGATTAAAGAACTGAATCGTATGTCTCTCAGGTTCATGCTATGAGATCAGTTGAGTTTTGTCTAGACTTCGCCAAGAGATCATGAGGCCCCAAAGAGTTTGTCTTTTGACAAGCATAGGGACCTGGTGCAGCTTAGACCTTAGAAAAATGTTTATTGCATGTGTGAATGAGTTTTCTAATTTGAAAGTTTAGAGGAATCAGTGATATAGGCTAAAAGTTGAGGGGAGAAAAAGGTTATAATCTGGGAAAAAAGTTAAGGCTCACTGGGCAGCATGTCTTGACTTTTAGTGTGTAAGAGACTTGCCAAGGGCTTAAATCAGTCTTTGGATCCAGGCTTCAAAGATTCTTATCCATAAATGGGTCTGGGGTGTGGTGCTTCTTTCTATATTATTAATAAGTACCCCAGGGATTTCTGAGGCAGGTAGTGTAAGGACTTATAAAAATGATATCTTTAGTCCTCTTTCTACATTCTTTTCTACATTACATTCTTTTCATACACACACACAACTTATTACATGCTCTAAGACTTGGAGAATACCAGAGGACACTGTATCAGCTACATACTAACATTTGTTAGAAATTAGTTTTTGTATTCTCTTCCTAGTGCCCATGTTGTCTTCTTCTGTACATCTCTCTCTAAATGTTATTGCTTAGAGGTTAAGAAAAAGCAGACACATGAAAGTGGTTCTGTTGCTGGTAGAACAATTGCTGATTATTTTACTGACCTCTTTTAAGTTAATATGAAACAAAATATAATCATATAATTTGCTTAAAATCTCTTAAGTGACTGAACTGAGACTAGAATTCATAGCTTTTGGTTTCTAGTATGGCATTTTAACCTACTGATCACATTTCTTTCCTTCGGGTTTATTAATAGGCATATTCTCTTCTGTTTTAGTAAACTGTCAATTTAATAAACTATCAGTTAATTAAACCCATAAATATATGAATTCTAGATCCAGAATTTTCAGGTCATTGTTTTTGTTGTGTTTTATCTTCCTCCTCTTATTTAAAAAGTTTTCTTTGTTTTAGATGATTCAATTTGTAAATATGGCCTAAATTGTTTATACAGTTCCCAGATTTTGAGTGTGCTTATTGATTGTTGCTTTTGCTGAATTCGCAGATGGATTGAGTGATGAGAACAATGATGATCGTGTATTAAAATGCTGTCTTCAGTACCAAGAACTATTCCCTTGTTCTCTTGTTATTTTGTGCACGTGAGTTTCATATTCATTTTACTTTTTTTTAAAATAGCAATTTCTATTAAAGAATTTTTAAAAATCATACTGTAATGACCATACCAAGGATCAAAAACATATATAATATTCTAAATCTCCCAGTAAATATATTCAGTTATATCTCACATTCTTATAATGTGCAAACTATAGAGGAATGAGATTTGAATCTCATGAAGTTTCATTTCAACTTAAGTTATATGATATTCAGAAAACTTTTGAAAAAGCAAGGGAGAGTCAATTTAATATCCCAGTAAAATAGTTCGAAATGAAAATCTACATTTTGGTTATGAGGCAGGAGGGTTAATTAATTTATTTGTTGGGAAAGGCTAATGTATGTTGCAGTTATATCCTGAGTGCCTGTAACAGAGTTAGAGTTGAAATTCTGGGTCTACCACTTACCAGCTTTGTGACCTTGGAAAGCTGCTTAATGTTTCTTTATGTGTTTCCTTATGTGTGAAGCATAGGGAGAATAATAATACCTGCATTTATGAGGATATTGTGAGTATTTAATCAGAAAAAGTATGCATATATGACTTGGAAGAGTGCCTCATACATAAAATTATCTCAGTAAGAGTTTTTCCTCCTTCTCCTGTCCTCATTCCATTCCATTCCTCCATTCCCAACTAATATATTAATAAGTTAGTTCTAAGGTAAATGTAGCAAATTTTATTTGCCAAACTGTATTTATCATGTATGAGAAAAGGCTCTATAGGAACTGGTAAGAGCAATTTTAATTTGTAGTTTTAGTCTGAATTGTATTCACTTCAGAATGGGGTTTTTAGAGTTTCATGATCATGCCAAAATTCTCTGAAATGAAGTGATTATGGAAATGAATAGCTCTTAGATTTTTCTTGTAAGAGGCTTGCCAATTATCATTTTAGCTGTGTTCAAAGATAAAGTTTTTTTTTTTTATTTTAAAAGAAACAGATTTCTATCTCTACCTTCATGTGTCCTATTAATCTAGGACATAATATATCATCCTGGAGTTTGTTGAAGGCTGAAATAGATTTAGTAATATGTTAATGGTTTTGAATTTGAGATAAGCTAAAATTGAGAGAGAATTGTTATTTTTTTGTTCCACTTAGAATGAAAATTAAATTGGTGAGATTTAATCAATTCTCCATTATTTCTGCAGTCACTGTTCTGGAATGAACAGATGTTAACAGTTTTTAATGAAATGAAAGTTTGTGGTCAAACTTTTACCTCTGGCATTGTCATGTTCCAGACAAGCCTTTTTTGTTTTTTCCGTTAAGTGTGATAATCATACTTACTGTGTAAGTCAGACATACTTAATGTGAGGATATATTTTTACTACTTTAAGGGATGATGCGATGATTAACATTAATATTAATAATGGCAGTGATAAGAGAAACCATCTATAAATACTACAAACTGTATCTCATTCTAAGTGCTTTACTCACATTTTTAATCTTAAGTATGTGCCAGCAACGTCCAGTTAGTATTTCCAGTCCACATCTCTCTTCTAAACTCTAGACTAATATATTCATCTACTTATTTGATATCTGTTTGGATGTCTCATAGACATCTGAAACCTGCCCTCTCCAAAAATGAACTCCTAATCTTTCCTTCTAAACTGTTCTCCATTTGAATAAAAAAAGGCCGTCTTCTACCCATTTTGCTAAAGCCAGAAACCTTGGAGACATTTTTTATTTCTGCCTTTCCTTTATTATCTTTAGTCAGGCAAATAGCAGGTCTTGTGTGGTCTTCTTTTCTTTACTGACTCTGCCACCATCCTATGTCAAGTGATGTTATTTTTCCTCTTCCTTTTCTTCTCTAAGATCCATTATGCTCTCTACTTCCATATTCTCCTTCATTTATTTTTCAAAAAAATAATAATGGTATTTTTAACTTTTAAAAAGTTTTGTTATGAAGAATTTCAACAACATTCAAAGTGAAGAAGAGTTAATAAACTCCTAAGTACCCAGCTACAATAATTATCAAGTTTCTACAATTCTGCTGCTAAGTCACGTCAGTCGTGTCCGACTCTGTGCAACCCCATAGATGGCAGCCCACCAGGCTCCGCCATCCCTGGGATCCTCCAGGCAAGAACACTGGAGTGGGTTGCCATTTCCTTCTCCAATGCATGAAAGTGAAAAGTGAAAGTGAAGTCGCTCAGTCATGTCCAACTCAGTGACCCCATGGACTGAAGCCTACCAGGCTCCTCCATCCATGGGATTTTCCAGGCAAGAGTACTGGAGTGGGGTACCATTGCCTTCTCCAGTTCTATTACCTTATTATTTCCATCTACTCCCTGTCTTACGATATGATACAGTTCTTTTTATATTGAGGGAAGCTGTATAATGTTAAAAGGCCCAAATCTTAACTACACAGTGTGACAATGGATACTCTGGTTGTAGCCCCACATCCCTCTTGATACATAGAACACTTCCATTATCCCAGAAAATGTGCTTATGCCCGTTTTGTGCCCTTTTTCTAGTTTCTTAAGGTGGAAGCTAAGATAATTTATTTGAGACTTCTGTAAATTTCCCTTTAAGCACTGCCTTAGCTGCTTTTCACAAATTTTGATACATTTTTTAAAATTCAATTTAATATGCTTTATAATTTGAATTCCTGGTGGTCCGGTCTAGTGGTTAAGACTCAGTGCTTTCCCTGTTGGGGCTGGGGTTTGATCCCTTGTAGGGGAGCTAATCCTGCAAGCCATGGTGCAGCCAAAAAATAAATTAAAGAAAATAATGTTTTATAATTTCCCTCATGATTTCCTTTTGACCCACAGGTTTTTTTAGATATTTGGTGCAGTTAACTCCAAATATTTGCAAATTTTCCAGTATCTTCTTGTTATTGATTATACTTCAATTGTTATATGACTTGAGAACATAATTTACATGATTTCTGTTCCTTTAAATTTGTTAAACGTGGTTTTATGCCCATGAATAAAATCTTGGTGAATGTTTTATGTGCTCTTAAGAAGAATTTATTCTGCTCTTGTGGGTCGAGTATTCTATAAATTTCATATAGGCCAAGTTTGTTGATAGTGTTGTTTAGGTCTTCTGTAACCTTAGTATTAATAATCTGTCTACTTATTTTATGATTACTGAGAGAAGAGTCTTAAATTTCCCAACTGTAATTTACTGGTTTGTTTGCTTCTCCTTTCCATTCTGTTTGTTTTACTTCATGAATTATGAAGCTCTGTTGTCAGAGGCATACACATTTAGGATAGTCTTCTTGGAGAATTGACACCTTTCTCACTATCTAATCACTGTCTTTGTTCCTGATAATATTCCTGATTCTGAAGTTTCCTTTGTTTAATATTAATATTACTATTCCAGTGTTGTTTGCTTTGTATTTATAATATATATATTTTTCATCCATTTACTTTTAACCTATCTATATATTAAAGTATTTTGTAGATAGCATATAATTGATACTTTCCTTTTTTCCATTCTGACAATTTCTGTCTGATGAATGTCTACTATTCGCATTTAATTGGTTGGATCAGAATCTACCATTTTGCTAATTATTTTTTATTTGTTCAGGTATTCTTTTCTTCCTTTTCCTCCCCCCACCCCCCTTGGATTAACTATGGTGCCATTTTATCTCCATTATTGACTTTGTACCTTTTTGAAAAAAACTTTATAATGGTTGCCTTAGTGTTTATAATATACATCTTTACTTGATCAAAGTCTGTCTTTAAATAACACTATGTTGCTTCATGTGTAGTATAAGTATTTTAATGTGCTTTGAATTTCTCCCCCATCCATTTTGCTATCATTATTACATATTTTACTTTTACAGAAACAATAGCACAGTACTTTGTAATGTTTTTGCTTCACTCATTTGTCATTTAAAGGAATTAAAAATAAGAAAGTGAATGTTTTTACCTTGCATTCCATTTTTAGCATTCTTTATTTCTTTTTCTGAATCCAAGTTTCTGTCTGGTGCCAGATTTCTGGTCATATTCCTTTTGCCTAAACAACTTTGACATGTGTAAGTATGTTGGCAGTGAATTTTCTGGTTTTGTTTGTCTGATAGTGTGTTTATTTCTCATTTATTTCTGAAGTATATTTTTACTGGATATGCAATTCTTGATTGATTTGTTTTTTCTGTTTCTTTGAGTATTTTAAAGGTATCACTGCATTTTCTTCTAACTTGTTTGATTTCTGATGAGAGGTCTGCTGTAAATATTTTCTTCCTCTGTGTGTAATGTTCTTTTGGTCTTTTTTTTCCCCCTCTCATTGCTTTCAAGATTTTTTTTTTTTTTTTTTTTTTTTTTTTAGTAGTTTGTTTTTAGCATTCTTTAGCAGATATACCCACTCCAGTGTTCTTGCCTGGAGAATCCCAGGGATGGGGGAGCGTGGTGGGCTACCATCTATGGGGTTGCACAGAGTTGGACACGACTGAAGCGACTTAGCAGCAGCAGCAGATGTACCACGTGTTTGTGTGTATGTTTGTGATCCAAGCATGCATGCTCAGTTGCTCAGACATGTCCAACCCCTCGTGACACTGTGGATTGTAGCCTGCCTGGTTCCTCTGTCCATGGGATTTTCCAGGCAAGAATACTGGAGTGAGTTGCCATTTCCTCCTCCAGGGTATCTTCCCAACCCAGGGGTTGAACCTGTGTCTCCTGCATTGACATGTGGATTCTTTACCACTGAGCCACCTGGGAAACCTGTATGCTTGTGGTAGAGGAGAGGAAATTATCCTGCTTGATGTTCTCTGAGCTTCTTGGATCTGTGGTTTGGTGTTCATTTTTTAGTTTTGGAAAATTCTCAGCCATTATCTCTTTAAATATTTAATATTCCTTCTGCCCCATTCCCTCTTTTTCCTTCTGGTATTACAGAATTATTAATACATTGTAGTAGTCAGCCTCCAAGATGATTCCAGTGATTCCTTGCCTCTTGGTATCTTTTTGTTTTTGTTTCTTGGCTGCACTGTACCACTTGCAGGATCTTAGTTACCCAGTCAGGAATCAAACCCAGGCCCTCTGCAATGGAAGTGCAGAGTCCTCACCACTGGACCACCGGGGATTCCTGTTCCTCTTAGTATTAATTCCCTTGTGTAGTCCTCTCCTACGTTGTACCAGGGTTGATCGTCTGTGTGACAGATAGCATGCATCAGAAGTGATGGTATGTCACTTCTAAGATTAGTTTATGAAAGATTGGCACTTCCTTTTTGGGCAAACTCTTGTTTCTTTCTCTTAGATCAGTTGTTCTGGGGAAGCAAACTCCATGCTGTGAATAGCTCTGTGGAGATGCCCATGTGGTAAGAAACTGAAGCTGCAAGCCAAAAGCCAGTGAAGGGCTAAGCCCTACCAATAGCTACATGAATGAGCACCAATTAAATCATGAGGTGACACCGGGGAAAATCTCAACTTTGTGAGATACCCTGAGCCAGAATCTTTCAGTCAAGCTGCTCACAGATTCCTCACTTTTAGAAACTGTGTGAGATAATAAATGTTTTTTTCACACTACTAAGTTTTGGGGATAAAGAGTTACACACCCAATAGACAACTAATACATGCCTATATATTTGACTATTTGATATTGTCCAACAGCTCTTATATATATATATATTTTTTAACATTTTCTTCTCTTTTGTTTCAGTTTGGATAATTTATTTTGACCTGTCTTAATGTTTGGTCTTTCCTCACCTGTGTTGAGTCTACTGAGGAGCTTGTTGAAGGCATTTTTAATTTCTGTCTGGTTTTACATGCTGTTCACCTTTTCTGTTGGGCTTCCCAGGTGGCACTAATGGTAAAGAACCCGCATGCCAAAGCAAGAGCTGCAAGAGATGTGGGTTCGATCCCTGGGTGGGGAAGATCCCTTGAAGAAGGGCTTGGCAACCTGCTCCTGTATTCTTGCCTGGAGAGTCCCATGGACAGAGGAGCCTGGTGGGCTACAGTGCGTAAGGTGACAAAGAGTCGGACACGACTGAAGAGACTTAGCACGCATGCATTCACCTTTTCCATTAGAGCCTTTAACACAATCTAAATTCTTTAAAATTTCCTGTCAGATAGCTTCAATGTCTGTGTCATATTTGAATCTGGTTCTATTGATTGCCATGTCTCTTGGAAGTATATTGCTTTTTTTCTGGGTTGAATTTATATGCAGATTTTAAGACTCAACTCTGTGATTTCCTCCCTTCTTCAGTTTCCCCTTAACTGTCCATATGTTTTGGCCTGCGGTACCTAACATTGCCTTCTGACATTTTAAGCCGCAAAGGCTCTGACTTTCTGCCCGAAAGCATTGATGAGTTGGGGAATACCCTCAGGCAAAAAGATAGAAAAGTGTGCTCTTAACCTTTGCAGTGTCTGTGTCTTGAGTGTACATTCCCCTCCACCTTCTACCTTCATTTTATTGCTCTTTAGTGCCTTCAAATAGATTTTGCCTTTTTTGTTGTTTTTGGTCTAGATTTTCTAATTCTGTCTATGGGAAGTTAGTCTGACCAAGCTATTTTGTCATTAACAGAAGCTGGAAGCCTGCTAGTCTCAAGAACAACAGTTTGGTAAACACAGATCTGCTGTCAGTTCTGCACTGAAGCCCTTAAATCTCTTTCCATTTATTAATGTTCTTGACTTTCTCTGTAGGCATGTAAACTGGTCTTATCCACTATTTCTAATCATCCTGGCTTCTTACAGCATATAGCAAATTCACATTTGTCTTCAGTCATCAGTTCAGTTGCTCAGTCGTGTCCGACTCTTTGCGACCCCATGAACCGCAGCACACCAGGCCTCCCTGTCCATCACCAACTCCCGGAGTCCACCCAAACCCATGTCCATTGAGTCGGTGATGCTGTCCAACCATCTCATCCTCTGTCGTCCCCTTCTCCTCCTGCCCTCAATCTTTCCCAGCATCAGGGTCTTTTCCAGTGAGTCAGCTCTTCGCATCAGGTGGCCAAAGTATTGGAGTTTCAGCTTCAACATCAGTCCTTCCAGTGAACACCCAGGACTGATCTCCTTTAGGATGAACTGGTTGGATCTCCTTGCAGTCCAAGGGACCCAACACCAGAGTTCAAAAACATCAATTCTTCGGTGCTCAGCTTTCTTCACATCCATACATGACCACTGGAAAAACCATAGCCTTGACTAGACGGACCTTTGTTGGCAAAGTAATCTCTCTGCTTTTCAATATACTATCTAGGTTGGTCATAACTGTCCTAAGGAGTAAGTGTCTTTTAATTTCATGGCTGCAATCACCATCTGCAGTGATTTTGGAGCCCCCAAAAATAAAGTCTGACACTGTTTCCACTGTTTCCCCATCTATTTACTTAATAGACAGGTTACTTAACCTTTTTATACTTCAGTTTCTTATGTGTGAAATGGGGATAAAAATTAGTACCGCTCCTACCTAAGAAGTTTGTTGTGAGAATTAAATGGATTGATATATATAAAGTGCTTAGCATAGTCCCTGATACCAGGAAAACATTCAATATGTAGCAATAATAATTATTCTCAAAAGCTAAGATGATATGCCTCTAGTGTATGATAATTTATCTTCTACATTAAAAAAATTATCCTTTGTTAATATATGTACTGAGAATCACCAACCTCTGATTAGATTCCATGTGATTTTAGTTGCCATATGATTTGTCTTATAAAAAATAAAATATTTTTTCCTCCTAATCCAACCTAGGGATGATAGAAATTTAAGAAACAAAGGCCTAATAAGTGGTGTGAAGTCACTCAGTAAAGAAGAATTGAGTGCAGAGTTATTAAACTTATCTCTGAACACAGATGTATGTCATCAGCCTTGTATATCTAAACAACAATTGAAAGCAGGTAGTATTCTTACTACAAATAATTAGAAGTAAATCTTATTTTGTGTACTAAGAATATTGACAACAGTCGGAATTAATAGTAGATATTTATTTTGTACATTTAAAGAAACATTGTTTGGAATATTTGCTGGCACATAAATGGTAGAAATGAATGAATATTATAATGGTGATCCAAGAAAAAGCATACATTATTGCCTTCTATATATACTGTTACAAATTAATTTGTAGTTTTGTCTGTACACTCATATACATTTTTATATATTTGTAATCACCATGTGAATCCTATTTTTTTCCTTCACAGAGGATACCTTTTAAATTAATAGTAGCTATAAGAAATATCCATTTGAGGTTGAGAAAATAGTTTATTCTTAAAATTACTTTCATATTCATAACTTTCTATTAACATAGTAAAACAGTAATAGAGAGACTTGAAGGACTCTAGTGGTAATGTTTTTAAATTTAAACTAATATACACATTATTTAAAAACATATCTCACCATTTCCTTCTGAGGGAAAAATAATTATTGAAGTTTTTAATAGCATATGCATATGCTTCATATATTCATTTGAATATATGCTACTTGTTTGGTGCTTATTTGACCTTTTTGGTAATAAAATTTCCTTTGTCATAATATTCTAAATGGCCTTTAGAGGCAGTTACAGAATATTCTACTTTATAGTTTTTCAAGGGAAATATGCTTTTGATTTGCTCATTGTATTACTGACATTTAAAATTTTTACTTCATATTCATAGAGGTAATCCCCTTAATATTTTGAATTTTGCCATAAAAAATTGCTGTTGTTTGCAGGTGTCAAAATAGTAATTATAATGAAATAATATAAATGAAAATAATCAAAACTAGTATTAGAAGGTGAAGGTGTATAGATAGTTAAGTCAGAGATTCTAGTCTTTTCAAGACAATTTATTGATGTGAGTTATGTTTATGATTTTTGAAAGTAAACACATTTTGATCCATAGGTCTTGGTTTTCTATTATAAATATTAAGAGATGCAAAGAATTGTTTTAGTTTTTAATTTTTTTAAATAATGAAAGGTTAAAATATACACATTTCTCAATTTTTTTTTCCTTTCACATTTCTATTTTAGTAAAAACATTTCATTGCCTTTTGTCAAAAAGATAAAGCATTTACTAATGTAATACGTTATTGCATCTAAAAACAGCTATACTAAATATTTCTAAATACTCTTTATTTATTTGTTTTGGCCATGCCACGTGGCTTGCAAGAGTTCCCCGAACAGCGATTGAACCAGGGCCAGGGCAAGTGAAAGCCTGGATCCTAACCAGTAGCCCACCAGCGAACTCCCCTAAATCTTGTTTTAAAAATATTCATTAGTTCTCTAGATTCAAATACTAATTATATCCATTAAATATTTATTATTTATGAACAAATACTAATTATATATGTAAAATATTTACTATTAATGTCCTAAATAAAGCTTGCAACTATTTGTTTTGAAGAAACAACACCTTTGGAGGAGAGCTATGAGGAACAATCTACAAACTCTGGACTACCCCTTCTACTTGAAAACATTGTATCTGATCTCGAAAGATCTCTTGGAACAGCTCTATCTTCCATATTAGAAACAGAAATGAAAATTGCTTTTGGAAACCTTTGGATGGAGGTGATTATTTGAATGCTTAGTTAAAGGTTTCTTTTTTATTGCTAAAGATTTGTTGCCTTATTTTAAGAGATACTATTTGTGTAAAATATATGTTTTATTGTAATAATTGATATCACATTAATATTTTTCTTGAAGTTTTTGGAATAACTTTAAAAACTAACTGATGGACATTTCCTAAAGATTAGGACTATTTTTTATCATTCATTTTTTCAGTGAACAAATATTTATTGGGTGTCTACCATCTGTTAGACACATTTCCTCCATGGAGCTTAAATTGAAAGAAAATGTCTCATTTTTAATTTATTTGAGTCAAAATGTCTATATTGTGGCTTATGTGATATAAGTTTGAGAATCAGAGTGTAAATTTGGTATTAGTAAAATATTTTGAATTTTCTTTAGATTCACACCTCTTCTGTAATAAGTAAACATCACATTTGGAAATAGTGGCCTTCTTAGTTTAATGTTTGTTTGCTATTCACATTTATCATTAGGAGAAAGTTTATTCCCTATCAATTGTATCTATCCCAGATATTCAGTGAGATTCTAATGTTTGTCAGTGTGGCTTGATTATACTATAAAGTGTTAAACCAAGATGTTGAAGAATGATCAGATTCTAGGAAGGTTGACGTAAATTAGATTTCATAATAGAGTCTGATAAAGTGATTGCATATGAATGATTGAAGAAAGGATGTAATGACATCTTGTAGTACTTAATGATGAGTTTTCTTTATAAACATGTCTTTATAGGAGTGTAGCGAGTGTCAATTATAGTTGAAAATTCTTTTCTGTATAGATGTTTTTCTCTAGTTTTAGGAAATTAGATTGATTTTGTTGTAGAAATGACCATGTTGAAAGGTAGATGACAACTTTTGCTGACTAGAACTAGTTTTTCTGATTAAAACTGTGCTTTCTTTTGGCACACATAGTTTCTGAAACTATAAATATTACTACTAATGTGAATTTTATAAAAGCAGTTTTCAGTGAAATAGGCATTTTAAGACTGTGACTGGCTTTTAATAAAACATCTTTTAGTTTAAGAAGAATTCAATTATGTTTTGCCTAGAAATCTATGTAGGAATTCCTAAATAGGTACTTTAAAATAATAGAATAATAAGTACATCATTAATGCTGTTTTTCTCTAGATGCTGTACGTGAAACCTCCATGGACTCTAATACATTTATTACAGTGCTTTAGAAAACATTGGTTGGCTGTATTTGGATTAGTTATGGAAAAGAACTTGCTCTTAACCATTGAGAGTCTATATGAAAATGTCCGTAAAGGTATGAGTCTTTCATTTTGTCTTTGGTAGTGTTGTATTAAAGTCAGAATAATAGATATATCCCATGGAATGTGAAGATGAATTAATAAAAAATTTTTCAATTAGTTCTTAACCATTTACACTTTTAATTTCTTAAGGAAATTTATGGCAGCTAGATGAATGGATGGAGTTCATAGAGATTGTGACTGTTCATAGCATCATTTTTGATGTTCAAATAGTTAATCAAGATTTCTACTTAAAATACATGGTTAAGGAATAGGAATCCTTTGGCTTTGGTGCATAATGAACTTTAGAACCACAAGAGACTAGAATCAACCACTTAGTTGGTAGTTCTTAAACTGTATCACAAAGAACCTTCTTGAAGTGCTTCTGGAGTTGCCAGAGATTAGGGGTGGAAAGATTGATGGGGAGCCTGATAATAGTGTGCCTTTGGCCTTCAACCCCAACTTTAGCCATTCAGCTTTCTTTTATTTATGTAGAGAGATTCCGTGTGTGATTAAAAAAGAAAGAGTTTTTCTGCCAGGAAGCAAAAGATGTGAAAAGCACTGATATAATGGTGGGCTACAGTTTCAGTTCAGTTCAGTCACTCAGTCGTGTCTGACTCTGCGACCCCATGGACTGCAGCACGCCAGGCCTCCCTGTCCATCACCAACTCCCGGAGTCTACCCAAACTCGTGTCCATTGAGTCAGTGATGCCATCCAACCATCTCATCCTCTGTCATCCCCTTCTCCACCTGCCCTTAATCTTTCCCAGCATCAGGGTCTTTTCAAATGAGTTAGCTCTTCACATCAGGTGGCCAAAGTATTGGAGTTTCAGCTTCAGCAGCAGTCCTTCCAATAAACATCCAGGACTGATCTCCTTTAGGGTGGACTGGTTGGATCTCCTTGCAGTCCAAGGGACTCTCAAGAGTCTTCTCCAGCACCACAGTTCAAAAGCATCAATTCTTCAGTGCTCAGCTTTCTTTAGATATAAGTCCAACTCTCACATCCATACATGACTACTGGAAAAACCATAGCCTTGACTAGACAGACCTTTGTTGGCAAAGTAATGTCTCTGCTTTTGAATATGCTATTTAGGTTGGTCATAACTTTCCTTCCAAGGAGTAAACATCTTCTAATTTCATGGCTGCAGTCACCATCTGCAGTGATTTTGGAGCCTAAAAAAATAAAGTCAGCCACTGTTTCCACTGTTTCCCCATCTATTTGTCATGAAGTGATGGGACCAGGTGCCATGATCTTACTTTTCTGAAAGTTGAGCTTTAAGCCAACTTTTTCCATTCTCCTCTTTCACTTTCATCAAGAGGCTCTTTAGTTCTTCTTCACTTTCTGCCATAAGGGTGGTATCATCTGCATAGCTGAGGTTATTGATATTTCTCCTGGCAATCTTGATTCCAGCTTGTGCTTCCTCCAGCCCAGCGTTTCTCATGATGTACTCTGCATATAAGTTAAATAAGCAGGGTGACAATATACAGCCTTGAGGTACTCCTTTTCCTATTTGGAACCAGTCTGTTGTTCCATGTCCAGTTCTAACTGTTGCTTCCTGACCTGCATACAGGTTTCTCAAGAGGCAGGTCAGGTGGTCTGGTGTTCCCATCTCTTTCAGAATTTTCCGCAGTTTATTGTGATCCGCACAGTCAAAGGCTTTGGCATAGTCAATAAAGCAGAAACAGATGTCTTTCTGGAACTCTCTTCCTTTTTCAATGATCCAGCGGATGTTGGCAATCTGATCTCTGGTTCTTCTGCCTTTTCTAAAACCACCTTGAACATCTGGAAGTTCGTGGTTCACATATTGCTGAAGCCTGGCTTGGAGAATTTTGAGCATTATTTTGCTAGCTTGTTTATGCGCTACAGTTTATGGGGTTGCAAAAGAGTCCAACATGACTTAGCGACTAAATAAATATTATTAAAGTCTGTGTTTTATCATTAAGGAAACTAGATTTGAGAGAGTAAGTGATTTGTCCAGAGTGAACAGCTCCATTTCTTTTGCTGTACCTTTAAAAAGGAAGGTATAAACCATTATTAGGATGTTCAGTTAGTTCTTGACTTTTCTCAAACTCCTTATGAAGTGATCTATTTTATGTATTAGTTATATCCTGTCTACTTTTTAAAAACAACTGAGTATAGATGGGCCTTTAAAGGACCACCTGAGTACAAGAGAGTTTAAGTTAGGCTTAAATGTATGGATGTGAGAGTTGGACAGTGAAGAAGGCTGAGCGCCGAAGAATTGATGCTTTTGAACTGTGGTGTTGGAGAAGACTCTTGAGAGTCCCATGGACTGCAAGGAGATCCAACCAGTCCATTCTGAAGGAGATCAGCCCTGGGATTTCTTTGGAAGGAATGATGCTAAAGCTGAAACTCCAGTACTTTGGCCACCTCATGCAAAGAGTTGACTCATTGGAAAAAACTCTGATGCTGGGAGGGATTGGGGGCAGGAGGAGAAGGGAACGACAGAGGATGAGATGGCTGGGTAGCATCACTGACTCGATGGACTTGAGTCTCAGTGAACTCTGGGAGTTGGTGATGGACAGGGAGGCCTGGCGTGCTGCAATTCTCGGGGCGCAAAGAGTCAGACACGACTAAGCAACTGATCTGATTTGATCTGAAAGGTACAAGAGCCAGGTAGTGAAGAAGAACCAAAGAGATATTTTTACTATAAGACATGTGCAAACAATTATTGCAGTACTTGAACACAGATTTTAGCACTAAGTTTCCTAACAGCTAAGATAAAACAAAAACATTCTATGCCAAATATACCACTTCTCTTTTCCCCTGAAGTGTAAACTCTGAAAATGTTTTATATCTTTATAAATTTCCCCAGGGAACTTAAAGTTTCTAATCAATACTTTATGACATATATGTAGTAGATGTTGCATGAATATTTTTTTTTTAAGTTACTGATTTTTAAAATAAAAATACACTTTCCAGGCCTTGACCTTTAACTAGAAAATATTTATTAGGGGTATTATTATTAAGGAATGACATATTGGACATGTCTTCAAAGCATTTTAAAAGATAACATGGAAACAGTGTTCATATCTTTTACTAGGGACATAATTTTGTTGCTTTTGTCAAAAGAGGAAGTCCATAAACCATGTGTGATCTTAAGTAAGACTTGGTTTCAAAAATGGGATATCCAGTTGCCATCTTCCATTTGTCTGTTTTCCAGGGCTGGGCAGTTTTTTTGCGCTTATATGGAACTTAGAGATAGTCGTCAGTAGTTCTATTTTTCTCTAATGACAAGAGAAGTGAAGAGATATGACCGCTCCTTTTGTTAAAAACTCATTTGTAGGATTATTGTGTAATCATAATTTATTGATCTTTGATCTAGAAGAATCCAATGCCTAATGTTTACTGACTTGTGAATGATATGTAATAGAATTATAAAAATGCCTTCTGCTCTAAAATAATTTTGAATTAGAAAAAATTACTGGTAATTCTGTTTATGATCTTTTAATACTGTCTGCAGCTGTTGAATTATATGTGTGTTTAACTTACTGTATCAAGCATGTCACTTTAGATCAATTCATAGAAAATTATGTAGAAAATGAGTAGTAGCTTTTTCTGACTTCATTGTCTGTATTAATTTTAACCTAAATACTTATTGACCTTATATAGACATTAAATTATTTCAGCCTTGTAGATTTTTTTATGCTTTGTCTGAGTACTGAATTGATCATTGACATTATACTTTTGCCTTAATCTTTAGTAAAGAATTCTTTTAAGATGAAATAAAATGATTAATTCAAGGATTTCAGTCCTATCAAACAGACTACACTGGAGAAGCACCATTAAAAGAAGTTGTGCCCAACTGCCTCCTCTGAGGATATTTACCTCCTTTCTGTCCTCTGTAGCATCTCTTATCTCTAATTTTCCCACAGGAATTTGAACTAGTCTTTGATTTTAAAAATAACTGCAAGTGTTTAGTAAGGAGATGCACTGTTTGCTTAATAAAAGGGTAGCCAGAAACTTGGCTGTAACCATCACATTAGATCAGAATTTCAGAATATTGAGTAATTAATTATGAAAATCCACTTTTTATTTTCATTTAACCTTTCAGTATTTCACAAGCAAATATTTGTTATGTAAGTTATACAGAAAAACTATTTTTCTTAACTCATAGTGCCAGTGTTTCAGAATAAAATAGAATTTCTGAAGCTGTGAACCTAAAAGAAAACAAAGCAAACACATTGCACTGTGGTTATTTTAAATGCCTTTGAAAACTGTTATGCAGTATTCTATCTTAATAATAGAGATAATTTTTTCTATTCTGAATTTTGGTAACATTAGAAAGCTGTTTAACTTCATTGTTCATAACTTTGAATCTTTGAAATTATTGTCACCATTTCTCCTAATTGGTTTGAGAATTTAATGTAAGCAAGTTTAGTTCCTTGAGACAAAAATGTTACATCTTTAAATTATTACCTGTAGATTAACTCACTTTGCTAATTTAAGGGGGAAAAATTCTATTAGCTTCTTTTGCCCATAGCTCACTGTTAACCCAAGTTGTTTATTTTTCACTGAAATTGTATTGTGTCCAGAGAGAACACATTTTCAGTAAATCTGGTATTTTATTTCATGTGATGGGATTTGAAGATAAATCACTACATGATAACTGAGTTGATTATGAAAGGTACTATATATAATTTAAGTGCTTCCCACCAAAATGTGACACTGTGATGTCTCAAGAGTAATCTGTATACAAACAACCTCAGTTTTGAAAATCTGTAGTTTAACTCAGATTTGTTTGGTGATTATCTCTTCTGAAGAGTATAACATTATTTCATTTTACTGTTAATTTTTAAAAATTGAACTCTAATTGGAGTATAGTTGATTTACAATGTCATGTTAGTTTCTGGTATACAGCATAATGATTCAGATACATACGTATGCATATTCTTTACATTGTGGTTTATTGAAGGGTATTGAATATAGTTCCCTATGCTATACAGTAGGGCCTTGTTATTTGTCTATTTTGTATGTAGTAACTTGTGCATTTCACTTTTACTTTGAAGTTGACCATTTTGAGGGAAATTTTGGAATCTGAATATAGTCTCAGTATCCATAGGAAATTGGTTCCAGGACCCCTGAGGATAGCAGAATTCTCCATGCTCAAATCCCTTGTATAAAATGGCATAGTATTTGTATATAACTTACACATATTTTCCTATATACGATGAATCATCTCTAGATTAGTTGTAATACCTAATACAATGTAAATGTTCTGTAAATAGGTGCCAGTGCACAACAAATTCATCTTTTGCTATTTGGAACATTATAGAAATTTTTCCCCAAAATACTTTTGATCTATAGTTGATGGAAACTGTACATGTGAAAACTTATGGATATGGAAGGCCAGCTTCACAGAATGCCAGAATCAACTCCAAGAACTTTGTCTAAAACTAAGTCTCATTATGGCTTTTTACACCAGATAGATAAATTAGCAGCCTGTAGATGTAAATGTGTACTCTCTTTAAATTTCTTAATTATTATTAGATTGATTTTCCAAAAGCATTTTTGTGTTGTATACTCATTCTTACGTATTTTTTCCTTCTTAATTTTGTGTTACCAGCTAAGAAAACAGTGGATTTTACAACAGTGAAATTCCTGCTTCAGGATTCTGAAAGTTTGCTACATGCTTTCAGTACAAGGTCAAATTATGATGGTATTCTTCCACAGGCCTTTGCTCAAGTAAACAAACTACTCCAAACATTTGCAGAGGTAAGATACCTTTAGGATGCCATTTAGAGTAATCATATATGTTATAAGAATGTATTTATCAGACAAACAGTAAATAAGAAATTTAACTTACTCTAACATACTAAAAGCATTAAGTAAATATTAAGTGAATTGAATGGAGACTAAACAATCCTTATTACAAGTTATAAAATACTCATAATCCTATGGAGGCAGTGTCACAGCAGTTGTTGGGATTTCATATTGTTTCATTTATGAATAGAAGAGAATGATGCATTGTTGCCTGACTGCTCATTTTTCAGTGCTCCTGACCAGTGGATCACAGCCTGCATCAAAATACTTCAAACATTTTTTTAAGCATGCAGATGCCATACCCCTTACTGAGTAAAATTTCTGTCAGTGGTGCCCAGAAGTGTTTTTGTTCTTGATTCATATTTTATTAATCAGGAAATTAATATTGACATAATCCAGTTATCTAACCTACAGACTATATTCAAACTTTGCCCGTTGAACACCTACCAATTTTTTAACAGGTCTCCTCATGGGATTCTTATGCAGTCTGCCTACCACTGATGCCTTTTTGCCCCTTTAAAATAACTATGTGAGTTTTGTCCTTGGTAATACTGTATTTCTAGAGTCTTCTGATTTCAAATCTATAAAATTCAGGTCATTTTATATGCCTGAAACAGTTCAAAAAACTCAGCATCACAATTACATTGTTAAATATCAATGATACTTTCATCTAGTGTATATATATATATATATATATACGTGTGTGTATGTGTGTGTCGTATTTTTTCCTTTGAGCTATTGAATTGGCCAGGTTTTCCTCTGTGGTTTTTTTTTTCTGGTAACATAGGCCCCGGTACCTATGAAGTAATGAAAGGATTAGATGATACTAAACTTAGTCATAGTTACTGAGGAAAGAATTTAACTTGCTTAAGACTAAAAGAAGCATCTTTTTGATAAACTAACAGGAAATATATGTTATTTCTTGAGGAAAGAATTGATTTAAGGGGTGGATAATCTTTTGGGTTAAGATGACCAAAACATTGGTACTTATTCTTTTAAATGACAAGTGTGACTTTTAGAATCTTCAGTAGGGAAGAATGGACCTGGGAATTTAGGAGTTACAGCTTGACTATTTTAATTAAATTGTGTAGGGAAGAGCACATTATCCTTTCTCTCACAGAACTGAGCCCTAAAACCCCATCTTTAGTGAAACAACCATGGTGAACAAGATGGAAAGTTTAGGATACTTAGAATCTTAGCAGCCTTTGAATTAAAATTATTGAGACTAAAAAAATTAGGAATGATTGAGTTAAAAATAATAGCAAGATTCTTTACAGTTGGAAACCTAGCCATGGGAGTTTTCTCCCATGAAAAGTTTGATATTAAAATCTAGTGGTGTTTGTCACATAATTGTATGCCTGTTATATGTTGCCCACTTGTAAACATATTGGCCTGTTATTTAGTAAGTTATTTATTCTTGGATCTTGATTTTCTAGTTGTCACATTAGCAAGAGATTCAAGAAGACAAAGGACAAAAAATCTAGTATTCTCTTTAGTGCTTTTCCCTCAACATTAAGCATTAGTCTGATTGTTTGAAACAACTTGTGTTTTTTCCACAATTAGAGCTTTCAAGTATTGCTTTATTTTCGTGTTTGAAACAATTCATTGTCTAAGTCAGCCAAGAACATTGTGATTTAGCTTGGGCTTTTAAAATGCACTTTCAATAGCAGTTATTTTGTAGAGTACATGTGATTTATGACCTGAATACTTAGTTATGTGTCACTAACTTGAACAATGAAAAGTAAGAGATTACCTCCAGGAATAGAATATCTAAGTATAGTAACTGTAAAAAAAAAAAAAAAATCCCCCTTATCTTAATTTACCAAGTGTAGAAAATCAGGAAAAGAGGAATATTCATTATTCATTTGATTCTGAGAAACCAAAATGGAAAGTTAAGTAATGTCATTTTCCAGATTTTATATAAATGGGGTAGAGGGAAGGATATATATTTTTCTCTTGTGAACCTTTTAACATCATAAAAAAAAAAGACTTGCCCTTCCAGAATGATAGACTATTTAAAATAAGTCTTTTTAATAAACTTTAGACTTACGTGCCTCAGACTTCCCATCCTGACTAGTTGTGTTTTTAATTTCTGGTTATTTAACCTCTCAAAGCCTTAATCCCTTCTTCTATAAGAAAGAGTATAATAATCTCTGCCTTAGAACTGTCATGAGAATTAAATTAATACTTGTAGAGCCTAGGAAATGGCAACCCACTCCAGTGTTCTTGCCTGGAGAATCCCAGGGACGGGGGTAACCCTGGTGGGCTGCTGTCTATGTGGTTGCACAGAGTCGGACACAACTGAAGCGACTTAGCAGAGCAGAGAGCACATAGTAAGTGCTATGTAAGTGTTTGATAAAGCAGCCTATTTGTATGTTGCATACACTTCTGTTTGAAAGCTGAGAAAAAGCATTATGTGATGATTAAACACATTTATCTCAAAACAAAATTCATATTTCTGTTCATATATATTTATTAAGTTCATAATTAATGTAAACAGGCAGTTTTCTTCCTTCCTGAAAAGAAATAAAAGGGTAATATTTACCTTTATGAGCTGGAGAGAGAATATAACCACATTCATATATACTTATTCATATATACTTCATTCACTTATACTAAAGGTCAGATTCTGTTCATGTCTCTTCCCAGCTGTGTGACCTTGCATAACTTATTTATCCTTTCTTTGCCTCAATAAAATGTAGATAATCATAGTATCTCCTTCACAGAGTAATTGTGAGGATTAAATGAGCTACATAGATATAAAGTTCTTAGAAAATTCCTATACATAAGAAGTGCTCAGTAACTATCAACTGTTCTTACAGTTTTGGAAATTTCTATTTTTTTTACATTTGATAAGCATGAAGCTAATGTTTAAAATCATACTTTTATCAACAAAGGAAACCTAGAGAAATGGAGTGATTTTATTTAAGTTCCCAAAGATGTTATAGTCAAGCCAAGTCAACAAACTCAATAAACTCATAGTTAAAAACTTTTTTTTTGCATTCTATCATATGTATTTTTCACCTAAGTTAATATTTTTACCCAGGGTGATTTTTTTAAAGAAAATATCACTTGAATCAATGGTATTGCTTTTTTACACTGTTTAGAAATATGCTCAGATCTGTTCTTAAATATTTTTAATTGGTCGTGCTATTTACTATACCATGTCCTTCCATCAACTACCAAACTTCTTAAAAGAGCAGTATATACCATTGTTCCCATTTCTTTGCTCACTTATTTCTTAATCCCTTACAAGTAGAATTCTACTTCTATACTCTGTAATAAATACATTGGAAATACTGTTTCATATAAATGAAAAAGAAAAAAATTTTTAGCTCTGATTCTATTTTGGTAATATTCTGTACATAATCAAGGACAAAGAATAAACAGCACTTCCAAGAAAGGCAGAACATTTGTAATCTACAATTGGCATTCTTTCTCTCTCACTTACTAGTGAAGGACTTGCTGCATATTATGTAATTCTTATTTCCCCAGGGCAAGGCAAAACTTAAGCAAAATTCTTCAAAAAATACACCGGGTAAAAGCCAGGAAGATAATTCTCTGATGAAATCTGATAACCAAGAAATCACCGTTTTCTCCAGTTCTTATCCTCCCCAACCCAGCAGGCATCAAGAAATCTGGTCTGTCCTAGAGAATGTTTGGATTACACTGTATCAAAACAGGTACTAAATTAACAAGAATTTTTGAGTTTCAGGGTTTTCCATTATTGCTAGTGTTCATTAAATAGTGTTTGGGTTGTGATTTTTTTTTTTTTTAACTACAAAGTGTCTTAGTTTTTTAAAAATTCTGTTTGTTTATTCACTTTTGGTTGTGCTGGGTCTTTGTTGCTACTTGGGCTTTTCTGCAGTTGCGACGAGCAGGGCTTACTCTAGTTGCGATGGACAGGCTTCTCATTGCTTCTTTTTTTGCAGAGCACAGGATGTGGGGTGCATGGGCTTCCATAGTTGTGGCTCCCAGGCTCTGGAGCACAGGCTCAATAGTTGTGGTGCATGGGCTTAGTTGCTCCGCGGCATGTAGGATTCTCCTGGATCAAGGATGGAACCTGTGTCTCCTGCATTGGGAAGTGGGTTCTTTACTACTGAGCCACCAGGGAAGCCCTGGTTTGTGCCTTTAGCAATATAGTTTGTACTAGATTATCTTATGAGGCCCTTTTGTCAAATTATACCTTAGAGGTAGTGCTGCTTAAATAGGGGCTCAGAATTATCTGGAGAGGGTAAAAAATATATATGGTTAGGTTCTCTTGTTAGAAATTCTAATTCAGTAGCACACGGCTTCCATGGTGGCTCAGCTGGTAAAGAATCCACCTGCAATGTGTGAGACCTGGATTCAGTCCCTGGGTTGGAAAGATGCCCTGTAGAAGGGACAGTTACCCACTCCAGTATTCTGGCCTAGAGAATTCCATGGACAGGGGGAGCCTGGCAGGCTATAGTCCATGAGTCACAGAGTCAGACAAGTCTAAGCAACTTGCACTTCACTTCAGGACTGAAGCTGAACTAGTGCTTCTGCCTAGTGATTCAGATGTGGAACTTTGATGAGAATCATTGCCAGATACGTCAGATCGTTTGCCAACATGTCAAGACCAATGACTAGTCACCAGGAGTGGCTAAAGAAATTAGCAGGATCCAAAGGCTTCTAAGAAATAAGATGCAAAATAATGTAAAGAAAACATCGGTCTGGATTAGGAAAAATTCATGTAAAAATTTTTTTATAGATAAATACTTAAGTGGAGTAATACTTTTGTTACTTTCATACACATATTCTTAGTAAAATGAAAAGATAGAGACCATTTGTGAGTAGGTCTTTAAATAGGTTGCTGGAGTAACTTAAAAAATAATCGAAAACAACTGATTTTAAAGTAGGCCAACACTCCCTTCCATAATTTTCCTCAAGCCCATAGTCTTTATATAACTAATATGTTGATCATACTGTATGCCTTGAAATATGATTTTGGTTTGAGAGCCCATTTTTTTTATTTTGGATTAAGAGCCTCTATCCATTCTAGTTGTTTATAAGAGCACTAAAGTGGTCTTAGCACTCCATTTAAACATCTGTTCTCATTCAATTATAGATTTAGGACTGATTTTTAGTCCTTGACTACAATTAAAAGTTTTTTCAAACAAATTATAGTCTTTTATACTAAAGAAATAACTATATCTGACATGTGAGGTAAAGAAAACAATATTTAAAATTTTGTAATCTCATATAAAGCAAAGATTTTGTTTGTCCAGTCTTAATGTATTTTTAATGTTGTGGCTTATCATATATTCTTGTTAGCGGAATGTTGTATATACCAGACAGAGATAATCACTCTGAAACTGAAATAGTTTAAAACAATAGTTCAGTTCAGTTGAGTCATTCAGTCATGTCTGACTCTTTGCGACCCCATGGACTACAGCACACAAGGCTTCCCTGTCCATCACCAACTCCCAAAGCCTGTTCAGACTCATGTCTATCAAGTCAGTGATGCCATCTAACCATCTCATCCTCTGTCGTCCCCTTCTCCTCCTGCCTTCAATCTTTCCCAGCATCAGGGTCATTTCCAATGGGTTAGTTTTTGGAAACTAACCTTAAATGCTGGAGTTTCAGCTTCAGGATCTGTCTTTCCAATGGATATGCAAGACTGATTTTCTTTAGGATTAACTGGTTGGATCTCCTTGCAGTCCAAGGGACTCTCAAAAGAGTCTTCTCCAATACCACAGTTCAAAAGCATCAATTCTTTGGTGCTCAGCTTTTTTTATGGTCCAACTCTCACATCCATACAGAACTATTGAAAATACTATAGCCTTAACTAGACGGACCCTTGAGGGCAAAGTAATGTCTCTGCTTTTTAATATGCTGTCTAGATTGGCCATAGCCTTTCTTCCAAGGAGCAAGCGTCTTTTAATTTCATGGCTGCAGTCACTATCTGCAGTGATTTTGGAGCCCCAATAAAATAAAAGTCTGTCACTGTTTGCATTGTTTCCCTATTTGCCATGAAGTGATGGTACTGGATGCCATGATCTTAGTTTTCTGAATGTTGAGCTTTAAGCCAACTTTTTCATTCTCCTCTTTCACTTTCATCAAGAGGCTTTTTAGTTCCTCTTCACTTTCTGCCATAAGGGTGGTGTCATCTGCGTATCTGAGGTTATTGATATTTCTCCCGGCAATCTTGATTCCAGCTTGTGCTTCATTCAGCCCAGCATTTCACTTGATATACTCTGCAATTAGCAGGGTGACAATATGCAACCTTGATGTATACCTTTCCCGATTTGGAACCAGTCTGTTGTTCCATGTCCAGTTCTAATTTTTGCTTCTTGACCTGCATACAGATTTCTCAGGAGGCAGGTCAGGTGGTCTGGTATTCCCAACTCTTTCAGAATTTTCCATAGTTGATTGTGATCTACACAGTCAAAGGCTTTGGTATAGTCAATAAAGCAGAAATAGATGTTTTTCTGGAATTCTCTTGCTTTTTGGATGATCTAGCAGATGCTAGCAATTTGATCTCTGCTTCCTCTGCCTTTTTTAAATCTAGCTTGAACGTCTGGAGGTTCTCGGTTCACATATTGTTGAAGCCTGGCTTGGGGAATTTTGAGCATTACTTTTCTTGTGTATGAGATGAGTACAACTGTGCAGTAGTTTGAGCATTTGTTGGCATTGCCTTTCTTTGGGATTGGAATGAAAACTGACCTTTCCCAGTCCCATGGCCACCGCTGAGTTTCCCAAATTTGCTGGCATATTGAGTGCGCACTTTCACAGCATCGTCTTTTAGGATTTGAAATAGCTCAGATGGAATTCCGTCACCTCCACTAGCTTTGTTCATTGTGATGCTTCCTAAGGTCCACTTGACTTGTGCTCCAGGATATCTGGCTCTAGGTTAGTGATCACACCATCGTGGTTATGTGTGTCATCAAGATCTTTTTTGTATAGTTCTGTGTATTCTTGCCACCACGTCTTAATATCTTCTGCTTCTGTTAGGTCCATACCATTTCTGTCCTTTATTGTGCCCATCTTTGCATGAAATGTTCCCTTGGTGTCACTAATTTTCTTGAAGCGATCTCTAATCTTTTCCATTCTATTGTTTTCCTCTATCTCTCTGCATTGATCACTGAGGAAGGCTTTCTTTTCTCTCTGTGCTATTATTTGGAACTCTGTATTCAAATAGGTATATGTTTCCTTTTCTCCTTTGCCTTTCACTAAGCGAAAGAATATTAAAGCAAAAACAATATTTAAGGGGGCGGTCCTAAGATGGCGGAGGAATAGGACAGGGAGACCACTTTCTCCCCCACAAATTCATCAAAAGAAGATTTGAACACTGAGTAAATTCCACTAAACAACTTCTGAATGCTGGCAGAGGACATCAGGCACCCAGAAAAGCAGCCCATTGTCTTCGAAAGGAGGTAAGAAAAAATATAAAAGATAAAAAGAGAGACAAAAGAGGTAGGGACGGAGATCCGTCCCGGGAATGGAGTCTTAAAAAACAGAGAAGTTTCCAAACACCAGGAAACACTCTCACTGGAGAGTCTGTGGTGAGCCTTGGAACCTCAGAGGGCAACATAACTGGGAGGAAAAATAAATAAATAAATAATCAAAACCCACAGATTACGTGCCCAACGGTAACCCCTGCGGGGAGCGAGCTCCGCCCCTGGCAGTGGAGAAGCATCACAGAGGCCCGCATCCACCACTAGGAAGTGGGGGATGGGCAGGGAGGCGAGGGTGCATTGCTTAGAGTAAGGACCAGGCCTGAATGCCCTGAGGGCAATCTGAGGGAACTAACTTGAGATAGCAAAGCAGACTGTGGGCTAGCTATCCTGGGAAAAGCCCTAACCTAAGACACCGCCAGGCCTGCTCACAGAACAACGAACTGAGCAGAGCTAGCCGGTTGCGGACCTGCCCATCCCTCACCAGAGACAGGCAGGCTAGAGCAGCCAGAGCCAGAAGGGGGCAATTGCGGCCCCAGAGAGGCATCATCTACCAAACTGCAAGCAGGCTTTGTTGCTAACCAAGACTTCTTGGGATTCGGAACCATTGTCATCTGCCAGGAGGGTCGCAGCCAGAGATCAGCTTGCCAGAAGAGAGACACAGCACACCTGAGAAAGTGCGCTGATTATACACCCAGAAAACTGAGTGGCAGGGATGAGGGTGGCGATAAGTCGCAGCGACCACGTTCGCCAAGCACCTAGTCACCTGAGCTGCTTGGACATGGAAAGGGCACAAAATGCAAGCCCAACCGAGTCTGCGCCTTTGTGGAGTACCTGAGTACCTGAACCTGAGCGCTTAGACCTGGGAAGTGCATACAACCCAGGGCCAGCCTCAGACAGTTCCCAGCAGAGCAACCTAGAGCCTAAGCAGTGTAGACAGGGAAAGCACACATGCCGTGAGTGGGGCAAACCCAGTGTGGCTGAGACACTGCAAGCACATGCCAGTGTTATTTGTTTGCAGTGTTCCTCCCTCCCGACAGCACGACTGAACAAGTGAGACTTAAAAAATGTCTACCACTGCCCCCTTGTGTCAGGGTGGAAATTAGGCAGTGAAGAGGCCAGCAAACAGAAGCTAAAACAGAGGGAACCGCCTTGGAAGTGACAGGTACAATAGATTAAAACCCTGTAGTTAGCACTGACTATATAGGAAGGGGCCCATAGATCTTGAGAAGTATAAGCCCAATCAAGGAACTATCTGAAAGTGAACTGACCCCATACTGTCCACAACACTACCAGAGAAAGTCCTAGATATATTTTTACTATTAAATTAAAAAAAAAATTTTTTTTAATTTTCATTTTTATAACCTATTACTTTGTAAAAAAAAAAAAAACAACAACAACCCTATTTTTAAAAGCAAACTTCATATATATATTTTATAATTTTTGTGACTTTGTTTTTTCTTTAATATTGTATTTTTGAGAATCCAACCTCTACTCTAGATTTTTAATGTTTGCTTTTTAGTATTTGTTATCAATTTTGTACCTTTAAGAACCCAATCTTCAGTACCCATTTTTACTTGGGAGCGAGATTACTGGCTTGACTGCTCTCTCCCACTTTGGACTCTCCTTTTTCTCCACCAAGTCGCCTCTGTCTCCTCCCTCCCGCTTCTCTTCTTTACCCAAGTCTGTGAATCTCATTGTGTGTTCTGGACTGTGGAGAACACTTAGGGAACTGATTACTGGCTGGATCTGTCTCTCTCCTTTTGATTCCCCACCCCCCTTTATCCTCCTGGCCACCTCTGTCTCCTTCCTCCCTCTTCTCTTCTCTGTATAACTGCGTGAACATCTCTGAGCGGTCCAGACTGTGGATAGCACATAGGGAAGTGATTACTGACTAGCTTGCTCCCTCCTCTTTTGATTCCCCCTCTTCTCCTCCTGGTCACCTCTATCTCCCTCCTCCCACTTCTCTTCTCCACGTAACTCTGTGAACCTCTCTGGGTGTCCCTCACTGTAGAGAAACTTTTCATCCTTAACCTAGATGTTTTATCATCGGTGCTGTATAGATGGAGAGGTCTTGAGGCTATTGTAAGAATAAGACTGAAAACCAGAGGCAGGAGGCTTAAGTCTAAATCCTGAGAACACCAGAGAACTCCTGACTCCAGGGAACATTAATTGATTGGAGCTCAACAAACGCCTCCATACCTACACTGAAACCAAGCACCACCCAGGGGCCAACAAGTTCCAGAACAAGACATACCATGCAAATTCTCCAGCAACACAGGAACATATCCCTGAACTTCAATATACAAGTTTCCCAAAGTCACACCAAACCCACTGACATCTCATAACGCATTACTGGACACTTCATTGCACTCCAGAGAGAAGAAATCCAGCTCCACCCACAGAACACTGACACAAACTTCCCTAACCAGGAAACCTTGACAAGCCACCCATCCAACCCCACCCACAGCGAGGAAACTCCACAATAAAGAGAATTCCACAAACTGCCAGAATACAGA
Organism: Bos javanicus; assembly: GCF_032452875.1. Classification (NCBI taxonomy): domain Eukaryota; kingdom Metazoa; phylum Chordata; class Mammalia; order Artiodactyla; family Bovidae; genus Bos; species Bos javanicus. The sequence continues at coordinate 66,955,755 of NC_083883.1, forward strand.
AAGGCCACCCCAAACACAGCAATATAAACAAGGTGAAAAGGCAGAGAAATACCCAGCAGGTAAAGGAACAGGATAAATGCCCACCAAACCAAACAAAAGAGGAAGAGATAGGGAATCTACCTGATAAAGAATTCCAAATAATTATAGTGAAAATGATCCAAAATCTTGGAAACAAAATGCAGTTACAGATAAATAGCCTGAGACAAGGATTGAGAAGATGCAAGAAAGGTTTAACAAGGGCCTAGAAGAAATAAAAAAGAGTCAATATATAAGGAATAATGCAATAAATGAGATCAAAAACACTCTGGAGGGAACCAACAGTAGAATAAGAGGCAGAAGATAGGATAAGTGAGGTAGAAGATAGAATGGTAGAAATAAATGAAACAGAGAGGAAAAAAATGAATTAAAAGAAATGAGGACAATCTTAGAGACCTCTGGGACAATGTTAAATGCTCCAACATTCGAATCATAGGAGTCCCAGAAGAAGAAGACAAAAAGAAAGACTATGAGAAAATACTTGAGGAGATAATAGTTGAAAACTTCCCTAAAATGGGGAAGGAAATAATCACCCAAGTCCAAGAAAGCCAGAGAGTCCCAAACAGGATAAACCCAAGGCGAAACACCCCAAGACACGTATTAATCAAATTAACAAAGATCAAACACAGAGAACAAATATTAAAAGCAGCAAGGGAAAAACAACAAATAACACACAAGGGGATTCCCATAAGTATAACAGCTGATGTTTCAATAGAAACTCTTCAGGCCAGGAGGGAATGGCAGGACGTACTTAAAGTGATGAGAGAAAATAACCTACAGCCCAGATTACTGTACCCAGCTAGGATCTCATTCAAATATGAAAGAGAAATCAAAAGCTTTACAGACAAGCAAAAGCTGAGAGAATTCAGCACCACCAAACCAGCTCTCCAACAAATGCTAAAGGATCTTCTCTAGATAGGAAGCACAGAAAGGGTGTATAAACTCGAACCCAAAACAATAAAGTAAATGGCAGCGGGATCATACTTATCAATAATTACCTTAAATGTAAATGGGTTGAATGCCCCAACCAAAAGACAAAGACTGGCTGAATGGATAAGACCCCTATATATGTTGTCTACAAGAGACCCACCTTGAAACAAGGGACACATACAGACTGAAAGTGAAGGGCCGGAAAAAAATATTCCATGCAAATAAAGACCAAAAGAAAGCAGAGTAGCAATACTCATATCAGATAAAATAGACTTTAAAACAAAGGCTGTGAGAAGAGACAAAGATGGACACTACATAATGATCAAAGGATCAATCCAAGAAGAAGATATAACAATCATAAATATATATGCACCCAACATAAGAGCACCACAATATGTAAGACAAATGTTAACAAGTATGAGAGGGGAAATTAATAATTACACAATAATAGTGGGAGACTTTAATACCCTACTCACACCTATGAATAGATCAACTAAACAGAAAATTAACAAGGAAACACAAACTTTAAATGATACAGTAGACCAGTTAGACCTAATTGATAACTATAGGACATTTCACCCCAAAACGATGAATTTCACCTTTTTCTCAAGCGCACATGGACCCTTCTCCAGGATAGATCACATCCTGGGCCATAAATCTAGCCTTGGTAAATTCAAAAAAACTGAAATCATTCCAAGCATCTTTTCTGACCCCAATACAGTAAGATTAGATCTCAATTACAGGAGAAACACTATTAAAAATTCCAACATATGGAGGCTGAACAACACACTGCTGAAGAACCAACAAATCACAGAAGAAATCAAAAAAGAAATCAAAATATGCATAGAAACGAATGAAAATGAAAACAACCCAAAACCTGGGGGACACTGTAAAAGTAGTGCTAAGGGGAAGGTTCATAGCAATACAGGCATACCTCAAGAAACAAGAAAAAAGTCAAATAAACAACCTAACTCTACACCTAAAGCAACTAGAAAAGGAAGAAATGAAGAACCCCACGGTTAGTAGAAGGAAAGAAATCTTAAAAACTAGGGCAGAAATAAATGCAAAAGAAACAAAAGAGACCATAGCAAAAATCAACAAAGCCAAAAGCTTGTTCTTTGAGAAGATAAATAAAATTGTCAGACCATTAGCCAGACTCATCAAGAAACAAAGGGAGAAAAATCAAATCAGTAAAATTAGAAATGAAAATGGAGAGATCACAACAGACAACACAGAAATACAAAGGATCATAAGAGATTATTATCAGCAACTATATACCAATAAAATGGACAACTTGGAAGAAATGGACAAACTTTTAGAAAAGCACAACTTTCCAAAACTGAACCAGGAAGAAATAGAGAATCTTAACAGACCCATCACAAGCACAGAAATTGAAACTGTAATCAAAATCTTGTAGCAAACAAAAGCCCAGGTCCAGATGGCTTCACAGCTGAATTCTACCAAAAATTTAGAGAAGAGCTAACACCTATCCTACTCAAACTCTTCCAGAAAATTGCAGAGGAAGATAAACTTCCAAACTCATTCTATGAGGCCACCATCACCCTAATACCAAAACCTGACAAAGATCCCACAAAAAAAGAAAATTACAGGCCAATATCATTGATGAACATAGATGCAAAAATTCTTAACAAAATTCTAGCAAACAGAATCCAACAACACATTAAAAAGATCATACAGCATGACCAAGTGGGCTTTATCCCAGGGATGCAAGAATTCTTCAATATCGGCAAATCAATCAATGTAATATACCACATTAACAAATTGAAAAATAAAAACCTTATGAATATCTCAACAGATGCAGAGAAAACCTTTGACAAAATTCAACATCCATTTATGATAAAAACCCTCCAGTAAGCAAAAATAGAAGGAACATACCTCAACATAATAAAAGCTATATATGACAAACCCACAGCAAACATTATCCTCAATGGTGAAAAATTGAAAGCATTTCCCCTAAAGTCAGGAACAAGACAAGGGTGCCCACTGTCACCACTACTATTCAACATAGTTTTGGAAGTTTTGGCCACAGCAGTCAGAGCAGAAAAAGAAATAAAAGGAATCCAAATTGGAAAAGAAGAAGTAAAACTCTCACTGTTTGCAGATGACATGATCCTCTACATAGAAAACCCTAAAGACTCTACCAGAAAATTACTAGAGCTAATCAACGAATATAGTAAAGTTGCAGGATATAAAATCAACACACAGAAATCCCTTGCATTCCTATACACTAATAATGAAAAAATGCAAGAGAAATTAAGGAAACAATTCCATTCATCATTGCAACAAAAAGAATAAAATTCTTAGGAATATGTCTACCTAAAGAAACAAAAGACCTATATATAGAAAACGATAGAACACTGGTGAAAGAAATCAAAGAGGACACTAATATATGGAGAAATATACCATATTCATGGATCAGAAGAATCAATATAGTGAAAAATGAGTATACTACCCAAAGCAATCTATAGATTCAGTGCAATCCCTATTAAGCTACCAACGGTATTTTTCACAGAGCTAGAACAAATAATTTCACAATTTGTATGGAAACACAGAAATCTTGAATAGCCAAAGCAATATTGATAAAGAAGAGTGGAACTGGAGGAATCAACCTGCCTGACTTCAGGCTCTACTACAAAGTCACAGTCATCAAGACAGTATGATACTGGCACAAAGACAGAAATATAGATCAATGGAACAAAATAGACAGCCCAGAGATAAATCCACGCACCTATGGATACCTTATCTTTGACAAAGGAGGCAAGAATATACAATGGAGAAAAGACAATCTCTTTAGCAAGTGGTGCTGGGAAAACTGGTCAACCACTTGCAAAAGGATGAAACTAGACCACTTTCTAACACCATACACAAAAATAAACTCAAAATGGATTAAAGATCTATTTGTAAGACCAGAAACTATAAAACTCCTAGAGGAGAACATAGGCAAAACACTCTCCGACATAAATCACAGCAGGATCCTCTATGACCCACCTCCCAGAATATTGGAAATAAAAGCAAAAATAAACAAATGGGACCTAATTAAAATTAAAGGCTTCTGCACAATAAAGGAAACTATAAGCAAGGTGAAAAGACAGCCTTCAGAATGGGAGAAAATAATAGCAAATGAAGCAACTGACAAACAACTAATCTCAAAAATATACAAGCAACTCCTGCAGCTCAATTCCAGAAAAATAAATGACCCAATCAAAAAATGGGCCAAAGAACTGAACAGACATTTCTCCAAAGAAGACATACAAATGGCTAACAAACACATGAAAAGATGCTCAACATCACTCATTATCAGAGAAATGCAAAACCACAATGAGGTACCATTTCACTCCAGTCAGAATGGCTGCGATCCAAAAGTCTACAAGCAATAAATGCTGGAGAGGGTGTGGAGAAAAGGGAACCCTCATAACACTGTTGGTAGTACAGCCACTATGGAGAACAGTGTGGAGATTCTTTAAAAAACTGGAAATAGAACTGCCTTATGATCCAGCAATCCCACTGCTGGGCATACACACCAAGGAAACCAGAGTTGAAAGAGACACGTGTACCCCAATGTTCATCGCAGCACTGTTTATAACAGCCAGGACATGGAAGCCACCTAGATGTCCATCAGCAGATGAATGGATAAGAAAGCTGTGGTACATATACACAATGGAGTATTACTCAACCATTAAAAAAATACATTTGAATCAGTTCTAATGAAGTGGATGAAACTGGAGCCTATTATACAGAGTGAAGTAAGTCAGGAAGAAAAACACCAATATAGTGTAATAGCGCCTATATATGGAATTTAGAATGATAATAACGATAATTCTCCAAGCCAGGCTTCAGCAGTATGTGAACTGTGAACTTCCAGATGTTCAAGCTGGTTTTAGAAAAGGCAGAGGAACCAGAGATCAGATTGCCAACATCTGCTGGATCATCAAAAAAGCAAGAGAGTTCCAGAAAAACATCTATTTCTGCTTTATTGACTATACCAAAAGCTTTGACTGTGTGGATCAATATAAACTGTGAAAAATTCTGAAAGACATGGGAATACCAGACCACCTGACCTGCCTCTTGAGAAACCTATATGCAGGTCAGGAAGCAACAGTTAGAACTGGACATGGAACAACAGACTGGTTCCAAATAGGAAAAGGAGTACCTCAAGGCTGTATATTGTCACCCTGCTTATTTAACTTATATGCGGAGTACATCATGAGAAACACTGGGCTGGAGGAAGCACAAGCTGGAATCAAGATTACCAGGAGAAATATCAATAACCTCAGATATGCAGATGACACCACCCTTATGGCAGAAATTGAAGAGGAACTAAAAAGCCTGTTGATGAAAGTGAAAAAGGAGAGTGAAAAAGTTGGCTTAAAGCTCAACATTCAGAAAACGAGGATCATGGCATCTGGTCCCATCACTTCATGGGAAATAGATGGGGAAACAGTGGAAACAGTGTCAGACTTTTTTTGAGGGGGGGCTCCAAAATCACTGCAGATGGTGACTGCAGCCACGAAATTAAAAGATGCTTACTCCTTGGAAGAAAAGTTATGACCAATCTAGATAGTGTATTGAAAAATAAAGACATTACTTTGCCAACAAAGATCCGTCTAGTCAAGGCTATGGTTTTTCCAGTAGTTATGTATGGATGTGAGAGTTGGACTGTGAAGAAAGCTGAGCACTTCAGAATTGATGCTTTTAAACTGTGGTGTTGGAGAAGACTCTTGAGAGTCCCTTGGACTGCAAGGAGGTCCAGCCAGTCCATTCTGAAGGAGATCAGCCCTGGGTGTTCTTTGGAAGGAATGATGCTAAAGCTGAAACTCCAGTACTTTGGCCACATCATGCGAAGAGTTGGCTCATTGGAAAAGACTCTGATGCTGGGAGGGATTGAGGGCAGGAGAAAAGGGGACGACAGAGGATGAGATGGCTGGATGGCATCACCGACTCGATAGATGTGAGTTTAAGTGAACTCCTGGAGTTGGTGATCGACAGGGAGGCCTGGCATGCCACGATTCATGGGGTTGCAAAGAGTCGGACACGACTGAGCAACTGAACTGAACGATAACCCTGTATGCGAGACAGCAAAAGAGAGACAGATGTATAGAACAGTCTTCTGGACTCCGTGGCAGAGGGTGAGGGTGGGATGATTTGGGAGAATGGCATTGAAACATGTATATTATCATATATGAAACAGATCACCAGTCCAGGTTTGATGCATGATACAGGGTGCTCAGGCTGGTGCGCTGGGATGACCCAGAGGGATGGGATGGGGAGGGAGGTAGGAGGGGGGTTCAGGAATAAATACAATATTTAAGATATTTTAATCTTTCTTTTATTTAGAAAATATTTGAATACTTTATGTGGTTTACAAGTGACCTGTAATATACATGCGTTTGTGTTGGATGTTACAGAGCTCTTGTTAATTTCTGGATAATACACTTTATATTATAGTCCGTCAGTAAGTGAAAAATGCTTGTAATTACTTTATCATTGTATAGTTTTTAAACTACTTCATTGTTTGCTGTGCCTGATTGTGTACCAGAGTCACTGTAGAACCAGAGTCACTTCTCAACATATTCATGTTTGAGCCTTTCACATAGAGATGTTTATTTGAAAATCTGGTGGACCATGCACTATTTTTCATATAAAACTACTCTGAGTACTAGTCACTAAGTCGTGTCTGACTCTTTGCAGCCCTTTGGACTGTAGCCTGCTAGGCTCTTCAGTCCATGGGATTTCCCAGACAATAATATTGGAGTGGATTGCCATTTCCTCCTCCAGGGGATCTTCGTGACTCAGGGATCAAACCCTTGTCTCCTGCTTGGCAGGAAGATTCTTTACCACTGAGCCACCTGGGAAGTCCTAGAGCACTTATGCACAACCTTAAGAGGCTGGGATTAGGTTATATAAGGAAAGGATAAACAACATGGTCCTACTATATTGCACAGTGAACTATTGTTTAGTATCTTATGATAAATCTTAATGGAAAAGAATATTAAAAAAGAATGTACATATATATGTATAACTGGATCACTTTGCTGTACAGCAGAAATGGACACAACATTCTAAATTAACTATGCTTCAATAAAAATATTGAAAAATAAAATGACGGAAATTTATTCAGTCACAGTCTGAAGACTAGAAAGTCTGAAATCCAGGTGTCTGCAGAGTTGGTTCTTTTAGGAGGTTCTGAGGGAGAATCTATTCCATGACTGTCTCCAGCTTCTAGTAGCTGCCAGCCGTATTTGTAGATATATCACTCCAGTCCAGTCTCTACCTTTGTCTTCACATAGGGTAGTGTCTACCCTAACACAGCATGACCTCATTTTAACTTAACTTACATATGCAAAAATCGTGTTTTAAATAAGGTCACATTCTGAGGTTGTGGGTGAACATGAATTTGGGGGTGGGCAGTGTTCAACCCATACAGCATATGTTTTGAGTTTTTATATGGTTGTTTTTATGTTATATGAGTACATTTTGTTTACCTTAATTTTTCTGTTTCATAGATGGCATAAGCATCATCTTAACAATAATTTGGTGTTTCATCAGGTTGCTAATTTACTACTTAATACTTTTTAAAAATATTGTTGGACATTGAGGTGGTTATTAATTGTGCCTGTTTCTAAAATTGAAATTATCAGAACAAAGTGTATGAACATTTATAACATCCAGTTTCAGCAAAGTCTAAATCTGATGTGTGATTTTTTTTTCTTCATCCTTGTATATGGGAGTACGGTCATTACTTACATACTGACTTGAATATGGATTGATAGCATTACTTCCCTTCTATCTCTTATGGTCTCTTAGAGTGAAACATTCTTCACAGTTTTTACAGTATTACTTTCCATTAGACCTATACAGTTGTTGACCCCTATTCTTTGCATGAATGGATGTCTGGACATTTATTTCTCATTTAAACTGATGAACATTATGAGCTGTAAGTTATAAACATTATTTTATACATTAGAAGTCAAAATACTTGAATTACAGTAAATTTGCGTGTGTACCTATGAGCATTTTTTTTCTTTCTATTTTAGCATGGATGTGTTTCAAAGGTTGGATTCAAATTCAACTCTGACGTCTTCAAAGATAGCATCATTTGAAGAAGCATTTGTATATCTTCAAAAGTTAATGGCAGCTGTTAAAGATATTCTGGAAGGAATTCAGAGGTAAATACTACTTAATTTCAAGATTTCATTTATTTCTTACTTTACTCTTTCTTTTAGGCTTATTGGCTTTATCAGAGTTGCTGGGAGTCTTCCGGCAAGTTTCATAAACTAGTAGCTCTTAGATTGAACTCGTCTCCCTCTGTTGCAGAGAATGCCTACTTCAGTTGATCATCTGGACCACAAAAATGTATCTACTTTTTTCCTTTCTAGAAAAAAATTGGCTAGATTGTAGGCTTCATAAGGAACTTTTCTTTACTGCATAACTGTAGCTCCAAGAATAGTGCCTGACACATAATGTTCAGTTCAGTTCAGTTTCTCAGTCATGTCTGACTCTTTGCAACCCCATGGACTTTTGCTCACCAGGCTTTCCTGTCCATCACCAACATCCGGAGCTTGCTCAAACTCATGTCCATCGAGTTGGTGATACTATCCAACCACCTCATCCTCTGTCATCCCCTTCTCCTCCTGCTTTCGATCTTCCCCAGGATCAGGGTCTTTTCTAATGAGTCAGTTCTTTGCATCAGGTGGCCAAAGTATTGAAGTTTCAGCTTCAGCATCAGTCCTGCCAATGAATGTTTAGGACTGATTTCCTTTAGGATGAACTGGTTGGATCTCCTTGCAATTCAAGGGACTGTTAAGAGTCTTCACCAGTACATAATGGGCACTCAGTAATTACGTGTTGAATGTGTGTGAGTGCTCAGTCGCTCAGTTGTGTTGACTCTTTTCAACCCCTTGTACTGTACACCAGGCTCCTTTGTCCATGGAATTTTCCAGGCAAAGAATACTGGCGTGGTTTGCCATTTCCTCCTCCAGAATAAAAAGTAGTATATGTTAAGGTAATTATCACTGCCCTTTAAAAGAAAAAACATGCTAATGTTTGTTAATATGGTTGATTTCATCCAATACAGTCTCACAGTACTGCAAACTGAGAATGTTTGAGGAGCAACTTAGTCTTTTGGTGCTTTGAGACTTGATTTGTATGTGATTATTAAATATTTATGAAGTATATAGAAAACATAGTTCTAGAAAGGTATAGAATTGACTATGCCATCTTTGTAGTATAAAGTCAGATGTTTTCTTTTGTGGCATTAAAGGAGAATACTTGCAGTTATTTTTTTTTTGTATGCCAAAATTGTTTGATCTGAATTAGACATACAGCTTGCTCTGAGAAGAATGCTGTTCTTTACCAATTAAAAAACAAAACCAAAAGCTGATGTGATTTTAACAAGTCAAAGTTTTAAAAACTTGGATTTTTAAAACAATAGCAATTTTTGATATTGCTTATTTCTTTTTAAGAGTTTTTGGAAACATCATCTCATTAATGTGCAAAGCATTTGTACCTCTTTTTGGATCACTTGGCTAATATAATTCTTAGAATGAAAGGTTACCAAAGCTTTTTGCTACTCTTAAGTTACTAATGACTGAAGGGACAGATCCCAAGTTAAATATCATCTTTTTTTTTAAATTTAAGGCAATATTACCTAAAAGTAGCTCTATGAAGAAGAAATACTCAGTTCTGATTTTAGCTGTGTAAAAGATGTTTCACATGCTACACTGCATAAAAGCCATGCTTGACGTATTATCTTTTCTATAGAAAGTAGAGATATTAATCTGACTTCAATTACTCAACAAATGTTTGTTGAGCACCACCTGTGCTTGGCATCATGTTAGGCTCTGGGGAATCAAAGATAAATGAGAAGCAATCTCTGACTCCAATGAGCTTGCAGAAATAGTGCTAACAGTCACATTAAAACAGATAGTTACAATAGAGAGTTACTAATATTTTAATAGGAGCACAGGCAGTGGAGGGAGGGAGGGTTTGGCAAAAGATGAGACTGGATGGGGGTTGGAGGGAAATGTCTTTTCAGCTTCATAAAGCAGTTTCCACTTTATCCTGTTGGCTAGTATTTCACACATCCAGAGCTGTTCTGTGCCACGAGAGACGTGTTTATAGTCCAAAAAGCTATGGAAATTCTGTGGACTATATTACCCACTGAGAAAATCACTATACATCCTTTGGTAAGTTTTATAGACTTTGCTGTAGAGACCCTTCTTAATTTTAGAAGCTTTAAACATATTGTCCCCTGGACCCCACCCCAGAGATTCTGATTCTGAGGGTGTGCCTGGCTATCACAATTTAAAAAATTTCTCCAAGTGATTCTAATGTGTAGGCAGGTGTTGAGGACCACTAGCCAGTTGCTTAACCACTTGTTGTCAGAGTGTGGACACAGAACCAACCTCATCATAGCCACCTGGAACTTGTTAAAAATGCAGATTCTCAAACCCTGCCCTGCCTACTGAATTGAAAACTCTGGGGGTTGGGCCTAGTGGTCTGTGTCCTGATTCTGTGCACACTAAAGGTTGAGCACCAATGGGCCTAAATGGTGCTCAGCCCTAGTGGCCAATTACAATCACCTGGGAGCTTAAAAAAAGAAAAAAAGGCCGGGCACTAACCCTAAACCTATTCCATCTGAATCGCTAGGAGTGGGACCTGTGTGTAAGCATTTTTGTTCACTCCCGTGGTGATTCTTACGTGCAGTCATGTTTGAGAAGGTGTAGCGTGTACAGCTTTCAAAAACCGTATCTAAAGAAATAAACACTAGAATTTTAAAGCTGGTTAAGTTTTGTTACTCTTTCCTCTAAGTGTACATACCTCCAGGAATAAGGAAGTATTGGTTGCTCTGCTGGTTTTCAGCATGTGACCTGGGATAAATTGTCTTGAACCTCAGTCTCTGTCTATAAAAGAAGCATAGCAATGCCTTCCTAGAGCTTTTCATTGAGTTACTGTGCCTCAAAAATTGGGTATTGGTATAACTAATGAAGCCAGTGATTCTCTGCTTATTAAAGCAGAGTTCTAGATCCTATCTCAGACTACTGAAATCACTTCAATATCTGTAGATATTTTGTAGAGAAGACAAGTTGTATTTTTAACAAACTTTCCAAGAGATTTATATGCAATTGGTACAGGAACACATTTAAAAAAATTAATCCAACCTCCTGTAGTAAGTATATCAGAACTTCTTGAGCTACCAGCAGAGGGCATTATGAATAAAAAGTTTGCCAGTTTAATTATTCATTAATCAACAGAAACTACTGAAATTGCAAGGTTTTTTTAACTGTAAAACAATGGACATTTGAATCAAAGTGTATTAAAAGTTAATAATTATATTGTTTTGTCAAGTGTTATGTGGTCTTAAAATCTTTTAAAGTAAGTTCAGTGTAAACATTGAAAAATACACTCAAATTTGTAATGACTACAAATTCATTAGCATTTTGGATGCTTGCTAAAATGAAATAGTTTCTTTTTTTGAGCTATATGCTCAGTGAATGTATGTCAGCTCTGTTTCTTTTTATTGTGCTCTGCTAAGTCACTTCAGTTGTGCCCAACTCTTTGCAACCCTGTATGAACCCTATAGCCTGCCAGGCTTCTCTGTCCATGGGATTCTCTAGGCAAGAATAGTGGACTGGGTTGCCATTTCCTACTCCAGGGGATCTTCTTGATCCAGAGATTGAACTCACATCTCTTTTTAGAGCAGATCATTTATGGTGTTATTTTAGGAACTGGTAATAAATAACCTGTTAATCAAGTCCTTCAGTTAAAGAAGTGAATGAAAATGTGTTTGTTGAACTGAGTTTGTAGCTGCCTTCACTAATGTCATCTACCCTAGCTAAGCTACTGTTTCTTTTCTTAGAGTAACTCATGCCTTCTTCACATGATGTATGTGAAAATCTTTTTAAACTGTAACATATTTATAAGTGTTAGTTTTTATTTTTTCTTAAAAGCTGAGATGTTTAATTTGAAATATTTAACTGTATAATTTAATTTTGATAGAATTCGAAGCATCATTATGGTGAGTTAAGATTGAAAATATTGGTGTTAGCAGTTGTCCACACAATTATATAGTTGGGTGCAGAATACCTAATTTGGTAAAAGTTGAAGGAATGGGAATATTGCTGATTTCTGCACTTTATGCACACTTTTTTCTTGTGTACGAGAGTGAACTTAGCTAACTTATTTGGTTTAGAAATTGCTTCTTTCTTATCTTTCCTTTTATATGTTTATAGGGTTAATTTCAGCACTTTTGTTAATATTTTCTTATATAAACACTAGTGAATCAGTCAATATTCTTTCCATATAGACATAAGTGTTGTAAGATTTATTTTTTAGGTCAGTACTATCTAGTCTCATTTTATAGTGTAGTGAATTTATGTCTAGATTGGTCAAGTCATTCTCAAGATAACAAAAACCTTTTGCTGAGGATATGAAAATTATAAAGCTTCACTTGGAGTGAAAAATTAATTAGAGTCATATGGCAAATACTAGAACTAAGAAAACTTCTACTTATACATTAATAAAAATACATTACATGTCCTGTGCTTAAATCGACACCTCTACAAAGTTAACTAAACCAGTCATGTAATGCAAATCTGAGGCATACTATAAATGTGTGCAGCTTCAACCTGAAAGATAATACTCAAAACAACAATGAATGTGTGTTTTTGTGTTTGTGAAGTAGGTGGTGATCTGCTTAGTTTAGAAGCTGAGAGGACAGGGGGAGAGTGAGGCTAGGAAATTGTAATCGACCTGGATTTTTAATCATATAATCTACCTTATTTATAAAAAAGGTTGAAATTATTAAAAAGGAAAAAAAACCCAACTGTAGCCTTTGAATTCAAAACTATAACTAGATCATGCTCGTGTGAATATTCATTTTATCACTTGATTTAATATGTAAAATTCTGTATTTCTGTGTCAATTTCATGAACTCTGGATTTCTAGCTCATGTATCTATGGATGAAGTGGTTGAAATAATGAATGTTTTCTCAGTCTCATATTTGGAGTCTTATGGGAGAGAGTTATAAATAACTTGGCACTTTCTGCAGAGGGAATTTTTTTCTGTGACGGGGTATCCAAAGTTTAATTAATTTTTATCTCTTAAGCTTAGATTTTTTTTTTAGCTGTCATATTTGATTTGGTGGTTTTTAAATATAGACTGAGTACCAAATGGTGCCTTGGACATAATCTTATCTTGTATGGGCATTCATTTGTGATCATAGAATATGATTTTGGAAAAGGAGACTTCTGCTTGAATTTAGAAAAGGAAGATGATTAATTTTTATCATCTTCAAATGCTTAATAATCTTCAAAACCTTTGTAACATCCATTACATTCCTGTGGCTTTGGTTTGAAATACTTTATAGAGCTGGTTTTCCAAAACAATTAAAATCCAGTCACAAAGCTTGAGGTTGTGTGTGTGTTATTTACATATATATTTTCTTATTAAGTCTCAAAAGAAATAATTTTCCTATTACTCTCTTACCCCATTTTAACATAAGAACAAAACATACACTGATATAGCCATGCATAATTCCAGGGATAAAGAATCCTACAATTACAGCAGTTTTTTATATCTATCAGAGGAGGAAATGGCAACCCACTCCAGTATTCTTGCCTGGAGAATCCCATGGACAGAGGAGCCTGGTGGGCTACAGTTCATGGGGTTGCAAAGAGTCGAATACGACTGAGTGAGTAACACTTTATATCTATCAATCCTACTAATTGATAATGATAGTAGCTTCAAAGAGTACGGAGTTGTATTTGAGAGAAAATTTTATTAACTTAATATTATCTGTTTTGATAGCCAACCTGAGATTTTAGAAAGGTTATTTAGAAAAGATTCTTCATTTGATACAAAGATAACATTCTTTAGGCTGTTTTATAGGTTAAGTTAATTGCTGAAACAAAAGTTTATTGAAAGATGTGGAAAATAAAGACCTAAAAATTAGTGACTTTTCAGCATCTCAACTCATTGCTGTGGGCAAGATGTTCAGTTCAGTCCAATTCAGTCGGTCAGTCGTGTCCAACTCTTTGCGACCCCATAGACTATAGTTCAGTTCAATTCAGTTGCTCAGTTGTGTCTGACTCTTTGTGATCCCATGGACTGCAGCATGTCAGGCCTCCCTGTCCATCACCAACTTCCAGATTTTACTCAAACTCATGTCTATTGAGTCAGTGACGCCATCCAACCACCTTATCCTCTGTCGTCCTCTTCTCCTCCCACCTACAATCTTTCTCAGCATCAGGGTCTTTTCAAATGAGTCAGATCTTCACATCAGGTGGCCAAAATATTGGAGTCTCAGCTTCAACATCAGTCCTTCCAATGAATATTCAGGACTGATTTCCTTTAGGTTTGATTGGTTGGATCTCCTTGCAGTCCAAGGGACTCTCAAGAGTCTTCTCCAACACCACAGTTCAAAAGCATCAATTCTTTGGCACTCAGCTCTCTTTATAGTCCAACTCTCACATCCGTACATGATTACTGGAAAAATCATAGCTTTGACTAAATGGACCTTTGTTAGCAAAGTAATGTCTCTGCTTTTTAATATTCTGTCTAGATTGTTCATAGCTTTTCTTCCAAGGAGCAAGCATTTTTTAATTTCATGGCTGCAGTCACCATCTGCAGTGATTTTGGAGCCCAGAAACATAATGTCTGTCACGGTTTCCATCGTTTCTCCATCTATTTGCCATGAAGTGATAGGACTGAATACCATAATCTCCGTTTTTTGAATGTTGAGTTTTAAGCCAGCTTTTTCACTCTCCTCTTTCATTTTCACCAAGAGGCTCTTTAGTTCATCTTTCCTTTCTGCTATAAGGGTGGTGTCATCTGCATATCCGAGGTTATTGGTATTTCTCCTGGCAGTCTCAATTCCAGCTTGTGCTTCATCCAGCCTGGCATTTCACATGATGTACTCTGCATATAAGTTAAATACGCAAGGTGACAATATACAGTCTTGACATACTCCTTTCCCAATTTGGAACCAGTCCATTGTTCCATGTTTGGTTCTGTTACTTCTTGACCTGCATACAGACTTCTCAGGAGGCAGGTAAGGTGATCTGTTACTCCCATCTTTTGAAGAATTTTCAACAGTTTGTTGTGATCCACATCGTCAAAAGCTTTAGAGTCGTCAGTGAAGCAGAAGTAGATGTTTTTCTGGAATCCTCTTGCTTTTTCTATGATCCAGCGGATGTTGGCAATTTAATCTCTGGTTCCTCTGCCTCTTCTAAATCCAGCTTGAACATCTGGAAGTTTACAGTTCACATACTGTTGAAGTCTAGCTTTGAGTATTTTCAGCATTACTTTGCTAGCGTGTGAGATGAGTGCAATTGCGCAGTAGTTTGAACATTCTTTGGCATTGCTGTTCTTTGGGATTGGAATGAAAACTGACCTTTTCCAGTTCTGTGGCCACTGCTGAGTTTTCCAAATTTGGTGGCATATTGAGTGCAGCACTTTTACAGCATCAACTTTTAGGATTTGAAGTAGTTCAGCTGGGATTCCATCACCTTCACTAGCTTTGTTCGTCCTGATGCTTCCTAAGGTCCACTTGACTTCACATTCCAGGATATCTGGCTCTAGGTGAATGATCACACCATTGTGATTATCTGGGTCATCAAGATCTTTTTTGTATAGTTCTTCTGTGTATTCTTGGGCACCTCTTCTTAATATCTTCTGCTTCTGATAGGTCCATACCATTTCTGTACTTTATTGTGCCCATCTTTGCGTGAAATGTTCCCGTGGTATCACTCATTTTCTTGAAGAGATCTCTAGTCTTTCTTATTTTATTGTTTTCCTCTATTTCTTTGCACTGATCACTGAGGAAGGCTTTCTTATCTCTCCTTGCTATTCTTTGGAACTCTGCATTCAAATGGGTATATCTTTCCTTTTCTCCTTTGGCATTCACTTCTCTTCTTTTCATAGCTATTTGTAAGGCCTCCTCAGACAGCCATTTTGCCTTTTTGCGTCTCTTTTTCTTGGGGATGGTCTTGATTACGGTCTCCTGTACAATGTTACAAACCTCCGTCCATCGTTCTCCAGGCACTCTGTCAGTCAGATCTAATCCCTTGAATCTATTTGTCACTTCCACTGTATAATTGTAAGGGATTTGATTTAGGTTATACCTGAGTGGTCTAGTGGTTTTCCCTACTTTCTTCAATTTAAGTCTGAATTTGGCAGTACGGAGTTCATAATCTGAGCCACAGTCAGCTCCTGGTCTTGTTTTTGCTGAATGTATAGAGCTTCTCCATATTTGGCTGCAGAGAATATAATCAGTCTGATCTCAGTATTGGGCATCTGGTGATGTCCATGTGTGGAGTCATCTCTTGTGTTGCTGGAAGAGGGTGTTTGCTATAACCAATGCGTTCCTTTGGCAAGATGATCAGCTGTTGATAAAAAAATTTTTCCTTATGTAGAGTGGAGCGGTTTATCCAAGTTTAGGTCTGACCTACTTTTTTGAGGCTTGGCCTTTGCGTGTGTGCGTGTGGCACATTTAGGTGCTCAGTCGCGTCTGACTGCAGCCCCATGGACTGTAGCCTGCCTGGCTCCGCTGTCCATGGGTTTTCCAGGCAAGAATACTGGAGTGGGTTGCCTTTCCTCCTCCAAGGGATCTTCCCAACCCAGGGATCGATCCAACATTTCCTGCTTCTCCTGCATTGGCAGACGGATTCTTTACCACTGAGCTACCTGGCCTTAGATAATTAGACTTCACCTCCCGTCCTCCATTAGAGTTTCCACAGCTCCCCAGATATCAATGCACCTCTTTATCAAATTTTTCATGTACCCCATGTCCTGTCCGTCACCAAGTGTATCAGTCAGTATATGAGAAAATAATACATCTTTTATTTTAAAATGAATGGCTTTAGTGGCTTCACCCTCCATGCCATCATTTTGCACTTAACTTTCATAGTTTATTTCATATTCAGCTCCCTAATTTTGACACTTTTAGGGCAGGAAATTTACTTACTTTTTGTTTGTTTGTTTTACTTTCCTATATCTGGATCTATACCTGTATCACACATGAATGTGAAAGTTAAAGTTAAGTTGCTCAGTCGTGTCCAACTCTTTACGACCCCGTGGACTGTAGCCCACCAGGTTCCTCTGTCCATGGGATTCTCCAGGCAAGAATATTGGAGAGGGTTGCCATTTTCTTCTCCAGGGGATCTTCCCGACCCAGGGATCGAACCCAGGTCTCCCACATTAGAGGCAGACGCTTTAACCTCTGAGCATGGTAGATAGTAAAAAACAAAAAACGTGGGGGAGCTGTCAAATAACTGAGTGAGTATAGTCTGTCTGATGGAGGGCAACTTCTTTTAGGGCTAAATGGTTCTGATAGTACTACATTATGACATTAGATGAATAGATAATGTAGAGTATCCATAAAGATACAGAAGAGAGAGTACAAGCTAAGAAATGGGTAAAGAATAAAATCAGGAGGAAGGAGAAAGACTGGACAAACATATTGAGGAGATAAAAATAGTAATTATGTCTAGAACAGATGATGGAACCTCCAATAATTTGCCCAAATTGCTTTTTGGGATCCTATGTTATCATTAATTGATTAATTCTAATTTCTCTGTATCAGCTGTCTAAATTAGGTTTAGTAGAAGGAAAGATGAGATCTAATGGGAATGACTGAGACTTAAGGAATATAAGCACACTCTTGCTATATAAGAAGACATGTCTTATATAAAATAAAAAGAGTAAAAGCTTTTTGTGGTATCTCTATTATAGTTTGATAAACTTTAACATAACATATCAAATGTATAGTAAAATTTATATTAAATTAGCTGACAAAATATGTGGTATCCACATAGCAGTTCAGTTCAGTCGCTCAGTCGTGTCTGACTCTTTCAACTCCATGTACCACAGCATGCCAGGCCTCCCTGTCCATCACCAACTCCCAGAGTTTACCCGAACTCATGTCCATTGAGTCATTGATGCCATCCAACCATCTCATCCTCTGTCATCCCCTTCTCCTCCTGCCTTCAATCTTTCCCAACATCAGGGTCTTTTCAAACGAGTCAGCTCTTCGCATCAGATGGCCAAAATATGGAGTTTCAGCTTTAACATCAGTCCTTCCAGTGAACACCCAGGACCAATTTCCCTTAGGATGGACTGGTTGGATCTCCTTGCAGTCCATGGGACTCTCAAGAGTCTTCTCCAACACCACACAGTTCAAAAGCATCAATTCTTCTGCGCTTAGCCCTCTTTATGGTCCAACTCTCACATCCATACATGACCACTGGAAAAACCATAGCCTTGACTAGACGGACCTTTGTTGACAAAATAACGTCTCTGCTTTTTAATATGCTATCTAAGTTGGTCATAGCTTTTCTTCCAAGGAGTAAGCATCTTTTAATTTCATGGCTGCAGTCACCATCTGCAGTGATTTTGGAGCCCAAAAAAATAAAGTCAGCCAGTTTCCCCATCTATTTGCCATGAAGTGATGGGACCAGATGCCATGATCTTCGTTTTCTGAATGTTGAGCTTTAAGCCAACTTTTTCACTCTCCTCTTTCACTTTCATCAAGAGGCTCTTTAATTCTTCTTTGCTTTCAGCCATATCTGAGGTTATTGATATTTCTCCTGGCAGTCTTAATTCCAGCTCATGTTTTTCCAGCCCAGCATTTCTCATGATGTACTCTGCATAAAAGTTGAATAAGCAGAGTGACAATATACAGCCTTGACGTACTCCTTTTCCTATTTGGAACCAGTCTTTTGTTCCATGTCCATCCACATATCAGTCTGACTGAATTATCCAGCACCAGCTGATATTTATTTAACCTTTCTCTTTAATGCTATTGAAGGTAATAGATCATCCATGACTTATGTTTTAAAATAACTAATTTCATTTTAAATATCTGAAGCTCTTATGTGTGCTTCCTAGCATTTGTAATTCAAGAATAGGCAATAAGGACCTTTATTTTTATCCTAAATATCAGCGTTGTAATGCCAGTTATTCCTGTTACCCCTAAAGCATTTCTCGGTGTTAATGTTCTTTTGTTTTAGTCAATAAAATCCAGTTCTATTAACAGTGATGAAGCTATATATTTCCCATTACAAACTTTTTGATCACACCAGAATCAAATAGTCAAATATAAAGGAAGATGACTTCTTGGAGATAAATAATTTGTTTATAGAGTTGTTTTCATTTAAAATCAATACTTTAACATTTTCCTTTTGTTTTATAACTGGTTATTTCTACCTAATGACTTACTGATCTGATATTTACTGAAAATTCCCTGCTATCAAGTCTTCTAAGAAGTGCTAAAACTACCAACCACTCCAGTTTTCAGAGAAGCAGATGGGATAAATGACTGACTAAATCAGTGGGATTAAATATAAGTAGAATAAAGGAAATGGTGGGGTTTAGGGGGAATCAAAGGTACTCAGTAAGGGAGATCATAATAATTTTAACTTAAGTAGTAAGTGTATAGTGAATGTATGGATAAAGGCAGATGATCAGTTCTAATTCCTCGTTATAAAGTTGTACAAAAGGTTTAAAGTTAGAGTGTACCCTAGACTCTAGGATTAGTCTCAATCTATTTTGAGAAATATCCACTTGTGCCTCTAAAGAACTTTTAACACTGTACTCGGCCACACCATCTACCCATTGTGAGAGGTGATGCAATCAGTAAAACTGTTTCCAGTAATATAAGAGGTTGAGTCCAACTCAGGACAATGTTTTTTACATAGAAGATAATAAATATTTACTATACATTGGAAACCCCTGGAATTATGTTACATTCTGATGGTCCAGTCCTTGTGAATAAGGCATAAATCTTCAAGAATCAACATATACTTACCTGTAATAATAATGTAACTGGAACTATAAGTTGTAAATTTTCCAATTAATATTTATTTTTTGCTAACATTAAGCTAGATTAGTTTTTGACAACCACATAGCTATATATTTTCCCCAACTTAATTGTTGAGCTAAAATAAATAGAGTCATCAAAAATATATTTTTATATTAAAGATTGTATTTTATACATATTTTATTTAAACTTTTGATAACTAGATGAAAAAGTGTGAGTACTGTTGTACACCATTGGAGTATGTGCATGCATGCATGCTAAGTCAACTTCAGTCATGTCCGAGTCTTTGTGACCCTATGGACTGTAGCCTGCCAGGCTTTTCTGTCCGTGGGATTCTCCAGGCAAGAATACTGGAATGGGTTGCCATGCCCTCCTTCAGAGACTCTTCCTGACAGAGATCAAACCCACATATTGGCAGGTGGGCCTGATAAGCCCCACATTGGAGTACAAGGTAGTATCTTCTGTAAAAGGATTTGCATTCATTTATCAGGGTGACTCTATCCTAGAAAAAGTGAAATATACTTTTTAGGAGGTTACTAGGAGAAGGCAATGGCAACCCACTCCAGTACTCTTGCCTGGAAAATCCCATGGACGGAGTGGGCCGCAGTCCATGGGGTCGCTAAGAGTCGAACACGACTGAGCGACTTCACTTTACTTTTCACTTTCATGCATTGGAGAAGGAAATGGCAGCCCACTCCAATGTTCTTGCCTGGAGAATCCCAGGGACGGGGGAGCCTGGTGGGCAGCCATCTATGGGGTCGCACAGAGTCGGACACGACTGAAGCGCCTTAGCAGCAGTAGCAGCAGCAGGAGGTTACTAGATCTGAGTTAATACTAATCCCTGCTGCTGCTGCTGTCGCTTTGTTTTAGTGACAGGAAAGTCTGGAGAAGAGATGTGTAATGGGCACATAGAGGTATGATGGGCATAGAGTATGAGAGTATTTGTGTCCCGTGTGAATGCTCATCAGAGGCTACCTACTGCAGAGGAGACTGTCAGTAATCAGATGGACAAGATCAGCTGTCCTGTGGATATCAATCAGCCTTTTCACCTACCCACCCGAGTATTTGGTCAGTGAGCTGATATGCAAAGGGACAGTGGCAGCCTGGGCTCTCAACCAACTTGAGCTCAAATGTGGGACTTCTTCTCATTAAGGCTGCTCTGGCTACTACCACTGTTGAGAGCCCAAATTTCCAACAGAAGAGGCAAATTTCAAACAGAAGAGGCATCCTAAAAGGCACTATTCCCTAAGGGATCATCAAACCACAGTGGCAGTGATGATCCCTTCCATCATGAAGGCGGCAGTGATTTGTCTTCACTGGAATAGACACTTCTTTAAAATATGGAATTAACTTCTCTCACTGTGGTATTTCGAGAAGGCAATAGCAACCCACACCAGGACTCTTGCCTGGGAAATCCCACGGATGGAGGAGCCTGATAGGCTGCAGTCCATGGGTCGCTGAGTCGGACACGACTGAGCGACTTCACTTTCACTTTTCACTTTCATGCACTGGAGGAGGAAATGGCAACCCACTCCAGTGTTCTTGCCTGGAGAATCCCAGGGACGGGGGAGCCTGGTGGGCTGCCGTCTGTGGGGTTGCACAGAGTCAGACATGACTGAAGTGACAGCACCAGCAGCAGCAGCACTGCAGTGTTTGTATCTGCAACTCCATCTGTTGATTTAAGGAATTTCTTGGCCACTGTCTTGATAGCCAGTACAAAACTAAGAAACTAGTTTTTCAGCAAAAGAGGTACAGCTCTGGCTACATGGAATTCACTGATTTTATCATATACTAATCTAAGGAACTAGCTTGATAAACACTGTAAAAGACTTATTTCACATACCAGTTGTAACCTATGAAGTTAGGGTGCTGTCCTAGCTAATGTATGAAACAAAGAGGGACAAACAGCTATGTATGGTGCCGTTTCTCCCTTAGAATATGTAGATCCAAGAATAAAGGGAAATAAGTGGTGCTGGTTTCTCCACTATTAAACTGAGTAACTCTTCTCCTGGTAACAAAATACTGTTTCAGGCATTGCTCAGTAAGGAAAACAGGAGCCACTTTAGCCATTTCAAACAAAATTTAATATACACAGTTTAATTTCAGTGCTATTGGAAGGACTAGAAGAGCAAAGGAGAGAAAATGGGATATCTGGCGAAGGAAAAAAGGATTTTTAATGTTTCGAAATTTCCTGTATCGTGGTGTGCCTCTGTACCATAGGACCATCATACTACATGATTGCTATTGGTGTTTGTTTTTTTTTTTTTTGGCCATGCCTTGTGGCATGAGGGATCTCAGTTGGCCGGCCAGAGACTAAACCCATGCTCCCTGCAGTGGAAACATGGAGTTCTAAACACTGGACTGCCAGGGAAGTCCTGTGATTACTATCCTTATTTTCAAAAATACAACAGTTCCTCCAGATTGTTTGGAAATAATTGTAAAAGATTACAAGAAGTAGATGTGATCCTATAAAGTAGTTTGTATGTAGAAACATTCTTCAGTCCAGTGTGTTCCATTCAATTAAGGTGTATTTGTTATGCTTCCTTTACATATATAGGCTCAGGGCCTAATGTGGAAGTAACCATCTGTCCTCAAACAAAGCAAAGAAAGTCTAACTTATTTTCAGAACCTTTAATCAGGAATTAAATTTCTTTCATAAGTGTGTAATTTTTAAAGAAGTTGCAGACATATTTTATTTTAACCTAGGCCAATCCAGTTTTCATACCTATGTATTTTCAACTTTCTACTGAAAAGTCACTTAAAATAGAATTCCATGTTCAGAAATTTAATTGCAAATTCTTCAACTTCGGTACTTCTGTACCTAGACAGAATGACTCATTAGGAAGGGCCCATTGTTTATACACCTATCCCTTGTGGATTTCTATATTCCACTTCAGGTCTATGTCTTACCTCGTCTCTGGAGTGGTCAGTTCCTGCTGTGATGATCATATCTGTCTATACCAACAGAGGTACTAATCTCTTCTCATGCTGAGATATGGAAAATATTCTCTCTTGATTCAACTGAGATACCATTGGACTTTACAGGAGGAACCTTCACTCTAAAGCTAATGAATGTATGACTAAGCAAAAAGAAAAAAGTGGCAAAACCAACCAAAAGATTAGCTTAAAAGAAATTCCGTACTTTGCTGTTTTATCTAGTTGATGGTTATTTCCCTTACCTCAGCCTTCATTTCTAGGTCCATTATTTCTAAATCCTAAAACTTACTGGCTTACAGAATAGCAGTCAATTACGTATTTTGTCTCATGGTTTTAGGGCTTGACTAGACACATGAGGGCAGTTCTTACTTGAGATCTCTTGTGTGGTTGTGGTCAAATAGCATTTGGAGTCATCTCTAAGGCTGTCTGATGCTGGCTATCAGCTAGAACACGAACATGTAGCATCTCCAGGTAGGCTCAGCTTCCTCCCAAACAGAAGGTTGGTTTCCAAGATCATCCCAAAATATCAGGTGGTCGGTATATTGCTTTTAATGACATTGCCTCAAATTATGTCATCTTTGTTGTCACAGACCTGCCTAGATGGGTGGGGCACCGCCATAGACCCTACCTATTGATGGAAGAGAAATGTCAGTGTTAATATTATAAGAAGAAACATAAGGGATGAAGCAAAATTTTCAGCAGTTCTTTTACCAAAGATCTGTTAGTGGTAAATGCTCTCATTCTGACTGAAAGTGTTGTTTTGCTTTCATTATTGATTGCTGTTTAACTGTGTGTAGGTTGTAGGTTGACAGTTATTTTCCCTAGGCACTTTGAAAATATAATTTCATTATCTTTTATCTTCTTGAAAATAGGTTGTCAGCTGTCAGTGGAAGGGTTTTTAAGAAGCTGTTACCTTATCTGCTCTTCTGTAAGATAAGCTCAAGAACTTGTTAGTCTGTTATAACAGTTTCTGTTATAACCTATGGGTTCAGGGAGGGTTTCACTATCACAGCCACTTTATACTTTGGAAAGTAGGATTACAGGGATAATGTCATTGCCTAAGGTCATATGGTTTATACTTAGCAGAATGACCTATTGAAATTGGTCTTGGTCTAGAGAACTCACTTCTAAATACCCTAAACTTTCTGACTGAAAAATTTAAAGTTAATTATATTCAAGAGATATTTTTTTAGTTGGTTTCATAGAACTTTAGAAAATTTCTAAATTTAATTGAAAAGAACGTTGGTACTTCCCTGATGGTCCAGTGGTTAAGACTCAGTTCTCCCAAAGCACGGGGCCCCAATTCGAACCCTGGCGAGGGAACCAAGATCATATATGCCTCACAGGGTGGCCTAAAAAAGAATATTAAATAACCGACAAAAGTACAAAATATCTTTGCCTTAGAATTCAATTCATTTTCTTCTTCTGTTTTTCTAAACTTACCTTTTTCTACCTTTTATTTTTCTGAGAGGAGAATGAGTCTGCTTGGTTGAAATGAGTATCCCCAAAAGATTTTATTGGTAGATGGTCTTGTCCCAAGAGACAGTTTTTAACAAATGAAACAACTGGGGTAATAAAAGCAGGAAAGAAAACTGTCTGAGGTGATACTGCCGACAGACAGCATCACATAATTTGGAAGAGTGAAGACCTGTCTTAAAGCTTGAATAAAAATTTCCGTCTTATGGACCAGACTAGGTCAAGGTGAACTTAGCATCCATGTACTAATACGTGGGGCTTCCCTGGTGCTCAGACAGTGAAGAATCTGCCTGCCAGTGCAGGAGATCAAGGAAACCTGGGTTCGATCCTTGGGTCTAGAAGATCCCTAGAGAAGGAAATGGCTCGCCACTCCAGTATTCTTGCCTGGAGAATTCCATGGACAGAGGAGCCTGGTGGGCTATAGTCCATGGGGTCCCAAAGAGTTGGACATGACTGAGCGACTAACACACACACATACATACACACACACACACACACACACACACAGACCCAACACATTGGGTCATTCATAGAGAAAAAAATAGGTAAACTGGTTGTTTTGATGCATTTAAAAATAAATAATTTGCTTAAGTCTTTTACTTTGTAATGGATTGATTGTGTATCTTAGAAATGCCTTAGAATTTACAAAGCATACTTGGATTAGAAATAGTATTTCTAAGATTGAGAGGAGAAAGGAAAACAATGACTGTTTATTTTAGAGGATGAGTACACATCGTACCTTAGGTAGTACCAGAGGGATAATAGAGATATATGAAACTATCTTTAAGCCCAAGGGGCAAATGTGACACTAGAAATTTGAGGTGAACACCCACAAGAAAGAAGCCTGGGACACACTGGAAATTAGTAGAGAACAAAGGATAAAGGAAGAAACAGGATGAGAAGATCTAAGACATTTTTCTTTAAATAGTGTTAGAGTGCTTATGCTTTTTTAATTTGGCTAATGCCTGTGTAGCCAGCATGGATTAACCCGGGTTAATATGCAGATCTGTAAAAGCAGACTGAAGGTGAATTACCAGAAAGACTGAAAAGTTTAAGAGACTTGGCAGCACTGGGAATTCCCTGGTGGTTCAGTGGTTAGGACTCAGCACTTGCACTGCCACAATCCAGGTTTGATCCCTGGTAGGGGAACTTATATTCTTGGAGCCATTTGATACAGCCAAATTAAAAGAAAAAAGAAAAAGAAGAAAGGAGTTTCAAAAGAGAAGGAATCTTTAATAGTGTCATGTTTTACCAAGAGGCCAAAAAAAAAACTGTCCATTAGATTGAGCAACATAGAAGTCATTGGTGAATTTGTTGGTGTTAATTTCATAAAAGTGTGGGGGCAGATGTTAATTATCAGTCGACCAAGGGGACTTTGAGATGAAGACTAGAAACAGCAGAAGGACATCGTGTAACTGTAGGAGATCACAAAGCCAAGGGAAGAGATTGTGTTTGAAATTTCCTTGAGAAAACAATGGGTCAAGTGAATATAAAAGTTAGATAATGTCAGTATAAATGTTTCTTAGATAATATGTGAAAAGATAAAGCCATTCATAATAAATAAACTCAGAGTTACAGCAAAAAAGGTAATTTTGTAATAATAATACATGAAGTATTCTTAACCCTTTCACTACAGTAATTCTTAAATCTCCCGGTTTCTCAGAAAGGCCTTTTTGCTAAGGTTTCCCTTCTTAAAAGTAAAATCATACAGTTTTTGTCCTTTTGTGACAGGCTTATTTCACTTAATGCAGTGTTTTCAAAGTTCATCCATGTTGGTCGCCTGTGTCAGAATTTCCTTTTTAAAGCTCAGTAAGTGTTAGTCACTCAGTCGTGTCCGACTCTTTGCAACCCCATGGACTGTAGCCCACGAGGCTGCTCCATCATGGAATTCTCCAGGCAAGAATACTGGAGTGGATAGCCATTCCCTCCTCCAGGGGATCCTCCTGACGCCCAGGAATAGAACCCGGGTCTCCTGCGTTGCAGGCAGATTCTTTACTGTCTGAGCACGAGGAAAGTGTATATACCACATTTTGTTTATCCATTGATTTTTTAAATTTTTATTTATTTTAATTGGAGGTTAATTATTGTACAGTATTGTGATGGTTTTGCCATACATCAACAAGAATCAGCCACAGGTATACATATGTCCCTTCATCCTGGATCCCCCTCCCACCTCCCTCCCCACCCCATCCCTCTGGGTTGTCCCAGAGCATTGACTTTGGGTGCCCTGCTTCTTGCATCAAACTTGACACTGGTCATCTGTTTTACATATGGTAATGCACGTGTTTGATGAACACTTAGGTTGCTTCTGCTCTTTGGCCCTTATGAGTATTACTGCTGTGAACGTGAACATACAGATATCTCTGTGAATCCCTGCTTTTGATTCTTTTGGAGGTATATCCAGAAGTTGAATTGCTGGATTATGTGGTAATTCTATTTTTAATTTTGTTGAGGAACCACATACTGTTTTCCATAGCAGTTACACCATTTTACATTCTCACCAGTGGTGCACTAGGGTTCCATTTTCTCCACATCCTCATCAGTTCTTGTTATTTTATGTTTTTTTTTATTTTTTTAATAGTCATCAATCCTAATGAGTATGAGGTGTTATCTTGTGATTTGGTTTGCCTTCTTTTCATAAAAAGTCTAATGCATTTTAAAAGCTCTTTCAATCTTGATTAGTTAAATGTATATATCACAAGAGTTTTTTTACTCTTCAAATTTTTTCCTCAGAATTATTCTAAATAAAACATTTCTCTCATATTTTTGATCTGTTATAAACAATTTCTTTATTATAGGGAGATGTGCTTATAATAAGGCAGTAGTAAAATTGTGTCACAGCCCTGATTGCATATATTGAAATCTTCCAGCAGTAAATGATGGAACCTCAGTCTTAGGTATCTTTCACTCTTGGCTCTTATCTTGGCTCTACTCCTTCCTTTTGATCTAGAGAGATCTTATTTGCCATGTTACAGTGGAAAGATAAGTACCTGGTAATGAGGTGGGATTAATCAGCTAGGAAATAACATTCATAAGGTATTAGGAGTAACTATGATTGTTATACAGATTTAACTGCAGTATCTGGTCTTATAGTGGGCATCATACTCTTCAAAGACTTAGTTGTGAAGACTTAGTTAAGCGGTCTCAGCACTAAGTAGAAGAGGAATGAGCTAGTTTGTCACACTTCTGGCCCCTCGTAGTGTGTTGTTCGTGCTAAGCCTAGAACCGGCCCCCAGCAGCACCGTCTCAAGGAGTAAGGTTACTTTTTAGCAGGAAATACAATGCCATGAAGCAAAGCAAATAAAGTAGTTATTTTGCAATAAACTACTCAGAGAATTCCACATCAGTCTCACATTCTGGGAAGTGGTCCATCTTGCTTCTAATCTTGAGATCTGTGGCTCCTCAAAGCTGAGCCAACAGTATTTAGGATGTCAGCTGTGTTCATTTGCTAGGGCTGCCATAAGGAAATAGTACAGACTTGGGTAGCATAAACAACTGAAATTTGCTTCCTTATAGTTTTGGAGGCTGAATCAAGCAATGCTGGCTGGGTTAGTGTCCTCAGAGGCCTCTTTCCTTGTCTTGCAAATGACTCTAAAGGAAAAACAGAACATAATTTATTTTGTTTAAATTTGTTTAAGTTGTTTAACTTTATTTATTTATTTTTTACCATTTTTAACTACATATGGTGTTCTTTTAAAATCTGAGACTGATGTATATCTCCCACTTACATAGCTGATTCCACCAAATTAACTGTAGAAAACATGATTTTAATTTTGCTTGTAGTAAAGGACTCCAAAATACATACTCTTTTAAGATCCAAGACTTTTTTCCCCTGGTGAGTATGTCCTCATTGTTGATTTGATAAATTTTCACTCTGTTTATCAGTGATACTGCTTAAATTCATCAGCAGCAAAATTCAGTTTGCATGTCTCTGTATCAAAATAAGAGGAACATGGCTGGAGCTAGAGATTATCATACTAAGTGAAGTAAGTCAGACAGATAAAGGCAACTATTTTGAAGAAAAAGAACAGAGCTCAAGGGTCAAAATGATCTGAAGTTGAATCCTTGTTCCATCCATTTACTAACTCTGTCACCTAGACAGGTTAATTAACCTTTTTATATTTGTTTCCTAATCTAGAAAATGGAGTTAATAATAGTTGCTTTGTTAAATTGCAGAAATTAAAGGAGATAGCATTTGTTCCCTTTCTGGCACTGGTTAGATGCTCAGTAGTGTCCTCAATAATAATGTTGATTCACAGTAAAAAATAAGCCTTAAGTTGGTTCTTAGCTTTGGAGAATGTACAATGAGTTTTTAAAATAATGCTATAAACAAACATTTTTACTTTGTTTTAATTAACTTTTTTATTGTGGTAAAATACACATAGCATTACCATTTTTAAGTGTTCTTAAAAATGTATTAGGGCTTCCCTGGTGGCTCAGTGGTAAGCAATCTCCCTACAGTGCAGGAAATGACGGTTCAATACCTGGGTGGAGAAGATCCCCTGGAAATGGAAATGGCAACCCACTCCAGTAATCTTTCTTGGGAAATCCCATGGACAGAGAAGCCTGGCGGGCTACAGTCCGTGGGGTCGCAAAGTGTTAGACACAACTGAGTGCACATGTGCATAAAAATGTGTTAATGGAGTATTAAATATATTCATATTGTTGTGTAACCATCACCACATCCATAACCTAACTCTTTTCATCTTGTATAATTGAAACTGTTTCCATTAAATATAGTAACTTCTCCTTCTTCCTCCCAGCCCTTGGCAGCACCTGATTCCTGTCTATAATTTTGATTGCTCTAGGTATATACACAAAAGAATTGAAAATAATGTCTTGTTATCAAGCAAAGGGCTTGCTGCCCAAATTTGCATATAAGCCAATACTATGGCACCAGCTTTTGAGAAGAGAATGGGCTTTATTGTGAGGTTTAACTGGCAAGGAAACAAGGAGGCATGGCTCTCAATTCTGTCTCTTCATTCTGGGGTTTGGTGGAATGCTCACGAGTTAGAAGAGGGTTGGTTTGCAGAAGCCCTGGAGGGGCAGGTATCCAAGGCAGGGCTTTGGAGCCTGTCCATTTGTGGTGAGATTAGGTTCAGCAGCTTCAGAACCAGATCTTCCTGCACCATGGACCCTGTACTTCTGACAGGGTTCTGGTCACATCTGGCCCTTTCATTCCGGGGAGGGGGGAAACTTTGGTTCTGGGTGTTACTTGAGGTCAAATTTTTCTCTTCTGAGCGTGCTTTGGCTGCATGACTTGTGGTTTTGTTCTGTTTGTCTCTGAAAAACAACTCAGTATCTTGTTAGAAACAGGATAGGGCCAGTTTGGGCTGGTTCTGCGATTATAGTCTCAAAGAGATATTTACATACCTATGCTCATACCAGTGTAAGTAATTCTTGTCCATAAATAGATAAGCAAAATGAGGTATGTACATACAATGGAATATTATTTAGCCTTAAAAAGGAAGGAAATTCTGACGGATGCTACAACATGGATAAACCCTGAGTGGCATGGAGAAGGAAATGGCAACCCACTCCAGTGTTCTTGCCTGGAGAATCCCAGGGACGGGGGAGCCTGGTGGGCTGACGTCTATGGGGTCACACAGAGTCGGACACGACTGAAGTGACTTAGCAGCAGCAGCAGCATGGATGAACAGTGAGCTGAGTAAAATAAGTCATATAATTACATTTTAAGCTTATTTTTAATGTTCTTCAAACATGAAAAACTATTTAGAATATTATATTAATGTTAAACTGCCTTGCTAGCAAGGAACATAATTTATTCAGTTCTGTGGGATGTAAGTTATGATTTATAAATATCCATGAATATGCTGTGTCTTCTTTTGAATTTCTAGAGTTAGATATTAAACTTGACTATTCTAGACTTATTTCCCCACTCCTAAGTCTGATGCTTTACTTTTTCTATCTAGGAGGAAAGTTTTATTTGAATTTTTTAAATCCTTATTTAAAAATTAGTCCATTTTAATACGTTATTTGATTTTTAATTTTAGTCAGATTATTTTATTAACTTATTAAAATTTTTGAGTGGCATACTCTTTTTTTTTTTTTCTTTAATGAGATGGGTAGATATTTATCTAATATTGGATGAGATGGAAATGAAGTTTGTTTAATTCAGATTAACATGCTGCTTGCTTAATGTTAATTGCTCATCGATGGAGAACTCAAAGTGCTTATGTGGTTAAGAGAACTTCTAGTGAATATTGGTTCTGCTACTGACTTCCTTTGTGGCTTTGAGAAAGATCTAACAACTACAAAGATTTAGCGTTGGAATGTACACAAAATAGTGTGCCAGAAGCATTTGATAAAAGGCAACTTAACTGGGTGGCGATTTTAAAAGACTGTTTCATTTGACTTGATAAAATCACTTAATGCAAGTTGTAAGGGTTATCCTTTTTTATTAGTGGATAAAAACATGGGGTCCAGAGTCAAACTAACAAAGATTTAGGTACCTACCACCACTCTGTAGTCTTGGGCAAGTGTTTTACAACCCTAAACCTTGGTTTCTATATCTGAAAACTGGTTTTCATAGCAGGTAATATTTATTTACATGTGCCAGGAATTCTGCGAAACATTTTAATTTTAGACACATTATTTTATTTGCTTCATATAATAACCTTATTCAGTAAATGCTACTTTCTCCTCATTTCACAGATGAGGAGCTGGGGTACAGAAAAGTAGGTAGCGTGATTAACTTGGTTTGTAAATAATCTTCGAGCTACAGATTAAATCCTGCTTCAATCTGTTCCCCAATTCTGATTCCAAAATTCTAAAGTAAAATTTTGTGATTATAACAACTTGAGGATAGGCAGCCATGTCTTCTAATTTTTTTATATCACATAGCTCTTAGTATCATATACATTTGAGAGTATAGTATACATTTGATATGTATTTATTGATTGTTAGGAATTTCTCTTAGAAAACATGTAGATATATTTATAAAAAAAATAATGGCCACTTTCTCTAAGGGCTAGTTCTTTCTATTATTCTTTTTAAAAGTTGCCACTGAAGGGTATTTTAGGACTTTCATTCTAAGACTCTTTTGTCTTCATGCTGGTATTTTTTAAAAACAAGAAAGCTATAGAGAAGGCTGACCTCTCAAGAATTTTTGTGTGGGGAATTACTTAAGGCATAAAAGTCCATAAACCATTTTTCTCCATTTCATTTTTTTGTGTATTTTCAACAAACTGTACTTCCAGTTAGTAAAAGATGGCAATTTTTGTTTATACCAGGCCAAATTCCATTCTCATAAACTCAGAGTTCATTGGCCTTATTAAAGTCTAAAAGCCCTAATTGAGTATATTTTAATAAAGATTATCTACTCAATTTGGGGCTGTTTACTTCAGAACATTTTTTAAGAGTAGCATTTAAGAGTAGTAGGTTTCATAACAAATCCTACAACGTATATCCTTGTTTTTAAAAATAGCATTATAATTTTATTCTGATTATATCAATAATATATCTGTGAATGATGCTGACATCCCAGTAACCCTTTCCTCGTTAGAAGGTAATTCTGTGTTATTTTGTCAAATAGTTGAGTATTTAAGTTTGTACAATGTAGATCATTATACATTTCAGTAAATTTATTTATAAAATCATTGAATTATTAAAGTGAGTGAATTTTATGGTATGTAAACTGTACCTCAGTAAAACTGTTAAAAAACATAACCATGCCAGGAGTTGACAATTTTTTCAGTTTTTTGCTAATTGGAAAACTAGGATGATGTAATTATTTTCTTTATTTCTTCTTTATTTCTATTTTCTTACATACTGTGGCTATGGTTTGTTGCTATAGATAAATAACTGATTTACCTAAAACTAATTTTTTTATAAAGTATTTCAGGACAGAGAAATGTTTACTTTATTCTCTGGCAAAGAGCATACTTTCTTTTCTAATATAAGCTTGAAATTTATAAGACTCTTAGAAAACATGTTGTTTCATTTATTTTTTTAACTCTTTTATGGACAGTTTGGATTATTTCCAAAGTTATAAAAAAGAATGGGTGTAAATTACTCCACGTTGCTGATTGTTTGTTTACACTAGTTACAAAATTGGAACACATTATTTTTTCCATTGCTTTTGTAAAACATTGGTTTAACTTATCTATATAGCTTTGTTCTCATTTTAAAAAACAAAGTACTTATGGACCCTTTCCAATGTATTTATTGTCTGCTTTTTCTTTCTTTTGGGTTTTGATATTATTTATATTTTAAAATTAACTTGTTAGGAGAGTAACTTTTTCCGTGAAACTTATTTTTAGGAAGATGTTTGTATGTTCTTAAAGATATTCTGCGTGTGTCTTCTCCAAAGGAGTATGATCCATTTTAAAATTTTACTATATCCTGAAAAATTATTTTATGAAAGCGATCTTGCGAGTCTAATAAGGGCCAACTTTTTAAGATCTAATTAAGATGTTATTGAGATCAGTTAACTAATATTTGACAACATCAAGCATTGGTGAGGATGTGAAGGCCAAGAGACATTGTTGTAATTAAAAGGCACTTGGAATTTAAGAATTAATTGGGGTGGCTTGATTTCTCATTAGTTAAATCATCGTGTACTTATTCTGTGGCTTGAAACTATTAGACATTAGATGATGATAATAGTTGTCATTGTTACTGTTTTATATGTACCAATATATAGTGCTTGCTGTGTTATCAGACACTGTCATCAAGACTTTACTTATAGTAACTTGTTTAATTCTCACTATGATCCTATGAAGTAAAGACTACTACTTTCCTTGTTTAACAGATAAGGAAAATAAGTCACACAGAACTCACTCAAAAACACAGATCCCCAGGTAGACATTGCTCTTAACCACTTTACCATAATATGAGGACTGCTTTCCTTTTCTTTTTTAAAAGAAATAAAAGATTCTTCATCTTGAAAGAATTAAAAAGTACTTAGTGTAAAAAAATGAGAATTAATACTTTACTGCTAGAAGGATGAGTGTTATTTCCAGTGACTGACAGAGTCTGATTACTGATGCTTTTTCATAGACTGCTAAGCAGTTAGTTCAGACAGTATTATTTGAATTTAGTCACATAATCTTTATTAGTATTTTTTAATGTGTATGGTAGTTTATATCACTTGTCTATTTGCATTGGTTGCATTTTTTTGTGGGAAATCTTTATCTGCTGCTTAAAAGATAAGGAGTATAAATATACTTCACATCCCATCTAACTTTTGAAAAATCTGTATCACTGTAACTCAAAATATGAACTGTAATTTCACATAAGAATGCTAATAGTTGTTGATTAATTGATGACATATTAATATAAGTAAATAAAAATATTATAATTGATATTTGTTGAAGTAAGCACATGGTTTATAACTTTAGTTGATAAATAGAACCCAAAAAAGGTTGTAAACATTTTAATAAGCTTATTATACATACTGAGAATAAAGTCTCTCTCTCAGTATAAATATGTTTTGGGAGAAAAGTTCAAGCTATTGTTTTGTTTTTTTCTTAATTCATTCCCCCTCCTTTGTTTATATTTTATTTTTTAGGATTTTGGCCCCCAACAGTAATTATCAGGATATTGAGACCCTCTATAACTTCCTAATCAAGTATGAGGTAGGAAAAATATTTTTAAATGTTTATCATATTTCCATTATAATCAAGTTTTAATATAAACAAACAGAGGTGTTCTAAAATGGAATGCTGTTTAATTGCTGTCTACTTTAAATTCTTAAATGCCACCAAAGTTTGCCCCGACACTCATTTTTTGTGTTTCACTCTCTTAAGTGAGCACATGTAGTAGAGACCTCTACGAATACAGCACGGAGCTGTTTCCCGTCAGGGGCGCTGTTGGTGCTGGGTAGGGCGTTTCTGCATTGTGTGGAACGCTGCAGGGTGCTTCAACATCTCTGACCCTCAGATACTAAACGCCAGGACTCTCTCAGTCATTGTGACAACCAAAAATACCCTCCCACCGCACCCAACTCATATACCCAGATGGCCCCGAAGGAGGACGAACCACCTCCGGTTGAGCACCACTGATTACTGAAAAGGAAAGCTATAATTTAGTTTTCTCCATAGCAGCAGCATAGACCCTGGAATTAAAGCTCTGATGAGGCTCCAGTGTATTTTGTAAATTAATCTTCGTGCTTTTCTTATCCTTGTTGATCCAAGGAAAGTATTCTGTTGATCTTCAGTTTTGTTTGCCTAAAGTTCTTTGCCCATGTGCGCATATATTCTTTCCTTTTTGAGGGTGTGTGTGTTTAATTTTTAAAACACTCTAAATATAGGAATATGACATATATTCACGTGTCACTTTTCTTGTGAAGTTGAACATCTTTATATGTGTTTCTTTGCTTTTATTCCTGATTAGCTCTTCAACTTTTTTTTTCTTAATTTAAAAAATTTTTACATGTTTCAATGCCATTCTCCCAAATCTTCCCACCCTCTCCCTCTCCCACAGAGTCCATAAGACTGTTCCATACATCAGTGTCTCTTTTGCTGTCTCGTACACAGGGTTATTGTTATCAAAACTAATACAATTATGTAAAGTTTAAAAATAAAATAAAATTTAAAAAAAAATTTTTTTTTAGTTTGGCTCTGCTGGGTCTTTGTTGAAGTGCAAGGGCTTTCTCTAGTTGTGGTGCCCCGGCTTCTCATTGTGGTGGCTTCTCTTGTTACAGAGCATGGGCTGTAGAGCACAGGCTCCATAGTTGAGGCTCATGGGCTTAGTTGCTCCGAAGCATATGGAATCTTCCTGGAGCAGGGATCAAACCCGTGTACCCTGCATTGGTGGGTGATTCTTAACCACTGGAACACCAAGGAAGTCCTCTGTAACTTTTTTATGCCACATCTTACATTAAGAACCTAGTGTTGAAGAACACAGACTCTGAAGTCAAACTAGTCATGTTCAAATGTTGGTTCTGCCGCCAGTTAAGAGTATAATCTTAGAAGAGTTATCTGATTGTCCTTGTCTCAGTTGCCCCATCTTAAAATGAGAATAACATAAGTAGATAAACTACAGCTATTCATTAAATAAGACTAAATAACTTAATATATATAAAGTGCTCCAAACAGTACCAGGCACAAAGTAAGTGTTCAGTAAGTGTTACTTCTCTTATTTAAGGAACGAATGGTGTTTATATGTACCTTTTAAAAGTTACCCTTAATATGTTCAGTTCAGTTGCTCAGTTGTGTCCATCTCTGTGGCCCCATGGACTGCAGCACGCTAGGCTTTGCTATCCATCAACTCCCGGAGCTTACTCAAACTCATGACCATTGAGTCGGTGATGCCATCCAACCATCTCATCCTCTGTCATCCCCTTCTCCTTCTGCCTTCAGTCTTTTCCAGTATCAGGGTCTTTTCCAAGGAGTCAGTTCTTCACGTCAGGTGGCCGAAGTATTGGACTTTCAGTTTCCAGCATCAGTCCTTCCAATGAATAAATATTCAGGACTGATTTCCTTTAGGATTGACTGGTTGGATCTCCTTGCAGTCCTAGGGACTCTCAAGAGTCTTCTCCAACACCACAGTTCTTAATGCTGTATAAGCACTTTATGTGATTATTAAGATAATTTCCTCTTTTGAGATGACTTGATGAAATAATTATTTCATCATGCTTTCTGAATTTCAGTCCAATAAAAATTTATTTGGAGAAACAATTGGACAATTTTAAAATCACATCCTGGAAAAATCTGATATATAGGTCTTCTGGGGGTTTAGTACTTTCTATTGCTGAGAGCATTGGGAGAAAATACCCAATTTGTTATTTATAAGAATATGTG
Organism: Bos javanicus; assembly: GCF_032452875.1. Classification (NCBI taxonomy): domain Eukaryota; kingdom Metazoa; phylum Chordata; class Mammalia; order Artiodactyla; family Bovidae; genus Bos; species Bos javanicus. The sequence goes on from NC_083883.1 coordinate 66,991,738, forward strand.
GATCTGAGTCCCAGATTTTTAAAGTTATTTCTATTAGCTGAACTTCGTCCCCAATACCAATTATTACATTGGATGTATTTGTCTCATAAACAGTGATAGGGACAATCTAAATTTTTTAAGATGTTTGACTGTTACTATACTTAAACCTTTGCTTTGATTTTTTTAAGAATTAAGAATAATATGACCATTTCTCATATTTGGCACTCACTGTTAACACTACAACTAAGAGTTAATGATACCAATTCCATTTTACAATCATAACTCTTAATGTTTACTGACAGGGGTATCTTTTAGTTATTTGTTTTCTGGGAATTAAAATTATACACTTAAGCACAGAAATGATACTTAATAGTGTAATTTAAAACTTCCAAATATGACTAATTTAAAATATCTTGTATCAAAACTCAGGAAGGTAGTGAAATGATATATTTCAGGCTAGAACTGTGATGTATGTCATGAACCTGTGTTTTAGGTTTCCTTTAGTAGTAGGTTCACTGCCTACCTTAGAAGTCATCTACTACAACCTGGAGTCACATCACCCCAGCCATGTTCTGGGATAAGGGTCTAAATAGATATGGGTGATTGTTTTCAAAACTACAGATAAATCAGCTAGTTTGTTTTTTTTTTCCTAAAAATCTACTAATGGCTTCAAGAACTTGTTTGTATTTATATTATGTCAAGTTCAAAATCAGTTCTTCAGCTGATTTTTCTCAACAGTTGGTAGAGAATAGATTATTCTTTTTATCTTATGATCAAAGATCTGCAGTGTTGACTGTTGACATTTGCTGGCCTAAGTCTGGATACATTTATAGGTCCCAGCATGTTGGGGCAATAGTGAAAATATCAAAGACCCTTGAGATCATCAGGGCAGAACATGTAGAAAAATAGGAATCGAACTGGTTGATAAGTTAACTCTAAATGTATATCTTAAAACATTTTTAGAAGATTATTTTAATAAAAATTATAAAGTACCTAAAAATCATGATAAATAATATACCACTTTCTTAAATCGTTAAATATAATAGTAAATATTATGCATAATTAAATAACATTTTCAGCAAAAATTGAAGATTATATATATTTCAAATTTATGTTTAAAAACTATGTGTTTTTAACTTTTAGTGAATGGAACATTTTCTATACAGATATGTTGAATTTGTTATAAAAATACTGAAAGAAGCTCATGGAACTTTTGCAAATAAGCAATACCCTAAACTCTACAGGAGACTTTCATGATATAAATCTTTAAAGTAGTGTTAAGTCAATGTAGGAACAAAAATTTTTCCTCATCAAAAATGCATATGCTAATAATAACATAAGTATTTTTAAAAGTAAAGTGAAAAGAAGATAGTTTCATTTAGTTTCCCTTCACTAATTCAGAATTTCTAGAAAGTTAGACACTATGTTATTTCTTGAGTAATCTGGGGCTAAGGGCTAAGTCGCTTCAGTCATGTCTGACTCTTTGCGACCCTATGGACTGTAGCCCCCCTCAGGCGCCTCTGTCCATGGGATTTTCCAGGCAAGAATACTGGAGTGGGTAGCCATTTCCTTCTCCAGGGGGTCTTCCTGACCGAAGGATTGAACACCTGTCTCTTGTGTCTCCTGCATTGGCAGACGGGTTCTTTATCACTAGTGCCATCTGGGAAGCCCCCCTTGAGTAATCTGTTAAAAAGAATTTCCTTCTACAAATTTCCAGATTCTTCCTTGCAACATAAATAAAATATTGCCTAAATCAGTGGTAAGCCTCAAGAAATATAGGATTCCTTCACTGTGTTCTCCACATGTGCCACAAAAAGTTTTTGTATGATGAAGGACTTTTATTTTTACAGTATTATAAATTATGAATTATAATAGATATTTATAAACTGAAACATAGTCATTTAAATATGTAGACGTTGATAGTCGGAAAAACATATTTCTTTAGAAAATGTCTATAAATCATCCATTTCCCAAAACAGATAGATTTTTCCACACAGTTTATTACCTTAGTGTTTAAAGTTATTCAGAAATAACTTCCAGAAGGGTCACCCGTAGTATTCAAATGTTGTTAGAGTTGACTACTTAACTTTTTCTTTCAGCTTGAATTAATTCTAATGTTCATGAAATGAACAAGATGTGGCTGATTCTGCTTACAACAGCCTACCTGTATGACCCAGATCTACTTTAGCTTTAGGTATAGGTATTAAATGTTAATAATTTATATACTTTTCCCAGAAAATAAATATTGAATAAGTATATTAGGGCTAGGCTAATTGATGCATGAAATCTGCTGATAAGAGCCAGTAATAGTAGAATTTAGTGTTGCATATATTATATACATTTTTTTTCTGTCCATTTGATCTCTAAAGTGATCATCTGCTTTCTTGGGAGTCCCACAAATCCCAGGACCATCTCACTTCTTCTGGTTCTGTTAACAGATTAAGTTGTAACAATAGGACTAATATTTTTACACATAGTTCAGTGTTACGTGTTATGTTCACTGAACTTCTAATTGTTATTATTTAGTCCTTTTTTATGCAAAAGCAAAAACTTGACATTCTCCTCCTTCAGAATATGAGACATTCTAATTGTGCTCTCACCTTTCATTTGACTTAATATGCATTTTTAATAGCTATATTTTGATTCTTTTCAGGTAAATAAAAATGTCAAATTTACTGCCCAGGAACTTTATGATTGTGTTTCACAGGCTGAGTATCGGTAAGTCATATATGTATGTATAGTCATATATATTGGAGAAGGCAGTTGCACCCCACTCCAGTACTCTTGCCTGGAAAATCCCATGGACGGAGGAGCCTAGTAGGCTGCAGTCCATGGGGTCGCTAAGGGTTGGACACGACTGAGCAACTTCACTTTGACTTTTCACTTTCATGCATTGGAGAAGGAAATGGCAACCCACTCCAGCATTCTTGCCTAGAGAGTCCCAGGGATGGGGGAGCCTGGTGGGCTGCTGTCTATGGGGTCACACAGAGTCGGACACGACTGAAGTGACTTAGCAGTAGCAGCAGTCATATATATATGTATGTAGATATATCAGAGTGACCTGCTCTTGCCATGTATAGCACTAACTTGGTGGTGGTGAAGGATTCTTTTTATGTCTTCACTATACTGTGTTTTTTTTTAGCTTTTATAAATATGAAATAGTTCATACATATAAAAAAACTGTCATATAAAAAAACTGTGTGTGTATATATGTATGCACATAGCAAGTTTAATTTTTAAAGTAAATTCTCAAGTTTAGGGATGTCAAGGCTCTTTTATATTTTTCAAAAATATTGAAGACCCACCCCTAAGAGCTTTTGCTTATGTGGGTTTTATCTATCTATATTTATTTCTAATATTTCTAAAATTTATTTCTAAAATTTCTAATATTTATTCATTTAAATAGGCTGTGTACAGTTTTCTCTGTTCATCTGGCATTTTCCACTAATGAAATCATATATAAGAAAATAGGAAATTTTTGTTGTGCTCAAATTGTTTTTTAATGTATCAATGCTGTTACAATAAATTGTGTTCAAAACAAGAACTTTAGCAGAACTGACTGTATTCTCATTGCTGTGTGATATGCCAGTGTATCACTTCACCAGTTTATTTGCCATTTATAATTTGCAGATATATTTGTGTAGCTACAGAATTGTATGAGTGGACACAATGACAGAGTTAACTATCAAGGTGGTTCTACGGGTAAAACTCTAGATTCATAAATATGCTTGATGATATCAAGACACTAGAACTGATACTCATACACAAATGTTACCAGGCAGCATAACTGAAAATTCACTCATTCACTTGATTAAAATAAGTTTTCTAAGAAAATCTGAAGTCAGTTAGGCATGCATCATCTGTTATAGCTGAGGATGAAAATGATTTTTTACCCTGATCTTCAGACTACCAGTTAATCAGTTATGTTCTTATTTATGGGCTTCCGTGGTGGCTCAGCGGTAAAGAATCCATCAGCCGTTGTAGGAGACATGGGTTCAATCCCTGGGTTGGGAAAATCCCCTGGAGAAGGAAATGGCAAACTACTCCAGTATTCTTGCCTGGAGAATTCCATGGACAGAGGAGCCTGGTGGGCTACAAGTCCATGGGATCACAAAAGAGTCAGACATGACTCAGCAGCTAAACAACAATCAACAACTCTTACTTATAGATTGTTACAGATAATCTACGTTTAAAGGTTTGTATACTTGAGATTTGGATTAAAAATATAATGTCCTCCAGTCTTAGTGATATTTTTGAAGGTGTATAAAGCTCCGTATATAACTTGGAGGGCAGAGTCCCTTACAGGATGGTTCCATTCAAATGTCTAAAATTATTTTGACTTCAGCTTACTGTTTAAATATTTGGGAAGTTTTTTTTGGTTTGTGTTGGAGAGGGAAAGGATGCAAGTGTCAAACTTAAATGTTCAAAGTTAAAGTAGTAGTACCTATTTTTCTTTGTTTTCTTTGCCCTTACAATGCCAAGAATTTGAACTATGATATTAATTAATAAGCTCCCTCTTATATCCTGAAAGGATGATTTTAAAGAGAAATCCAATATGTCTAATGTCTTGAATACATTGGAAAATGGCAGTTGCTGTTCAAGTGGGCTTTTAAAGTTAATAGCTTTTAGATTTGTTACTCTGTTGTTTTTTAAAATTATTTGCTATATTTTCAGTGAATGGTACCTCCCATATGAACCTCTGCTATACTCCACAGCTCAGTTTTCAAGTAAGTTGCCAGAAGACAGAGGTTCTTTTTGTTTCAGTAGTTCATACTAGACGCAGAGCCAAATGCAATAGATAAGAGGTAGCAAAGCTTCCCTGTGACTCCGAAGTGAAAACGCAAGAATGATTTAACTTCACTATATTAAGAAAAACAATTACTTAGAATGTCTGACTTTGGTAATCTTTGTTTTTGATTTGTGACGTGTTGTGAAGGAAGAGGCTGTTGGTGTGTCAACATCAAATTTATTGCAATAAGGAAGAAATTCAGTAGCTCAAGAAGAAAACTATTTTATAGGTTCTGATAAGGCAGGTAATTAAGGTTTCTCATTGAAAGTGGCTTGGACCAAAATTTGAATTCCATGACACAGCAGAGCCTTGGTGTTCCTGTGTACACATCAGTTAGTGTTTTCTCTCTTCTGTAGTTTGTAGATTCTTTGTCCTAGCTTTCGCTCTTGCCAGTGGGGTCTGAGCACTGCTTACCCTGCACAGATGAGGAGTTTGCTCAGAAAATCCAGGATGGTAAATTAATAAGTTATCAAATAAATTACTAAATAAATATCTTGTGTGATATCCTCTATTGATACATATATGAAAAATAAGTTAGGAATAGTGTTTAATTCACTTTGCTTGACCTATAAATTCTTGACAGAATGTTCTGGCATGTTTACAAGACAAGTCCCTAAGGTCATTTTTCCTGTGTGAAATGCACATTGGTTTGTGACATTAGGGGTATATCCAAATAATATGCTGCCTAAGGCACGAGTATCAGGAACAACTTTGTTTTCCTTATGGCAAGAGCTTTCCGGAATTACTGCTCTCTGAACGCCAGGGATCAGCTCTGTGGTAGTATCACATTAGAGCTCTGGTTCTCTGAAGTGTGGTTCCTGGAGCTGAGTGTTAGCACCGTCTGGGAACTTGCAAGAAATGCACTCTAAGACTCTAGCCCAGACTTTCTGAGTTATATGTACTACATTGTATTCCATTTTCCCTTTACTTGAGATGCACATTGCAAGTATTTAGAAACATTAAGAGAGCTGTAAAGCAATATCCATTGTACTCTTTTTCTTGTACCTAGAAAGGATTTTGGAAAAAGTATTGGAGGTAGGGCACTTCAATTCACTACTGCCATGCCACTTTGACAAAATTAGCTATGGAAATGAATCAGAACTGCTGCAGTTATTGTTTATTGATTTGATCAAATTTCTGCTTATTTTGACCCATCTGAGATTTGGTCAAAGTTAATTTCAGACTCATAATAGGATGATTTAGAAAATCAGTGGCAGTTCTGTAGAAATTTCATGAACAGTACAGAATTGCAGAACTAGAAGCAATCTCCAGCCTTTAGCTTTGTTCCAGAAAGGATTAGGAGTTGGGATTGTTTAGTTTGGCAAAGAAATAGGACCACCTGTAAGGGACATAAAATATCTGTACTCTTGGAGGAAACAGGGATAACAACTTCTTGTTTTGTTTTAATTTAGGCAAACAGCTTATAGATTTTTTTTTTTTTTTAAGCCCAGTGTAAAAAAAGAACTTTCTAGCAATTAAGAGATATCAGAATAGGTATTAGGCTTTCTCTCAGTTGTAAATGTCTCATCAGCGAGAGGTGGAAGCTAAGGTAAGAGAAGTCATTGGAGATGCTACAGAACAGTAGGCAAAGGTGTTAAGCAGTGTCTAATATTCTGCTGTTCTGCTTCTAATCCACTGAGGAAAGGACTCAAAAGTCCTATCATCATAGTCTGGTATTGGCCAAACACACATGATGCTGTGTTTGGTCGATACTAGAAAAACATTTGATACTTTCCTCAGCATCAATGACAACTTGATGCAGGAAGCAAAATCTGTAGGTGATAATCCATCGTCAGAATGCTGCCTCACACAAATAAAGAAACTACATGCCACCAGGATGAAAGAGGGCATAGGGCTCACCTCTTAACTAGGAGAGGGGGGGAAAAGAGAAGGAAGAAAGAAGAAGAGACGCCGAAATAGATGGTAAGTCTAGTTACTAAAAGAGTTTTTTTCCACATGTAGAATAAGTAATCAAGAACAGGAATAGGGACCTACCCTTTTTATTTCACTTTTAAGTTTATAGGAAAACATTTTACATCTCTCTATTTTGGATCTCTTAGAGTCTTCCGAAAATCATTTTCTGAGTAGTTGTAAAGAACTGGCAAGAACATAACACTGATTTTAAGCACTCTAAATGTAGGAAAAGGTCTAGAGTAACAGAGTCAAAAGTCAGGTTTCAATCAGCCTCACTGCACGTTTTCAGGAAGTGAGGCCTCTCCAAAATATAGGGTATTTAGTATACTTTGCTGCTACTGTTAACTCATCCTATCCCTTCAGTTCTGACTCACTTCTTTTCCCTTTGTGCCCTGCATCAGGGGATCCAGGCGTGGGGGAGGAGGGGTAATGTGCAAAGGTAGCTAGGAGTCCTTCCCAATACCCTGGAGGTGGCTCAGAGCAATCTTAGAAACCAAAGACGTAACAGCAGTGTGCATGCTGCTTAGTTGCTCAGTTGTGTCTGACTCTTTGTGGCCATTTGGACAGACTCCTCTGTCCATGGGATTTTTCAGGCAAGAATACTGGAGTGGATTGCCATTTCCTCCTCCAGGGGATCTTCCCAACCCAGGGATCGAACCTGCATCTTCTGAGTCTTCTGCCTTCAGGCAGAATGTTTACCCACTGAGCCACTGGGGGCTTCCCAATAACCGTGTAACTTTCATAATAAAAATAACTGCTATTTTCTGACGCAGTACTGGATACTGGGTATTCTTTGTGAACTTATGCAGACGACCTCTCAGTAGATTTAAATAGGTTTTCAGGGGATTTGAACTCTTGACACCATGTGTAATGGGTTGGTGCTCTAACTGATGACTCAGCGATCCCACAGTTAATAGGCCTCCTGTCAGCTTTTGAGATTCAGCTAAGCTTAATGTTAGATACAGTTGTGAGTAGTTGGGGCAAATATCAGGCATTTGCGACCTCCTTTCTCACTTCTGGTTTAGAGTAGTTAACTAGTATTCATCTGTTAATGGCTAGGTGATCGATTCTCCTTAAGAGTCGAAGCTGCCAACTTCCTGTTCCTGTCCAGTGTCTGTTCCTGTCCTCTTAGAACCCACTAGTCTTGCTGTCCTTTAACTCCCAAACCAAATAAAACAAAAATATGTGATCTACTCTACAGTGTTCTTATTGGCAGCAGGTCTTCCTTGGAAACCATTATTCATGATTTCAGTAATATCCCCGAGATCATCTCCATGATAACTATCTAACAATTGCATTACTAAGTTGTTTATCCTGCCACGTTGTTTGGTTCATTGGAAGGACTGATGCTGAAGCTGAAACTCCAAAGTTTGGCTGGCCACCTGATGTGAAGAACACACTCATTGGAAAAGACCCTGATGCTGGGAAAGATTGAAGGTGGGAGGAGAAGGGGATGACAGAGGATGAGATGGCTGGATGGCATCACTGACTCAATGGACATGAGTTTGAGTAAACTCCAGGAGTTGGTGATGGACAGGGAGGCCTGGCATGCTGCAGTCCATGGGGTTGCAAAGAGTCGGACACAACTGAGCGACTGAACTGAAGAAACCATTTCTCTAGGCATTTTTACTCTCAAATATCAAATAATATATTCCCAATCCCAGTGTTCTCCTTTTGTAGTGCGATTTTTTCTTTTATCTTGCTGACTGTCTTGTAGTCACGTAACTTTTCTTTATCCTCTAGGGAAAAGTTAACCATTGGATGCCGCCAACTGACTGAGATGGAATATACCATGCAGCAGTGCAATGCCTCTGTCTATATGGAGGCCAGAAACAGGGGATGGTGTGAAGACATGCTCGACGATAGGACCTAAGTGCCGATTTGTAACTTAGAAGGAACTGAATTTGTCTTCAGGAACAACAGAGTACTTTTCAACCTTTTGTGCCAAACCTGAGAGACTTGCAAGAAATCTCATAGGTATAAAAAGATGATTGCCTAATACTGACAATCTCATTGAGCTTCTGTTGCTTCCATTGTGGAATAAATCGTGGGCTCAACTCTTCAGAAGTTGACCTTACCTCCCTACCTCTACTCCTAATACTGAGCCAACGTGACTAATGAAAGGAGAGCCATCTTTTTGGACATCTTAGGGCAAGAGCCACTGTGGCATCTGAGGAAGGCCAGGGACACAGCATTAGCATCTCCCTCAACCCCAAATATGGGCCGGTGACCAGATACTTTCAAACCTCAAGAAAGAATTAGGACATGACCATGCTCATCATATTCCACAAGAGAAATCTTACCCTGGGCTGTTTTCTGATCAGACTGTCTTCCATGTAGACCGGGTGAAGTAATCACATCCCTTTAACTTCCTCCAAGGTAAGGGAAGTAGAATTTTTACTTCAGCTCCACCTTGCTACAGTAGCCTCTTCTCTTCCCTGGGCTTCAGGGAAGAAGCTCTTCAGGAAGCTTCCAACGGGAAGAACAGGGAGACCCCTCTACTCAGTTTTCAGATGTGAAGCAGCGTGGATTTATGGGATCAGGTGGCAGTGGCTGATGTTTGCCCCTAGCTAAACCAAGTGTTTAATTGACTTATTTCGTTATACCGGAAGTTGGAAATCCTTGTTTACCAAAGTATAGTATGCTGTTGTTAATACATTTGAGAAAATCTGATTTAGTCTTCTATTATAAATGTTAATTTATTTTTTAAAGCAATAAATTATTTTTAGTGATTTTGCTTTTCATGTTCCAAATTTTGTTTCTGAACTATGTACAGGTATGACTATAAAAGTGACCCTCTGATAGAAGAGAATTAGGTGGAGTGCTCACTACCAGGAAGACGGATCTGATGAGCTTTGTTTGCATAGAAAGCCACACCTCCTCCCAGGAGCTCAAAGTGCCCTCAGGGAAATGAGCCCTTGTAGAAGGAGAAGCTTCCAAAGTACCTCTGCTGTCTGCCTTTTTCCTTTTCCTTCCTCAGGAGCCAAGAAAGCATCCCCTCCCTTAACAAAAGAGCTTTCATCAGATTTTTCTTCCTCAACTACTTCTAGTTATTACTGGGTTTTACTCTGTTTGGGGTTTGTGGTTTTTTTGTTTCTTTTTTTTTTGGCGGTGCCTCGCAGTTTGCAGGATCTTAGTTCCCCAACCAGGATTAAACCCAGGGTCATGGCAGGGAAAGCACCCAGAGCGAACTGTGGACTCCGTGGGACTCCCTGCTCTGCTTCATTACCTCCCTTTTTCCCTTTTATCTTTTTAATATGTTATACTTCTTAGGAAATTTTTCACTCTGGTCATGACTTATTTCACCCTATACATGTGGATTTTAATTTTATCCTAGTCTTTGTGTCTTTCACTTTCTGCATTGTCAGTTTTCAACCTTTTTATTTAAATATTTATTATAAGGTATAAGTGTTTTCTTCTTTCTAGTCTTATTTTTCTCTTTGGCTACATTCTTTAAAAATTTTTTAGTGTTTGTTTCTTTGAAATGTCAGATCTTTCTTTTTTGTTGCCTTTTCCTGATTTTAAACTTTCTGCTTTTTTTCCCTACTAGTCCATTGCAGGAGTTGAGGGCTTCCTTTCCTCCTGTTCCCTACTCTTTTTTTTTTCTTAGTCTCCTCTCTGGATTGGAGTAGTTGACGTAATGATCATTTAAGCACTCCCTTGCACAGAACATAAATTTGTTTTGATAGGAGATTATCAGATCTTTAGAACTTCAGGTTTTAAAATCTCCATTCAGTATGGATAGCTATTGTGTTTGAGGGGACTGATGAAGAAAATCCCATGAGGGGAAGAGCTCTTTGCATAATGCCTTGCCTTAGTGAGGAGCTGTGATAACTTTCTGATACGCAATACCCAAGGATAGAGTTCATGGAACCATTTTACACCAGCCTTTCCTAGCTTACTTCCACAAGATCGTCTTATTTCCTTCTAGGAAGGACCTGGTTTGAATCCTCTGGTTTGCAGCTGCCATAGCTCTTCCAGCATTCTGAGCCAAAGAAAAGTTGGCTCAAGAACGTTTGTGTCCTACTGGGTCTTCTTGTTAGGACCTACAGTGGGCAATTGGAACTGGTGGAACCTCTCAGGTGGGTTCATTTCACTTTCCTATCATTGTCTTTGCCTGTCATCAAAGACAGGGGACACAAGACCAACCTGAAACTTTATTTCCTTGATCTTTTGGCCATCATCTTGAAAATAGAAGTCCTTTCACCCTTCCAAGGTTGACCCACGATTATTTAGTGTCTTGGTCTCCCTTAGACCTCCCTGGTGGCTCAGATGGTAAAGCATCTGCCTACAGTGCGGGAGACCCAGGTTCGATCCCTGGGTTGGGAAGATCCTCTGGAGAAGGAAATGGCACCCCACTCCAGTACTCTTGCCTGGAAAACCCCATGGACGGAGGAGCCTGGTAGGCTACAGTCCATGAAGTCACAAAGAATTGAAGACAACTGAGTGACTTCACTTTCTTACAGTTCATATTCCTGATGTGACATCTCCTCAAGTTCACCTACCTTTTGGAGCCTTTTAGCTCCTACTGACTCATCCCATGAGCTGGAATGAATTTACCTTTTTTTCTAAGAGGGAATGTATCTCACTATTAATGAACTGCATCTTCCACCGAGGGATGCTGCCACCCGTACTCCTTTTCTGACTCAGATCGGATCAGATCGGACTGACAGCCCATTCTCCATCCAGTTGCTGGATCCTTAGGCTATTTGGCCAAAAAAAACAAAAAAACCCACTCCAGGGAAAACAAGCAGCTGCATGAGCGTGAGCAGAATCTATAGCTGTGAACCAAGAAAGGAAGGTGGTAAGACATTCAGATCTCAGGTACCACCAAGGCTCAGTATTCCTAACTGCGATCTAAACTGAGTCTCCTAGCCTGTGCAACTCGATGGTAGATGAATGGTTGTAGGCAAAACTACATTAATTTGAGACATAACCCTTGCATGGCCAGAGAGAATGAATGGTTCCCTGATGTGATTTCTAGTCAGGTAAAATAATACTAACATGTCCTAGCCTTTTTTAAAAAGCCTTTTCTTTTAAAGGTTTGGTTAAGCTAGAAAGACAGACCCTTTCCAAGTGTACAATTTTTAGTTCTGTCAGACACCATCACACAGCAGCTCACATATGAGTTTCAATCGCTCCTTAAAATTCCCTGGTGCCTTTTTGTAGCCAACTCCCATCCCCACCTCAGGAAGCCACTGATGTCTCCTGTCCATGTAGTTCTTTTCCAGAATGCTCTGTAAATAGAGGCTTTTCACTTAGCATGAGGCTTCTGACGATCCATTCGTGTTTTATCTTGTTTTTATTCCTTAGTATTTCATTGTATGGATGTACCCTTCTATCCATTCAACTGGAAGGATATTTGAGTTTTCAGATTTTGGTGATTATGAATAAAGCTATTATATTCATACACAGGTTTCTCTTAAGAACATGTTTTCATTTCACTTGGATAAATACTTAGGAATAGGGCTACTGTCTCAGAATATTTAACTATTAAGAAACTGTCAAACTTTCTAAAGTGTATCATTTTGCTTTTTATTTTCCTAATGATCAATGATAGTAAGCACATTTTCATGTTATTATTAGATTCCATTTATCAGTGTCTTTTTCCAAACCTTTTGCAGGATGTTTCAGTTTGTCTCTTAAATTTTTCTGATTCATTAAAATTTGGTATTCTGTGTTCATCTTTTTCTAAGCTAAAATTATATTAGTCCCATTATTCTCTCTGAGCAAATGTTTTGCCATCTATTCAGACATATGCCCTTTTTAGATTCTTGTATTCCTACAAGATATCAACCCTAGACATACCCAGCTTAATAACTGAACTTGCTTCTCAACCTTATTTGAACCCCCAATAGAGTACTGAGCTTCTAAAAGAAGCCTATTTTGTTAGCTATTGTGCTAGTAAAAGAAGCCATGAGCACGTCCCTCTCTGTATATACTATACTTACTGTTCAGTTTATCGTTGTTAGTCTTTGACTCTTGAGAAACTTCTGGTCTTTTATGAAGAAAACTGGTACTTCACAGTTATTTAACCTTCAGATGATTTATTCAGTGGGTCTCCTGCTAACAGGCCCAAATTTGTGGCCTGGCCTTACTAAGTATATGAGATTCATATATTGATATTTCCTTGTTTTCTCAGTGAGACTCTTCAAATTTTTTGAAACAAAGCAAGATACAAAAAATACTAATACTATGGAGACTCTTTTCTGTGACTCACAGTCTTCTAACTGTAACTGTGGAGATGCAGTAATGTCCTATATGTCTCCTTTGCCTACTCTCTCAAAATTTTACAGGGTTTTTACAGATTATAGGGTATACTTGTCATTCAGTCACTAAGTCGTGTCTGACTGATTGTGACCCCATGGACTGCAGCCTGCCAGGCCTCCCTGTCCCTCGCTAGCAAGGATTCTTGTACTAATCATATTTCCAAATTCTCCTCCCTAAAATATGATTATGTAAGGAATTCTACATGTTGAACATGGTAAAATATGTAAGACTATACTTAGAGGCCAAATATCAAAGCCCTATCCTTGAAAATCACAATAAAAGAAAATTCATACTTGAGTATAATCAATTGTTTTGTTAATTCAAACAGGTATTTTATAGTTTTTGCTACTGTTTTAGGAATCGGGTATGTTTCATGCATTATTACGACTGAGAATGGTTATTAACCAATATTTTTAAACTACTCTGAAACCCACATTGGAAAAAAACAAAAACAAATTCTTTAACTTATACTTAAGCTATGCCATTTTCTCCTTCTCTTAAAAAAAAACAAAAAACAAAAAAAAAACCTTTTAAGTGCAGATAAACAGGAACAACTGTTCAATGAGCACTTTTTTTTCCCCTTTATGGAAACTTCTTATATTCAAAATATACTTAAAGAACATAATTTTAGCTACCAGTGGCATCAATGGTAATATGATAAAACTTTGACCAAAATATTCCCACATATTATTTGCATTAAGCATGTTACCTAGGAATTGAGAAGTGATTTCAAGGATATCATAGTGACTCCCTCCAGTAAAATTTTATTTCCTTGTGCTAAATAAATAAAACATACACAGAACTTTTTAAAAAAGTCCGATTCAAATCTGCCAACCTAGTTTCAGTCTGGAATGAAACTAGTGATAGTCAGGAACTACAGAGCCACCAGGCAAACTGATTTCCTTTCTTGGTGGTTCTTTGTGGAACAGAGGAGTGAACTAAGGTGTCAAAGCACCAGTGGAACACTTGGGGAAAAAACTAATTTTCTTCTTAACCCAACTTAAGACACTGGATAGTCATATGGTCCCAGGTGGCTCATGAGATTCCCATGTGCCTCTTTGCCTTCTCAGAGAAAAGCAAAAAATAAACAAAAAAAACCCCCAAACAACAGTCCTTATTTCAGATGTAAGATACCAGGTAAGTATTTTCCCACAAATAACTTAAGCTCATTGTTACTGGGAAAAAAATTTTAAAAATCACCCCCCAAAACTTTTAGTAATGAAAAAGAACACAAACAACTTTTGGAGAATAATCCCATGGTGCAAGGATTTCCTGCAAAGTACCTTTAATACGTTTGCATCAACAGCAAGCATTAGGATGTTCTAATTTTGGCACCATAAGTTACATGTGTAGCATTACACAATACCAAGTCACCACTCCAACCAGTATTTATCCGAATGAATAGACAAACTGAACAAAGACAGAGTTCTGATAAGGCTGCATTCATAAACCCAGTACAGTTTAAGGTAATTTTTTTCCCACAATCAAGGACTGCTATTTTAGGATTGTTTTGTTAATGATAAAAAATAGGAATTATTTAGAAGATAAAATACTTCACTGTTCTTTACTGTTATATATAATATTGAGTGTTTTGCTATATAAAATACACCCCCAAGAAGTATTTAAAAACAGTGTATCAAATAAAAATCACAGCCATGTTACTGTTCAGCAACCCCATTCAAATAAACATTGGTATTGCATTCTCGAAAAAAAAAAACCCTGTAGCTAAGGCAAAAGTTCTGAAGTTTGTATTCTGTGAGTATAAAACACCTCACTGCATACTTTTAAGACTGCCACTCTGCTTCAGTAATTTGAACCTGCGACATGTTAACTTCAACAGGTAAAGAAAGTACTCTGCTAAGAATACAAAAAGTTATAAAAAGGCAATCATAAAAGATTAAACCTTGGTAGGCATGTAAGCTTCCTTTTAATAAAAACAAAAATAGTCACTGTCATCTAGTTAAATAAGTCTCTTTGTTGTAGAGTGTTCCAGTTACTGAAAAAGGGCCCTTGAAAAAACCCAACTGCCTATATCTTACCCTACCCCTCTTGCCCCATAATACACATTTGAGGAGAAAGAGTCATTTAATGTGCAAACTGGCAAAACAAATGTGGAGGAGAGGGGACTTCTTGAAATGACGTTCCCAATCAATTCTTGGTTTATTCTTTTACAATATCAACTTCCAAAAAGTAACCAAAGTAGTCCTAAAAATACACAAAACAGACCTTCATCTTTGCATTCCTTTTCCAATAAACACAAAAAGTATGTACAGCATGTTTAATAATATGCAATATGCAAAAGCTTTGTGTTGCTGTTAGCAACATCTATACCCACCCACCCTCCTTATTCACAAAGTGTACCTCTACTAAACACAATTACATCACTAAGCCTGTTAGTTTGAAAGGGTCTTCAATTTGTTAAAACTGGAAAATCTTGGTATAGGGGCTCCACTCATTTGACTCAAGGTTATAGACTTCCACCGTATTCAGAAATTCATTGCCATCAAATCCTCCCACTGCAAAAATTGTGTTCCCTACAGTTGTAATCCCAGCATTGCTCCGTGGTGAAGTCATGTTTCCCATCATCTTCCACTCATTTCTAGTTGGATCATACATCTCCACACAACTGATGGCATGAGAACCATCAAAGCCACCACCTACAAACAGTTTTCCTAAGAGAGAAGAGACAAGGTTAATCTGGAGAGGCTAAGAAAGAAACCCTTAAATCTGTCTTTTGCTAAAATCAGTGGTTCTCGGTAGAAAAGCCCGTTCATCCTAACTAAATGTGGCAAGCATTCCCTAGAAGCTGGGAATACAATGGAATAAAATTGATAAAAGCCCATTTGCACATGTAAGTCAGGCAATTTAAAGGAACTGTAATTCTCACAACAGTTCTATGAGGTGGTTTCTATTACTGTCATATCACAGATAAAGAAATGAAGAACCCAGAAGTTAGACAACTTGCCTAGAGTGCACTGGAAAGTTTTCTATTAATCCAGTGCACAAGAATGAAGATTACAGGAAAGAAGGCTTAAATAACTGAACATTTTCTAGACCTTTCCAACTATATAAAATGGTTTTGCTACAGAAATTTATTCTTGGAAACAGCCAATGAAATGAACTATTTTCAAATATATACATAGGCAGTTAAATTGTTAAATTATTTTCAAATAAAATGTTAGCATTAAATATTCTCTGTAGCTTAGGAAAAAACTTTTTTGGGGATTCTCAAAATCCTTATTTTCTCATCTGATTGTCACTTAGCCTACCTGTGTCCATGTACTTATGAAAGAATTGACAAGGCTCCCAAGGCCCAAGGCTGCCGGCCAGTGGGCTACTCACTGGTGTGCCTCCACACTTAGAGTAGAGCCACAAGCTTTGTTCCAAAATAAATATGTAAATCAATAAAATGGAAGCGAAAAGAAAGCTGTCTATATAAAATGATTTGGAAAGACTTGTTTTGCTTTCAATTCGGCATGGAGTAAACTAGATGATTTGTATTTCCTTTGTTTTACAAATTCTTGCTCTAAAGAAACAAACTCAAACTCCAAGATAATGCATCAGGAGTATGATTTATGGAAGAAGGTGAATATATTTATGCTATATACCCAGTACCGAGTCTCTGATTATTAGAAACTTCTAAAAGACAAACCACCAACCTTCACTGTGTCAGAAACGATGGCTGCTTCTG
Source organism: Bos javanicus (assembly GCF_032452875.1). NCBI lineage: Eukaryota > Metazoa > Chordata > Mammalia > Artiodactyla > Bovidae > Bos > Bos javanicus. The sequence goes on from NC_083883.1 coordinate 67,008,381, forward strand.
AACTCTTAATTACAACAGTGCATAGTTATTACTGACATTCTCTTGGAATTTTAAAACAAACTCTTGCCACTACCCATTCCTCAACTTTCCAAATCCCAACACTCACCGTCAAGAACAGCCACTCCAGCTCCTCGCCTAGCCACATTCATGGATGCAATTAAAGTCCAGGTGTTGTTTTCAGGGTTGTAACGCTCTACTGTGTTCAGACAATTCCAAGACTCTGCGCCTCCAATTATGTACAAATAACCACCAAGCTCACAGACTGCAGACTGGTGTCTACCTGTAAGATCAAGTCAAACCAAAACTATTACTGTATCTCCCCAAAACTGTAAGTGTGCACTGCACATACCGCTGACTCAGAGGTCTTAAAAAAAAAAATACTTAAAAAAAGAAAATCAACTTACGAATGTTAAGAGGTGCACAGCTCGTCCATGACTTTGTTATAGGATCAAATACATCACAATTTTTCAGTCCTTTTTGACCATATGGATCTGATCCACCAACGATGTATAATTTCCCATTCAGAGCACACACTCCTACGTGAGTATAAAATAAGGTTAAAAATGGATAACTTAATCATCATGCTTAAGTACAGTTTAAGTATTTGATTATCTCAGCAGGAAAGTATTACCTGCATTACAGCGGTTAGTTCTCAATTCTGGAACAGGAGTCCAGTCATCCATGTTTGGATCGTACATCTCTCCGCAACTCAGGTCATCTGAGTGACCATTGGATCCACCGACCACATAGAGCTGGCCCTAAGCCAAAGCAAGAGATGAGCACTTCTGCCATTGTGAAGTTAGCGGAAATGCTACATGTGGGCTGCTGCTTCCTGCAAAATAATATACTTACCATGAGTGCGGCCATTTGAAATCGTGCTCTTGGTGTCCTCATGGGAGCAAGAAAGGACCAATGATCTGTGTGTGGATCATAGCATTCAACTGTTCGAAGACACTCCTCTCGGTTATAGCCACCTGGTATAAGAACCACAAACAGTTATGTTTAAAATATTAAACTGGCCCAGGGTTTCTGGTCTAGAATGTTTCAAGTAATCTGTACAAAATGAGGTAAAGAATTTTCATCCACAAACTTAATAAGGCCCCATTTTAACTAAGTGCTTGTTAGAGCTGAATGACAAAATTATCAGTATAGGTAAACTGCTTTATCTTGGCTTGAAAATTAGGACACAACTACTTACTTTATAGTTTTTAAGGAATTAGAGACAGACATTAACTTGAAGATGAGGCGCTACAACAGTAGTGACTCTCTGTCATCTTAGAATGTGGTCAAGTGGAATGCCACAGAAGGCATATTAAACCTTGTCTTCCAAAATTTGCACGTCATTAGCGAGCGTAAACATTTGCTTAAGAGACAGCCAGTTAAAGCTTTTGGCTAAGTCACTCATCCTTCTGTTCTTACCTGCAGCTATGAGTTTGCCATTCATCTCTGCTGTCCCCAGACCAGATCGTGCATACTGCATAGGAGACATGGGCTTCTCTATGAGCTCATCTGGGTGCATCTCAAAACTTAAACTTTTAATGAGTTTTGGAGTACTTGTTGGTGAGCTCTGTGGGCTGTTTCGCCCATGAAGGAAAATGACACAGAAAATACCGTCCAGTACAGCCAGGCACAAGTAAGTGTTATCTGTAAGCACAAGAGTTCTGTGTTTTTAAAGATGCAATTTTTATTACTTTCGGTTGCTGTGGTGATCCTGCATTGGACTCCAGACTCCAGACAGGCATGACCTGTTACTCTTTTCCAAATTTAGTTGCTTCTGAATTTTTTCCTCGATCAACTTGATATGGTTCTAACTTAAAACTCCTTCTTAAAAAGAAATAAACCAAAGGCAATCTGACAAGTGTAATACACTTACTTGAAGTCTTCTCCGAAGCAACGATTTTCCACTCATGCTTAGGGCTTTGTATTGTAGCATTTGGAGAAGACAGACATCCAATGGAACTGCTACTTATCTGCTTATGGCCATTCTCACGTGGTGGCTTTTTCTGCAAAATCAAAAGGCAGCTACAGAAACCTAGCCAAAGACCATACCTGGTGTACCTTTGCTCCTGAGCTAGTCCACAACACTGAAAAAACACTTCGTACCCTTCACTTACGCATGACATTTACAGCACACCTAGACTGAACACAAACCAACACTTTCTGGCTGACACGTGTCACTGGCCTTGTTCCACCTCCACTTGATAAGGAAACAACTGTACCTACCCTGATCAAGAAAAAGCTCAAGTTCAACAATGAAAAAAACATTGCAGATCAAGTAGAAAAGTACTCAAGGGAAGAACAAAAGGAACCTCCTCCCTCATAATCCACATAAATAAGTATAGAACCTCCCGAAATATGTTATAAATCTAAAATAGCAAGAATTAACTAAAAGAATACATTTAACTATCTCCATGAAACTGCTAAACTTAACTAAATCATATGTACTGGTATCATCCTTCATACAATGTTAGCAAAAAGTGAGCAGACATATCCATCCAATCTCTGAAAGTTATTTTATAGGAAAAAAGTGGCAACTACAAGAAACATTTACAACTGTATTTCTTTAGGATTGCCCTAAAGATATTATAGAGGTTTTTTGAGACAAGTAAAAGTATGAGTCGTTCAGTTGTGTCCGACTCTTTGTGACCCCATGGACTGTAGCCCGCCAGGCTCCTCTGTCCATGGAATTTTCCAGCAAGAATACTGGAGTGGGTTGCCATTCCCTTCTCCAGGGGATCTTCCGACCCAGGATTTGAACCCAGGTCTCCCACATTACAGGCAGATTCTTTACCATCTGAGCTACCAGGGAAGCCGAGACAAGTTAAAACAACATCAAAACACAAAAGTAAAAAATGGTACTCAGATATTAATAAAGTAGTAACACTAACAGAATCAAACACTCATAAAGGAATACACAGGAACATAGAAGAGGGAGAAACGGGCAAAGCTGCAAATTTCCAAATGACTGTGATTACACTGTGCCCTCGTGTACGAATTCCCTTTGATGGTTTTCTTCCAATTTCTTGAGCCCTAAATACGTCTAAGGAATATGATCACAAGGCATCGGAAGAATCAAGACTACCCTGGCAGGAAGTGTCTGCTGAATGAACAGGTACCACCTTCAATACCTGGCCAAGTTTGCTCCTCTATTTTGGTCCCCAGGGCCAAAGCCACATGGGTAGGTAGGATCTCTAAAGGAAATTTCTCTTTAGAGTGCAAGAAGAAGGACATGTGACAATAGAGAAAAAGATTCTGGTAGCTACTTGAAGCTGGGAAAAAACTATCAAGTTTGGTGTGGGCAATTCAGCAAATGTGGTTGCAGTATAAGAGACTATTTTGAGAGAAGACAGAGAATGTATCATGGTAATGGTTTTTATCAAATTCCATTTACACATTATGTACCCAGGTATTATTGGGTACTTTATTCACATCATCTTTTTTAATTCAGGAAGGGCAATACACTTATCCATCTGATAGACAAAAATACTGAAAATCAGAAGATATACAATGCCTAAGGCAATAAAACAATAAAAATAAAAATTAGGAATTCTGTGTATAAAGCCACTCTTTTATACTATGATAGTCTTGTTTGTATCCTCTGCTAATAGCAGTTACAAGGTACATAAAACCCTATCCCAATCTGTGGGAAAAAGGAAGCCAAAGTAACACAAGATGATGATGGCTTTTACTGCAGTTAAGAAAACTGTTCTAATGTACGGCTTTGAGAGAAAAATCAATGAGAAAGAAAAAAGCATGGTAACAAGGATGACTACTTAGTGTTATTAACTACAAGCCTTATACAGAAATGCTGGTCAACTCCAGACATTTTCAAACCTAATTCTTTGCTTTATCTTCAAACTTTCCCACATCAACTCTTCCCATCAGCACACCCATTGGCCTACACTTTGCCTCTGAACTCCCCTCCCCAGGGGGGTGGTCCCTGGTGGCTTTTTCAGCCACCATCACTTCTCAAGCTAATCTTAACCTTCGTAACTTTTGGGAAATTACAACCACTAAAGGTTACAGAGTGGCTGCCTTAAAACCAGTGTAGATGAGAAACCCCTGACCTTTTTACATCCCCTCTGAGTATGATTTAACATAGTCAACAATTCAGTCTTTCAGACTTTTTTCTCCTATGTTAGCTAGCTTGAACACCACTCTGAGGCTAATGGCTACTTCTCGACCTCACTTCCTATTTCTAAAGCCTAGTGTCTCCTCTTCCTTCTTACTTCATTATCTCTACTCATGGCACGTCCTTTGAATGAGTCACACTTGTCAGGATCCTGCTCACCCTCAAATTCTTCCTTTTCCTTGATTTTCCCAAACAGTTACTAAGGACCTTTGCAACTAGAAACATCTAGTCTACCCTTTTCCCTTCTCCTCAAATCAAGGCTCATCACCTTTTTTTTTTTTTTAACCTGAACTACTACTACTGCTTGTAATAGTCTACAGAGTGGTCTCACAAGCTTTCCTCTATCCTCTGCACCTGGTCATAAAAAATAGAAGGATTTGATGCTTTTAGTAAGTAAAAGACAAACAACCACACCCTCCCCCTCACCAAAATCAGTTGGAATTCCACAACCCAGAGAATGCCACCTACCAGTTCACTGTCTAAAATACGACTAATGGACTTACAGATCTCGGCAGTATGGAAACAACCATAATTTGACCAGTCCCCCTGCTGCTGGACCGTTGCCCAGTTTTTCACTATTATTAAAGTTGTGAAATGTGTTTGTTCAGTTCACTCTACTCCCTTGTCTAAAATTCTTTGAAAGCCCCCCACTACTTGTAGAATAAAGTATGAAGCCCCAATCAGACTATATTTACCGACTTTTCCAGTTGTGAGACCTGCAACTCCAAGAGAATCTCCTTGTCCAGGTATCCTTTGCTACCTGACACGCCTCTATCTGCAAACTCTCCTATATCCTTAGACTGCTCAAATGTTGCCTCCACTGTGAAATTTCCCTGGTTTTTCCTCTCTTGTTCCACCCTCCCTGAATGTCTTTTGTAGGTAATGCTTATTAGTCTGTTCTGATTTATCTCCTCCTGTAAGGTCCTGGAAGCAGAAACTGTTTCTTACACGTTTGGGGGCCCTCTTAGGTAACATCATGGCCTTCTACTTAGTAGGCATTCAACCACTGCCTGATCAAAGAGTACTTTTAAAAAAAAAAAGTCAACCTATGATGTTTGGAGACAAGGGGAAAGATAGCCTCAACGTTCAGAATGCACAAATTTACACCCAAAAACTTCTGTGAAAATAAAAATGTCCAGCCACTACTGACACAGAACACCTAATAACATCACCATATAGGTTGTTTTCTGAGTCTACCATTTACCTTTTAATTACTAAAGGGAAACATCCATTAATTTGGGTCAACTCAGCCTACTTTATAGTTCACCCCTCACAAATACAATGCTAAGCTAAAGGCCAAACAAAAACAATACATACTATATAACCATTTACATAAATTTCAAGCATGGGCAAACTAAGGTAATGTTCAGAAGTTCAGATAATGGCTCCCCCTGGGGTAGTGCAGGGCAAGTGACTGGGAAGCAGGCAAGAGGAAGGCTTACAGAATGCTTGAAATCTTCTCTTCTTCATCCAATAAGTTTTTAAACCAAGGGGTTTACCATGCGACACTTATGATCTGTACACTTTTCTCTGTTATTTGCCCATAAACGAAAAAAGTTTGTACCTGGATTTATAAAACTTAGGTTTAACAGTCATTCCTCTGACAACTATTTTTTATGGTCCAACCAAAAAACCAAAGAATTTCTATGTTGCTTCATCTTATTGGCCCTTTTTCTTACTCTTTGAAAATCCTATTTGATCGAGACACACACACAAAATTTAAATGGGGTTTCCTAGTTTGCTGTGCTAATTTCTTTTTATGTGGCAAAAGTGGTAGTAATGCTAAGAAAGATAGGCTGGTTTTTCTCCCGCAAATGTTTCTGTCCAGTTATACCAATGACGTTCTTTCACTTTCCTTTATTAAAGGAAAATTTCAGTAGACTATAAAATGCTCTAATCAAACTTTAACCTGAGGTTACCTCAGATGTGCATTGTGTACCTGCACAAACTGAATGTGGTCATCATCACTGCCAAACACCTCAGCCTGTCCATCTAGTAGGTTCCCATCAAGCAGCTTGTGATCAGCTGAGTAGTACAAGGTTTGAACCTGCAAAACAGCAACAGAACACCCATGTGGCTACTGTCTCCATGGCTACTCCACTAGTATGCAGATCACACCACGCCTCACGGCAACCTCCAGTGTGCTTCTTGGATTCTTGACATCTTACTCTGGCAGGATCCCCAAAGTAAAGAAAACATGTCATGGTGGTAAAAATAAAAATAAAAAAAAGCAAAAAATAAGATACAGAATCTTCTAATACTGGCTGAGAATCCTTGGCTTGGTTGGCTTGAAAGAAATCTTCATTTTTTTTCATAGCTTCCATGATACAGCATTAAGAAAAAAAAAGGGACCAGTACAATATATATACTCTTAAAGAATGTACATATTTACAATAAAGTACTAAATATGGTTTACACCTTCGAAGATAAGTGGCCTAATATGTATAAACATATTTCTGTCCTGCAGGCAATGTCAAAAAAAGAGATAAGAAAAAAAACACAAATGCAAGAGTTCAAACAACCTCCACAGCTCTCTCCCTTAACGATGCAAACACATGGTTAATGCATCTGATTTTCAAGTGGGAAACCAGATAGAATTTAAAGATCACCTCTTCGCCTTTTTAGAGTATAATGATAACCGCGTTTCTAAAGGCCTAACCGGTTTGGTAATAAGCCTTTCGTGTATCTGAAAGGCTTAAGTGGAGGGATAAACTCAAGGTCAACTCCACTGTTTCACCTGCATGTTTAATTCCCATCACTTCTCCGTCGATTTTTCCTTGTGTATTTTTTAAAAAGTAGCCCAAGTTAAGTGAGTGACTCTATGTATGAACAACACCATTGAAAGACACAAAGCTTTAAAGATAAGAATCCTGTAAAGGAGTAAACACCATTAAATCATCATCGTTCTCTGCCCACAGCGGATTTTTCTTAGGAGAACTGGGGCAGGACTGCTGCTTCTTTACGTGTCAATACACTTGAGGATTCTTCTTGTTTCTTCAGTCTTGGGTATCCTAGTTTTGTTAATAAACCTATGGGGAGATAAATCAATGGGGAGGAACAACCATTAGAAGCTTTTACCTACTTGTCAAATTTAAAGCAAAAACCTGTGAAGAAAAATTAAGAATCTACAGAAAATTTCAGTACCACCTCCCATGTCTAAAGCAAATTACATGCTACTTTAAAGAAAGTTAACAGCACATAATAAGCAAAGAAATAAAAAAAAGGAAAGCAGAAGACCAAACTGAACAGTTCATTCAGCTCACCTGGACACCCCCCCTGTTTCTCAGCTTAGGGGTACCTATAGCAAAATTTAAATTCTTTAGGGTCATTGTTATAAAATAAAAGTGACAGGGAATCCTTCATGTTATAGCAAAAGTATTTTTAGTAACTGTTGAGTCCCATTTACTTTAAAACTAACCTCCTCCATCAGCTCTTCCAGACTGTCTCCATTCTCCCAGATGCTACGCTGCACCCAGTTGATTACCTTTGTGTACAGTTTGCCATTACTGGGCAAGCAAACAGTATCTTCAAGCATTACCTCCAGCTAGAGTGGGGAAAAACAGACACAGATCAGTGTCGAGGCTCTTAATTCTCTACTTCATAACAAAGTGGTCACAGATGCCCATTACACTCCATACATTTATTCTAATTTATAAGAATTATAAACCAGTAGCCAAAGAAAGAAAAGTAAACAAACAGGTAGGAAGAAACCTTTACACGGCTAAAAATAACATCACTTCAATGGACTGTCATTTTCATAATCGTTACTCACTTGCTTGAAACATGAACAAAGATTACATTCTTGGAACTAAATAGTTATATCTCTTTATAGATTTACCTTCACATCTTTAATCTTTATATATTTTACCTTTAGCCGTGGAAGTTTAAGAAACTCTTCCTCTTCTGAAATTTGTAACAAATGTTCCTGAATGTAAGCATCAACCTTATTCAACAAACGTGAGTCTCCCATACAACTTGCAAAATTTCGGTAAGAGATGCAGCTGGTAACATCCATTCTAGATAGTAAATAATCACCACAAACCTTGGGGAAAAAAATACAAAGTGTCAACATTTACACACACTTTATTTAACAAATATTTAATATTCCTTGTAAGTACTATGAGACAATATAAAAATTAATCAACAAAACTCACTGCCTTAATAGAACAAGTTAAACTGTAGGAAGAATGAAGTGAAGTGAAAGTCAATCAGTCATGTCTGACTCGTAGTGACCCCATGGACTGTAGCCTGCCAAGATCCTCTGTCCATGGAATTCTTCAAACCAGAAAACTAGTGTAGGTAGCTGTTCCCTTCTCCAGGGGATCTTCCCAACCCAGGGATCGAACCCAGGTCTCCCACATTGCAGGTGTATTTTTTACTGTCTGAGCTACCAGGGATACATGTATATAAACAATAACATCAAAGAAGAACATACAAATACATAAGTTGTTTAAAATGCAACAAATTGAAATGCTATGAAAATGTACATGAAATGTTCAGAGAAGTATCTCCCACTAGAATGACAGACAAGGCTTCATAAAGGAAATTATCTGAACTGGCCTCTAGAGGGGAAATGATGTTGAATGCAGATAGGTACTAGGCAAGATGCTGCAACAGTTTAGTTTGGCTAGAACAAAAGATAAGAAAATCAGGAAATATTTTGGAGGAATAGCAATTAAATCAGGGAGAACCTGGAATGCTAACCTGAAGGACATGTGCTATAAGCACAGAAGGGTTTTTAAGCAGAATGACATGAGAGGAGGGGAACAGGAAAACTTCTTCCTAAGGGGCCAGATGGTAAGCAGCTTAGGCTTGTGGGCCTTACTTTCTCACAACTATTCCACTCTGTCACTGCAGGCAGAAAGTAGCCATAGACCACCTGCAGTGGAGAGCTCTGTTACAATAAAACTTTAAAAAACTAGGCAGCTGGCTTAAGGCTTGCAGTTTACTGACCCCTACACTACAGGATTAAAAGCTTTTTTCTTCTATAAATTATTAATGCCACTTCTCAGTGGCATTAAATTCTAGAAAGAAAACTTCTAAAGAAGAACTGAGAAATGTAGAAGAATCAAGAATTAAGGGTATGAATTATATGACTGAGAACTATCAAGACTATCTTAATTCATGTTATCAGAGACTGACATGGATACCCCACCAGAGAAGGCTACTGAAAGAGCAAGACTGTAGCTTGAATTATCTAAGAGGAAGTGTGACCGTTACTATAGCTAAACAGTTAAAATTATATACATACTCACATCTCTAGGGAGGAAAAGGGGTCATTTTCAAGTTCTTGAGACCAACAGATGTCTTATGACAAATTATACAAACTAATTATATAAAGTAAGACCCCCTAGTAACATTACTCCTTGTATATTACTTCTGTTACTCTACCTGCTTTACACGGTCCATCTTCAGCTTTTTTGCTGCAGAATAAACATCTTTGACTAATTCCTTATCAGCTTTCAACCTATTGGAAAAAAAAGGTTCTATATCATTTATCATACCATGGCCTTAAAACACAGATTCTTAAATAAATTTAGAGGGACTTGGAATTTCATTTCCTAGTTATATGATGTACTTCAGAGAACTTACTGAGCAGTGTAGGCATAATTCAACAAGACTTCAACAGCTTCCGGATTGAGATCATCAAACTTAACATGAGAAACTCGGTGAGGATCACTGTCACTATTAAAGATTTCAAATAAATAGGGACTGCAGCAGGCCAGGACTGCTCTGTGTGCTAACATCTCATGGCCACAGACCTGCAACATCAGGCATTAAAATTAGAAGCACTGTGGACTATGTATTTCTCTAACTAATTACTACATCGTATCCTTCATCTTATGTTTCTAGGTAAATCATTGTCTTTTAAATTTATTTCATTAAATGCCTCTTATGAGAAAGAAAATAAGTCAATCCAGGAACATACGGTTTTCAGTAATGAAAGATCAGTTCTGTAAGTTTCCAATTAAGTTTTAAATACCTGAAGTCGAACATCACAGAACTGCCCACTTTTCCTCAGGGCATTCAATTTGGCAACAGAAGATTCAATGAAATTTTCATCTTCGAACATTAAATATCCATTGGGAATCATTTTTCCTTTTAAATTTAGCTAAAGGGCAGAAATAAAGCCAAGTTATTTTTACTTATAAATGGTGATTTTTATAACATTTTGAAAAGTAATACAGTATCTTTAATTTTCAAATTCCATCCTATCAACAATACATAAAAATTTATCACACAAGAACGTTGCTAAAACAACACTGGCACTGAATGTCCAAGCCTTTGTACCCCTATACTTTGGTCCTAAGTCTTTTTAGGAATTCGTACAGTAGTGGTATGATATCCTAGCAATTTTGGCCAGGTTTCTATTAGTACACACACTGTGAAGGGGAAGAAAATGGAAACCAAGCCCTCCCCAAATCCATACAACAAGCAACTGACAAGTCTGGAAGGGTGTGAAGTGGTCATTACATACAGATTCCTTGGACTGGGGCTACAGTCACTCCTTTACTCACAAATGAGAAAAACTGATATAACTAACTTAAATTCTGTTCCCTTTGCTCTACTCAATATTTTATGCTAACCCATAGGAGGAAAGAATCTAAAAAAGAAAATATATGTGTATGTGTAACTAGATCGCTTTGCTGTACACCTGAACTAACAGCATTGTAAACTGACTATACGCCAATAAAATTAAAATAGTTTAAAAAATTCTGTTCCCTTTCCATGTTTCATTTATTCTAAACTACTTGTCTCATAACAATACATGTTAGAAATGTATGTTCTTTAAAAAATTTTTTTCATTTCACTTTTTCCTGTGAACAAATGGACTAATGGCTACACAAAATACATCATCAAAAAGTGGTAAAAGAAGGGTGCAGTTTGAAGTAAGTGATTTATTTAAATTCAAAACAGTTTACAGAAAAGAAAACAATAGAAAAAAAGTTTTTTTTCTACAAATACTATTGACTTCTCCGCCTTTTAAAAAAATTATGAAAGGATGCTGGTGTACTTGGCACAGTCTTTAGGAAAAAAAAATGTGTGCACTGACCACTGAATATTCACTTACCTGCTATACTGGTGAGAACTGTTATTTCTGGGATGCTTTAAATAATCCACGGACAAAGGAAACTCAGCACTTCGGCGAAGTATGAAGACAGGTGGTTGAAGTGAAGGCAGAGGAGTCTTAAGCTCTAATGGTGATTCCAAAACTATCAGGCTTGAAAATGATGTAATCAAGTCCTTTAAAGCTATAGACACGAATTTCTTCTGTGATAATCATGCATCATAATCTGTAATAATGAAAATTTTTGGATATTCAGAATGATCAAAGAATGTAATTGATCTAGGCAGATCATGCTAAGTCCTGATCTTAAAGACATTTCAAGGTAAATGGCACAATACAGAGTATAATACAAATGTAACTATACATAAATATTTTCATTTAACTTGCAACCACTCGGGATTGAAAAAAAAACCAAAACTCTCCCCAGAGGGCAGGAGCTAGTAACTTATCAGTTAAGTGAGATATACAAGAACAAATGTAAATATTGGTTAATTCTAATATTTGTTACTGTGAGATTCTAATTAATACACAAACACGTGATCCGTCTGCTTTCACCAGCCAGCAGTAACCTTCATTGTTTCCAGACGTGTATACAATGTTCCACTCAAACCAGATACTCTGTTTCCCAAACATGCTCTGCGTACTTCCTCATCTCTGTACCTTTGTTCAAGTTTTATTTTCTTGGAATACCCTTAACACAGCCTCTGCAGATGACATCTTACCTTCATAGAGCCCCCACCAGATCCCCCCAGCTGAGAACATAGTTTCTCTCCATCCTCCACATACTGCACCCTCTCTGAAAGTATGTTTGTGTGATCTTCCAGCTGGTCTATTCTGGGCTGTGTACCTGCTTATCTTCCATGATTCAAGGTCCCTTGAAAGCAGAGCCTCTGTCTTGTTTATCTTTGTATCCTTTCCACCACCTCCCGCCGCGCCGCCCCCTCCCCCCTCCCCCTCCCCTGGCCCAAAGCAAGTAGCCTAGAAACCTGTATAAAGATAAGTAATTCGTTGAAACAAACTAAATAAACAAAATGGAAAATATTAATGTCTGTGCTTTATGTGATCATTTTTTCTCATATACAGTAATAAACTACCAACAGAAAGTTATAGTTCAAATCAAATCTGCAAGGAAATCACACTCAATCCTCCTACCTTCTCTTTCCCCCTTATTTTCACACCATTAAATAAAGTGTCAAAGTCCGCTGGTTCTTATTTTTTTAATTACCTGAAGAAGTGAAGTGAAGTCGCTCAGTTGTGTCCAACTCTTTGCGACCCCATGGACTGTAGCCTACCAGGCTTCTCAGTCCATGGGCTTTTCCAGGCAAGAGTACTGGAGTGGGTTGCCATCTCCTTCTCCAGGGGATCTTCCTGACCCAGGGATAGAACCCGGGTCTCTGGCATTGTAGGCAGATGCTTTACCCTCTGAGCCACCAGAGAAGCTAATTACCTGAACTGCTATTATACCAGTGTCTAATTCTGCAAACCAGAACTAAATAAATTATTTGAAAGATGTGCATATTTTTAAAAATGGAAATCTTAAAATTACCTGGATTCTTATATATCAATCAAACCCACAACTCAAACAATTATGTTAATATGAATGGTCTATTACCCCAGAACCCACTTAAAGGCTAATCCAGTTCTATTTCAACAAATTACCATATTAAGTTCAACAGTAGCACAACCTGAATCCTGTATGCCTTCACTGGTTTCTCCATAGCTTAGATTTTATCTCAAAGAAACCTGAGTATTCGGACCTCAGTTGGGACTGTTGTCAATGCTTATACCTGCAATGAAACTATTTCATACTATCGTGTAATACTGATTTCCTCTGCTGTTCACTTGCATCTAGATTAGTTAATTCAGCTCTTCTTAATTCTATGTACAGAGAGAACGCACTATCTAAAAGAAACCTTAAACATTTCCAGCCAAGACCTAGCCCAAGTTAGGAAAATCTATGCAAGGGTGAAAGGGAGGAACCTTTCTATGCAAGTTATGTTAGAAATGATTTAAGTGTATGCCCTCTCAGAAACAAAACACAAATGGAGATTTGTTAGTATTTTAAGCCTTGACTGGTTTTATTCAGTATTTCTTTGTAAACTAACCTTGATTTAATCAAGAATAAAAAAAAACGGCATCTATACACAAACACTTGCTTTATTGCACTTCACTGTAGTGTATTTTGGGCTTCCCTTGTAGCTCAGATGGTAAAGAATCTGCCTATAATGCAGGAGGCTGGGGTTTGACTCCTGGGTCTGGAAGATCTCCTGGAGGCGGGCATAGCAACCCACTTCAGTATTCTTGCCTGGAGACTCCATGGACAGAAAAGCCTGGTGGGCTACAGTGCATGGGGTTGCAAAGAGTTGGACACGACTGAGTGACTAAACCACCAAAGTACTGTACTTGACAAACACTGCTCCCCCTCACCCCCCGCCAACCCCTCCAAATTGAAGGTTTGTGGCAACCCTGCATTGTCAGACGATGGTCAGCATTTTTCAGCAATAAAGTATTTTTAAATTAAGGTATATAAGTTGTTTTTAAAGATAATGCTTTGGATACTTAACAGACCCAAGTATCCTATAAACATAACTCTTATATGCACTGAGAAACCAAAAAACTCATGTGACTGCTTTATCACAGTGCTGTGCAATCACACTCACAGGATCTCTGAGGGTGTATTTGATAGTGTCAAAGTTCTACCTAAAATTCATCTTGGAAAACAACAACAACAGAAACCCAGATGGTTAAAAATCACTTTAGTCCTTTGGGAGAAAATAGCTCAGTTGGTAAAGAATCCGCCTGGTATGTGAGACACCCCGATTCAATTCCGGGGTTGGGAAGATCCCCTGGAGAAAGGAAAGGCTACCCACTCCAGTGTTCTTGGGCTTCCCTTGTGACTCAGCTGGTAAAGAATCTGCGTGCAATGCAGGAGATCCCGGTTTGATTCCTGGGTTGGGAAGATCCACTGGAGAAGAGATAGACTACCCACTCCAGTATTCTGGCCTAGAGAGTTCCATGGCCGAGTCTATAGGGTTGCAAAGAGTCAGACATGGCTGAGCAACTTTCACGTCACTGGAGAAAATCTGGAGCAACTCTTGCCATGCACATTTGTACAATGTTATTAGTTCTGCAATAGAGCACCTATTTAGTCGTTGAGTCATGGCCGACTCTGCAACCCCACAGACTGTAGCCTGCCAGGTTCTTCTTCTGTCCAGAGGGTTTTCCAGGCAAGAATACTGGAGTAGGTTGCTATTCCCTCCTCCAGGAGATATTCCCAACCCATGGATCAAACCCAGGTCTCCCACATTGCATGTGGGTTCTTTACCATCTGAGCCACCAGGGTAGTACTAGGTGATTTTCTAGTAAAGCAAAGTCTCAATATGAACCTCATCTCTTTGATGTCTGCTGATTAGTACAGCCCTACTTGATTTCAAAAGCTAATTCAAGTTCACTTGACATTTAAATTAATGCAATAAACTTAATTACTGTGGCCTCACTGTGTGCCCCTTCTTTCACCCACCCCCAAACTGGAGGAGGTCACATCAACTTCTGCCTGCAAAAAACCATGTCTTTCAAAGTTCACATTCACTCTCACTGAAGTCAGCATGGGCAAACCAAGTTTTAAGCCTTTCCACAAATTCACAGATCTTCATCTGGTCTATGAAACTCGATGGAACAAACGTGGGGAGAAGGGGAGAATTTTTTTTTTTATATATTTGAAAAGCCAAGGCAAAAGCTCCAACATCCCAGGCTTATAGAAAAGTATAAAATTTAGAATTTTATTTGATATTTAAAAAATACATTTGACAAATCCACTTTTAAAATGAAAACTGAAGTCAAGTACAATATATTCTGGTAAATACACTGCAGTTTCTTAATGTGGTCAGTGCAAGGAAAGAGAGACAGACGACTCATATATAAATAATTCAACTGCTTTAGTAAAACCCAGGAGTTCACATGTTACCAAAGCTCCCCCAAAGATTAGCTTAACCCAAATACAATTCAGTAAGTCTTATCAAAGAGAAGTTTTAAAAAAAAAAGCCATAGATCTCCCTCAACATTCTTGGGCTTTCAGTAAGAATAAGATAAAATGTTATCATCAAACTTTTAAAGCATCCTAAAAAAACCTCAAGGCAAATTACAAGCTTATTTAAGCTTCAAGGCAATCTTTTGAGGGTAGCCAACTTAAAGAACAGACTTTAGAATACAAAGAAAATCTACAAATCTTTTTAAAACTAGAAGTTATAGATTCCCAATATCTGAAATGATCCATCTATATACACCAAAACTCACCAGACTCACTCACCCACTCCATGCCATTAACCTCGTTGTTCTGTAGTTCTTACATCCCACATACACTTATGGCTCCAAACAGATGGCAGACAGTTTGGAATGCGATGTTCATGACACAACAGAGCTAACTCCATTCCCCAGCCTCGCACACTCCACGGACCAATCAGAAAGACAGACAAGCCAAGCAGTGAAAACAGTTCACACAAAAGGGGGAAAAGATGGGAAAGCACAAATATTCCAGAAACTGCAACAATGTCTGTTTCAACAGACTGCAGTTTGCAGGATGCATATGGTAAATAGTAGGAGAGGAAGTAAGAGATCAATATTAAGATGATTTAGACAGAGCAGAATTTTTAGCACAGAGGCACAAGATACTAGCAGAAACGTGGAGGTGGTCTAGAGGAATGGGTAAAAAACATGGAAATCATTATACCCTTGCTTATCCTACCAAGGCAACAATGGTATTTTAGAGAAGATATTTGGCATCATTATAAAACTCAATATCAAACTTAGAACTCAAAAAGTGTAACAGACATTTTTAGTTTACTGCATGCTTAAAGTCGGGAAGGAAAAGAGGAATTTGCTTTGGAATATTTATACAGCTGATGCACCTGTTGGGCATCCAGGTTGATGCCAAAAGTAAGGATAGTGAGGTGTAGGTTTTGAAATCATTTACAAGGTGGTAATTAAAATTTCTACTTAAAGGTGGCAGAGGATGAGATGGTTAGATAGTGTCACTGACTCAATGGACATGAGTCTGAGCAAACTCCAGGAGATAGTGAAGGACAGGGAAGCCTGGCATGCTGCAGTCCATGGAGTCGCAGAGTCAGACAAGACTTAGCGACTCAAGAGCAACAACAAATTAAAGTTCACCAGTGAATATAAGAATGTATTTTCTGTGATTCTGACAGAAAACAGAAATCACTCCCTTATTCGTTAATTCTTCCACTTACACTCCCAAGCACAAGGTAGGGGGATTCCCAACCTTCTTGTAGATTTGAGTATACGACCATAATGTTGAAAAGTCAATGAAATGATTTTTAGGAGTACTTCGTCTAACATGAATGATTAAGACAGTTCCCCAACAGAAAAACATTTTACAATAAAAAACCGGAACACTTATTTGCAAAATATATTCAACTGCCACCTAAAACATTCTTCAAGCAAGAAAAAACAAAACCCCACTCCAAAGTAAGTAGCAAAAAGACACTACTTTAAAACCCAAACCTGGAATGCTGTTTTGAGGGCAAGAGGTGGAAAAACAGAACTACAAGTTAAGATAAATTAAGAAATTAATATGTATTAATTAATGACAGAGATTTCAAATATTAGGAAAATACAGAGGAAAATCATTCTGGGTCTCTTTTAGGTCAGTGATGCTAGTTCAGTTTTCTCTCTCACTACAAATTACAGACATTTGACAAGTAGCCTGCCAGCTGGTATTAAATTATGGTATTCTCAACCCAATTCTAAATAGTGTACGCCTCACCTTCTGATACACAAATAATGACTGCTCCTTCAGCATCTTTCAGAAGTTTCAGCATGATTATGCCTAAAGCTGTTCATCAATATTTTCTTTTCCTTAACCGCCAGTGCTAGAATAATTTAAAGAAAATACTGTCTCAGTCTAGTCCCTGCTACACTTGAACTGTTTAGAGTAGTACTAAGCTTGCCGAGTTGTTATTTACTAGTGGACAGAAGGTCACCACACACAGAGTCCTCAAAGAACAGCTTGATGCCAGGGTGTTCCAGCCCTCCATAACTGACAACAGATACTGGGTAACAAAATAAATCTTTTAATAGGCCTCTGATTTCTACGATTTCTACTTACTAGTTTTTGAAACGGCAGCGGGCTCAAACAATAGATCTAATTTGTATTGGGGGAAAAGTAAAATTTCTGAAGTATTTGTGGTTCAAGTTTCCCTAGGGCTAACCCTCAATCTGATCCTACTGCCTGATACTTTCTTACCATCATGAGCTTACAACCAGAGTCGCTACGCAAAATGCGCAGAAGGACGGAAAAAGAACAAACCTCTCTGCTGATTTTTTTGGGCGGGGGGAGGGGGGAAGGGGGCTGGTGCGGGGGTGCGGCGGGGATGGGAAACAAAGCGGCGAGGGCCCGAGTGACTGCCCGGAGAGCCCTGCAGTCCCAGGCCTTCATCCTTGCGCGGCCCGGCAGGAGACCACTCCGAAGGCCGGGAGGCAAGGCGCCCAGCGTCTGCACACCCCCGCCCGGGATTGGCCCGGCCCGCAGTCATTCAGCGCCGACACGTCAGGGCAGCAGCTCCCTCCCTCCTCCCGCCCCCTTCTCCCCGCGCTTGGCAAGAAAAGCGGGCAACGTGGAGCGGGAACAAAGGACCCCGCGGCCCACGGCGATCGGGAGCGCGGTGCCACCCTACCCCAGACCCGGGAGCACCGACTGGGCCCTGGGCAGGCTCCCCTCCCACAGTCGCCGGGTCCTGCGAGGGCTCAGAGGAGAGAATCCAGACCCCGGGCAGACACCCCCCACACACACACTAGGCGGGGTTCCTGACAGCAGAAATGGAGATTCCCGCGCCCTCCTTCCGGAAGGTCTTGACCCAGCCCCCCCGAGGACCCCCTCAACCCAAAACTTCTCGTCCCTCCCGCTCTGCTTCTTCGGCCGCAGCGCTATCCGAGGCGGCCCGCCACCCGCCTTTGGCCGCTGACGCGACCGGACAACCACGGCAGCGCCTGGAGCGCGGGGTCCGCGCGGCGCCGGCTCCTCGTCCACAGAGAGCAGCGACTGCGGCGACTTGCCGACTCCTGCACCCCGGGGATCCCGCACCGCTCCGCGCCTCCCACCCTCAAACCCCAGCCGCCCGCTCCATGCGCCAGCTCGGAGTCAGCCTGCCCTTCCTCCCCCGCCTCGTCAGTGGGACCAGCGCAGATTACCTGGTTCATCTCTAAAGAGATGAAAAAACTCATCTCTGGAGCTTCAACGGGGAGCAGGAGGAAGCGGGCGGGAATCGGCCCAACCGAAAGCGCCTCGAGGCCGCGAAGGAGGGAGTGACCGAGCGAGGAGGGGAAGAGCGCACAGCTCCTCGGAGTCTGTGAGGCCGGGAGCGCACCGGGAATTCGCCTAGACCTGCTCGCTCGCTCGCTCGCTGGCACAGCCGCGCTGGAACCGCAGGCGGCGAAACTCTGCACAGCAGCCCCGAGCGACCGCCCTCCACGCGCGTCCCGGAGA
The DNA here is from genome assembly GCF_032452875.1 of Bos javanicus. Lineage (NCBI taxonomy): Eukaryota > Metazoa > Chordata > Mammalia > Artiodactyla > Bovidae > Bos > Bos javanicus. The sequence continues at coordinate 67,027,083 of NC_083883.1, forward strand.
CACTGCCGCCGCGGCGGCCCGCGCGCGCCGCACCCCCGTAGCACGTCACCACGTGCACCGCCTTCGCCGCGGTCTCCGCAGCCGCCAACGCCTCCCCGACGCTTCCGGCTGGAGAGCCGGCAAATGACCGGCGAGCGCAGCAATATCGCCCTCGAGGCCCCGCCCACCTATGGCCCCGCCCCCGCCGCCCCGCCCTTCTCCCCAGCCCTGTGCGGTTCCGTCCTGCGCAGCTCAACTAGGTCAGCGCAAGGTGATCCCTGAGAGAGAGGGGGTGCTTCGGCCGCGCTGCCTTCCTTATCGCGCCGTCCGCCCTCCTTTCCCTCACCCCGGCACCCTCTCTTCGCCCCTTCAAACAGTACGGGAACTGGTTGCCTCCAGGCGCCCTCACCTGTTCTGCAGTCCCTGGAGGCACAATAGCTTGACAGATGAGACGTGGGAGATTAGGTTTTTTCGGCGTCAAATGTCCTTACAGGCAACCGCCCTAGACCGGAGCTGGCCGCAATGGACCTAAGAGTCTGTAGCAGCCAGTCTGCCGTCACCTTTGTGGGTGGTGGTGTGCGGGGAGAGAGCGTGGTGATTGTGAGGAACAACAGAAGCTCGCTGACAAAGAGGGGCGAGAGGATTCAGTCACTTTTGAGAAAACCATTGGAGAGGTCAGGGAAGACATAGTATTGTATCAGCGTTGCTGTGGAAATCTGTTTACATCTGCTTTTCGTTCCCGAGATCTTTTTTTGTCCGAGTGCAGCTCTCCTCTCAGAGACACTGAGTCAGTTCTTTGCTGGACTTGCCCTCTTGGAGAAAGAGAGTAACCTTGAGAACAGATAGCAGCCTTATTTCCACCGCCCCATCTTGCCCCCAGAAGGCGAACCTGTTAAGGGGAAGGGAGACACTTAAGACACTTGACAGCAACTTCATGTGACTCTAAAGGGCACACTGGAAAGTTTCCTAGATTGAAGGTGAGGGGATTTTGTGAGGTAAACTTGTTTAAGAGTTTGGCAAAGGCTTCCAGGTTAATGTGTTAGCTTATCCTGATTTGGCCAGGGCACTTAAGCCATCTACGCCTAACCTTGTTTGTATCTGATCCCTGAGCTTAGAGGATATTTCTAGGAGCTCTTCGTCATCAGTCATCACTTCCTACTACTCTTTATCATTAACTATTTCATGTACGCTTATGGGAGCAGAAAAATGTAGGGGCCTTTCATCTACAATAGAAGCTTTACAACTTTTATTCTAAAATATTGAAGCAAGGAGACTTTTGTTTCCAATTCAACTGTGGGTGGAAACGAGGACCTAAGATATCTATTAGTATGGTTCTAGAGGAGAAAAAGACTGACATTTGCCACTGGGCTCTTGTTTTTGTCTTCAGATAATTGACAGAAGTGTTCACTTTTATTGCAAATGAAACAGAGTACGTACCTTTTACCTTCTTTTAATACCATAGACTTCATCCTTCCAGAGAGAGAGTATGAACTGCCCACTTCAAGTAGGCACATGACTCTGTGGCCTGCTGTACACATGGTCCCTCTTGCTGTACTCTAAACAGTGCCTTTGTGACCTGGAACAGTCAACACTTTCTTAAAGCTACAGCATGATCAGTCAATGCGTTTTTGCCTCATGTGGAATTTCACATTTGTGTAGTACCTTCTGTATGAATAATGACATAATTTATGCATTCCATTTGTCCTCCAGGCAACTCCAGATTTAAACCTATCTATCCAATTACTGTATAAACCAGATGAAAATTTAACAGTGGAACACCGTGGGCAATTTCAGCCTGGTAAAGTAACCAATTATAAGATTTCACTCAATATTTTAATTACACAAGATATATTTTAACAGTGTTTAATATAAAGGAAAACTATTGACTTCTATTTTATGTCATGCACTGAGAACGATAAATTAGGAATTGGTGCCTACCTGCAATCTTTCTATTTTCCTCTCTGATCCTGCTTTAAATGTTATGCTTGTGTTTTGTTCCTTATGTGTTAGTTTGTTAGGGCTTCTATAACAAAGTACCACAAGCTGAATGCTTAAGCAACAGAAATTTATTGTCTCACAGTCTGTACTTCTAAAGTCACAGTGTTTGTAGGGTCCTAGTTCCCCTGTAGGCACCTGAGAAGGATCTGTTCCAAGCCCTTCTCCTGGCTTCTGGTAATTCCTTGATTTGTGGCAAAAGAGCTCCAGTCTTTGCATGGCCTTTCCCCCATGTGCCTGTCTCTATGTCCAAATGTCCTCTTCTTATAAGGATTAGAGGCCCACCCTAACCTGATATGGCCTCATCTTAACTAAGTCACCATTTCCCAATCAGATCATACTTTGAGATATTGAAGTTTAGGTCTTTAACACAAATTTTGGAGGGGACATAATTCAACTCATACCACTTCAGTTCAGCGTTTCTCCAGATTTGGTCCACATGCACCACATTTATCAAAATAACCTAGATGTTTTATTAGAAATGCAGGTTCCTAAGCTTTACCCTAAGCAAGTGATTCTCAAAGGCCAGGAATGATTTTTTTTTTTTTTTTTGCCTCCAGGGGACATTTGGCAGTGTCTGGAAACGGGACAGGAGAGAGGTATCTGATATCCAACAGACTCAGAATGCTGCTAAACACCCTGCAATGCACAGGACAGTCCACCACAACAAGAAAACGATCCCACTCCAAATGTTAATAAAGCCTGGGCCTCCCAGGTCACAGCGGTAAAGAATCCACCTGCCAGTGCAGGAGACACAAAAATACAGGTTCAGTCCCTGGGTCAGGTAGATCCTCTGGAGGAGGAAATGACAACCCACTCCAGTATTATTGCCTGGAAAATTCCATGGACAGAGGAACCTGGTAGGCTACACTCCCTGAGGTCACAGAGATTTGGCCACGACTGGTCACCACCAAGAAGCTATATCCTAAAACTGCTAAACCAGACTCTCTGGGATAGAGGCCTGGAAGTCAACATTTGACAAGCATCTCAGCTACTTTTACCCACACGAAAGTTTGAGAAGCACTTCAGATACAAAATCCTTTTCTTGGAATATATATACATGCTCCATTTTGTTCCAGATAGTAGTTACCTCTCTTATTTATTAGCCATGCTAATTATAAGATGTTAATCTAACTAGATATGACAACTTAGCAATTGCCTGAATTTCTGAGTCTTACTGTAACATTCATTTTAGATTGGAAAGCTGTTTGTATTTTAAAATTTCTGTTCCATATTACATTATTTTGGATCAGCTATCTACATTTTCTAGATGCCCTTTGTCTAATCAAAATTGTTTTGAACAGAAAACTATTGCTAGTCTCTGGCTTGGCAAAGCAGTGCTTTGTCTGCTCCAGTCCACTGGTTTTTCCAGTAGCCAGAGTGACTGACTTGTCTATTTCATGTATTTCTCTCATCCCTTGAAGTAATGCTGCTCTCCTCTCAAATTTTTTCTCTTCTTTACTTTTGGCATTTGAAAATATTTTTAGGGTATATTAGTGGTGTCTTAAGAGCAGAAGCAAGAAAATGGTAGTGTCATAAAAGCCACCAGAAGCACAAGGGAAAATCTTAAAACTTCCATTAAAAAAGGTCATTGGAAATTATTATGTGTTTCAGTGTATAACAAATTGAGAACTTGCCTCTCTCAAAAACTGTTTTAAGTATTCTGTTTTAGAGAATGCTTAGTTGCTCAGTCATGTCCATTCTTTGAGAACCTTTGGACTGTAGCCTACCAGGCTCCTCTGTTCATGGGATTTTTCAGGCAAGAAATATACGAGTGTGTGTGTGTGTGTGTGTGTGTGTGTGTGTGTGAAATATATATAATCCAGAGATTATAAAATCAAAATAATTTGGCTCTGCATTATCCTTATTGAACATTACATTATCCAAGCTGTTTTGCTAATGACCTTTTACTAGTTTTCTGAAGTCATCCCTGGTAAAATTTTGAGAACAACTCTAGCCTCCTGTTCCAACAACCAGAATCCCTGAATAGTTTCTTTCTCTTTCAACAGTTTCTTAGGAATTAAAACCTCTCATGTCATTCAAACATATTTTCTGTGACATTATATGATCTTTAAGCCTGCTTACCTCTTTGGACTGTGTGGCCAACAATCGTATGTTCAACTCTTAAATTACAAAGTGCAACCTAAGCTTTAGACTTCTCTGGTGACTCAGACGGTAAAGGGTCTGCCTACAATGCGGGAGACCCAGGTTTGATCCCTGGGTCAGAAAGATCCCCTGGAGAAGGAAATGGCAACCCACTCCAGTATTCTTGCCTGGAAAATCCCATGGATGGAGGAACCTGGTAGGCTACAGTGCATGGAGTCGCAAAGAGTCAGGCATGACTGAGCAACTTCACAAGCTTTCTAAAAGTCTTCATTCAAAAAATCTTAAAAAAAAAAAAACAAAAACGAGATTGCTGAAAATAAGCAAGGTGTAGAGTAAGCAGCCTTTATACTGAGTTTTTAATACAAATGTTAAAATCAAATGTATAAACAAAAAAGTGGTAACATAGAGCAAAATCTGTACAGTTTGATCCAGAAGATCTTTTGTTGTGTTTGCATCCAAAACTTGACACCTGATGGCTGAAAGTCATACAACACAGTTTTCAGCTGGACTAGCCAGCCAGCTGTTGCCAGTGTAAGCTGATCACTTAACACATGAAGTTAAGAGGCTTCTACAAAAAAAAAAAAAGAGCCAGGAAGGATAGAGAAGTGAGGATATAACATCAGTTCCACCCTTTTCTATCATGTTTTCTACCTTCTGGAGACCAGAGTGAAGTACAATGAGAAAATGATGGAATTTTACAAAATTCTTGTGAACTAGGCTTTCTAAATTACTGAAGAGTCATAAAGTTGTTATCTAAAAATTCCTCCCCCAAGAGTAATTCCTCGTAGCCATGCTTCAAAATTGGCACCCTAGCAAACAGAATGAACAGATAAAGTGAAATGTTATCTTTCCCAATCATCTCTAATGTCCTGCTATAGAGGAAAATATGAGGGAAAAGAGATGATGGCAACATAATCCACCAATGGCCTCAAAGGTCACCATGCCTGATACTGAGTGAAGTAAATGAGAGTATTCTTGCCTGGAGAATTCCATGGACAGAGTAGCCTGGTGGGCTACAGTCCATGGCATCACAGAGTGGGACATGACTGAGCGTTGGACACACACAAATCAGAGAAACAGAAACATTGTATTATATCCTTTATAGGCAGACTCTAAAAAGACATGATACAAATGAACTTATTTACAGAATAGAAACAGACTTACAAACTAAGAGAAGGAATTTACTGTTGCCAGAGTGGGGAAGGATGGAGGGAAGGGGTAGTTAGGGAGTTTGAGATGGACATGTACACACTGCTGTATTTAAAATGGATAACCAACAAGGACCTACTGTATAGCACAGAGAACTCTGCTCAATGTTACGTGGCAGCCTGGATGGGAGAGGAGTTTTAGAGAGAATGGATACATGTATATGTGTGGCCCGGTTGCTGCTGCTACCTGAAACTATAGCAACATTGTTAATTAGCTATGAAGTGAAGTGAAAGTCAGCTCAGTCCTGTTTGACTTTTGCAACCCCATGGATTGTAGCCCGCCAGGCCCCTCTGTCCATTGGGATTCTCCAAGCAAGAATACTGGTTCAGTTCAGTTCGGTTCAGTCACTCAGGTGTGTCCGACTCTTTGCGACCCCATGAATCGCAGCACACCAGTGGGTTGCTATTCCTTTCTCCAGGGGATCTTCCCGACCCAGGGATGGAACCCAGATCTCTGGCATTGCTGGCAGATTCTTTACCATCTTGAGCCACCATGGAGGCCCAAAACTCCAATATAAAATAAAAAGTTTAAAAAGAAAAGGTCACCCTGCCTCTGAGATACCCTTTCTCTTCAAAGTTTCTCTCTCAATAGCTTACTCCCACCAATCCTTCAAGACCCAATCAGCACTTTGTCACTTCCAAGAAGTAGGCTTGTATAAATGAAAGAGTACTGGACTTGAAGGCCTAGGTCCAAAATCTTGGCCTTGTTGCTTAATTATTTAATGAAAATCTCTTGTCTTCTCGGCGACTCTGTTTTCTAATCTTCAAAATAGGAATTAATACTTGCCTTACAGAATTTTCTATACTTAGTACATGGAGGGTGATGAGTAAATCTTTATTTCTTTATTTGAAGGCCTCCTCCAATTACTCCAACATACATGACTTCTGTCCCATTTCTCTGAACCCTGGCACATCATTTATAAAATTCACTTGTCTCTTAATCTACCTTCAGGACTTTGATGCTTGTAGGGCTGAGAGGTGAGTGGTTTGAAGCATATTAGCAACCCAGACCATAGGCATCTCTTAATTTTCTAGAAAGTGTGGAGCAAAAAAATCAGGATTAATTTTGTTATAGCAAAAAATAATTTTATATAAAAAATCTGAGCAACAGCTATATACTGACACTTAAGGTGGCTGTTCCTCTGCCCTCGGCCACCTTGAAGTGTTGGGTGAATGAGTGTCTAAACCACAGGTGCCTCTTGTGCGTCTTTCTGTCAGACTGATGTTTCCATAGTGAACGTAAGTGGTAGAGGAAGCTGGAGAGATGGAGGACTCGGGGAATAAGAAAGGAAGCGGTTATGAAGGCATATCACAAGCCAGAGAGGGTAAAGGCACCTCGGATGACAGACAAGGACAGTGGATCTCCTTGGCTAATTACCTTTCTCCTTCTCAAAGAGGTCTCCATTGTGCAGAAGGGAATGTAGGATTCTCAACTCCTTTCACTTAGAAAAGTGTGTGAACAAACATCCTAAGTACTGCTCTGTCTGTCTTCCATGTGCAAGTGTCCTTATGTAGCTGTTTCTCAGATTTTTTTTCCGTAAAATTATTCTTCACCGTAACAAAATGAATCCTAAGTTTTTGTTCTGCATTTCCTAGAAAGCTAAAAGAAGCCTATGATTTGAAATGATGGGGGTCAAGGTTCTTCCCTTTATGTATCTACGCCGTGACGCAAGATGTGGCCTTAGCAAGTCTCACTGCTCATGTTGCTTTTCGGCCACATTGAACCCCTCCCTTCCATGAAACACCATGCCTTTTGGATGTACTCTGGCACTGACTGCAGCACTCTTTTGTTGTTGTTTAGCCTCTAAGTCATGTCCAACTCTGTGACCATAAGGACTGTGGACTCCTAGACGCCTATGTCCATGGGATTTCCCAGGTGAGAATATTAGAGTGGGTTGCCATTTCCTACTCCAGGGTATCTTCCTGACCCAGGGATCATTAATTTCTACTCATCCTCCAAACTTTGGTGTTGAACTGAAGAACTCACTTCTGCTATGCAGCTTTCCTGGATGGGCCTGGGCTGGGCTGCAGTCCCTCCTATGAGCTCACATAGTGCCCTGGGACATCTCCCCTCTTTGTAACATTAATTGCATGAGTAATGACAGAGGATGAGCTGGGTGGATGGCATCACTGACTCAATGGACATGAGTTTGAGCAAACTCGGTGAGATGGTAAAGGACAGGGAAGCCTGGCATGCTACAGTCCATAGGGTCTCAAAGAGCTGGAAATGACTGAGCGACTGAACAACAACTATGCAAGTATCAGTCGTCTGCATCCCCTCTGCACGTTGCACTCTGGGAGGACAGATGCCGTCCTGTTCATCGTCACATCGTCACTACCTGCCCTGAGGCCAGGCACATAGAGATCCTCAAAACACATCACTGCAACAAGCAAAGGAGGGAATGATATGCATTCATTGTTATTGCCTTGAGCTTTAAAAATGTGAAGATGTACAAGACAAGTTGGCTTTTGCCTGAGTTTTTGTAGTGTGTTGATTGATTTGTTTTAGCTTTAAAATTCTAACCTAAAGTAATATGTAATCTTCACAAAGCTTGTAGGTAATTCTCTTTTGTGTGTGCATGCTAAGTCGCTTCAGTCATATCCGATTCTTTGCGACCCTATGGACCACAGCCCTCCAGGCTCCTCTGTTCATGGGATTCTCCAGGCAAGGATACTGGAGTGAGTTGCCATGCCATCCTCCAGGGGATCTTCCCGACCCAGGAATCAAACCCATGTTTCCTGTGTCTCCTGCATTGCAGGTGGATTCTTTACTGCTGAGCCACCTGGGAAACCCACTTGTCTTGTCACTTTTCCAAAAAATCTATCAGCAGGGCCATTGCAAGCCTTTGGTGTGACTTTATTTACCTACTTGTTATGGCCTACATGTCAACAGCAAGTCAGACACACAAATTTTTAACAGATCGAATCATTTCATTTTCCAGAAGGTAATGTATCCACCATTTTGATATCACTTAAGGGAGGGCCTCATTATTCTAATATTGCACTTACAGGAAGTCTCTCCTATACTGTGGAGCCTGTTTCTGGGTTTCTTAAGCTCATCCATTGCATCACAAGCTTCTTGCTTGCTTGTTTGGATTTTCAATGCTACATATGGTTCCAGGCACAGAGCTGATGCTTGAGGGAATTCTGGAATAGCAGTTTTGAGTGTTATAGGGACATACAGTCACTTCTCATTTTACTTACTTCTCACAGAAGTCTCAAGAAGATTTATCATCATTATCTTATGTATAAGGAAATGGGAATTTAGAGATGTTAGGATTCTTGCCTGAAGTCATGTTACTTGAATGGTGGTGCCAGGAGTTTAATCCAGGAGAGTCTGATCTGAGGCCACCCCTGTTTTTACCACCACACCCTGCCTTTCAGTACATGTTTGCTAAATCAGTTTAGTACTAATTTCCATAGGAGACAAATAAATAGTTGATGCATCTAGAAGGGTGAACAGAGGATATTGATAGGTTATGTAACTAAACTTTTGTCTTTAGTGTCAGTGAAATTAACCATTAAGGATAATCAGAAGTGCAATATAACCAGTATGTAGAGCTGTGAACACACCACTTTGGCAGGCAGATCTAAGAAATAGAAGAACTCTTCTTGATAAACAACATCAACTTAACTTCATGAACAGGTCTCTAAGTGAAACAAGGTGAGGCAGAGATGGCTGGTTGCCTATGCTGTCTGTACGTTTTCCTTTTCCTCCTTAGAAACACAATACTAAAGGCCACAGTTCCTAGTCTCCCTTGCAGCTAGATATGGTAAGCTTGAAATACTATGTGAGAACGTCATAAAATTGTTCTTCAAAGGAAAAAAGAGTACCCTTTTGCCTTTCCTTTTCCTGCTAACTAGGATGCAGATGTGATGGGTTGAAGTTAAGTAGCCATTTTGGATCATGAGGTGATGGGCTAAGGATGACCAGAACAGTGTGCCAGAGGAAGTCTAGGGTATGATGACCTTTGAGCTGTCATCTTGATCTGGCCTGCCAAACTCTAGATCTCCTCTATGTGAAAGCATAACAAATTTTCATTTTGTTTAAGCCAAACATGGAAGTGGAAAAAGCCAGTTTAGTGATTTCTGTCATTTGCACAAGTGTCCCTCCTCCGGTTTGTCATTCTGTTTCTGTCCGGTTTTATTTCATCTTACAATACTGCAGTTGTTTATATTTCCTAGAACCTGCACTGCATGTTTGAAACTAGCAAGCAGCAAACACCATTTCTTTGTCATAGACTGGTTATTGGTACTATCTAACAAGTTCACACTAAGTCCTTTGTAGGTGACTCTGATTAAAGGTCAGGAGACCACATGTAAGCTCTACAAATAACCTCAAGTTTTGAATTTTATGATTTAAAAGGTTAGGCCCCACCTCAGCTTTCTCTTATCTGACCACTGATCTAATACCACATCATTTTTATTTTTCCAAATGGTATATTATCCCACTTGATGGTTCACTGCAGATGTCTACTGAATTTATGCATAATAACATGTAAAACATTCTGCTGTATACAATGAGTTCACAGATGAATCATAAAGGTTTTGTTCTTTAAGAAGAAAGTAATCAGTTGATTGAATGGAGATAAACTCCGTGGGGGTACAAATAGGGAATGGATTTATTTTCTCTAACCTTCAAACATTTCCCTGGTGGTCCAGTGGCTAAGACTTTGTGCTCCCAGTGCAGGGAGCCTGGGTTTTGATCCCTGGCCGGGGAACTAAAATCCACAAGCTACAACTAAGACTCAGTGCAGCTAAATAAACAAAGAAATAACCTTCAAACATGGATTTTCTCATTACAAATAACTTCAGATAGTCCCTATAGTTTTTTAGTCACTTAGGGTATTTAAGGCTTACTTTCAGGTATTAAAAGACAATACAGTTTAGTCTAACTTAAAACCTTACATCTAATTCTCTAACCCAGTTGCATCTAATCTCACATGTAATTCACAGTTTCCCATGGCCTACCCCACTCCCAGCCCAGACCTGATCCAAGGCTCAGGCATCCACAGTGGGCATGAGCCGTGAGGTGTGATCTTTTTATCACTCTGTCTTTACTCTCTACCCATTAAGTACAGAGTAATCTCAGCCCATTCTAATCTCTGTCCTTGTTTCCTGCCATGTGCCCTCTTCAGGCCCATTGGCCTCCTTTCCATCCCTATTAAACATGTTTCTGCCAAGGGCCTCTGAGTTTCCTGTTTCTCTGCTTCACTCTTCCCCCAGCCATCTGCATGGCTTGCTCCACGACTCTCAGGCCTTTTCTCAAATGTCTGCTTATCAGTGAGGCGGCCCTGACTCCTCTATCCCACACCTATCACTTCCCTACTCTGCTTTGCATTTCTCATCTCACCATCTGATAAATTCCACTTCCACTGGGAAGTGAGGTGCCTGTCTCTTCTCCTGCAGACACCTCCCATCTTTATGAGGCAGGGCAGGAGATCGAGTACCTGTCTCTGAGTATGAGAAGAGGAGGAAGAAAAGCCAGAACACTGTCTCCTTTGAATTTCTGTTCTCCTTGACTTTCTTCAACCAACTTTCACAATTTGGTCTTGTCATTTAGAAGCTGGAAGTGAGAGTTCCCTAGATACTGGATCGATCTGTCTTTTTTTACTGAGTCTGCATGGATGTGGCAGGCACTCTCTTTGGAATGCAGCGGCAGTTGTCTCATTATTCTCAGCTTTGGGGCTTCAGCTCAAGTACAGAGATGAAAAGTAAAACTTCATTCAATGTGCTGTTAACTAAAACCTTCTCACAATCTAATGTGTAGTGATTGCCACAAAGAGAACGTTTGAATTTGAGGTAATCATTGTGATATGAGTAGATGCCTCCATGGATTCAGGATGTTCGATTTTTTGGAAATAGGAACCTAGGTGTTTGCACATTTTGGAAGCAATTAAAACTGGTTATACAGTGAGATTGCCCCTGGATCCAGCCCTGCCTGGACTTTTTATATGAGTCAGTTATTTTCCTTTTTTTTCCTCTTAAGCCAGGTGACTTGGCTTTTCATCACTTGCCACCCAGCAGTCCTGGCTGTCACCATGCCATCTCTTGCCTTAAACTGCTGCCTGTGTGTTGTCATCAGAGTCGCTACACTCCTGGCATATTTTCTCAAGCTGCACTTTTCCTTTTCCCAGGGACTACTGATAATTGAAAGGATTTATTAAGGTCCCACTCTGGGATTCTCCTGGTCTCTGAACACAATAGAAGAAATATTGTCAGTAACTATTTTGACAAATCCAGTAATGTTATGTTTGGATGCATAGTTGTGTTTGCAATTCTGAATGCTATTGCTCTACATATGGCTGAAGAAAATATTTTCTTATTGATTTTCCATAATAATCCAACATAGTAGGCTCGTATTCTTTGTAATTATCATTTGCATTAGTTAGTCTTTAGGTGAAGTATTCAAACATCTTTAAGTTATTAATCTTTTGTATTCAAATGTTATATGAGGGCTTCCCTGGGGGCTCAATGGTAAAGAATCCACCTGTAATGCAGGAGATGTAGGTTCTATCCCTGGGTCAGGAAGATCCCCTAAAAAAGGAAATGTCAACCCACTTCAGTATTCTTGCCTGCGAAATCCCATGGGTGGAGAAGCTACAGACCATGGAGTCACAAAAGAGTTGGACACAACTTAGTATCTAAACAACAATGAGTTATATACCTAACTCCAAAGGTACTAAAATCCATTAAGGAACCTAAAGTCCTTTAACATTCATTCATTCTCCCTAGTGCCAGAGACATATTCCTCTAATAAAGAGACTTATAAAGTAATATATAACACAGTCAATGTGGTTTACATCTTTGAGAAGTTTTAGCAGTGCTACTGTTGGGAGAATTAATTTTCTGAAAGAAATCTGAAATTATTCAGAGTGTGAGAAAATCAGGGTGTGATTTTATACACCCACCAAAGTTCTAACTTTAATTTCCTGTTCCTGGTATGAAAATAAAATGTTTATGAGAAGAAATACCAAAAATTTAGAGGGAATTTGAAATCAAATTTGTCGTAGATTCACCCAAAAGAAAGAACTTTGAGCTCCAGATAACATAAACTACTATACAGGGTTTGGTTATGCTTCCTTCTTCTGATAGGGATGTGGAAACAATAGATTCCTAAAAAAGAAAAAAAAAAGGAAAATACTAGGGGGTAGGATTGGTAAAATAAGACCCAGTACCTTTTTACTGTAAAAGAAAAGCTGATCTCAAATTCTTATGTCTGCTTGTTTATAAATTAATTCATTACACAAATGTTTATTACAAGTTTACTACATACCAGACGCTATGGTGAGTTTTCATCCTACAAGTTCAGTTCAGTTCAGTCGATCAGTCGTGTCCAGCTCTTTGCGACCCCATGAATTGCAGCACGCCAGGCCTCCCTGTCCATCACCAGCTCCCGGAGTTCACTCAGACTCACGTCCATTGAGTCGGTGATGCCCTCCAGCCATCTCATCCTCTGTCGTCCCCTTCTCCTCCTGCCCCCAATCCCTCCCAGCATCAGAGTCTTTTCCAATGAGTCAACTCTTCGCCTCAGGTGTCCAAAGTACTGGAGTTTCAGCTTTAGCATCATTCCTTCCAAAGAACACCCAGAGCTGATCTCCTTTAGGATGGACTGGTTGGATCTCCTTGCAGTCAAAGGGACTCTCAAGAGTCTTCTCCAACACCACAGTTCAAAAGCATCAATTCTTTGGCACTCAGCTTTCTTTACAGTCCAACTCTCACATCCATACATGACCACTGGAAAAACCATAGCCTTGACTAGATGGACCTTTGTTGGCAAAGTAATGTCTCTGCTTTTGAATATGCTATCTAGGTTGCAAGTTAGACAGATCATGAAATAGATGACGACAGTCATCTGTGATGATGGTGAGGGAATGAGGGAGTTCCTGTGGGACTCTGGAATAAGAGCAGGTGAGCCGGTGAAGGCAGTGACCAGAGAAACCTCATGAGATATAGTTTGACCTGAGACTTGAAGCCTGAGTATGAGTATACCTGGTGGCTAGGGAAGGGTGTTTTAGAAAACACATGCAAACTAAAGTGTGTCTGAGGATTCCCAGGTAGGTTATGATGGAGGGTGTGTAAGATGGGAGAGGCCTGAACAATGAAACAAAGGTGGATGTCTTGTTATTCTTTAGGGTTTGGAATTGTCTTAAAGGCCCTGGGGAGTGGCCAAGGGATGTTAATCTAGGGAGGAACATTACCATGTTTGCATTTTAAAAGGCTTTGTGGAGGGTTTTCCTAAGGAGAAAGCTAATGAGCTCCCCATACCTACAAGAGAGAGAATAAGAGGGGGAAAGAGTTCGATCAGACAGAGAACTTGACCCTGCAGATGATTAGACAGATGTTGTGAAGACCTGAAGATCTTTTATAAAGCATGGTCATCTTTCACATTTTATTTTTTAGTTTTTACATTTTTTATGTATATGTTTTTGGCCACACTGCACAGCATGTGGGATCTTAGTTCCCCAGCCAAGGTGGGAACCTGTGCCCCTGGCAGTGGAAGCAGAGTCTTAACCACTGAATTCTCTACATTTTAAAATGTGTCTGGTTGAGGCAAGATGTTAGATATGCTGAGATTTCCTAAAATATGTTCTTTAGAAGAGTTGCTGATAGATGTTTCATGAACAGAAAACAGAATTTTAGTGCTTTCCGAAAGTTTGGCTTGGTCACACTTGAAGAGGCCTATCTAATTACTGTGGGACTTTTACAGCTTTTAACATGCTATGCCTTGTGTCTTTGACTGGGACTTGGATTCAGGGTTTCCAAACTTTATTGATCACAGGACCTCTATGATCTTCTCTTCCAAAGAGCACACTTGGTAAAATACTGAACCAGATACATTTGATTCTGTTACTAAGATTTTCCCCTGAGGTTCTGAAATCTTAAAAAGTATTTAAGACCTGGAATTACTTTTCCAGAGTGTTTATCCATTACAAATGAGTGATCTTACAGTTGTCAAGCAAGTCTGTCAAAATTGAATAATAACTAGTCAATGACTACTTTTTAGATTTCTTATTTTATGATATAATTGGATAAAATATGAACATAACTAGAATCCTAAGGGCCAACTTAGACAATTCAGGAAACCAAAAATATACTCATTTCAAATAATTAAAAGAAGATAGGGGATAAGCTGTCCCTTATCCCTCTATATGAAGATATTCTCTGATAATTTAAAACTCAGAAAGGGAGTTAGAATTCTAATGTGCAGTTTAAACAAAGAGAGATGGAATTTTGGAGTCATCTACAGAATGATGGGCTTCCCTGGTGGCTCTGTGGTAAAAGAATCCACCTGCAATGCAGGAGACACGAGTTCGTTCCCTGAGTCGAGAAGATTCTCTGTAGAAGGAAAAGGCAACCCACTCGTTTTCTTGCCTGGGAGGAGCCTCGTGGGCTCTAGTCTGAGGGATTGCAAAGGAATTGGACATGACTTAGGGACTAAATAACAACAACAACAGAACGTTTCCATTGGGAATGTGACATTAGGTTGGCAGGCATGAGATTAGGGATATTCAAAAATACGTCTGAAAAATAGATATTCTAGTGATTTAATCTAACCCTTGAATTGCAAATAGACTTTAACTTAGATGTCAATTCCAATTAGTTGCAGTGTTGTTTGAAGTGTTAGGTTCTGAAGAGTTGAGAGTCTCCATGTAGTTGGATAAACATGGTGACTGATGAGCAGTATATGCCTTGTGTGGGGAAAGAGAGAGTGAGGCTCCCCATCCTTGCAGTTGCCATTCCCCTTTGAAGTCATACTTGGAGGTGTTAGGTAGGTAGAATAGAGAAAAGAAGTCCAAAATGGCGGTGGCTAAAAGACAAGGAAGGTCTGAGGACCACAGTGAAGACTTCAGGCAGAACAAACAGAACAAACAGCACTCCTGGCTAAGCCCAATTTGCATAGGGCAGGCCCAGGTGGAGGAAAAAAACATATAAAAGGAGGAGCCAAAGCACTTTCTCATGGACTCTCTCTCCCGTGTGCGTGCGCTCCTTTCTCTCTCTCTCTCTCTCTCTCTCTATCACTCTCACTCTCCTGCTATCTTCTAAATAAAAATGGAGCTGTAACACTGATTTGCCTAAGAGCTGTAGCACGGTTTGTCCAAGACCCAAGACCTGTGACGCGCCGAGGGCTTTAATGTCCGTCGCTCCAAATCTTTGTTGTGATGAGACAAAGAACCGAGGAACATACACTCGCATGACAGAGGTATGTAAGTCATAAAGTGTTCTGGTGAGGTGGATTGGGTAAGAAACAACTATTTGAGACATTTAGGTTATTTAAAAATGATTTAGAAGATCTTGTCAGGTCCCTCAAAATGAACTCTACCTAGGTTAGAAAAGAGAACTTTGCGGAAATGCAGTACAACAATGGACCCCCGTAGAAAGGAGTCCTTGACAAGGAAGTTCAAATCTCTTTCAGCACATAAAGTGTAAGGACTCAAATTTAGTATAGTGTCAATATGAGAATTTCTGTTGGAGCCTACATGATTAGTCTTTTCTGTGAGTACATTGAGTTCATATTCATTATTATCTTTTGCCAAGCAAGACTAAATCCGTCACAAAATTCTCAATATAAAGAACTTTCTTTCCTTTAGCAAATGAGACCTCTGTTTTCCATAGGGATCCCAGAGTCCCTGCAATGGACAACACTGTCAAAAGGAAGGAGACTTCCCTGGGAATAGATAGGGAAAACAGTAGTATGTCCTTGTTGATTGTGCAGTCCCGGCAAATCCTGGCCCAGTCTCCCATGGTGGGGGGCCCTCGGCCTGTTGGCGGACAAGCTGCCGCCCAAGTAGAGTGACGCACCCCGTGAGTCAGGGCCACTTGCAACTTCACACCCGGCTTCCTGCCCAAATCCCTGCCGATTCTGTTTCTTAGCCAAATGACATCAAGAACAACTTGAGGAAAATATAAAGAAAGTTATGCCCTTTTGAGACAGTTTATTTCCAATAGTGTCTAGCCTGTGGCTTAAATTCTGGACTTGAAATTAGGAAAACAGAGTAGAGATTAGACAAAGTCAGAAATGGAAATTTCTCTGTGCCATTCCCATCGTGAACAGGCACTGCCGCAGAACTCTGATGATTCAGTTTCCCTGGGTCTCAGTGTCCTCATATTCTCAATTGGGATGAGAAGAAGCCTGGAGGTGGAGACAGTGAAGAAAGCAATTTTCATATTTCATAAATTCTAGATAATTTATCTAAAGAGTTCCCTGCTTTCTCCAGACAACAGCCAATCCCATCATGAGATCAGCAGTGAGATGACCCCACAAACTGGATGGAATAGAGGGAACCCCCACTACCCCACCCCTCCCAGCTGCTGCAGGAAATCTCCAAGGTTTGTCAAACAAGTGATTTGAAACTTCTGTGATCTCTCTGGCTACATTATGGTTTCAGATATTGCCAGTGCCTGTGGCTCTTGAGATGGGTATCATCATGAGTTGGTACCTCATTCCGCACTGTATCATAGTCCACTTTACAACACTGCCCACAGAGGTCTGGATCATGTGGCCCCAGGTGACTATTTACTGGTGCTACTGCAGGTGTCCTTTCCCTAGGAATAGACAGACATTTCTGAGAATCAGGCTGTAAACAATCCAATTGCATTCAAAGTCACCTTTTTCCTTCGGAAGACTTGTGTACAGGGTTGTGTATAGACTGGCATAGGCTTCCCAGGTGGCTCAGTGGTAAAAATCCTCATGCCAATGACTTGGGTTCGATCCCTGGGTTGGGAAGATCCCCTGGAGAAAGGAATGGCAACCCACTCCAGTATTCTTGCCTGGAAGATTCCATGGACAGAGGAGCCTGGTGGGCTACAGTCCATGGGGTCGCAGAGTTGGACACGACTGAGTGAGTGAGCACACACTTGCACATAGATTGGCATAGCACTTCTTTTGTGATTGTTGTTGTTCAGTCGCTAAGTCATGTCTGACTCTTTGGAAAACTCAGCAGTAGCCACAGGACTGCAAAAGATAATTTTCATTCCAATCCCAAAGAAAGGCAATGCTAAAGAATGTTCAAACTCTCATACAAAATCAGGCTACTTTGGTCAGATATTGTTCATTATAAGGTGAGAGAACAAAATATCTGACCAAAGTAGCCTGACTTTTTTTGTCAAGAGAAGGCTGACTTCATTTTTATTTTTTGTTGCAATGAAGGGGGCGTCCCAGGTGGCACTAGTGGTAAGGAACCTCCTTGCCAAGACAGGAAACATAAGAGATGTGGGTTCAATCCCTGGGTCAGGAAGATCCCCTGGAGAAGGAAATGGCAACCCACTCCAGTACTCTTGCCTGGAAAATCCCATGGGGTCGCAAAGAGTTGGACATGACTGAAGCAACTTAGCACATTGCAATTAAGTGTGGTTAAATGCATGTCTGTGCAATGTGACTCCTTAATTCAAGTTGAGGTTAAGTCGAGAGAGAAGGCTTGGAGCCTTCTAGTGTCTTTCTTCCCTTTGTTCTGTCTCTCCAGAAATCTGTGGACCACAGGTGTTTACCCCTGGAGCAGACACACCAAGGTTATATGCCCAGTGAAGCCTTGCTTTCAATTTCTTTTGTAAAGTGGTTGAAGGGTCTCTGGTTGGGAAAGAGAATGTGGGAAAACAACCGACAACCAAGGGCCAGGCCGCTGCAGCGTTCTCTTCAGTAAACCGGGGTTTTAAGAGGACACGTGGGAGCTCAGGATTTGAACACTGATTCTGTTCAAACAATCCCTGTCTAGGAACCCCTCTAAAGTCTTTATACGTGTACCGATACGTACACACACACACAATTACGTGATGGGCACCCTGGTTGAAGACCACTGCCTTAACTCCCCATATTCACCCCAACTGGAAAATCTGGTTGCTCTTCTAAACTGAGTACTGCAAGTTTGTTGACTGTTTGCAATGTACTGGTCAACTTAGTTACCAAAGTTTATCTTCCTGAAAACCTTGCCATGGGTAATTAATTGTGCTATCCAAAGTCACCTAGCAAAAGACTCAGGAACCAGACTGAGCTTCTCTTCGTGCTTCCTTCCTCCCCCAACTGCCCTGAAGTCATTCTTATTAAACGAGACTTGGTCAGCTGAGTATTTGAATTAAGGGAAGGATTAAAAAGGAATCCTCGACCTCTGTAGACTATTTCTGATCAAAGTCCTCATATTCCACCAGCCCCCAGGTAATGTCTGGTCACCTGGTTTTGCCTTCAGCAAGAATCCTGTTTGGCCAGAACCCATTATATTTGCTCTTAGTAGTTTTTCATTCACCAATCCTCCCCCGCCCCCACCCCCACCCCCACTCTGTTCCTTAGCTTTTCCTTGTGATTCGAGCCCATCTCCCCTACTTAAAAAAAAAAAAACTTT
Organism: Bos javanicus; assembly: GCF_032452875.1. Classification (NCBI taxonomy): domain Eukaryota; kingdom Metazoa; phylum Chordata; class Mammalia; order Artiodactyla; family Bovidae; genus Bos; species Bos javanicus. The sequence goes on from NC_083883.1 coordinate 67,045,705, forward strand.
AATTTTTTAGTAGTAGCCCTCCTTGAATAAAGTCTTCTTTACTGTCTTTAAAGAGGGTCAAGAATAACTTTTAACACTTCAGTAGGGCTTTAGATAACCTTTTGAAGCAGTCTGATTTACTTAGAGAATTCTACATAATAATATGGGCTGGTAAAGAGCCCTCCTGCCAGTGCAGGAGACACAAGAGACATGAGTTCGATCCCTGGGTCAGGAAGATCCTCTGGAGAAGAAAATGTATTAATTAGATATTATAATTCGTAAAAAAATGACTTGTTAATTCATAGAACAGGTTTCTAAGGTCTTTTTGAAATTTACCAAGTAGTAATATAAAAGATTCAACAGCTCTTAGTTTTTATTGAAAAAAAAGATAAACTATCTCCAAATTACTCCTAAATATTATAAAAATAATTTCCCTTTAAAAATAACTGGCCAAGAATCCAGAAGAAGCTCTTTCCCCCCCCAGACTTTAAATTTTTTATTTTGTATTGGAGTATAGTCAATTAACAATGTTGTGGTAGGTTTAGGTGAACAGGGAAGGGACTCAGCCACACATATGTGTATCCATTCTCCACTAAACCCCCCTCCCATCCAGGTGGCACATAACATTGAGCAGAGTTCCATGTACTATACAATAGGTCCTTGTTGGTTGTCCATTTTAAATATCACACTGTGTACATGTCCATCCCAAACTCCCTAACTGTCGCTTCCCCTACCCCACAGCAACCATAAGTTTGTTTTCCAAATCTGCGAGTCTTTTCTGTTTTGTAAGTTTGTTTGTATCATTTCTTTTTAGATTCCGCATGTAAGGGATGTCATACGATATTTCTCCTCTGCCTGACTTCACTCAGTACCACACCTCGAGAGGTCCATCCATGTTGCTGCAAATGGCATTATTTCATTCTTTTTAATGGCTGAGTAATAGCCTGTTGTGTATATGTACCACATCTTCCTTTCCATTTGCCTGTCGCTGGGCGTGTAGGTTGCTTCTGTGTCTCGGCTGTTGTAAACAGTGCTGCGGTGAATGTTGGAGTGCATGTATCCTTTTGGATCATGTTTCAGAAAAACCTTTCAGACTCTCCCTACTTTTTGCTTTTATTTTCTCTTTTATCAGTTATTTTATTTGCTTAACTTTGGCCGTAAGAAATCTGTTTTTACTTTGAAATTAAAGACACTCATTTTTGTCTTTGAATTTTTTAACAATATAGTTATGTAGAAGTATAGCTTATTTTTGATGTCTCAGGCTAACTTGACAATTTATAGTTTTTTGTTAATTAACAATGATTAGTTTTACTGCCTCTATCCTGTTGGATACAAAAGCAATAGTACCTAATTATAGTCTAGTTTCCCCCTTTTAAAATTCTTGTTTATTTTTTTTCTAACCAAAAATTGAGATATAACTCACATAGGCAAAACCATTTTAAAGTGTACAATCAGTAGCTTTTGGCACACTAACTTTCTTTTAAGATAGCCACCGCTTTTTTTCTTTTTAGTTTTTTTGGCCACACTGAGCAGCACATTGGATTTTAGTTCCCGGACCAGGGATCAAACCCACATCCCCTGTGCTGGAAGCACAGAAGTCTTAACTATTGGACCACCAGGGAAGTCCAGGGTCACCTGTTTAAAGCACAGACTTCTACCCTGGTTCTTCCAGTTTACATATGAATGGCTTTTCTGTTCTTGAAGCACAGAGCCCAGCATGGTGCCAGGCAATTTACTGGTCCTCAACAGACATTTGTTGAGTGAATAAAAGAACTGAAATGTCTGCCTTTGGTTACTGAGCTACTCTTGAGCAAGCTCAGAAATTTAAAGCATTGAAAGATTTCAACATCCCCTTGAACATAATGATTCGCTGCCGTCGATTCTTCATCTTGACCCCTTTTTGTGAACCCCGCTGGCAAACAGAGTACAGACAAAGGTTACTACCCTCACTAAAGTTACATGCAAATCTGGGTGTTGAAAATGTCCATAGTAAAATGGTGGCTGTCACTCACATTTCTTTAGTCATATTTCTGTTACATACCTCTTTACAGGTTTAAAAAATTTTCTTTGCCATTATAGATGTATCTCATCATGGAACTTGGGCCTGCAAAACACCAAGCAGCTTTCAGCGTGGAGTCTGCCAATCCACTTTGAGAGTGTGTATGTGTGTATGCAACTGCTTGCTCCTTCCTCTCCCAGGACCCCTCCCGGAAGTCAGAGCCTGTGGACAATGGGGTCTTCAGTGTTTGCTGAAGACAGATCAAAGCCATGGAATTCAGTTTATAGTGTATAATGGATGAGGCAGACAGGTGCCCTGAAAGAAGAAAATATTTTGTGTTTTGAAATAGTTTCGAAGTGTTGGATTTATTTTTATTTTGTTTTCATTGGTTTATTTTTAAAAGCCAAATCATGAGTCTATATGGAAAATGTGTGTGGTTTAAAAAACACTTCCTGAAAGAAATCAGCAATAGGGACTTTCAGTTTTCATTTTCATGTCAAGTTCAACACAGTAAACATGTTCTATTGAAGCGAAGATGCACATAGAGCTTTCTTCCCACAATTACGTCCCTTTAGGACAGCCTGGCTCAGCGTTAAGGAATCTGCCGGGAGATGTGGGCTCGATCCTTAGGTTGGGAAGGTCCCCTGGAGAAGGAAAAGGCAACCCACTCCAGTATTATTGCCTGGGAAATCCCATAAACTGAGGAGCCTGGCAGACTACAGTACATGGGGTTGCTAAGAGTTGGACACTGAGCAGCTGAGCACATACATGGCACAGCTGGGTGTTAGCTCTTAACTCCCTCTCTAGGGGTAAGTGTTCTATGAGATCCTGCAGCACCTAGCCGAGTCACAGCAGAAGGTGGGACCCTCATGAATTAGAGCACACAGGTACATATCCTGACCCTGAGGGAGGAGTACCTCTATAGGAAATCGTTAAAGCTTCTAATTAATTCAAATTAATTGATTTAATTTTACAGTTTAAAAATTGCATTTATAATCCACCTGCCAATGCAGGAGATACAGGAGACCCAGATTTGATTTCTGGGTCCAGAAGATCCCCTGGAGGAGGAAATGGCAACCCAGTCCAGTATTCCTGCCTGGGAAATCCCATGGACAGAGGAACCTGGTGGTCCATGGGGTCGCAAAAGAGTTGGACACAATTTAGTGACCAAGCACACATACTAATCAAGCAAAGAATCCTTTGTGAAACACTGATTTTCGGGCTACCTCACCTCTTGCCTCTTGGATTGTTGTCATTGTATCCTAACTGGTGTATCTACCTCTGTTCTCAGGGTGCTTGAATACAAATTAGAATGGCCAGATAAAATACAGAGTGCCAAGTTAAATGTGAATTCCAGACAAATGGAAGGAATTCTTAGTCTAGGTTCGTCCCCAAATATTTGGTACATTTTGCCTCCAAATATTACATGGGATGACTGTAACATATGATGGAATGACATCATGAAATCTTTTAAAAATTCTATTAGTACTGACTGTGGCATATGATGCAATGATTTAAAATGAAATCTTTTAAAAATTCTTTCCATCTGTCAGTGCTGACTGCTTCAGATCTCAGCACCCAGCCTCATCATGTGCTCTTCCCTGCTTTATATTAATTTATTTTGCATATTTATTTTCCTTATTATCTATATCTTTCCACTAGGAGGCAAGGCTTTTGGTGATAGGGAATTTTTTCACAACTAAGTTCCCAGCATCTACAATAGTGCTTGGTAGGTGCTCAACACATTTATTTGCTGACTAAATGAAAAAGTGAAAGTGTTTGTCACTCAGTTGTGTCTGGCTCTTTGTGACCCCATGGACTGTAGCCCACCAGGCTCCTCTGTCCATTCTCCAGGCAAGAATATTAGAGAGGGTTTCCATTCCCTTCTCCAGGGGATCTTCCCAACCCAGGGATCCAACCCCAGGTCTCCTACATTGTAGGAAGATTCTTTACTGTCTGAGCCACCAGGAAATCCCATATATCCTGTATATCCACATTCACACCCCATTGTCTTCTTACAGGAGAAGATGCACATTCTGTTCATCAGTGTACCAACCGTATTACCTGGAGCACAATAGAGATTCAAAAAGTGATTTTTGAATCACTTCAAAAGTGATAGCAATGGAGAAGGAATAATGTGTATTGCTTTAAAATTGATTTTGTTTGTATTCATCAAGTTTATAACCCTGACATTACCATTCTATACAAGAAAAATGACCATTGTATTCACTTGTTTACTGGAACAAATGTTAGGCTTACATTGTTTGCAAACACTAAAAAATTGGAGGGGCCTGTTATGTGGGAGCATTGTGGGAAAAGAATTTTGTTGGTTTCAGAGTAGTGACTTTGCTGCACACAGTCCGCCTTTTTGCTTTCATCATAATCAGATAGAAGGTTGGCGCACAGTACCTGATTGAAAACCTTTAGGACCAGCTATATTCAAGATTCAGACTTTCCATCCCAGGTTTTATTAATAGAAGGTAGAATGTGCTTCCTTACTGATTACATACTCAGCAGACTCAGGCAGACTTGACCAACCATGTCAATACTTCTGCAGAGAGATGTCTGGATAGTCATGCGGGGTAGGAGACAGACAATGAACAGCCCACATAGGTTCTGTTCAGGTTTCTCTACAAAAATGACTTTGATGCCAAAAGCATGGAAAAAGTTGGTGTTTTTCTGCCTTGGAGGTGTTATTATTGCTGGATGGTAATTCTCATGTTTGTATGACCCCAAGGACTGCTGGCTTCAGGAAAGTTCCCCTTTCTGTTCTGAGTTCCAACTTCAGTGATAGAACAAATGATGCATGCTTCTAATTGAATGGCAATTCAGTGTCACCCAGTAAACCAGTCATTTAATTTTGAATGATTTAATCTATATTGTTGTTTAGTTGTTAAGCTGTGTCTGACTCTTTTGCAACTCCGTGGACTGTATTCTGCTGGGCTCCTCTGTCCATGGGATTTTCCAGGCAAGAATACTGGATTGGGTTGCCATTTCCTCCTCCAGGGGATCTTTCTGACCCAGGGATCAAACCTGTGTCTTCTGCATGGGCAGATGGATTCTTTACCACAGAGCCACCAGGGAAGATGATTTATTCTATAAATACAAATAATTCAAGCAAATAGATGCAATAAAGAAAATGTCCTTTTATATTCAATATCCTAGAAACATGGCTAAAGAACATGGTTACATCATTAGTTGTTCAGAAATCAGGGTTTTCATTTAGTTGCTTCTAATTTGAAATCCTTAAGGCAGAGATTCTTAAAGTTTAGTGTTCAGGCTCTATAGCAGGAGTCGGCAAATTTTTTCCATAAAGGGTCAGATAGTAGTAGATACTTTCGACTTTGTGCGTTGCATATCTTCTCTGTATGTGAGTGTGTTATTTTTCATACCTCTGCCCCACCAACTCCATTTTCTGCCCAGAGAAAACTGCCTGACCCTGAAATTGTCAACACGTTAGGATAAAACTGTCAAAGAAAAATCCTGTTGTCATTTGAATTTATAAAATGTTTTGTAGGAGTTACCCTTGATCACACAACCACTTTTCTCACTTTCATGGATGATAATGAAATCATTTGTTGCTGGTGAGAAAACAGCTTCTCAACGTAAAGGCACTCCTTGAAAGAGGTTCATCTCCAGAGGGAGATGGCCCGCATGAAGACAGTGCGGGCAGCGAGGGGCTGGGTGATGTCAAGCCTGCCTCCTGCGTTCCAGATGACTTTCTCTAGGACACTGTTTAGGTATCCTCTGTTGGACCCAAAACATCTAACTAAACAAACAAAATTCTGATTTTTTTTCACTTATTAAAAGTTAACTGCTAGCTTGGGATATTTGTGTTAAAGGGAAGTTTTAAAAATAAAAAATATTTCCGTTAAAGAAGTTAAATGTTACTCAGGAACAATAGCTAACATTGTTCCATCTGCTGTTTTAAAGCACTTTACATCAGTTCTTTAGGGTAATCCTCACCACAACCCTGTAAAACACGCATTGTTAGAAAACTAAGTCTTAGAGCAAATGACTTGACCAAGGTTGCCTAGATAGTGTCAGAACTGAGCTTCTAACCCAGGTCTACAAAGTCAGCCTTATACTCTAGAATGTTATAGATATGGCCTTGTAAATATATCTAAAATTTTTTGTGTGAGAAGAGCAAAGTCCTGCTGCTTATGCCTTGATGTCTTTTTTCTTTTTATATTAATTTTAATTGGAGTATAATTGCTTTACAGTGTTTTGTTAGTTTCTACTACAGCAAAAGCCTTGATGTCTTTTGTAGATCATTTTATGAGAAAAACTTAAGAATTGGTTTTGCATGTAGTGCAATTGATGCCATTCATTTTGTCTAAGGAATGATGGATGACATAACTTTTTCTTTTTTTAGGGACACTGGCTCTTTTCTTTATAGCATAATCTTCTAGCAGATTTTTGCTGACTTTTCTCACATGTGGTTTTTAAAAAATTAACTTGAATTTTGTCACAAAGGTGCTTTTTCTAAGAGAAAGTTAAAACCCTTCTGATCATTTTTCCCATCCTAAGCCTTTAAGACAGTTGTAAGAAGGTTTGAAGCTTCTTTAATATGCATGAAAGGCAGTAAGGAAGTAGAAAGGGAAGGGAAGTCACTCAGTCGTGTCCGACTCTTTGTGACCCCATGGACTGTAGCTTAACAGGCTCCTCTGCCCATGGGATTTTCCAGGCAAGAGTACTGGAGTGGGTTGCCATTCCCTTCTCCAGAAGGAAATAGAAAATAGTTGTTAATTTAGTACCTATGGTATGACTAGTAGTCTTTTCTCAGTCCCAGGTGGCACTAGTGATAAAAAACCCACCTGCCAATGCAGGAGAGGTTAAAAGACTTGGGTTTGATCACTGGGTCAGGAAGATCCCCGGGAGGAGGGCACGGCAACACATTCCAGTGTTCCTACCTGGAGAACCCCATGGACATGCGCCTGGGGGGGTGGCCATGGAGTCACAAGACTCCATGACTGAAGCGACTTAGCAAAGGCTTTACATTTCTTATTCTCTAGGTTTTCTGTATCTAAAGTAGAGAAGACACATTAGTCCTAATTATTTTAAGCTCATTGAAATCTTTGAGAGTCTGTATTTTATCATTAGTGCATGGGCTAAAGCCTATTTTTCTCATTCTAGAACTAAAGACTGGCTGACCCTAGAATAGAAAAGTAATAAACATCCCTATGGAGACTTTCCCCTGGGAGAGGAGGTAAGAGGCTACATCATAAAGGTAATACAGTAATAAATACCCTGTTGGAGAAAGTGATGAAAGAGAAAGAAAGATCAGCTCTGTTCCTTTTGCCTTTTTTGCCTAATACAGGGGACTCCAGGTATCAAACCCAGCAGAAGGTATTCTCTAGCCAGACCTCCTTTTGCAGAGACAAATGGCTTAAGTTTTGCTGCTGATTTCTACTTCTTGATTTATCAATTCTGGGCAATATGTTCTGACTTCTTGCTGTAAAGGATGAGAAGAATTCTTGTAGAAACTTCTATCTAAATTAATGTGTTTTGTCTCCTGATATTTGTAACTTCTAGTATTATATTCAGTTTTAGTGGTTGCCTTTAATGACTAGACAATATAGTTGACTTCTGTTTTCAGACTGGCTTTTAGATGTACCTGTTGACTGCTTTCCTAGGAAAGTTGAGGAAATTAGCAAAGGTATTCATTTTCTACTTTTTCCCTCCAAATTTTCCTTAGTTACATTTTTATTTTTATATGGCTGTGGTTTACATTAATAACATGTTTCATTGTCTGCTGGCATGTCTATCAGCTCCTGATTACCCTCAGGATAAAGTCCAAATTCTGTCCTATAGTGAATAAAGTCTTTACTCACCTGGCCCCCATCCTATCTCATCTGAGTACAGGAGTTCTCACCATCCTCAAGGCAACATAGGTTTTTATATCTCTGGGACTTTGCACATGTTATTGACTCTAACTTGGAAACTCCAACTGCTTTTCTTTCTGACAAATTTCTGCTCATGCTTCAAGACCCAGCTCCCATGGACCCTTTCTTAGAAGCCTTCCTGCTTCCCATTTTCTGGAGTGGTCAATCCTATGGGTCTCTGTAGCTCTCTTCAGCCCCATTCCAGCACTTTGATATTAATCTGTGATTTTGGGTTCATGCATCTGCTTTCTCTTCTTGAATATATGAACGTTAGTTTTGTGTATTCCATTTCTATGTCTCTGGTATCCAGGGTGGTTTTCTCACACAGAATGAATTAATACACAGAAAAGAAAAAGGTTTAACCCTAAAACAAATACATTTGGGATATTTCTGCTTTCCTAAATCAGTTTTGGAAGAAGGCAATGGCACCCCACTCCAGTACTCTTGCCTGGAAAATCCCATGGACTGAGGAACCTGGTGGGCTGCAGTCCATGAGGTCGCTAAGAGTCAGGCATGACTGAGAGACTTCACTTTCACTTTCATGCATTGGAGAAGGAAATGGCAACCCACTCCAGTGTTCTTGCCTGGAGAATCCCAGGGACAGGGGAGCCTGCTGGGCTGCCGTCTATGGGGTTGCGCAGAGTCGGACATGACTGGAGTGACTTAGCAAATCAGTTTTATTCAGCAAAGTGGTCCTTTCCTGATCTGGTTTGTATTTTTCCTTATTTGAAAATCTTATCTACCTCCCTGGAGTGGGAATAATTGAAGGAGAAAATAATTTCTGCCTGTATTGCTGATAAATACTGATCTTTGCTACACTGAGTTCAAAAGTGAGGAAGGACAAGAGAAACATGCATCAGAACATGGCTTTTCATCAGCATATACCATTTTAGAAATTGAATGGCAGAACAGAGGGAGGGTAATATTACTTTGAAAGAGTGTTTATTATCAAGGGCTGTAAATAAAAATAATTTGTCTTTCATCCTTACTTTTTTTTTCTTATATTAATACTAAGTCAAGTGAAAAAAATCATTAAATGTACATATGAGAAGAGAATCAATTCCCAGAAGTGTTATTTATTAATAACAACTCCTTAGAAACTACTACAACTCTATGATCTGTTTTGAGTAAACACAGCATGTGGCCACAGGTTCAGTTGAATTGGCACAATTTCAGTTCTTTGTTGACTAGAATCAGCTCACTGATTCTCATCTCTTGTTAGATTTTTGTTATGCTCTTAACTCCTACTGACATAAAATTGATTAAAGCCAATGGTGAAAACATGCTAATGAATTAAGCTCCTAGATATACTTATAGTTCTGTATGTCCAGAAACAATATGTTTTTTTTTTTTTTTAGAGGAAGGTATTTATTTAAGCAGTACATGAACATACACCAGTGAATATAAAACTTGTAAAAGGAAGAAGTGAAGTGTGAAGACCTGGAGCTTTACTGCCTGAGTTCAAACTCTGGCTCTCTCTTGCTTTCTGTATGCATAACTTTGAGCAAGTTACAGAACTTCTCAGAGAAGGAAATGGCAACCCACTCCAGTACTCTTGCCTGGAGAATCCCAGGGACGGGGAAGCCTGGTGAGCTGCCGTCTATGGGGTCGCACAGAGTCGGACACGACTGAAGCGACTTAGCAGCAGCAGTAGCAGCATACAACTTCTCTGAGATTCTTCTGTTATCTGTCAAATGGAAAATGCTAATGTGACTTAACACATATGACCTTCGAACAGTCTAGCACTTCATAAACGCACAGCAACTACTAGTAATTTTTATTTTTGTTTGAAAGAATACAGAAGAAAAAGCAAACAGTCATTTCCCTATGGTGGTCACTACTAACCACTTGGGGTGTGTCCTCCCAGGGCATTAAATGTGTAGTTATAACCAAGAAAATAGTGTTGCACGAGGAGTGTGAGTGCTACGTTAACAATGACTTGGTTCAACAAAACCCAAGTATGTACTTCACCGAGAGTTTTTCTAAGGAAATTTACTGCAGAAGCCTAGTTTCTTTCTATATTACTTGCTGATTTTTCAGTAATGAGGAATATGCTAGAAGGTAATACAAGGCGATATAGGTCACAGATCAAATGTATGCACTGTCATTATGAACTCATTTTTCATGACAAACATTCTGGGCAAACAGACAAACTGTGAGTCTGGGTCTCTCTTTAACTTCATATGTATGTATATAATATGTTAAAAATTGGCCTTCTATGATGTCTGTTTCTGTTCATTGAGAGGAAAGCTGTTGCTTAGCAACCAGTTGTTTCTGCTTGACTGATGTGTAAAATGGAAAGCTGTGCAAATCAGAAGGCAAATAACTGTGTCTATTAGGAGTGAAGAGTTACTGGTTTTAGCAACTAAGTTGGCTCCCAACTTAGTTTATATTTCTTTGTGTAGAAAAGATGAAATATGAGATAGAAGCTGTATCATGGTATTTACTAATTATTTTTAGAGAACACATTAGTATATATGAAAAAGGAATATTTGAAGACTATTAAAAATTACCTACATTTTGAAGTATATGGTTAAAATTTCAGAAAGATAATATTTATATCAGAACAAAAAGGGAGAAAACTAGAACCCATACACTGAATTCTCAAGTTATAGCCAACAAAAAACTGTGTTAATATCCTGTGAAACTGTGAAACATGATTTTACATATATTTTCTTCATTCATTTAGGCTTTAAACAAAAATTATTCACTAGGAAAAGAGAGGTTAGGTCATGTGGTGATAAGATATTCTGTGGCAAGGAGAGTACCTTGGCTGCTGCTAACAAAAACTGACCCTGGCCAAGTGAAACTAAAGAGTATTTATTGAAGCAAAGTGGTGGTACTGGTGGTGCTCAGAACTGATGTAGTATTGGAGAGCAGGACTTGAAAACAGGTTGGGAACTCCAGAAAACTTCCTGTGATCTGAACCATTGCTGTTTCCTTTGTCTCTCAAGTTTCAAAAGCCCGGGGGTGGGGTTGTGAGGGTGGAGGTGGTGAGCAGCTGCCTGGTTGACTCTTCACTCCACCTGCTCCTTGGCTGAGATGGCTGGGTGGGATGGAAACAGGGAAGGGTCTGGTCTTCTCAACTTCCTTGGAGGTGTACATCTGGATTTATGGGATGGATCACTGCTCAGTGGTTTTTTTTTCCCAAAAGGAAATCTGGGTGCTGTTGGGAAGAAAGAAATGGATACTAAAGACGTATATGTAGATGGATACACACACACACACACACACACACACACACATATTTAGTGTAAGACTTACAGTGAGTGTCTTGAATCTTAACTAAACTCATCTGTGACAAACTGCTTCTTTCTTTTCATGTTCCTTACCTCTAAAGTGGATATAGAAATATAATACTTTATGTGTTTACTAGGTAAAATAAAATTTATTGTTTAGCTGGTGGTATCTAGATCATTTTGCAGAGGTGCTATGTAAAAGTAAAGTTATAATTTATAAAAACTGAGTGTTTGCATATCTTTATCTGCAACTTATATAGAGTTAAATTTTATAATTTAAGTGCTTTATTCATCTTTATAAAATCTGTGAACATCAAGAAAGAAATCTGTGTAATCATAAAGTCTACATAATCATGAAGGTTAAGAAAGATATAAAATTAAACCAAAGTCATTGAGTCTAACTTTTTTTATACAGTGTGGAAGCAAGTCAAAAAGGCAAGAAGCCAAGTGATTCTTTGTACATAACTGGGTTTTTGACCTAAAGAAATAGTTCATTAGATAGTGAAAGAATTTATCCATAGTTCTGTGGCAGCATATTTTGGCTCTCATTTACTTGACTGTCAACACATTGTCCTTTAACCTAAAAAGTCTCTGTTACTATTTGAATCTGCCACTTGGACTATTTCAGCAGTGATCAGTGAAAATAAATGACCAAGTTCTCCAAATCTTCACTCTGTATTAGGCTACTAGGTCAGCTCCTGAAACAAAGGTCAAAATAACAGTCACAAACAAGATAGAAGTTTCTTTCTCACAGAATAGTCAAATTTAAATAGACCATGGCTCATTAGGTAGTTTAATGCTGCAAGGGGTAACACTTTTTCTATCTAGCTGCTCCGCCACCCTCAACATGAAGTTTCCATCTGGTGGTCTAATATGACTGCTCCCACAGCTACTACATGTCTGCTTTCCAACCAGTGGAAAGTGGAGAAGGCTAGAGGGTAGGGCATACATCCCTCCAGCTTACTTGTATTGTCCAGAACCTATCACATGACCACACTTAGCTGCAAGAAAAGTGGGCAGCATAGCTCTTAGTTGGGTGACTAACTTCTATTTTTATGGAAGGGTAAAGTGGAAGTTTTCTGCCATACCATCTCATGACAAACTCATTACCGCCTTGTGCTAAAACAGAAAATGTCTATATTAAAAAATAACGGTAGCAACCCAAATGTCTATCCAAAGAAATAAACCCTGGAGCAAATTAAGTAATACTGTAAAGTAATGAGTAAAATTCCTATAGTGTGCATTCTCTACATACAAATTAAATTGTTGTCTTTCAAACCATCAGTTAATATATATTGTATTACAGAAGTAATTAACCTACTGGGACCCCCGAGTTCTGATATCCTCAGAAGGTGGGTGATTAAGGGCACCTTTAAGTGTAATTCTGCTACTTTCAGGCTCCTTGTATCATTGGCATGTTGCTGAAATCCTATACAAGTTTTCCAAATGATTCTCAGAGAACTATGTGGCCTTATAATGAAACCCTTAAAAATATACATTCCCTTTGACTCAGGAATTTTACTTTTGGGAGTTTGTCCTAAAGAGAACAATGAGGGTGCAGAAGAAGATTTGTCTATAAGGATATTTATTGCAAATTTTTTTGTTGTAGAGAAAATTAGAAATAACCTAAATGTCCTCAGAAAGGGACATATATCATATCCATACAAGAGAATAACAGGCTGCCTTCAGAAATGATAGATGGAGAAATTTATTTAATGATATGAAAAGTTGCTCACACATATTGTTAAATGAAATATACAGATTTGAACACAGTATACACAGTCTTATCCAAAGTTTATAAATTAAAACTATAAATCTTCAAGAAGCCACACCAAAATATGAAAAGTGATTACATGTTTCTGGGTGGTGGTACTAGAGGTCATTATTGTTTTATTCTTTCTGCCTCTTTGTAGTTTTGAAATTAGGAAAGAAAAGAACACTTATCATTTGTATAATCACAGGGTTTTTGTTTTTGTTTTTAACACAGGAAGAAATGAAAAGCTGTGTTCTCTTAACTCCCAGCCAGATTGAGAATGGTGTGGGAAGACAGAGGTTCTCCCAGCCTGACCTCCAGGGAGACTTTTACTCTGGAGACAGTCCTTCCCTAAAGCCTCTATGAAAGTTTCATTACCCGGGCAGCAGTCACATTTACCACAGACAGGGTCAGATTTTAGATGACCCTGATACTAAGAGCATGGATAGTGCTCTAGAAGTAATGAAAGAGGCTGTAGGTTTTTAAGGAGTGATAAGGATAATTTCTCTTGGTCTTTCATTCCTGGTCCCTGAGCACAAAATCCAGTTATCTTTGACACCACCCCTTCCATCCAATATTTGGCCATATCCTGACAATTTACTTCCACAGATCTGCACTCTAGGGAATCATAAACATTTCCCTTTTCTTTACCAGCTGAGCCACCAGGGAAGCAAATGAACCGCCTGCAATGCGGAAGACCTGGGTTCGATCCCTGGGTTGGGATGATCCCCTGGAGAAGGGAAGGGCTACCCACTTCAGTATTCTGGCCTAAAGAATTCCATGGACTGTATAGTCCATGGGGTTTCAAAAAGCTGGACACGACTGAACAACTTTCACTTCACTTTTCACTTTTAAAGGAAAAGGATGTTTTTCTTCCATCAGTCCATCTCAAGATTTTGTATATTAATAGATGCTTGGAAAACCATTGTGAAATGAATACAAGAATGACCAGGTGGATAAGATAATAAAGAAAAGGGAAATGTTTATGATGCCCTAAAGTACAGATCTGTGGAAGTAAATTGACAGGATATGGCCAAAGATTGGATGGAAGAGGTGTGGTGTCAAAGATAATTCTGGATTTTGTGCTCATGGACCAGGAATGAAAGACTAAGAGAAATTGGAAGTTAGAAAGATTAGCTTTTAGTTTTGAAATGTAATATTAATTTTTAGATGATGGTGTGTGCTGTGCTTAGTCACTCAGTATCAGGCTCTTTGCAACCCCGTGGACTGTAGCTGCCAGGCTCCTCTGTCCATGGGATTCTCCAGGCAAGAATACTGGAGTGGGTTGCCATGTCCTCCTCCAGGGGATCTTCCCCACCCAGGGATTGAATCCAGGTCTCCCACATTGCAGGTGGATTCTTTACCGTCTGAGCCACCAGGGAAGCCCATGAATATTGAAACTAAATGTTGGCAGTCCATGAATAATGAGACATCTAACATAAAGTTGGAAGTGAGAGTTTGGAAATCCAGAAAGAGATCAGAGATATTTATAGAGAATTAATAATTATGCATAGGATGGTTGAAATTTGGGGGCAGGTGCTTAGGAAGAAGAATTAAGAGCATTAAACTGACCTACCTTTGGGAGGAATGAGCACAAAAGACAGCTGGGAAAGCAAGCAGAGACTGACTATGAGGAGGGAACTTCTGCTCAAGCTTCACATGCTGGAGTTGGCTCCCCTCAGGTGATTCCACATCTTATTCACACTCTATTGCCAAACTCTTCCATAGTGAACTGAAAATTAAGTGCTAATGGGGAAAATTTCAAACATATCCAAAAAAATGAAAATATAAAAAATGTGATGTACTGATTACCCTCTGTATCAGTCAGTGCTCAAAAAGTTAAGCAGAACTACTAAGACGTGTGAACGTGAGTATGTGTGTCTAAATACACATTATGTGTGTGTGCTTGTACATATGCAATTGTTCCTTTGTGGAACCTGGTTTATCAGTTGCTGTAAGACTGTTCCCCTTGATTGATTGCTGGAATTTGAACTGCACAGAGCAGGTGATCGCAAGGGAAAGATGAGTCCAAAGTGGGAGAGAGTAAGAACCTGCTGGAGTTGGAAACTTCGAGGACAGGCTGCAACTCATCTTGCCTCGGACCTTGGTTTGTTGTGTCCAACAGAAGTCAGGGCCCTTCAACATAGAGCTCCACACCTTGCTGTGGAGTTGGAGAGGCTCAAGGAAGTTCTAGGAGTAGGCGGTACAGTTTTAGGCCATGCCAGGGTGGTGCACCAATAGAGAAAGACAATATGCTTGGCCATAAAAGTGGCTGTAGCTTTACTTTCAGTCCCCAAATTCCAAACAAGAATGTCTCTTATGGCCCACCCTAACCAGAAACATAGAGGAATGGAATTCTGGAATGTGTAGGCCAGTCTGGTCAAGTTATCACATTGCAAAGCCACTGTACCTAATTTCAACCATTTTTATCCCGTGGCAAGGCTTGTTTCATCTATTCCTCCATGTGCTTCCTGTCCCCTATCTATCTTCTTTTTTTTTTTTTCTTTTGGAAAAAAATCCTAGGCAGCATATAATTTTATCTTCTAACCATGTTGTACTTTAAAAGTTCAGATTTTTTTTGTCTCACTGTATGAGCCTCTTGAGGAAAGAATCCTTACCTTATTTAACTTACACTTCATATATATAGGTATCTTATAAATACTTATTGACTGAATGATTTATGATTTTTTTGTGTGACAGAGTAGAAGACTAGAAAGAGCTGATATTTTAAGGCAGTCTTTGTCCTGAGGAGCTCAGTTCAAGAGTTGCCACTCCCTAATGTTTTCAAGTCCTTTCTCTCATGGCTCTAGGTAGAAATACCCACTCCTCCTTTGTCCCCACTGGTGTGTTGTGTATATACTTCTACCACAGTGCCCATACATTTTATTTTTAATGCATTAACATGTCTTTCCCCTTCCATTAGCTTTTTAAATGACAGAACTGGGCTATTTGACCTTTCTGGGCTTTATCTTTTTAAACTATCAAAAGTGAAACTAATAATATTGGCCTCCCTCATCAAGATTCCTGTGAAAATTTCTCCTGAAAAGTTGAACTCTTCTCTTTTTATTGTTCTACTATTATGTATAACAATGAGTTATACATAATTTTCCATTATACCTAGTACCTTCAAGGACAGTACATGGTCTAATATACACAGAGGGTTAGAAATTCTCATCAGGACAATGGAGGTTCCACTTTTCTTACAAGAGTTATTAAAGGATTACGTGTCCTTCTACCATTCACATAGGCTGTTAGTCAGGACTCTTGACTACAAGAGACAGAATCTAACTTGAAGCAGTGTCAGCAAAAATGGCAACCATATTAGCTCATATAATGTAACTGCCAGGAAGGCAGGAACCACAGACTGTGAAAGTCTCTTACTTGGAAGAAATGTTCAAAGGGGTTTGGGGAGCTGCAAAGAATCTAGCTGGGATCTATAGGCATGAGTTAAAATCATATGTTGGAGGCCCTTGAGTGCCAGGCTGAGGAATATGCACTAATACATTGTATACTTTCTCTGGCTGAAACCAATGGGAGCGTCAAATGAGTCCATGGAAGAACAATTTTGTTCTCTGGAAATGTCTAACTACAGAGCTCTAATACAGAGAAGAAAGCACAGCAGACTCTATAAGAGAAAGAGGTGTCAGTTGCACTGTTTCTGTCAACGTATCCAATGTTAGAATGTGCCTAGTTTAGTTCAGTCACTCAGTCGTGTCCGACTCTTTGCAATCCCATGGACTGCAAAACGCCAGGCCTCCCTGTCTATCAACAACTCCCGGAGCTTGCTCAAACTCATGTCCATAGAGTTGGTGATGCCATCCAACCATCTCATCCTCTGTTGTCCCCTTCTCTTCCTGCCTTCAATCTTTCCCAGCATCAGGGTCTTTTCCCAGTATTGGAGTTTCAGCTTCAACATCAGTCCTTCCAATGAATATTCAGGACTGATTTCCTTTAGGATGGACTGGTTGAATCTCCTTGCAGTTCAAGGGACTCTCAAGAGTCTTCTCCAATACCACACTTCAAAAATATCAGTTCTTCAGTGCTCAGCTTTCTTTATAGAATGTGCACAAAAGACATACAAAAAGTTGACAACAAAAATGGGAAAATTAAACGTGAATATAATTTTTAAAGCATTGGATAACATAAGTTAGTGATTCTCAAAGTGTGAGCTTCAGACCAGCAGCATCAGCACTACCTGGGCATCTGTTAATAGTTCAAAAACCTGGACCCCACTCTAGACTTACTGAATCAGAAACTCTGGGAGTGGGTCCCAGTACTTTGTTTTAACAAACTTCCCTGGTGATTCTGGTGACTGGTAAAGGTTGAGAACAACTGTGTGGTAGGCTAAAAATGACACCCAAAGATATTTATGTTCTAATCTCTGGAAGGGCTTCCCAGGTGGCTCTAGTGGTAAAGAATCCACCTGCTGATGCAGGAGTTGCAAGAGATGACAGTTCAATCCCTGGGTCAGGAAGATTCCCTGGAGAAAAAAATGGCAGCCCACTCCAGTATTCTTGCCTGTAAAATCCTATAGGCAGAGGAGCCTTGCGTAGTACAGTCCATGAGGTCACAAAGAATCAGACAGGACAGAGCACACAATGCTATAATCTCTGGAAGCCAAAAGAGAAGAAATTTGACCATGGAGGCAGAGATCCAAGTGATGCAGCCTTGAGCCAGGATATGCTGACAACTACACAGAAGCTGGAGTGAGCAAGGAATGGATTCTCCCCCAGAGCCTGTGGAAGGAGTGCAGAGTGGCCTGGCCAATACCTTAATTTCAGTTTAATGAAACTGATTTCAGATGTCCGTTCTCTAAGACTGTTGTTTTAATTAATAAAGTTTGTGGTAATTTGTTAGAGCAGTCATAGGAAACTAATAAACACTGAAATAAAGAAAGAAGACTTATAGGCTAAAGTACCTAAAAATTCATTAGATTCTTATGATAAAAATATGCTTGATATTATTTAAACAACTCTAAAAGTAGTCTTTTGTATTAAATAAATTTGCTGCACCTAAAAGCATTTTCCTAACAGTTTAGTAGAATGTTAGAGTGTAATAATTTTCATAATGTTAGCATCAAAGATGGCTTTTATTTACCTTGATTTTCCTATGATAGCTAATCCTGCAGGAAATGAAACAAATATTGTTGGTTAGAAGAAAAAAAACAAGAGACACTTTGCTTATAGGTAAGATTTGCATAGGTTAGAGAGCTGTCATACAGCTTCCTTTATGGATAAGAAAGTGCTTTTGGAGAATAACAGTGGCATTTACTTATAGGAAAATGCTTCATAATAATTATGAGAGGACTTTTAATCTATAACCTATGCTACTTCATAAAATATTCAAGTTCTTTTTAAGATCTGGAACATCTTAATACTTATAATAATTTGTCTTGTGCACAGTGCTTCTCAGATCACTTTCAAATATATGTATTCACAATCCTTACAACTACTACATGAGCAGAGTAGGTGTTTTTATTTTTCTTATTTTACAGATTTAAAAAATGATTCTTAGAAAAGTTAAATAACTGGCCCAAGGTTACAAAAAAAGTAGATATTAGATTTGAAAATTAGAACCTACCCAAATCTGCTGAATGCATCATTTCCTTAGCTGCCCTCTAGAAGGTGTATTAATGTTTGTGGTTAATTACGCTATGGATAATTACACTGAGCTTCAGAGGTCCTGTGATCTGTTTAATTTAACCCCAGAGGTAGTTGCTGAGCATCTATTGCATGTCTTAATCTGTGCTAGTTACTGTGAGGAACACAAAGAAAGGGCCAGACAGGGTCCTTGCACTCAAGTGAATTTCCATCACTATTAGGGAGGAAATGTCTATGTAAATGAAATGAATAAGTAGAAGAAATGAACTGTAGAAAAAAAAGTAGAAGAAATGAAGAATGAAAAGAATAAAATCAAATGCCACAATCTGGGTGACTCCATACAAAAGAAAAAAAAAAAACTTTGAAGAAAGATCTGATTCAGAGCATTCTAGGTGGCAAAGGGTGTGTTTGTGTGTGGCAGGGAGAATGAACAAAAGTGTAGAGGCTGAAACAGCTGCAACCTACAGAGAGAGAGGGATCAGCTGAACTTCTAGAAGCACCATGGATATGTCCTAAGGAACAGGAGCTGGGCTTCTTGGTGCCCCTGGTCTCAGACAATTAAACAGCAGTGAAAACCTCTAATATTTCCAGTGAACACTGTATCCTTGCAAAGTAAGGGAGAAGCACACAACTTGAAAATCCTCCCATTCTGTCCAGTTTTTCTATGCCAGACCTATGGACACCGCTCCCAAGAACTTACAGCTCTGTCTCTGCCTGTGTTTTCCGAGAATCCTAGTTGTATGTGTGTGCGTGTGTGTGTGTGTGCATGCTCATCTGTGTGTGTAGGAGTGTGTAAATATAGTGTTTGAACACCTGTCATAAAGTCCTTTTTAGGAAAAGAGGTATGTTTGTTAGGAAAATGTTTTGAGAGTGCATGGTGAGGACTCTGTTTGCAAGGAAACAGGGAAATCAAAGCAGTATTTACATAATAAAGTGGCAGGAATTTGGGAGAAGGGCTTACCTAGAGAAAGAGGGGAGGTTATGGCCAGAAGAGACCAGAGCTTGAGGAAAAGGACAATGGGTAAGAAAGAAATTTCTGGGGCCGGGATGGTTGAAAGGCTTTTAAGAACAGGGATCTTTAATTTTTCCTTTTTTTGTAAATATTTTTACTTTTAGGCTCCCCCACCCCTCCACCCCCGCTCCACTGGTGGCTCAAATGATAGAAGAATTTACCTGCAATGCAGGAGACCCAGGATCAATCCCTGGACTGGGAAGATTCCCTGGAGAAGGAAATGGCAACCCACTCCAGTATTTTTGCCTGAAAAATCCTATGGACAGAGCAGCCTAGCAGGCTACAGTCCATGGAGTTGTAAAAGAATTGGACACAACTTAGCGACTAAACAACAAGAACAATAATACCCATTGTACCACATCTTCTTATTTTTGTTACTTCCATGTAAATTTTCTCCATTGCCTTGTCTCTTCCATAAAAGTAGTTAACACCCAGAACTTTGAGTCAGTGGTATTTGGGGAAGTACATAAAGTGAGGTGTATGTGCAGGAAGCAGGGCCATGTGCAACAAGGGGCAACAGCAATGGTCGTTCTCATGTACCGGCAAGGTAATCATAGACCAAACTAAGTTAGAGCCATAGGTGACAAGGAAAAATCTAGGTACATTGTCTTCCTCCCCTCCAATCCCTGATTAAAGTCAGAAGGACATTGAGTTTTCCATTTCATGTAGCCTGGGGTTCTAGCCAATTTCATTTGAATAATCTAGGACATGGTGACCCCTGCATGTACCTGGGCCTCACCAGCTTGTGGTCAGTCACTCACAGTGACATTTCAGTCTCTGCTTCACTGGACTCCTCTGTCACCACAGAAAGGCCTTTCTGTTTGCTGAAAATCGCCAGCTCCTGGAGGAGGAGGTAGAGTTAGATTGGCTGAGGATAGAGTCTCCAGAGAGTGACTCAGGTTTGGCTTCTCCTGGCACAAGAGCCTATTTTCTGTTTACCAGGGGATTAATCATGGTTTCCAAATTGGTCCATCAGGACGCCGGCAGGACTGGTGAAAAAAAAAAACGCAGAGGTGCTGGGTTTGGGGTTTTTCCATGCCCTGGTCAGCGATGTTCAGCAAGAAGAGGAAAAGATGTGATTCCTCCTTTAGAGTCTTGTAATAAATTATCAAGTGCTCTGTAACTCATCTGATTCTGATCCTTGTCCCTGTGTAAACACAGATTTATAGCAGCTAAGGTGAGATGCCTCTGTTCTTTCTTTTTTGATCAGCAGAAGAGGGAATTCAGTGTTTGATTAGCCAGGTGTGGTGGGTATTTGATTTAATTGGATGCAACATCTATTTAATGTATAACCAGCATGTGCTAAGGTACAGAAACCTAAATTTGATATTTACAAGATAATCAGGAAGGACTTGGAAATAGGTAGAAAATAAATAAGTAAATAAATAAATGTTTTTTAGTCCTCAAAATAGAGGTTTGAGCTTTTTTGCTGGATTCATTACAGCCCTGATAGGATATGCATTATCCAATATAATCATATACAAGCAATGAATCAACACAATATCTTTTTTAACTTGTCAGTGGTATCATAGAGAAGTCTTTTTAGAAGCTGAAGCAGTAATGGTTTTGCTGTCATTCATTGGGTTGTTTACCATAGAAGGTGGTTTGATGTTTTGAATTGTAACTATTTCTACAAATACTCAGACAAATCATATTTTCCCAGTGAGGGAGAAGAAGGTCTTGAAAACATCACAGATCATTTTAAAATGGAGAACTTGTTTTTCAGTTAGCTGAAATTACTTTAGATAATTTGTGAGACTTTAGAGTTTAATTTATGGGTGCTTATATTCTTATATTAATAAGCGTAGTATTTATTCAGTTGGGGAAAGTTGTATTAATCTTACAAAACAAGACTTTGTGAAGTAAATTGGTAAAAAAAAAAAAAGTGATACGTCTGTTATGCTATGTTTTCCTTTATTATTCTTTCTTTTGGACTCATAAAATAATTAGAATAGAAACAACTTACCATATTGTAACATAGTGGTCTTTAGGTCCTGATTAATTTCCATCACTTCTATTGTTTGCTCTACATAAACCTGCATTTACAGCAAGTGGGAACTAGCATTATTATGGTATATGATATGATTAGAAGATGGACAGAGAATGAAACACTCTTCCTAACTTAGTCTTATGATATATGATATGATTAGAATATGGACAAACAAACAACAATGAAACACTCTTTCTAACTTAATCTCTAAACCCACTGATGCCTGAAATCATCCTTACTCTGTACAGTGGTTTAGCCACTCAGTCGTGTCCTACTCTTGCTATTCGATGGACTGTAGCCTGCCAGGCTCCTCTGTCCATGGGATTTTCCAGGCAAAAATAGTGGAGTGGGTTGTCATTTCCATCTTCAGGGGATCTTCCTGACCCGGGAATTGAACCCGGGTCTCCTGCACTGCAGTCAGGTTCTTTACCTGTATAGTATTAGGCATCATCAGCTTCAGCAGTGTTTTGTTCCTATGCCTCAGAGAATGATGACACAGCCTTAAGGAACATCAATAATCAGGAAGTAAGACATTCAAGGAGCATGTTTTCAACTTTTCTGACACACTTTTCTTTTCTGTGCCATTAATCTGGCACTTAAAATTATTGGGAAAGAATGGCAGTACCCCAAAGTCCATTCAGTATTCCCTACAGACGACAAAGAGAAGACGGAGCAACAGTGACGGCTATTAGAACAATCATCCTCAGACTCTCTTCTGGATCTGGTTTACGCTTGGAGAGATCAAGCACACAGAACAGGAGAGTACAAACCTGGCACATGAACTTCTGAATCTGGGGTTGGGAGCTGAGAGTCCAGGTGCTAATTCTGTGGACTTGGCCTGAGCCATGGGCCTCCATGTTGACTAAGTAAAGTGAAGTTGGGATTACATCAAAGTTAGATGGCTTCTGCGGTGCATTCCTTAGAAGCTATAAACTGAGGAGGTTTTAGTCAAGTGGTTTGGAGAAAAAGCTTCTAGAGTTGCTAGCTATAGGGGCAGAGTCTATGGAGACAGTAGTACAACAAGATTATTCACCTAAGGTAAAACAATCTAAAATTCATTTCAAAATTTACAGTTGGAAAAAGCTTTAGGGGGCATCTGATCTACCCCCTTACCTGCTATATAAATTCCTCTACAGCTTCTCTAAGTTTTATTCACACTTTCTGCTTAAATACCCACAGTGACTTGGAATGCATTTAAATATCCATTTAGGTAGTAATCTTTCTAGGCCTTTTTACATAGCTCCACTGTTGTCTGCTGGGGGGCTTCCCTGGTGGCTCAGATGGTAAAGAATCTGCCTGCAATGTGGGAAACCTGGGTTGGGACGATCCCCTGGAGAAGGAACTGGCAAGCCACTCCAGCACTCTTGTCTGGAGAAACCCACGAACAGAGGAGTCTGGTGGGCTACAGTCCATGGAGTTGCAAAGAGTCGGACACGGCCGAGCAACTAACACACACACACTCTTGTTTATAATCTTCTAAGAATAGCCCCTTTGGCTTGCCAAGTCACTTTTTATTTCTAGCGATAATTATTTGAGATTTCTCTATTTTTATACAAAAGTACCATGTTGGGTGCCATAGAATACAGGATTGAGTGATATAGAGTGGAATCCTTGGTTGTCTAAGACATTTCAGTCTAATGGAGGAATGTAAATACCACAAACATACACACACACACACTGCCTGGGAGGAATAATCAGAGAAATTTCAGGAAAGAAATAGGTTGTGAGCTTGGCCTTATATTGTGAGTAGAATTTGTAAAGACTTTTCCAAGAATGGCCTAAAAAATAAACAAGGGAAAATAATTCAGTAGGGGTCAGGTCACTTGCTTAAAGCCCCTGCTTCCCAGAAGGCAGTAGTGGGGAACTTTCCATGAAGGGACTTGCTATGGGAGTTTAGATTATTGTACTCTATGATTTTTCAAAGATGAGATTAGTAGTTCTCCTTTTTCACAGAATGTTCCTGCTAAACAATATTTCCTGTCCCTGAAATAATCTTATACTAAATAGAATAAAGGAAGTAAATGGAGTTCCAGAAAGCAATCTTAAACCATACCCACTTTGAAAAAAAATACCAAAGGAGATATTTTTAAAGGTACTTTTATTTAGAAATTTTAAAAAGGAATGAACAACAAGGTTTTCATTGTTTGTCCTGTAGAATACAAAATCCCCCAGATTTTGTCCTGTAGAATACACACGCTAAGAGTTTTCAAAAACTGGCAAACTGGAACAGCAGAGGTTTGAAGGCTGTGGTTCTTTGATTCGCACTTCCTGGATGCGCTGTGTAGGTTACTACTGCCTGAATGTAAGCTCCCTTGTTCATCTCCCCCCTACCCTGGGCTAGTCCAGATCCAGATCTGCTCTGTCTCTCTGGGTTTGCTTACCAGACATGGAGGAGGGATATGGGCAGTGGCTAAACCACAGGCTAGAATGCAGCCTCTTCCCACTACTGACTCACAGGATGACAGGGCCAGATCGCTTCCCCTTCTGATGTTTCTGTTCATTTGTGTTTACTGGAGCCCTAGCAATTCTTCATTCCACAGAAATAAATGCGCATATTTGTGAGCGTGCTTTGGGACAAGGATCGAAAGAAGATTCTTTCTTGTTCTGTCCAGGCAAAGCACAGAATCATTTTCCCTCTTACTGTTGCACCACCACCACCCATGGGATATTCCATCAGGGATACACAGTGGCTTTCTCAGTGTTGCTTGTTTATTACAGGGTAAAGACAAAAATCTTGGGCTAACCAAGCTACACCCCGTGTTGACTCACATCCTTACCTTCCTCCAGCTGCTGGAGTAACAGGGTCTGTTGCCAGAGGGCTAATTTTACCTTCCCTTGATGTTTCATCCTTGTATTTCGTACACAGGATGGATTCTTATTCTTCTCTAGACACAGAAGTGCATTGCTTTATGCTACAAGCTGTCTATTGGATGAGCTTTGTGGATATCAAATATTTGTACACAGATCAGATTTCTCCCCCAGCAGAAATCATTGTCTCATAAGGGTTTTTTTGTTTGTTTGTTTTGAGTTGACTTCTCAATGGGATACAGTGGAAAGAGCATCGGAATAAGAAATAGGAGATTAAGCTTCCTATTCTGGCTTTCCTCCTGATTAGTCATGTGACTCTGGGCAAATTACACTCTGAAGTCCCACTAGTCTTCTATTTTGTCATCTCTACTATTTTGAAGTCAGGTTAGATGATTTTTATGATACAATTTTTGAATTCTTTGGGCAGTCTCAGTAATCCATGATACTGTTGCTTTAAATATCTTATTTTTTACCTTTCCTTAAGGACTTGGTAGTAATAATTATCCACTCTCGAGAATTAATGTGAAAGATGAATATATGAAGGATAAACAGCATTTTAGGAGCAGGTTTCCAGTTTACAATTATAGCTAATCTTTTCTAGCAAAATATTTGACCATATAATTTAAGCAGTTTGATAAACATTCTGTACACCTCTGGACCCACCCTGCTTAGCTTTTCAGTCCTTAGATATACTTCCTTAGTGAGTTTTATACCTATGGCTTTAGATATCATCTACTATGGACTCATAGATTTAGATATTCAGCTCAGACTTCTCTCCTAAACCTCCAAACTCACATTCTGCAGTCTGTGATATCTCCATTTGGATTTCTAGTAGGTGTCTCAAACTCAGCAGGTCCCACATAGAATGCCTGATTTCTGCTGCCTTCCAATCTGCTTCTCCCATCATTCTCCCCATCTCCATGCACAGCAACTCACACTTTTCACTTCTTCCAGAAACTCGATTATCATCCTCACCAACTCACTTCCTCTCCCCATCCACTTAAATGTCACCTAATTGGTCTCCCTGCTTTCTGTCCTCGTCCTTGCTTTCTCTCCTCATCTGCTTATGGATCATTTCCCAAACAGCAGCCAGAGTGACCCCTTTAAAAGTAAAGTTAGAAGTCGTGTCTCACCAAACTTTTTAAATTGATCTGAATCAGTAATTGATTCCTGATCATTCAGAGCAAAAGCCAAAACTCACAGCCCCTGTGACCTTTTTATTTTCATCTCTACTCCTCTCCTTTTTGCTCACTCTGCCCTTGCCACATGGTTCTCCTTGCTCTCCTGGGTCTTGCAAACATGTTCATTACTAAGACCTTTGTACTTGCTATTCCCTGTCTTACTATGTTTTCCCTATAAATACCGCACGACTACTGATTCCCTTGCCTCTTTCAGGTTTTTGTTCAAATGTTCATATTCCTACTGCATTCTTACCTGAACCACTCCTCACCCTCTGATGCCCTGCCTCTGGGATTTCCTTTCATCTTCCTTTGTTTTCCCTCTATAGCTCTCATCATCTAATACGAGGTTTCTTGACTTTGGCATTACTGACCTTTTGGACTAACTCTTTCTTTTGGGGATTGCCCTGTGCCGTGGATTAACTCTTTCTTTTGGGGATTGCCCTGTGCCGTGCAGGAGGTTTAGCAACATAGGGATGTTGCCACCTTCTACCCACCAAATGCTAGCAACCCACTTCTTCCTCCCTAGTTGTGACAACCGAAAATAACTCCAGATGCTACCAAATGTCCCCTGAGGGGCAAAATAATTCCAGATGGAGAACCACGAGCTAATATAATATGTGTTTTACCTATTTATTTGTTTATCGTTCCTCTCCTCCCCACTACTAGAATAAAACCTCCATGAGAACAGGAAGTTTTGTCTCTATCGTTCACTGCTATAATGCAACCACCCAGAACTGAGCCTAGTGCATAGTAGGTGCTCAACAAACAGTTAATGAGTGAGTGAATAAATGAAATAGCCTCCTCCCTTTTCCCTCTAAGCTCATTAAGCTCCAGTCACACAGGACTTTTATCTTTCTCTTGTACGTCCTGAGCTCATTCTCACCTTTCTGCCTTTTACTTTTAGAGCCTGTTCTGGAAGGCTCTATTCACAGGTCATCATCAGATGGTGGATCCCAGCTTGTTACTCGGGTGTCTACTTAAATATCAAAGAGGTCTTCCTTCCTGATCACACTATCCAGCATGAGACCCCCTCTATCACCCTCTTCCCACCTCCACTGCTTGCCAGAGTTACTATCATTTACTCTGATTTCGTTGCTTCATTACATACATCTCTGACATGAGCTTATTTGTTCACATGGTGAATTTCTCTCTTTCCTCCTTAAATGAATGTTGTCTGAGCACTCAACCTTATATTCAATATGTTTATTTATCATGGTACCCCCACAGTCTAGAACAGTTCCAAGCACATCATCTATGTACTGATTGAACAAATAAGCCTACCTCCTACTAGTGGATTTCAGAGTGGAAGAGGTTTCAATGGTTAGGAATGAAAGGTTATATCTGTTAGGGTTCGGTTGCAAAGAAGAGGATCCACTTTAGCTAGCTTAAGCTGAAAGGGGTTAATTACAGCTTTAATTCTGTGGCTCACAGAATCACTGAGAAGGCTGAAGAAATAGCCTCCATGTTGAGCTTTCACAGACAACTATGAAAGCCACACAATATCTGTCCTTACTGAAGGAGAGACTGCTCTTCAATCAGGAAATCTCTAGCTGAACAGAAGCTGAGGTGCCAACCACTGGCTCTGAGACCAGACCACTGCTGTCAGTATCAGAGAGCTAGCACTGCCCCAGAAAAACCAGATACCACCCCTCCCGGGTTTCTAGCAGAAAGAGCAAAACATCGAAGCTTGCCCACCAGCAAACTTGATTTTCCAGCTCTCATGGCTGTACTTCTGATTAATGTTTATTAATTCAAATAAAACCCTGGCTTCTAGGAGGTCTGGGAGCTGTGGCTTTTAGTGTTCCAGTGTCTGCAGCTCAGGAAGGCCCATTGGAAAGAGATTAGAATGAATGTGGAAGGCCAGTTTACCATATGCAGGTATGGTAATAAGGATGGAGAAATAAGTGATTAAAAAAAAGTCTTCAACATCATATCTGAAAGGCAAAATGGTCACCCTAAATACAAATAAAATAGTCAAGAGTCTCTTATACAGAGTACCGAAGAGTAGTGTTCAAACAATTTCAGGAAATGATTACGTTTTGTCAAAGATGCAGCAACATGTGATGAATAGCATTTCAGACAAACCAAGCTCAGTAAAGCCATGATCTGAGCTCCCCTGCAGAGCGGAACTGTTTATACCTATAGCTCTACGAGAAAAGTGTGAGATCCATCTGGCTGAGCACTGTTTTTCATAACTGGTCATGGACATTTTATTTTCAACTTAGGACACCGGTCAAACTCAAATCTTTGGAAAGACTCATTAAAAGGATGAAATTTCAGATTTGTGCTGGCTAATAAAGAAATTCATTACTAGATTTCATTTTTATTGTTTGAATAATAAAAATGAAATCTAGTAATGAATCTACTTTTATAAAATCTAGTAATGAATCTATTTTTATAAAATATACTGTCAACATTTACATCAGATCACATAGTGCAGTGTGATCTAGCAATGAATCTATATTTATAAAATATACTGTCAACATTTACATCAGATCACATAGGCAGTGTGTGTATATATATATATATATATATATATATATATATAACTTAATTCACTTTTTTGTAAAGATAAAATCCAGTCTTTTTATTCTTAACCTTCCGTTTGCATGCTTTTAAATATTTAATTGTTGCAATTATACATGCTGTTGGTTTATCTGTTTTACACACTAAAAATCAAACTATAGAATCTGTATGAAATGATAATTGGGGAGCCTCTGCTCAACTAAAAATATAGAGATATAGACAAACCTAAACACAATGTAAAAATGTAATTTTAAGAATAGTATTTTATCAAATTTGGGAAACATGAAACTGTCTGCAACTTTTAAATTCTTCCTTTTAAGTTCTTCGTGCTTAAAATAGCTTAAGGATTTCTTCCATTCTTTCTCTCCAATATCCCTTGCAAAGGACTTTTTAAATAGCTGCTCTTTATTGCGAACCTTCTGTGTGCTAGGTCTGGAACATTCTCTCTTTTAATCCTCATAGCTTCCCTACAGGGCATAGAAATTTCTGCTGCACCAGTGTGGACACTGAGGCTCAGAGAAATTGCTTGGGAGAGGCAAAGCTGGGATTGGAAATTGAGATATGACCTCATATCCTCTTCACTTCAAAATTTACTTTTTCTCCGGCAACATTCATTTATTCAGTCACTCATGTATTCAATTAGTGCTACTCAAGGGCTCACTATGGACTAGGCATGTACTGTTTTCTGAAATTAAAGTAATGAGTTCAAAAAAGAGCATCATCCCTGCCTGTATGGAGCTAGGAATCTCTGCTCCCTCTGGTTGGTTGCTTATTTGTGATTTATAGATGAGAATTAAATTCCTGAAACACAGACAAGAATGTAAAGTTTGCCAATTTTTTTTAAAATGTAAGAGATGGCATTTTATAAATATTCCCATGTGAAACAATATTAAAATGGATTACCAGCCCTAGGTTATATGTGTTTGCTTAGAGCCTTGATGACTTCAAGATTAATGAAGCACAAAAATTAATTAGAGAAGCTGAAACTCAAGAAATCCCTTGTGAGGAAAATAAGGGTTATCTGATTTTTACATGAGGCAGAAGCAATGACAGAAATTGAGTTCCTGTCAGGAAGGATCAAGCATTTCAGACACAGTTTAATAATGTTTCTGAGTAGTTTGAGCACCTTAGCCATCACTGCCAAATTCTCGAGTCAAGATACTACTAACGTCACCAGCCGTCAACTATAATATAAATGACAGAATCCATTGTGTGTGTCAGGACTTCAGTGCCTGGAGGGGCCGGTAGGTTGTGTACCACATGTGGAGGGCCAGATCTATTAACAGGTAGGAATATTCTTCACTTCCACACACAAAAATATGTTTTCTCCTATTGGTAGATCTTTCATTTTTTGCTCCTTCTTATTGAGATATAGACATAGGAAGTATTTCATTTTCCACTTTACTGTAGGAAAAACAACAGCCTGAGGGTTTTGATGAAGGTCTGGTGTTCACCTCACTCTGGGGGAATAGTTTGGAGTGGCAGGGCAGTGGGGCCCTGGAAATAACATATCTTGTGTGTAGGGGCAGTAGTTATTCAGCTCCTGCTGATGGTTGCCATGAAGGAGGACCTGGTGATGCCAGATATTTCATTGTTTTTAAAGAGGAGCCAGAAATATGGATTTTTCTGTGAAATCACCTGACATTTAAATCTTGGCAACTAATTTAAGGAAAAAAAGAAAAAAAAAAACCTCTTGCACCAACATTTTTGATAGAACGATCAGTCATCTTGGTTGGTCCAGGACCAAGGTGTTCTTTCATTGCTAAAACAGAGAGTCCCAGACAAGCTGGGATGGTTGGCCCTTCTAGAATGTGGAGGATAAGGAAGATATCTCTGTAAGCCACAGAAAGACTGTAGATGGTCAGTTTGTGGCCTCTGATGATTAGGACAATGGACTGGAATCCTAATTCACAGTGTCACATTTTCATAGGAGGGAGAAGATATTTGATGAACAGAGAATGGCTATGTACATCCGGTTATCACTTCTGCTCTCCCCACAGTCCACATCTGATGTCCATAGCCAGATTAGAAACTACCATAGTATACTGATTGCAGTGCTTTAGTGTTCTTTTTTTTCAACTGTCTATCCAAAATTTGTTCAACGAAGGAACACATATAGAAAGTGGGAGATCCAGAGGCTGAAGGAAGAGGCTGACTTCTCTGAAAGGCCACAGCTAATTAAAGGAAATGTTGATAGGTTATTGGGAAGTATCTTGGGCCAGACTATTTTTATTCTACCTAAGTTTTATAACTAAATATAAAGGTTAATTTTCACAAGTTTTTCTTAAATTAAAAAAAAAATTACAGAAAATTATCATAGGAAAGCAGCTTTAACACCGTGTAGTCCAGAACTTCCAATACAAAGTTGGGAAAATTGAGGCCCAGCATCCCATAGCTAAGTTAGTGGTAGAATGGTTCAACCTGCATCTGTTCGAAATGGTGTTGTTGCTATTTAGTTGCTAAGTCGTGTCTGATTCTTTGCAACTCCATGGGCTGCAACCCATCAAGCTCCCTCTGTTCATGGGATTTCCCAGGCAAGAATACTGAAGTGGGTTGCCATTTCCTTCTCCAGAGAATATTCCCGACCGAGGGATCAAACCCGAGTCTCCTGCATTGGCAGGCAAATTCTTTACCACTGAGCCACCTAGGAAGCTCTTGGAATGGTGTAGATGGGTGTCAGTGACATAATAAGGGAGGGCAACATGGCTCCTGTAAGATCCAGTTCTAGCAATTAAGAAAGTTTCATGGTACAAAAAAACCCATTAAAATCTAAAACAACAGAAGTTATTTCAAACTCTGTGTTTTGTTCACAAAATTAAAAAACAGTGAATCCCTAAATGCTCATATTGTTGAAACTCAACGCAAATTGCATGCAGTGAAGGACAGTGAAATGGAAAAAGGCAAATCCACTATCAAGAAGATTACTGTCTTGTATCTGGGCCATTTCATGTGCAAGGTACACATTTCAAACTAAAAACCCATGATTTGCAAAACATAGACAAGGAAGTTTAAAAGAAGTCTTTCTAACCATTGTTATCTACTTGCATTGTTTAGTTTCATTCCGTTCGAAATACGTCACTTCTTCACAAAAGAATTCTCTTTGAAGTTGGAGAATGAACTCTGCAGTGAGAATATGCCCCCGCTCCCCCAGGCCCACATGAGCAAGTAAAAAACACGGCTGATCTTTATCTTACTACATTGGCGTGATGCACCAGCCAAAGAACTTACTGGTCATGTTTACAGTCACAAGAAGGTGTCGTTAGGGTCCAAAGAACCACAGATTCCTTGTTTGAATAATTAGAATTCCCCTTACTGCCATCTGGGACAATACGAAATACACAGTTTATCTTTGACATCTGTTTATGCTAATTCCTGAGTATCTCAATAGAGTAAAATAGAGACAATGGCCCAGTAACTTGAATATCACACCAAACGACCACAAAGGCCAACTTGTGTTTCTTGCAGACTCTAAGAAGCTCCTCAAGCTTGGAGGTTGGTTGGTGCTCACACTGTCTTTATTGTGGGTAGATTACATATAGCTGTAGGCTACTTAAACATAAGCTTGGTGAATAGTTCAGAGTCAGAATGATCCTGGTCAGTGTAAGAGGCCAACACTTAATGAATTTATGGTTACAGCTGCCCCAGCACTTGCCATACCCCTCCTGATTAGATCCGGAAATGCAGTAAGAAGGGAGAAGAATTTTAATTCTTTTTTTATTATTACAATATTTTAAAATTTATCTATTTATTTTTGGCTGCACTAGGTCTTCATTGCTACGCATGGGCTTTCTCTAGTTTCAGTGAGTGGAGGCTCCTCTCTAGTTGTGCGTGGGCTTCTGTTCCAGAGCATGGGCTCTATGGTATGCTGGCTTCAGTAGTTGTGGTACTTTGGCTTATTTGCCCCTTGGCATGTGGTATCTTCCTGGACCAGAAATCGAACCCGAGTTCCCCTGCATTTACAGGCAGATTCTTAACCCCTGGACCACCAGGGAAGTCCCCAGTCAGTCAGTCAGTCAGTTGCTCAGTCGTGTCCAACTCTTTGTGACCCCATGGACTGCCTTGGGGAGGCACGCCAGGCCTCTCTGTCCATCACCAATTCCTGGAGTTTGCTCAAACTCATGTGCATCAAGTACGTGATGCCATCCAGCTATCTCATCTTCTGTCGTCTCCTTCTCCTCCTGCTTTCAATCTTTCCCAGCATCAGGGTCTTTTCCAATGAGTCAGTTCTTCGCATCAGGTGACCAAAGTATTGGAGTTTCAGCTTCAGCATCAGTCCTTCCAACGAATATTCAGGACTGATTTCCTTTAGGATGGACTGGTTGGATCTCCTTGCAGTCCAAGGGAAGTCCTGGGGTATGTTAATTCTTGGTAACTATTTGGGGGTTGATTACATAGGAACAGGAAGCAACAAAACAGACTTATAAAATATTGCTTTGGTGGTCAGGCCAGATTCCCTTCCAGGACAAATTTTTAAGAGGGTGATTTGGGCTTTCTCTTTCAGAGGCAAGTCCTAGGAGTGTTACTGCTGGGTTGTGTGTGTGTATGTGTGTGTGTGTGGTTAAGCTTTAAAGCACAAATATTTGTCATACATAATTTCTGAGGGTCAGAAATCTGGAAGTGGCTTAGCTGGATGCTTTTGGCTTAGGTTCTCTCATGTGGTTGCAGTTGCAGTGTCTTCCAGGGCAGCAGTCATCTGAAGGCTTGGCTGGGGCTCAAGGGTTTACCTCCAAGATGGTGCATCACTGGCTCAAGGTAGCTCATTCACACGGCAGTTGGCTGGAGGCCTCAGTTCCTTACCTTTTGCCTTCAACCTGTCAGTGGGCCTTCTTGAGTGACCTAACAAGACAGCTTCCCTCAAAGTAAGTGATCTAAAAGAGAAGATAGGACTGTCGTTAACATGGCTTTTGGAAATGGATTTTTGAGTTTACATGACTTGGTAGTACTAAGTTACTTCTTCATGCCTTAAAACCACAATAGTTGAAGGTAGTATGGATTTCACAAGAGTGACTAAGTTGCTTTAACATGGGAAGCAGATGAGTCCACGTTGAAAGATGTGGAAGGTGGAAGACAGCTCTGGCACTGAGACCCAGAGGAGTCTTTTATTTTTATATATATTTATTTGTATTTATTTATATTTTGGCTGCCTTGGGTCTTTGTTGCATCTTGTGGGCTTTCTCTTGCTGTGCAGCATGGGCTCTAGAGGATGAGGACTCAGTAGTTGTGGCCCAGGCTCTCTACTTGCCCTGCAGCACATGGGATCTTAGTTCCCTGATCAGGGATGGAAGCTGTGGTGTTCCCTGCACTGACAGAAGGATTCTTAACCACTGGATCACCAGGGAAGTCCCCCAAGAAGTCTTTTAAATAAATGACTCTTATATTGCTGAAAGCAGTGGTAAGTTATCCTTTTTTAAGATTTGGAACAGACGGATTTGAGCACATCGTTAGCCCAAACCTTCCATTTCAAAGATGGTAGTTGAGGGCATGAGAAGGATAATTTTACATAAATATTTCAGAGTAATGGTATTTGAGTCATTTTCTTTAATTAACCTTTGTTTATGGTAGAGTGGAACTTCCCTGGTGGCTCAGAAGTGAAGAATCTCCTTGCAATGTAGGAGCCACAGGAGACATGGGTTCGATCCCTGGGTCCGAAAGATCCTCTGGAGGAGGTCATGGCAATCCACTCTAGTATTCTTGCCTGGAGAATCCCATGGACAGAAGAGTCTGGTGGGCTACCATTCATAGGGTTGCAAAGAGTCGGATATGACTGAAGCAACTTAGCACGCACACACGTGGGTAGAATACTTTGTAGAGAATAGAAAAGCCGTCTCTGGACTTTCTGAGTTCATTGTGGACAAAGACTAAGTAGTGGCTGGCAGTGAGGAAACCAGAACCACCGTTCTTAGCAACCTCGACTCATGTGAGTCTGAATGTAAACAGAGCTCAAGAGTTTAAACCCAATTCTCCCACGCATGAGTGGGACAATGGGTTGTTGAAAAATTGTAAAGCTTCTTCTGAGTCTTAAAGGTTTTTGAAAAAGTAATGGAACATCCTGGGTAACTGGCTTAATGTTGTTAGCAAGACCTATTTCCTCTTTTGCCAAATGAGGCTGAAGATAGCAACCTTGTAGGATTATGGTGATTAGGAATAATCTAAACTGAGTGAGTGCTCAGTAAATGGTAGCTGATTTTATAATTATTACCATCATATTGTTTTCTTCAAGGCATTAAGCTTATGACCAATAGGCTTGGAGAACCTAGGAGAACATTTATCCCTTTGGTTCTCAAAACTGTATCAGGGTATCTGATAAGTGATGAGGGGAGAAGGGGAGAATGCCTCAGTCCAACGCAGCCGTGTGGCATAGTGCTTGCCCCAAGGCCACTTGTTGCAGAATTACCTGGTTGTTTGTTAAAAATACAGATTCTTGGATCCTGCCACAGGTCTACTACGTCAGTATATCTGGGGTTGGAACCATATAATCTGGCTTTTTTTTTTTTTTAACCAAGCCACCCAAATGATTCCTGTGCCCACTAAGATTTGAGAACCACAGGAAAACATGTTTTGAAAGTCTTGTGGGGCTCACCGAAGGCAAAACAACTGAATTGATCTCGACCAGAAGTTTCCAACTTTTACAAAATTATGTACCCCCGTCAAGAAAATCTTTTGTATAATATAATCCTAATGTTTGTGTGCTCATACTTATACCTTAATTCATAAATTTTTACATATATCACTATGCTAAATATCCTACACATTATAAGGCAACAGAGACATTTAAAAAAAGATGATATAAAAACCTTCTGTATAAACTTTAATATTTTCTTTTCATATCCTAATGGATCATATGGTATAACCCTTGGGATTCATACTGCCTAACCTGGAGACCACTGGTTAAAGCAAAGTGGTCCCTATGCTTGTGTTTATTCAATGACTTAATTAAGCAAACATTTACAATGTTCTTTCCAAATGTGAAGCCTGCTGTAAGCTCCAAGGGCTTGCGGTGAGTGATTGGCTTCTTCTGTCATACTGAAGCTCTAATAACATGACTACCTCATCGTGTGTAAACACTTTGTTATTTCCAGGGTCTGTGGGTGGGAGCGTTCAGTTCATCTCCTTCGGGCAGTAGAGTAGTGCTGCATCTAGTCACAAATGTATAATTTAACAGACTATTTGGGAATAGGGGAAAGAGTTTTGCCAAGAGAACGCACTGGTCATAGCAAACACACTCTTCCAACAACACAAGAGAAGACTCTACACATGGACATCACCGGATGGTCAACACCGAAATCAGATTGATTATATTCTTTGCAGCCAAAGATGGAGAAGCTCTATACAGTCAGCAAAAACAAGACTGGGAGCTGACTGTGGCTCAGATCATGAACTCCTTATTGCTAAATTCAGACTTAAATTGAAGAAAGTGGGGAAAACCACTAGACCATTCAGGTATGACCTAAATCAAATCCCTTATGATTATACAGTGGAAGTGAGAAATAGATTTAAGGGACTAGATCTGATAGCCGGAGTGCCTGATGAACTATGGACAGAGGTTCGTGACATTGTACAGGAGACAGGGATCAAGACCATCCCCATGGGAAAGAAATGCAAAAAAGCAAAATGGCTGTCTGAGGAGGCCTTACAAATAGCTGTGAAAAGAAGAGAAGCGAAAAGCAAAGGAGAACAGGAAAGATATAAGCATCTGAATGCAGAGTTCCAAAGAATAGCAAGGAGAGATAAGAAAGCCTTCCTCAGCGATCAATGCAAAGAAATAGAGGAAAACAACAGAATGGGAAACATTAGAGATCTCTTCAAGAAAATTAGAGATAACAAGGGAACATTTCATGCAAAGATGGGCACAATGAAGGACAGAAATGGTATGGACCTAACAGAAGCAGAAGATATTAAGAAGAGGTGGCAAGAATACACAGAAGAACTGTACAAAAAGGATCTTCATGACACAGATAATCACGATGGTGTGATCACTGACCTAGAGCCAGACATCCTGGAATGTGAAGTCAAGTGGGCCTTAGAAAGCATCACTATGAACAAAGCTAGTGGAGGTGACGGAATTCCAGTTGAGCTATTTCAAATCCTGAAAGATGATGCAGCGAAAGTGCTGCACTCAATACGCCAGCAAATTTGGAAAACTCAGCAATGGCCACAGGACTGGGAAAAGACTGTATTCTTGCCACCTCTTCTTAATATCTTCTGCTTCTGTTAGGCCCATATCATTTCTGTCCTTTATTGTGCTCATCTTTACATGAAACGTTTGCATTCATTCCAATTCAGATTCAGTTTTCATTCCAATCCCAAAGAAAGGCAATGGCAAAGAATGCTCAAACTACTGCACAATTGCACTCATCTCACACGCTAGTAAAGTAATGCTCAAAATTCTCCAAGCCAGACTTCAGCCATATGTGAACCGTGATCTTCCAGATGTTCAAGCTGGTTTTAGAAAAGGCAGAGGAACCAGAGATCAAATTGCCAACATCTGCTGGATCATGGAAAAAGCAAGAGAGTTCCAGAAAAACATCTATTTCTGCTTTATTGACTATGCCAAAGCCTTTGATTGTGTGGATCACAATAAACTGTGGAAAATTCTGAAAGAGATGGGCATACTAGAGCACCTGACCTGCCTCTTGAGAAACCTGTATGCAGGTCAGGAAGCAACAGTTAGAACTGGACATGGAACAACAGACTGGTTCCAAATAGGAAAAGGAGTACGTCAAGGCTGTATATTGTCACCCTGCTTATTTAACTTCTATGCAGAGTACATCATGAGAAACGCTGGGCTGGAAGAAGCACAAGCTGGAATCAAGATTGCTGGGAGAAATATCAATAACCTCAGCTATGCAGATGACACCACCCTTATGCCAGAAAGTGAAGAGGAACTAAAAAGCCTCTTGATGAAAGTGAAAGAGGAGAGTGAAAAAGTTGGCTTAAAGCTCAACATTCAGAAAACGAAGATCATGGCATCTGGTCCCATCACTTCATGGCAGATAGATAGAGAAACAGTGGAAACAGTGTCAGACTTTATTTTGGGGGGCTCCAAAATCACTGCAGATGGTGACTGCAGCCATGAAATTAAAATATGCTTGCTCCTTGGAAGAAAAGTGATGACCAACCTAGATAACATATTGAAAAGCAGAGATACTACTTTTCCAACAAAGGTCTGTCTAGTCAAGGCTATGGTTTTTCCAGTGGTCGTGTATGGATGTGAAAGTTGGACTGTGAAGAAAGCTGAGCGCCAAAGAATTGATGCTTTGAACTGTGGTGTTGGAGAAGACTCTTGAGAGTCCCTTGGACTGCAAGGAGATCCAACCAGTCCATTCTAAAGGAGATCAGTCCTGGGTGTTCATTGGAAAGACAAGCTAAAGCTGAAACTTCAATACTTTGGCCACCTCATGCGAAGAGTTGACTCATTGGAAAAGACCCTGATGCTGGGAGGGATTGGGGGCAGGAGAAGGGGATGACAGAGGATGAGATGGCTGGATGGCATCACTGACTCGATGGACGTGAGTTTGAGTGACCTCCAGGAGTTGGTGATGGACAGGGAGGCCTGGCGTGCTGCAATTCATGGGGTTGCAAGGAGTCGGACACAACTGAGCGACTGAACTAACTAACAGGACAGTCAAGGTGAGCCACAAGTGAAGTGGGTAGAGCCCTCCCTGAATTAAACAGAGCCTCATCTTTGGAGATGTGTGACACTGTGGATACAACGCTGCATTTGGTTCTAGAAGTCCTGTATGTCTGCACTTCATTCCTTACAGGCTGCATGGCCTTCTGTAAATTACTTACCAGTTGAGCTTCTGTTTGCTCTTTAGTAAAATAAGGATAGTAACATCTTTTCTGCGTACTTAACACAATTGCTATCACA
Organism: Bos javanicus; assembly: GCF_032452875.1. Lineage (NCBI taxonomy): Eukaryota > Metazoa > Chordata > Mammalia > Artiodactyla > Bovidae > Bos > Bos javanicus. The sequence continues at coordinate 67,083,548 of NC_083883.1, forward strand.
ACCAAACTCACCTCATCTTTGATAATAATCCTACTGAATGCCAGGTTTAATCAATCAGCTGTCAGTCACTGTTTTATTGAGTGCCAGAAGGGTATTCCAAAGCGCCACCAGGTAAGTGGAATTTCACTTTCCCGATTTTACTAGAACAAGCAAGTTCTTATTTTCCTGAATTTAATAACTAATCTGTCACCCTTCCGCTCCCACAGAAGTTAAGAGAAGTGACTTCAAAGCTTGGCTTTGCTACTTTGATGTCTCATTTCCTTCAATACAGTTTTCTTGGGGTTCCTAGTGGCTCAGATGGTAAAGAGTCTGCCTGCAAAGCGGGAGACCCAGGTTCAATCCCTGGGTTGGTAAGATACCCTGGAGAAGGAAATGGCAACCCACTCCACTATTCTTGCTTGGGAAATGCCATGGATGGAAGAGCCTGGTGGGTTATAGTCCATGGGGTCGCAAAGAGTCCAACACAACTGTAAAATGAGGATAATGATATTTACCCCCTAAATTATTGTGAGGGTTAAGTGAAATAATTTATGTAAAATGTTTGGCACAATTGGAACATAGTAAAAATTGAATAAATGATTGTTACTTAAATGGCAAATATGACGAGGTACTCTTTTAACATTTTGGTAAATGCAGAGTACCACCTGATACATGGTTCAGAAACGGATTTCACATGGTGATTCTGAAAGAAAAAAAGTGATGTGCCCTTACGTTTTGTGTATAATTAACCTTCTTAACTGGTTATTGAGGAAGAAGCTAAAAGATAGATTTCTTTTAAGATTCAGTTGGAGAATGAATAATGACTAGCTTGACAGAATGGAAATTTTTACTGTTTTAGACTGGCCTGTATTTAAGAACTGCCCCAAACATGAAGACTTAATATTTACTAGAGATAAAAATAAAAGGAAAAAATTTTACTAGTAATCTTATTTCAGAGAGATGTGCTCAGGAAATAATGAACTGGTAGTCTATAATATGGGCCACAACAAGGCTTTGATTCTGACTTTTAAATTATGTGATACAAATCTTTCCCTATTGTTTAATAACAGTGGATTTTTTTTTCTTGTTACACAAGCTATTGACATAGCCTAAATCACTTAATGACCATGATGTAACAGACTGGCACTCCCTTCGTCCTTACTTATACCCAGATGATTTGATTATACAGGAACATTTTAACCTACCTTCATAATATACCTGCAGTATTTGTTCCTGTGTGAATTTATATGCCAGTTTCCCTTAAATGTCCTAACTATAAACCTAATCTTTAAAATGGGGGTTCTTCTCCTTTTGCCTGAGTTTGAAGCTGATCTTCTGTGTTCTGTTTTCTCTTGATAGCTTAGTGTGCTTTCCTAATCATTGTAGACTCACAAGACCATCAGGTATTTGAACAGGAGAGAACCTTGAAGATTTTCAACCTCTCTTTTCTCATTTTTTAGATGTGAAAACTATGACCCTGGCAAGTCAGTCGTTTTCATCAGTTTCAGAGTAGAGAACTGATTCTGGGTCACGGCTCTCAGCTTTGTTCCTGGTTTATTTCTCCTCAACTCAGCGTCTTTCCATTTCTCTGGCTTCTGGTATGATTGTTTCTTTCAAGTATATAAAAGTGTGGTAAAATCAGATTTGTTCATTTCTTTCCCTAGAACAAGCCTTGGTATGTGAGTGGAAACACTGGTATTTCCAGGTTTTAACCAGTGAGGTGTGGCACACTGGAATGTGGATGTGCCCCTGGATCTGGTTGTATTCATTCCATTGTGTCTTTAGTGTTGTGACTCATAAATTGAGTATAACATTATCTACATTTTTAGTGAACATTTGCATGGAGAAATCACGTTTATTTCTCCTTTTCGACTGCAATATGACTTAGATGAAGTACTTCAGGATTTTACATATTCTAAATAGGTTTTTGAAAACCTAAAGTATTGATTAATACATTAGATACTGAAGAACCAAAACTCATTATTGAGCTTTAATTGAAGAGAACCATTATGAATGTTAATCTGATATTCTGGGAGTTGTAAGTAGTGTTTAATGATAGTATGTTTCACATTATTGAAACAGGAAATCTATTTAACACAAGTAAAAGTAATTAATTTAGCTGAAAAGGAAAAGTAGTTGTAAGAGATGTCATCAGAATAATGTAAGACAGGCTCCCAGAATTATCTGTGTTTATCGAGAAAAACAGTATAATGGCAATTTGGATATACCAGAAGGACATAACCAGAAGCTACAATTTCAGGATGCATAATTGTGAACAAAGACATAATCAGAACCAAACGTGCATTATTATATATTAGGGAGAGGAGTGAAGTGAGAGGAATCTTAGATTTTTAGAAATATGTAGATTGTATCCATTTCCTTATTTCCTTAGTCTCTGTGTTTAAGCTTCTGCTCCATCATTCTGCTGAAATCACCTGAAGGAAAGTCTCCAGCGAATTACGATATGTCAAATCAAGGAATATACCTATCTCAAGGAATATGTCTGTTGTTCATCTTCCTGGACCTACTCTTCTTTTTAGTGTCCATGATGATGCCATTGTTAGTTTTCTTCTGCTCCTCCCCCTTCCTTCCCCTGTTCCTTGAATATCAATATCCAATATTCCAAAATCAGTCCTTTTCCTTTTCATACTATCAGAAATGATGAACATACAGTATGGACCAAATCACGCATGCCCATAACAGACATTGCTAATTGATTTTGACAATTTTCTCTGATCCTGAATGCTATCCTAGGATTCTCAGAAATACTTTGGGCAACAATCACATGATCAGAGTTTGCAGATGAGAAGAATCTTTTTATACAAGACTTTATAATTATTTTCAAATAAGTAAACTTAACATCTGCTCGATAATAAGAAACACCCAAAGGAACTGTGTTAGCTTTTATTTGGGATTTGAGGAGTTGGTAGCAAGTTAATCTATTAGGGTATTTTCCTCAATGTTATAAATTTCAATTCAATGGCTAGTGAGAATAAAACGTGATTTCTATTTATTCCTAGCCAAGGTTAAAGTGCTGCTGTGCTGTGCTTAGTCACTAACTCGTGTATGACTCTTTGCAACCCCATGGACTGTAGTGGAACCAGGTTTCACTGTTCATGAGATTTTTCAGGGAAGAATACTGGAGTGGGTTGCCATTTCCTTCTCCAGGGGATCTTCCTGACCCAGGGATCAAACCTGTGTCTCCTACAGTGGAAAGTGGATTCTTTACCAGTGAGCCACCTGGAAAGCTCCAAAGTTAAAATAGTAGCATGTAATTTTGTACTGTACTTTGTAACTGTTTGAAATAATAATAAATCCTCAATAATCAGGGTTGCGGACTGATATGTTTTCTGAAAATTAATAAAGTCAACAAATCTCAACTATTTACTACAAAGATGCTTTCAATAAAAATTGTTATGAAAGTAGAAAACTTTGAGCTTGATTTTTCTCCTTCCTCATTTTTTAAATTTTATATTGATCTATGAAGAAGAATTATTAAGCAACAAGGAAGTATTTTCCACTAACGTAATACCGCCTGAAAGTTATTTATTTATATATCACCTTTACCAATTTTTCTGTATTCTTATAAAAACACAATAGCACCTAGCATACAGTGCTAAATAAATGTTAGCAGTTATATAATTGTATATTATCAAAGATGCTTGACTTAAACTGAGGGTAAGAAGTGTACATTTTTCAAGGCATGTAATAATGTGATTCAAAGTGTGATCTATCAGCTCATACAGCATTTATGGCAGTGCACATTCAATTTCAAGGTGGAACAGGAAACAGCCGGAGAGGAGGGCCAGCTTGTTTATAATGGATCTATTTTCTGGAGCAGGTATTGGCCCCCCTTAGTAAATATTTGGGGGTTTTTAGCTACATGGATTTGTTGTGACTACTCAGCTTTGCTGTTACAGCGCAAAAGCGACCACAGATAATACATAAATGAATGGATGTAACTGTGTGCCAGCAACATTTTATAAAACTAAGTGGTGTCCTGGATCTGTCGCAGGGATCATAGTTTATAGACCCCCTATTCACTATGGTGGTAGTCTTGGCGCTCAGTTAGTTTTTTTCACCCTGCAGGTTCTTCTCTCATCTTATTTTATTGTTTCATCCTCTGTGAATGTGTTTGTGTATTGGCCATTGCAATGTGATTCATTTTTAATGTGGACTGAACTTCAGTTTGCTCTGATGTAGGTAAGTTCTTTTGGACACTTGCCACCTTATCTGAGATTTGTTTTTCTTCCATCAAATATGGTTTATAAGCTGCATATTGAGATGGGAGCTACATGCAGTCTTTACTGGAAGACCTGAGCTCTGTGCTCTAATATAATATTGTGTTAAACATTGTATAATAAAGAGCAGACTCGTTAGGAATGTATTTTATTTTTGAACATATTGTCTCAGGCTTTAATTCAACTTCCCCTTTTTCACAGATCCCTGGAAAATGCTAAAGTCGGGAATGTTACCTCCTCCTGACATTGCCTGTGCACTCCTTTGTTTCACTAATCACCAGCTTTCTTGGTTGGGGTGTGAGCAATAATTTTCTGGATTTGTTTGATTCGAAATGTTAATTCAGTATTGTTTCTGGTAAGTGGGAATAGGATTAGAATATATTCTCAATCCTTTTTATTTCTATCTTAATATTTTTAGATGCCTCTTTTCAAAGTTTATGGCATAAGCTTAGATTCTTTCCTTGAATGGCAACTGAGGACTTTTTTTCCTCTTGCTATTCACATTGTTGTCTGTTTGTGAGGAGAATAGTATGGTGGTTAAAGACACAAGCTCTGCATTTAGACTGCCTGTGATCCTATCTGAGGCCTACCAATTACTAAAATCTGTACTTCAGCTTCCACATCTATAAAATGTGATAATAATAGTATTTTTTCATAAATGTATTATGTTACTGAATAAGATAATATGTATAAAGTTCTAAGAATAACACCTGGTACATACTAAGCACTATTTAAATTTTAAATATTATTGATATATGTTTTTGATTTTTGTTTTCTCAAATACTGGGATAGGTGATTTTGCTATTTGGTTTATTTTGCCATATTGACCTTCAGCTATACAATTTGTGCAGCTCTATAGTCATTCTTTATTAGAAATTAAACCTAAAAAGCTTACAACAAACTATTTATAATCACTTATGGACAGCAGTAGAAGCAGAAAGAAAGGGGCATTTAATATACTTAATAAATAAATAAATATGAATGAGGTAGCCTTGCAGCTCTGTTTGCAAATGAAATTGATTCATTTTCAGCTCCATGTAGACTTGACTTATTCTGCCAGCCTTGACTCACTTCAGACCATACACTTTCTACTTTGTCTGTTTGTCTCAGATCAACTCTCTTCCAAATCCTCTTTTCTGACCTTGTCTTTTGGCCACAAATTTCCTTTCCTCATCTCTTGCACCTGGAATGATGTTGGTTCCACTTTTCCCATTATTTCCCCTGTAAAGGAAGCCTTTGTGCTCCTAGCTCTAAATGGCAGAGAGGTTGGTCATTGCTTGCTTATGTTTTCACCTAGAGTTTTAGGTATAGACTCTGCCTTTCCTTGGGCTTCCCTGGTGGCTCAGCTGGTAAAGAATCCACCTGCAATGTGGGAGACCTGGGTTCAATCCCTGAGTTGGGAAGATCCCCTGGAGAACGGAAACGATACCCACTCCAGTATTCTGGCCTGGAGAATTCCATGGACAGTATAGTCCATGGGGTCACAAAGAGTCAGATGCGACTGAGTGACTTTCACTTTCACTTTCTGTCCTTCATTAAATTTGAATGTGGTGAACGGATTCTATCCAAATCAGGGGCACTGGCTCCTTAGAAATCCTTTAACTTGTAAAGATTAATGAAACTTTTTCAACTGGTTGCCCTGGGGCTAGGGATTTATGGATAGGCCTAGTTTTGTGCAGATTTTTTTTTTTAATTCCTACAAGAATCACAAAATATTCACTTAACATCCAAATTCAACATATTTAAAAACAGGTAAAAAACTGTACAGTATTTGATTACTCCTGGTTCTTTTTAAAGATGGTAGTTTCACTTCTCCTGAGACTTTCATTGTCTCCAAAAGAGAGGAGTCCTTGCAATTTTGGATAGTTTTGGCTTCACTCAAATGGCACAGAATGAGATTTCTTTTTCCATTCCAAGTAACTGTATACAAATTAGCAAAAGTGATAAGGCAGAATTTTGGCCTCAACTTCATATTTCAAAGTTAAATCATAAAAGGCCTTCTTTCTAATTTAAGTTAAAGTTTTTTCTCTTTAACTTTTAATTTTGTATTGGTGTATGCTGCTGCTGCTGCTAAGTCGCTTCAGTTGTGTCTGACTCTGTGCGACCCCATAGACAGCAGCCCACCAGGCTCCTCTGTCCACAGGATTCTTTAGGCAAGAATACTTGAGTGGGTTGCCATTTCCTTCTCTTGTATTGGTGTATAGCCAATTAATAATGTTGTGATAATTTCAGGTGAACAGTGAAGGGACTAGGCCATACATACAATATGAGGTGTTTTTTTTTTTAAGATTTTGGGATTATATTGCAACAAACTGAAAATAATTCTGTTCAATAAAAGCAGCATCGCTGGATGGGATGCACAATTAATTTTTTGATAAAGTGAAGATCAGCTAGAAACACATTTTATCTCAGTCTTTGAGGAAAATATTTCTCAAAAATGTACAGCCATTCTCCTACCTTAATATTGAACTTGTGAAGATTATCTTGACTTGGCGCTGACCCCAGGACTTCGTCTAAAAATTAAAGAATATCTTTGATAATAGTTTGTTTTTGTTTTCTTTTAAAAATAGACTTTTTCCACGAAAGAAATTTGTTTATTGAGTTCTGTTTAATTGAGGGCTTGATATTTTTCTTAACTCTTGTTTATATGCTACTACAGATGAGGTGTAACCATAATATTTGGTCAGTCTGAGTTAAATGGCTCATGACGTCAATTACAAAAGTCTAGATCTAATATTTCCACATTTCTGTGTAGCCAGTCTACATGAGAACCACATGATGAACCAGATCTTTTAGTCATGTCTCAGTTCAGTTCAGTCCAGTTTAGTTGCTCAGTCGTGTCTGACTCTTTGCGACCCCATGAATTGCAGCATGCCAGGCCTCTCTGTCCATCACCAACTCCCGGAGTTCACCCAAACTCTTGTCCGTCGAGGCGATGATGTCATACAGCCGTCTCATCCTCTGTCGTCCCTTTCTCCTCCTGCCCCCAATCCCTCCCAGCATCAGAGTCTTTTCCAATGAGTCAACTCTTCGCATCAGGTGGCCAAAGTACTGGAGTTTCAGCTTTAGCATCAGTCCTTCCAAAGAACACCTAGGACTGATCTCCTTCAGAATGGACTGGTTGGATTTCCTTGCAGTCCAAGGGACTCTCAAGAGTCTTCTCCAACACCACAGTTCAAAAGCGTCAATTCTTTGGTGCTCAGCTTTCTTCACAGTCCAACTCTCACATCCATACATGACTACTGGAAAAACCATAGCTTCTACCATATTCACATGACAAAAAAGGAAAGAATGGTAGCATGCTTCTTTAAACCAGTTAGGCAATATTTCAGATTAATTCTAAAAATAATATAACAGACCCCTGTGTTACCGTTGTCCAGATTTATCATAGGATTTGACGACTTCTAAATCCTGAAAAAAGTAAGTGTAAAAGGTGAAGGTGTCTCCCTCCCCTTCATAGTCTCCCTTTCCCTCTCTCCTTTGAGGTCATTATACTGAAGATAACATATGCATCCCATATTTACTGCTGTACAGTAAAATTACCCCTAATTCTTAGTGATGTAAAACAACAACCCCTTGTTATTGCTCATGAGTGTACAGGTCAGCTGGATGATGCTACTGACCTGAGATGGGCTGGGCTGATCTGACCTAGGCTTGCTCATGTGTCTGTGGTCATTTGGCAGGTCACATGGGTTCTCGTTTGTCTTACTACAGCTCTACTCTTGTGTCTAGTGGTTAGCTGATTGTAGCCAAGGGAGATAGGGCTGACTGCACCATGGAGTGCTCATCACTCAGCAGGCTAGACCAAGTTTATTCTCTAGATACTAGGAGGTTCTGAGAGGAAGAGTAGAATGGAAGTGCGTTTAGCCACTGGCAAACTATCACTTCTACTGCATTCTGTGGGTGAAAATGAGAGTCACGATGACATGAGATTACAGGGGTGGGAAAACAGACTTCACTTCTTGGTGGAAGGAGTGGTAAAGTCACACTGTAAAAGTGGATCTCTAGGAGGGGTGGGAAGTTATGGCTATTTTTATGATTCACTGCAAATCATGTATTTTTTCTATTTATGTAGATGTATTTATATTTTATTTTTATAAGAATTAGCATAGTTAAAAAACTCATTAAATACATGGCTTTATAGATAGTTTTTAAAAAAATTGTAATTGTGTTTTTGAAATTTACTGTTTTGATAAATTTATTACATCAATACTTATCTATACCTTCTCTTGCTGCTGGGCATTTGAATTATTTTCCATTATTTTTTGCAATCACAAGCAAAGCTGCAATGAACATGCTGTACACAGTGTTGTGTGCATATAAGAGGGTTTCTCTAGGTTAGTTTCTAAAAATGGATGGATTGTGTGGTACAATACATGCGTTTTCAACTTTATTGGGTATTGTCAAATTGTTGTCCAAATTGTTGCACACCATCAGGGAGTATAACAGTTTCATTTCTCCTACATTCTTATGAATTACAGTTTGTATTATCAGACTTTATATTTTGTGGAGCCACTAGGAGAGTATCATCATTTTAATTGCATATTCATTCAGCAAGTTTGAATATATTCCATATGTGTCAGACTTTATTTTTCTGGGCTCCAAAATCACTACAGATGGTGACTGCAGCCATGAAATTAAAAGACGCTTACTCCTTGGAAGGAAAGTTATGACCAACCTAGATATCATGTTCAAAAGCAGAGAATTACTTTGCCAACAAAGGTTCGTCTAGTCAAGGCTATGGTTTTTCCAGTGGTCATGTATGGATGTGAGAGTTGGACTGCTAAGAAGGCTGAGTGCCGAAGAATTGATGCTTTTGAACTGTGGTGTTGGAGAAGACTCTTGAGAGTCCCTTGGACTGCAAGGAGATCCAACCAGTCCATTCTGAAGAAGATCAGCCCTGGGATTTCTTTGGAAGGAATGATGCTAAAGCTGAAACTCCAGTACTTTGGCCACCTGATGCGAAGAGTTGACTCATTGGAAAAGACTCTGATGCTGGGAGGGATTGGGGGCAGGAGGAGAAGGGGACGACAGAGGATGAGATGGCTGGATGGCATCACTGACTCGATGGACGTGAGTTTGGGTGAACTCCGGGAGTTGGTGATGGACAGGGAGGCCTGGTGTGCTGCGATTCGTGGGGTCGCAAAGAGTCGGACACAACTGAGCGACTGATCTGATCTGATACTGGCCAGATAAATTTCCTTTTCTGTGAATTAATTGCCCATTTATATATTCCAACATTTAAATTTTATTTTAAACCTTAAAAGTGTTTCCATAAAATTGTTTGTTTTTTAATTATTTCTTATGGTTAAAATACATATAAATAGTGGAAACCAGTCCTTTTCCAATTATATGTATCATCTTTTAGATGTTGGCATTCATTTTAAAGTGGTTTATTGTGTCTACTACTATACAGATGCTTTTATATAGTAGTATAGTCAAATATTTCTATATTTTCATGGTTTGTATGATTTTTTTGTCCTGTTTATAAAAACTTTTCCTACCAGGATGTCATAAGCATATTTTCCTGTATTTTTCTCTTAAGGTTTAAGAGTTTCTGTTTAGTTTCTTAATCAGTCTGGGATCTCTTTTGTGTGTGATGTAAAATAGGGCTCTAATTTTATCTTTTTCCAACTAGAAAGCCAGTTGTCCTGGTACAAGTTATTAAATATATAATCGTTTCTTTCTCAATGATTTGTGATGCTAGCATGTCATATCCCGAGTTCCTATGTCGATGTACATTTATTTCTGGGCCCTTTATTCTTTTTGATGGGTCTCATTTTTCCGTCTCTGCACCCTTTTGCATTGATATGCCCTTTTAATGGCTGCAGCTTTACAATAAGTTTCCTGTTCAGTGGGGATAATATCCTTTCTCATTCTCTAATAAAATTATTTGGACCTTTGCTCTTTTATATTAAGTTTAGAAGCAGCCCTTCAAGTTAAAGGGTGGAAAGTTCCATATAACAAGAAAAAGCAGAATAAGGTAAGAGGGATTAAGAGTGGAGGGGAAATTTATAGCCTTAAATAGGGTGATGAAGATAGGATTCATTGAGAGGTAGGTTTTGAGGGAAGACATGTAGGAGATAAAGAATTTAACCAGTTATCTGGGAAAGAATCTGGTAGGCAGAAGGAACAGTCCTTGCTAAGATTCTGAACCAAATGTGTCAGAAAGAACAAGGAGGCCGGTGAGACTGAAGCAGAGTGAACAAGGAAGAAGTTAGTAGGAGTCAAAGTCAAAGCACTTATGGGGGCAACTGAGAAAGCTGAGCACCGAAGAACTGATGCTTTTGAACTGTGGTGTTGGAGAAGACTCTTGAGAGTCCCTTGGACTGCAAGGAGATCCAACCAGTCCATCCTAAAGGAGATCAGTCCTGAATATTCATTGGAAGGACTGATGTTGAAGCTGAAACTCCAATACTTTGGCCACTTGATGCTAAGAACTGACTCACTAGAAAAGACCCTGGTGCTGGGGAAGATTGAAGGCGGGAGGAGAAGGGGACAACAGAGGGTGAGATGGTTGGATGGCATCACTGACACGACGGACATGAGTATGAGTAAGCTCCAAGAGTTTGTGAGGGACAGGGAGGCCTGGCGTGCTGTAGTCCATGGGGTAGCGAAGAGTCGGATATGACTGAGCGACTGAACTGAACTGAAGCCATTGTAAGGATATTGGCTTTTGTTTTGTATGTGGTGGGAAGTCATTACAGTTTTTTTTTCCCTAGGCAAGGCTTTATGAGGGCCCCTGCTACGGGGGAGCCTGGTGGGCTGCCGTCTCTGGGGTCACACAGAGTCGGACACGACTGAAGCGACTTAGCAGCAGCAGCAGCAGCTACAGCAGGAGTAGTGAGAACAAACAAGAAGGTCCCTTGCTTGCTCACTCCCTGGGGGAGGGCGAGCTTGTTCCTCCCGTGGGGTGAGGGTAAGAGTGTGTCCAGGTGTCAGGCAGAGGAGTGGCTTAGGTGTTTTGCCCACCCCTCTAGCGGGGTTGAGTGCAGAGGGCATGCACTATACCCTGCTTTTGCTCCTAACATTCAGTTTTTGCTCCTGGCTCTTCAGAAGTGGCAGCAAAATTTTTTTGGTCTTTTGGTATCTTTTGTCCGTAATTTGCCCCAATGCTTCTCCTCAAGCAACAAAATACAAAGAAACTGTATGGGACTAAAAATAGCTGCATTGTAGAATTTCGAGTAGAGTTGTGACACAACCTGAATAAATTTTATAAGAATTACTCTGGCTTCTGTGTGGAGAATAGAAGGCAGAGAGTAAGCACAAGAGCAGGAGACCAGTCAGGGAACTACTGGCAATAACCCAGATGAGAGGTGTGGTGGCGTGGACCCAGGTAGTAGCAGTCTGGGTATGACAAGTAGCTGGATTCTGCCTCTGTTTTACAGGTAGAGTCAACAGGATTTCTTGATGGATTTGGTGTTGGGATATGAAGACAGACAGGAGTTGAAGATGACTCCAGGGGTTTTGGCTTGAGCAACTGGAATAAAAAATTGCTATTACCTGGCTAGGGAAGATTGGGAGGAACAGTTTTAGGGAAAGATCAAAACTCAGTTTGGAGCATTCTGAGTTTGAGATGCCTATTAGATGTTTAGGAGATGAGTCTGGAGTTCAGGGGAGAGGTTCAGAGTGGGGATGTAGATTTGGGACTCGTTAATGTATATCTGGTATTTAAAATATAGAGACCAGATGAGATCATCTAGGAAGTGAGTATAAAGACAAGTGGTTCAAAGACTAAGCTCCCAGATAAGTCAAAGAAATACATACAAGGGACCTTTTTGAGGAAATGGAAATGTTCTAAAACTGTATGGCAGTGGTGTGGTTGTGCGACTTGGTAAATTTACTGAAAATCTTTGAACTGTGCACTTAAGACGTGAAGTTTGTGCATAGTCGCTCAGTTGTGTCCGACTTTTTGCCACCCTGTGGACTGTAGCCCACCAGGCTCCTCTGTCCATGGGGATTCTCAGGGCAAGATTACTGGAGTGGGTTGCCATGCCCTTCTCTAGGGGATCTTCCTGACCCAGAGATTGAATCCAGGTCTTCCACATTGCAGGCAGATTCTTTACCAACTAAGCCACCAGGAAAGCCCAGTGAAGTTTATGGTATGTATGTTATGTCTCACTTTAACAGCCTTATTAATATATATTTTTTTAAAAGAAGTCAAACAGATTAGAAGGAACTAGTAAAGGCTATTTGAGGAGTGGCCAGTGTTAAGGGGAAAAAACCAAGGGAAAAAAAACAAGAAATCGTGGGCAAACCAACTCACTAGAACTTCAATTATATTTGTTTGTTCTTGCCTGTATTATTTCTCTACTGTATTTTTTCACAGCTAAAGTTGGATAAAAGAAATGAAAAGTCATTTGACTACATTCTTAATATGGGTTCACACCCCTGTTCTGCCAGCTTTTTTTTTTTTTTTGGTTCGAGTAGCAAACTTTAAAGTTTTGCTAGACAGGATTTTCTCCGCTAAAGAATTGATGATATTGGAGAACAAAGGTAAAGATGAGGGGAAAAGCTGACTTCACACAGAAGAATCTTTGCTAAGATGAGCTCTGCAGGTGTAGAAACAACAGTGTAAAATGAAGTCATCTGGTCCTGAGTCCCGAGCCCTGGGCATTCTCCACAGGGGTTGGTGGTGGGCTTCTTGGTAAGGTGAAAAGCAAAGTTCACAATGGGTTAAAATGATGTTAAACAAATGTGAAAATCCTGTGGCTTTTCATGCTGTGATATGGAGCCTAAGACATGTGGGTCATACTTTGTGGCTTTAGGAACTGATTGTGTAAGAGGCAATGGCTGATGGCTATCTTCTAATATAAGGGCTCTGGTCACATTATGCAGAGCAGTGTAGGGTTTAGTCATCATCCCGTGGAAGCCTCCCCTTTATTTAAAGGGTGTGGTGTGTTGCAAGATGCATGAAGTCACTTCTTAGAGGTGTACTTAATAAGGGAGGATTAAACAGAAGCAAATACAGTTCTCAGGATCAGAAGAAAAACTTGTGAGCAATTAAAACATATTTTAATCGTTTTTTTCTTCATGCTGAGAAATTATGTAAAAATCTGAGGCCCAAATAAGGAAACTGAAAAATTAACTCAATATATTGAAACATAAAATGTAGTAGGTGAGGGAGTAACATATCATAGGTAGCAAATGAAATCAGAACAAATTCATGCCAGCCTTTTATATCTTCTACTAGATAGTGTGCATCAGTATGTTTCTTGAGGATGAAAATAAATCGGCTAAAGATCTCGAGTAGGAGTTGGATAAAATACCTATGATAGATTGGAGTTTGGGGCATTTTGCCTTCACTGCTGCATTAGCATGAAAGATAATTATTTGTTTTAGCACGTCTCATCCAAAAAGCTTGTAACTAATATATGTGGATCATTTTGATTAGAAAAAACACATTATTTTTCCCTAATAAACTACAGCTTATTAGACATGGCTAATCCACAAATCACAGAAAGCTTTTAAAATTACTCTGAACACATTGCCATTTCATTTTTTTCTGGTGAAGAGGACCTACTATCAGAAAGGAGCAGGCGAGGTGGTCCACTGGCCTCTCGGGAAGGAGTTGGAGGGATTAAAAGGCTCAGCAGTGTTTCTAATAGAATGGTGGGAGTTGCAGAGAGCGGGTTCCCCTGGCTCGTGGTGAGTTCACTCCTGTTTCTGTAGCTGAGAGAGGGACAGTCGCCGAGAGGCTGCCCAGAGATGTGGCCCTTGGTTTACTGAGCAACAGTCCTTCTAGTGGCACTTGACTCATAAGTAGAATGTCTCCTCTGTGCCAAGCCGTAGGAACAATGAATAAACTGTCTTGTTGTGCAGGCTGCCGCTGACCACGAGTGAGTCGCCTGAGGCCGTCAGTGAGATCAGGCAGCCTGAGCAGCCGGATGGATGGGGATAGTAGCCGTTTGCTCACGCATCCATTTAACACGTTTTACTGTGTGTCATCTAGATAGCTTGGTAGAAGATGCTGAAATGTAACCATGAGCTAAGTAGACATGGATCCTGCCTCCATTAGTTTAGTAAACTGATACAGAATTAGAACCTGTGCTCAGTATAAAGGAGAGGCACAGGAGTCTGTGACAGAGTGTTACGGGGTGGAGTGGAACGGACAGGAGCTGAGGGAGTTGGGTGGTTGGGGTTTAAAAGGAAAGAGAAAGGGAGCGGTGAAATGGTCTTCTGGTCCAGCAGTTATGGTGGCATTGCCCAATTTTCCAGGAGCCAGAGGCCTGCCCTGAAGGAGCAGGAGGCCAAGAAGCAGGGCCACTTTGAGAGTGGAAGCTCCCCTGGGCCAGTGGCAGAAGGAGCATGGGGCTGGGAGTGGGGTGGTGCTGGTGAGGGGGTGGGTAGTGGGGATGGAGGTGAAACCCGGTCCTCAGAACAAAGCTAAGTTTCAAATGCATGGGGCAGGAGGGAGTGCTGTCATCCACGCAGCCTCGGGGATATTATAAAATGAAAAAAGCAATTATATGCTTACTTAGAAACAAAACCAAGCCTTAACAAAATCAGCAGTCCCCCCTCGTCCACGATTTCTCTTTCTGCATGTTCAGTTACCCATCGTCAATTTCAGCCTGAAAATATGTGGAAAAATTCCAGAAGTAAACAATTCATAAGTTCTAAATTGCGCACTGTTATGAGTAGCATGATGAAATCTCTCGCTGTCCACTTCATCCCACCCAGTGTGTGAATTGTCCCTTTGTCCAGCATATCCAGTCCTTTAGTCACTTAGTAGCCAGCTCTGTTTCAGCTCGACTGTCTCGGTGTAGTAGTGCTTGTGTTCACGTAACCTTCATTTCACTTAATGCTGGCCCTAAAGCAAAGACGAGTGATGCTGGCAGTTCACATACGCCAAAGAGAAACTAAAGTTTATTCTTCAAGTAAAAAAGTGAAAGTCCAGATAGAAATAAGTCCCAGTGTCTCTCTCCCTAGACAGGGCAGGATCAAATCAGATACACCCTTACTCTTGGGTTATCATTTTCTTTAACTCATCACGAATCACCATCCTTCAATTAGCGCATTTGTAATACATTTCCCTTTAAAATGACCAAATACTTGGCTTTGTGGCTCTGTAAGGCAGTTTTAAAAAGTCAAAAGTAAGCAATGACTTGAAATCATTTCTTTAAAGAAAAGGAATAAAAAGTTGTGCTGTTGTTGAGTCCCTCAGTTGTGTCTGACTCTTTGTGACCCCTTGGACTATAGTAAGCCAGACTCCTCTGTCCTTTACTATCTCTTGGAGTTTGCGCAAATTTATGTCCGCTGAGTCAGTGGTGCTATCTAACCATCACATCCTCTGCCTCCTCCAGTGAATATTCAGGGTTGATTTCCTTTAGGAGTGACTCATTGGATCTCCTTGCAGTCCAAGGGACTCAAGAATCTTCTCCAGCACCACAGTTCAAAAGCATCATTGTCTTTTTAATTTTAACTCTTCAACCCCCTTTCTTTCTTCACTTCCTTCCCAGCTTTAACTGACTGCTATTTTTATGTAGGCATTTGGTTGGTGATGGACAGGCTTGCTGCAGTCCATGGGGTGGCAAAGAGTCGGACACAACTGAGTGACTAAACTGAACTGGACTGCAAAACTCAGTTGGGATGTTTTCCTCTTTATTATTTAAATATTGTACTGTGCTTCCATCTTTGGCTTGTATTTTCTCTCTTATTTTTCATAATTTGTCTCAAATCCCTTTGATACCTCAGGCCATTCAGGACTCCCACCCTCTCTCCCTTTTTACTTTTTGAATTACTGAATGAGGTTTCACCAGTCACTCCTTCTTCCTCCACAGTGGTTGTATACCAGAGTGGGGTTGGACTTTGAAGAATTCACTGGTGCTTGAGTGGCAGCTCTCCTGAAGGCAGTGGTTATCTTGTGCACTTCTCATATTACTCAGATGCAGAGTGAGGGCATAGTCTTTCTCATGTTTTATTGACAGGTTGAAGTGATAAAGATTAAACAGTTTCCTCAGGAACAATGAGTCAATGATAAAGTGTTTTGCCAATTATCTATTCATTAGAAGTTGGTCCATTGCCAATATTCTTCTTCTATAATAAATCTCAAATAAACATAATAATTACTCTTGTAAACACAAATAACAGCTTTGTGAAGATCTCAGTTGCAGGCTCTTGGAAGGGGTCCCTGTTGCTCTGTGCTCTATCCCCCTGAAGCACCCTCTTTTTCTCAACAGGCTCAGATGTTCAACCCGACTGCTCTCCAGCCAAGTCTCCCCTCCAAGCTGAGATCCTGTGAACCATTTCTCCTCCCCTTTAACAAACGAAATATCAGAGATTAGAGTTTCCCAAAGGTTACTGAGCACTTAACTTGTTCTACATGCTTTGCTTAAGGTCTCTGCTATTATCTCCAGTTTATTCATATTTAATACCATATATTTAAGGCCTGATTCAATCCCTGGGACTGTATCTCTTGGTCTTCTTGTTCAAATGTATAAAATCCCATAGAATATGCCTTCAGTTAACGTGTTTCTGGTTTAGATGTCTTGACTCTTGGTTGAAGTCAGTTCAGTTATATCTGGACCCTGGATATTTATGTGTGGCATGATGGGAATGTTGTCTAAGGGCTGGATGAAGCCTTCTCTCCAAACATCTCTGGATGGTTCACTGCAATAAATTATCTTCCTTTCTCCCCAAGAAGCCCACAAAGAAATTTCCCTTCTCTGTTCGCAATGCTGGATCTATTTCTGCTGCATGGCATGAGGTTGTTTTATAAACTTAAAAATAGCCTCTTCCTTTTATTCTCATTCTTCTGTTACTCCACCCCGCTGTTTGTTTTATCCTTGTTTCTTCTCTTAGCGAGTTGTATTTGCTGAAGGATACAGAAGTCCCACCATGGGGGTGGGGGGCAAGGAGGTGGGACTATAAATTGGAAACAGCTGCAAAATGGAGGGAGGTGAGGACAATGCTTTTGTCTAATTAGAAAAACAAAACCATTTCAAGTTTTCGATGCTCAAATGGCCTTGCTTATTAATCACCATCACAATGCAAATAATAGTTAACAAAGTGCCATGTGGTTTTACATGTATTAAATACTATATGATATTTAAAACATGTTCTTCCTTTTTTTTTTTTTTTAACCTTCACTTTACAGGTGAAAAACCTGAGGTTAGAGTTTGTACAGGTTGCCCAAGGCTACGCTGGCAATAAATAATGCAGCAAGCTTCAAACCTAGGTCAGGATGACACCCAAGTCCACATGTGCTGATTCTCTGCATTCAAATGTGAGAGGTCCAGTGGGAAGAATTTGTTGCTATAAAATAAAACATATATGATAAAAACACAAAATCTGTGCAGCCTGCTGTGTTGCAGTACAAATGTAAACGGAGCACACACAAATGGTTCTAATCAGTATCACTCTTATGCAGTTGAACCACTTTTTTGCTGCTTATTTCCTCATCTTGCTAGTTTTCACATATCTCCACCCGCTTTTCCCACATGCCTAGAAGGTCATTTCCTGTCCTCTAATGATGTGCGTGTAATGATGAAATCAGAGGGTCCCTATGTTTGGGAGGTCCTGGATGTCGCCAGCAGTTCCTAGTTCATCCTTTCTAAGATCAAACTGTAAATAATTATCATCCCTATCCAAATGTATTAGGTTTTTCATGCTACCAGAATTTTATAGTGCAATGATTTAGAGGTTGAGCTTTGGCATTTCATAGGTCATTGTTTTAGATTTGTTCTCTGCCATTTTCTAGTTTTGTGACCTTGGCTGTATGCTTTCTAAATTTCAGTTTTCCTCTCTATAAAAGGGATATAGCGTGAGTACTTGGTATGGTTATTAGGATTAAATGAACTAAAGCTAAAAAGCACCTAGTACAGTCCTTGATGTAATAAACAATAAATGTTAGCTGGTACTATTAAGAGTAAAATACTAATTTCATACTTTTCTTTATTATGCAGTGAGAGAACACAAGAAGTGGCTTAATGAATCCTCTGAACTGTATAATATTAATTTAGATTGTTTACAGGGACAGTACAAAGTTCTATAAATCTTATAACCTTTCTAAATTAGGAGACTGAATATATTAGAAATGGCATTTAGATGGATTCAGTTCATTTGTTTTTTTGTATTTGTTTTATTCATCTTCCCCCAGTTTTAATATGCTGCTGCTGCTGCTGCTAAGTTACTTCAGTCGTGTCCGAATCTGTGCGACCCCATGGATGGAAGCCCACCAGTCTCCCCCGTCCCTGGGATTCTCCGGGCAAGAACACTGGAGTGGGTTGCCATTTCTTTCTCCAATGCGTGAAAGTGAAAAGTGAAAGGGAAGTCGCTCAGTCGTGTCCGACTCTTAGCGACCCCATGGACTTTGACAAATAAAATAGTATATACTATATATTATATATTACAGATACAGTGTGATTTTTTACAGCCATAAATTCATGTTGTTTTTTGTTCACATTTATTAAGGTTTAGTTGACAAAATAGTAAGATATTTACAGTGTACATCATGATGATTTGATATACATGGTAAAATATTAACCACAATTAGGTTTATTAACACCTTGTCACCTCACCTAATTACCGTTTTGTGTGTATGTGTGATGAGAACGTTTAAGATTTATTCTCTTAGCAAATTTCAAGTACACAGTACAGTATTAATAACTTTAGTCACCATGCTGTATGTTACATCCCCAGAGTTTATTCATCTTATTATAGCTGAAGGCTGGTACTGTTTGACAGCATCTGTCTGTTTTCCCCACCCTCTAGTAACTAATGGTCTACTCTCTGTTTCTATGAGTTCAACATTTTTTAAAATTCCACATATAAGTGGAATCATGCAGTGTTTGTCTTTCTCTGTTATGTCTTATTTCACTTAGCGTAATGTCCCCCACGTATATCCATGTTGTTGGAAATGACAAGGTTTCTTACTTTTGTACGGCTGAGCAATATTACGCTTTATACATGTGTGTCTATATATCTTTGTCACGTCCGTACCACATTTTCCTTAGCCACTTACCTGTTGACGGACACTTAGGTTGTTTCCATATGCTGACTCCTGTGTATAATGCTGCAATGACTGTGGCAGTGCCGATGTGTCTTTGAGATGCTGATTTTATTTCTTTTGGATGTATACCCAGAAGTAAAAGTTCTGGATCATATGCTAGTTTTTATATTTTTAATTTGTTGAGGAACCTTCATACTGTTTTCCATAATGACCAATTTACATTCCCATAAGCAGAGTACCGTCTTTCTGGTGCGTGTGTCAAATATTTTCATGTGAATGTAAGAGGATTTAAACTCAGTTTTTAAGTCTGACTGAGCACTGCTCTTCTTCCCAGAGTTCAGGATTAACATGAGAAGAAACTGTATTTTCTATTCTGGATAATTTTTTTTTTTTTTTTGAGATGTTTGCAGAATTTGTTTCTGTGATTCAGAACCAGCCACAAATGTTGTCTTTCTACCCTCACAAACCAGCAGACGTCATTTCCCAGGCCACCTCTAAACAGGGACATAGTGGACAATTTTGATGAATAGCTAATCTCAACTTATTTATGTGGAAATATGCTTGAAGCTTTCAGGATGCTGTAGGAGGCACTTAAAACACAAAACGTGGATGACTAATGTGATGAGAAGGCTGACCCGTAAGCAGAAAAGGGAAATCTCTCTTCTGAATTGCACTGATTGTTTTCAGTGTTCTTTTTTTAAAAAAAAAAAACTTTTATTTATTTATTTTACTTTTTGTTGCACTTGGTCTTCATTGTGGCGCCAGACTTTCTCTAGTTGTGGTGAGCAGGGGCTGCTCTTCCTTATGGTACTTGGCCTTCTCATTTCGGTGGCTTCTCTTATTGCGAAACACAGGCTCTAGGTGCACGGGCTTCAGTAGTTGCTGCTCACAGGCTTTAGAGCACAGGCTCAGTAGCTGTAGCCCATGGGCTTAGTTAGTGCCCAGCAGCATGTGAAGTCTTCCTGGACCAGGGGTCAAACCTGTGGCCCCTCTGTAGGCAGACAGATTCTTATCCACTCTACCACCAGGGTAGTCCCTCAGTGTTCTTTTAATTTTACCATCCCATATGCTTGAAGTCTGTAAGTTCTGCTAGTCTAATACCTGAAAACGGTTGTTATAAGGATATTTGTGTCTGGTAAAAGATCACAGGCAGATCTTGAGATGAATTGGCAGAAGGGCATAACTCGATAAATTCTTTTGAGATGTTTGTTCGGAATTGAACTGATTATCTTAAAGTTGTTTTTTAAGGAAACAGGGGCAACAGTATTCTGTAAACTTATGTACTCTGTAAAGTTATGAATAATTCTTAAAATATGCTGTAAGATGGTCTTAGCCTTAAATAAATGATTAAACTTATTCTGAATAATCTTAGGGAGAACGATAAGACTAATGAGAGACAAAACTAGCATGGCTGAGATAGGAACTCTATAGAAAGGCTTTGGAGGGAGCAGTGGGCTTTCTTGGGAACTAGTGAGTTTCCAGTCCCTGAGCATGTTTAAGCATGATTGTGCGTCTACTTGTCACGAATGTTACAGAGAATGCTGACAAAGTCAGCGACTTTCGTTCTTACTCTCTTACAAGGGTATAGTGGAGTTTACAGAAGCTATAAGATCAGTGGTTTCACAAGTGTTTAAATAAAAAAGTAGATGTAAGAATAGAGCTATCTTCCATTAAAGCAGACATAAAGATTTGTAAAAATGTAAAGTGATGCCATTCTTCTAAACAATTTTTATTTGGAAAAATATTTTTTATAAAATATTATTTATGCTAACATACTATATTTATTAAGATTATTTTAAATGAATTAATACACAAATATTTTGAACTTCTCACTTTTTATTTCTAATACAGTAAATATAAAGAGTTATGATTCACATAAATACAAACTATCTAAGATCCTCATACTTGTTATCTGTTGCTATGTAACAAATCATTCCAAACTTTGGCTGAAAGTGGCTGAAAAACAACAGATATTTATTATCTCTGTTTCTGTTGGTCTGGAATTTGGGAGCAGCTCAGCTGGGGAATTCAGGGTCTCACGAGCTTGCAGGCAAGATCTTGACCATAGTTGCCATAATCCGAAGGCTTAACTGGGGCTGGAGGGTCTGCTTCCAGGAAGGTCCCCTCCCTGGCTGTGGGCAAGAGGCCTCCCTGCATTGTCTTATGTGCATGCTAAGTCGCTTCAGTCGTGTCTGACTCTTTGTGACCCTGTGGACTGTAGCCCCCCAGGATTCTCTGTCCATGGGATTTTCCAGGCAAGAATACTGGAATGGGTTGCCAATTCCTACTCCAGGGGATCATCCTGACCCAGGGATTGAACCTGTGTCTCCTGCCTTGGCAGGCAGGTTCTTTACCACTAGGGCCACCCGAGAAGGCTTGTCTTATGAGTCCTCACAATATGGCAGCTGATTCCTCCAGAATGGGCAATCCAAGATAGGATAAAATGGAAACCATGGTGTATTTTGTGACCCAGCCTCAGAAGTCAGGCTTTATCATTTTCCCACATTCTCTTCATTAGAAATGACTAAGCTAAGCCCACACCCAAAGGGAAACGCATTAGGCTCCACAGAAGGGATGAGCGTCAGAGAGTTTGTGGACGTATTTTAAAACTGCGGCAGTCCTCTTTAAGAACTGCTGGACTGGATGATCCTAAAGGGTATTTTTAACCCCAAGTTTCCGTGGGGAAGGGAAATGAGGTAAATGTTTAGGTCAGAATAATGATCCGAGAGGCCTTCTTGAAAGGATTTCCCTTATTAGCCACCTGGCAAATTTCCATCAATTCTTTAAAACTAAATTGGGAAATTACTTCCTTCCGAAAATATCTAGGCCTCTTCCTCTGTACTATCTCTGCACTTATGTATTATGTCTGATATTATGCTTTTTCACACCGTATTGCAGTTATTTTGTTTCTTATTCTCTCTTCTTATCAGACGGTGAGATTTGGAAGTCAGAGATGTTATCCTATGTTATTCTTTCTCCGGTATTTAGCACCACGTCATCCTTATCATCTTCTGAAGTCATATTTATTCTTGTTTATTCATTTATTCTTTAATACCATTTCATCTTTAGTGTCTTATACTGTGTTAGGTGTTGGGACAAGATTCCTGTTCTTATGGTATATTTTACTAGGAAGACAGACAATAAATAAGTAAACAAACCAAGCCAAAAGATAGTTTCAGAAAGTGACCCATGCTATGAAGAAAATAAATGCAGACATAACTATGGGGTTGCGTGGAGTGGGGGTCACTTTAGGTAGGGTGGTTGGGGAGCACTCTAAAGTCTACAAATCTGGCCCTCACTGTCCCAGCCCAGTTCCCCCAACATGAGACAGACCTCAGAGTTCTGGGTGTAGTGGCCTTAGGACGTTCAGAAAATGTCAAATCCAAGCTGCCATGTAAAAGCAGGAAACAGATCTGAGGTGAAGATCTGTAGGGTCAGTGTGGCCAGAAGGGGTGCATCTGTTACTCACCTGTGGCTGTTTCTTCAGCCACAGAGTTAGCAAGGTTCCTTGGGCAGAAATGTGAGGACAGAGGAGGTTGCCAGTCACCCAGGGTCACTCAGAGCCCACAGTATACGTAGTGAAGTTGAGCCTCAAACCCAGGTCCAGCCATGGACTCAATACAGTTACAGTCTTGCTGAGAAGAAATAAGTTCTTCCCAGTTCCCATAAATTCTGGGAACTTTCTGGAGGGAGAGGAGACTTGCCTATTTCAGAGGACCAGAGAGCACAGGTGGAGGTGTCATTGCAGTGCGTGTGGGACACAGAAATGCAAGGCAAGGAGTTGAGTGTGGGAGCGGCAGGGATGGTTCTGGCCTTTCGTGCTCACACTTGTCCCATCCCTTCAGGCCAGGTACCCTCATGTTCTTTTGCTCCCCTATCCAAGGCTGTTCTTGGGGAAAAATTCCCAGACCAGGAAATACTCAGTTGGTGCGTAATTCAGGTGTGGTTCAGCAGGTTTCTACACATCAGACTTGCTCAGTTCTTGAAATTTACTGGGGGAAAGATTCCAAAGATTTCTTGTGAATTTGCAAATATTTAAAAAATTTAGTGTTAATATCTAAAAACCCAGCAATTAACAACGTAACTAACAAAAAACGCTCCAAATTCTCAGATGTTGACTCCTCTGTGAAACTTCCGGAGTGGTCAACACTGTCTACTCTTTATGGTCATAGCATTTTGTATATGCCTCTTTTTAAGTCCTTATCATATTTTATGCAATTAATTGTTTACAGGTCTCTCTTTTGAGGGCAGGGACTGCCCTTTACTCACTTCTGGTATATTTCACTGGGGACATATTCTTATTTTTCTTTTTTTCCTGTGCTCATTTTATCACTGGCGTGTGTGCTTGTGTGTGTGCTTAGTCACTCAGTCGTATCTGACTTTTGGTGACCCCGTGGACTGCAGTCCGCCAGGCTCCTCTGTCCAGGGGAGGAATACTGGAGTGGGTTGCCATGCCCTCCTCCAGGGACTCTTCCCAAGTTCAATAAAGGAAAGGGGAATCTAAAGCCATGAACATGAAGGTGCAAGGGGCTGGTGACTTCTTGTGATATTGTCCCTTCCCCCAGACAGTATCAGTGTACTGCAACAGTGGGCTTGTTGGCTGAATGATGGCTTATCTTTCTTACAAAATATCCCTAATAAGGGAAATGCTTATAATATTAAATGATAATAAAGCCAATTGAATTGAAAGTAATATATAATAAGGCTTAGGAGGAAGATCTGGGAGGAAATGAACCAAAAGATTGAAGTCATAATCTCTAATTAGCAGCATTATTTATGATTTTATTTTCACCTCTTTAATTTTATGTATTATCTGAAGTTTCTAGAACAAGTATGTATTAATATATGTGAGATAAGGGAATTTGATGCCCCCTCCCAAATATCTCTCAGGAAAGCGGGAGTCTCTTTACATTCTAGTCCTTCCAGAATCCTTTGCATTGTGGAATGCTCTCTCTGACATTTTTTGATCCACAAAATACTATCTGGGGAAGACACATTAGCTTTAAATGACCTCAAGAAATAATAAAATTTTAGATGATTATGGTGATATTCTAAATTAAAAAAAAAGAGAGAAAATACATTTAACATCAATTTAATGAATTATTTCTTTGGGATAAGATCCCCAAATTGCAAGCCTTAGATGCCATTATAAGTCAGTTTTCTAGAATTCCCTTTACAAAGCAATACTGTAAGTGGTCAAATTATTAAGATTATGAATATACACTTGTACAGTAAATGGAAAAACAGTTGTCATAGTGTTTTGTGAATAAGTACTTGTGGCTTGAGATAAAAATTCCAGTGGCAGCATCATAGTTAAAACACACTAGATGAAAGAAAAGATTATGTCTGGAAAACTGTCAGATGGCTCAGAAGTGTCTCTCATAATATGAAGGAGGCTTGCCGCTAAAGACACATACAGCAACTTTGAATCTATGCCTTAATGAACGGAAGAGTAGGAGAAACAGTATTTCTAAATCGAATGTTATTTATATGATTTAAAATATGCATGCAAAAAAAATAAATAAAATAAAATAAAATATGCATGCTTAATTAAATAATTTAAACGTTGACATTAGATACATAACTATTTCATCTTTATCCCTAAATGTTTATATTTAAGTTAGTCAAAACCATTCAATTTTTTTTTTTTTTCCTCTTTGGGAAAGTGACCTTATGTTAAGGTCACTTTCTATTCCTGTACACTTTTATAATAAGAGGAAAATCAAAAGCACAAACTTGTTATCCCTTCCAGGGACTCTTAAAATTTAATAGGCATTCGTGCTTTTATGTAAGTAGTTAAACTTTAATGGTGAGAGCTCAGTCATCAGCTGGTGGATGGGGAAGGGATTTAGGGATGCAGCTGGGTCTCAGTGACTGCAGAATAACACAAGGCAGGGCATTGACTTAAACCTGAGAGAGGCTGGCTTTGCAGAGAAAGTTTCTACCAGGGGAAACTTGTTGGAGGAGTGGCTTTTGAGCTCACTCTACAAGCGGATGGAGGACTTCTTAGAAAGAAAGGAATAAAAAGGTATGTGTTAGTGATCTACTGCTTCATTACAAACCACCTAAAACAACACTCGTTTATTTATCACTGTTATTTGGCTTGGCAATCTTGGCAGAGCTCAGCTGGGACCACGTGTCTCAACTCTGCAGCCTCTGGTAGTTCAGTGGGTCATGGACAGCCTCATTCACCGCTCACAGTCTGGGGCCTTGGTAAAGGATCCTGTGATGGCTGGGGTGCTGGGCTTCTTTCCCCATGGGGTCTCTTTCAACCTCACGGATGGGCTTGTTCATATGGCAGCAGTGTTGTAAGAGCATGAAAGCAGAAGCTTCAGGGCTTTTAGAAGCCAAGGCTTGGAATTCATAGGACGTCACCTGTGCCACAAACTATTGGGCAAAGCAAGTCACAAAAGTCAGCTCAGATTCAAGGCACTGGGGAAATAGTTTCCACCTTTCAATGGGAATTGTTATAAAGAATTTGTGGCCATATTTAACTTATTAGAGGGTATTATATGGGCAAGGGAAGCTTCTAGACGAGAATAGAGACAAGAAAATGTCAACTGTGTAGTCGGAATTGTAAGGACTTCAGCCTGATTGAAATAGAGGAAGCTTTTTAGTGAATAGCTTGTAATGATACCAGGTAGGCATCCTGAAGGGCCCAAGGACTGTAAACTCAGAACCAAGACTTTGGTGTGAAGGTTAGCAAACCTCAGTGCATGTGCCCTGTCCACTGCTTCAAATGATCCCTTTTGTAATTTGTCTTCAGTATTGTTTTCGCTTGAGAAATACTTTTGCTTTGAGATCTTAGAAGACCCTATGTCCTTAAAGTGCCGTGTCCAGGAATGGGCTTTTTGTTTTTAAAAAAGCTTAATTCTTTGTTTATTTTTGGCTGCGCTGGGTCTTTGCTGCTAGGCAAGGGTTCTCCCTAATTGCAGCAAGTGGGGGCTACTTTCTAGTTGCAGTGTTGCAGAAAAGAGCTCCAGAGAAGAATGGGTTCTAGAGCACGCTGGCTTCAGGAGTTGCAGCTCATGGGCTTCGTTGTGTCATGACATGTGGAATCTTCCCAGACCAGGGATCTATCCAATGTGCCCTGCATGGGGAGGCAGATTCTTAACCACTGGACCACCACGGAAGCCCCAGGAATGGACTTGACCAAAGCCCTTATAAACTTTCAGAAGACAAGAGAGCACAGAAGCAGTAAAGGACCTGAGCTCTGGAGCAAAACAGACGTTGGTTCAAATCCTGTCTTCACCACTTGGAAACCATATGACATTTGATTTGTCATTTCACCATCTGAGTTTCCTCCAATATCAAATAAAATAGTACCTACCTCACAGGATGGCTGTGCTGATTAGATAATAAGTTTGCAGATTTTCCTTAGGGTTTTAAGCATTAAATATGCTTCCCTGGTGGCTCAGACAGTAAAGCGTCTGCCTGCAATGCGGGAGACCCGGGTTCAATCCCTGGGTTGGGAAGATCCCCTGGAGAAGAAAATGGCAACCCACTCCAGTACTCTTGCCTGGAAAATCCCATGGACAGAGGAGCCTGGTAGGTTATGGTTGATGGGGTCGCAAAGAGTCGGACACGACTGAGCAACTTCACTTCACTTCATGTAAGTTCTCAATTACTATCAGCTGTAATTACTGCCTTTGGATTTTTACTCTTCATCTGTAAAATGAGATACTACCTCTGAAATTCTAGAGTCTTATGCGTAACATAGCTAATGAAATTGAGCACGAAGAGATTTGCAAATATAAGAGGCTATGCCCATTCCTGAGGAGAGTGCTCTTTATTGTGATCTGCATTTGAAGAAGGTCTGTTTCAAACTAATTGCTTCTCCTCCCTGAAAGAAAACTGACTTTATGGCAAGTGTGTTTTACACAGAGTTGATACTTTGATAAATAAATGCATTTATTCTCTATTTGAATGTATTATATAAGATGATCAGGAAGCTGGATCCTGCTTACTTTTAACCAAATAGGTTTCCCCTATTTAACAAATATTTAAAATCTCCTACCATGGTACCAGCACTATGCTGGGTATTGAAGATAAAATGGTGAGAGAAATCAAAATCATTTTTCTCAACAGTGCTGCATTAAATAAAGCCTAAGTGAAAAAATATACAATTTCCGCACCCTGCCCCCCCCAGCCCCAGGGAATATTTACAGATAGATCCCTTAATTTTTTTGTCCTCAATCCTAGGCCATTATTCATATTTACTAGAAGTAAGTTAACCTATTTTGAAAAAACCACAGTTATTTTGATAGAAAATTCTAGAGCCATCCCCTAGTCAGACAGTCCATCTGTTTGGCAAGTAGAGTGAAAGCTCTATTGACTAAAAAGTGTATGGCTTCCCTGAGTCCATTAACCAGGGAAAGAGAAGTTTCCCTGAGGCTGGTTGGACCCCCTTATCATTTTGGTGGCACAACATATAGTAAGGAAGATCTTTAACTACAGGTACATTAAGAAAAATAATCCATACTCATCCAAGTCAAATCAGTGTCTCCAGACCATGTGATTTGGAATTTATGCTTGGTTGTATTCATGTTTTTCACATATCTACAAACATGAATAACCTTATTGACTCAATAAATAGAAATCGTCTTAGTCACATGTAAGAGGCCCAGTTTAAGTTTTAGAAGACTTGAAAGTCAAGCTCAATGTCAGTGAAACATAAACCATTTGATTGATTGTGAAACTAGCTCCAGCAGAAAAATAGGCCATGTCTGCCTTCATTTCTGTTTCAGGAAAGTACCTAATTGTGGATGGATCTTGGTCCCAAACTGGAGGTCACAGCCAGAGAAAAGTGCTCCACGTCTTCCTGATTATTTCATTTGGAGCATCTGGAGAAGGCATGAGAAATATCTTGCCTCTCCACTCTGTCTCACTATCACTTAACTTTCCAAGCATCTGTGTGTGTGCTTAGTTGCTCAGTTGTGTCCAATTCTTTGTGACCCCATGAACTGTAGTGCACCAGGCTCTTCTGTCCATGGGATTCTCCAAGTAAGAATACTAGAGTGGTTGCCATGCCCTCCTCTAGGGGATCTTCCCCAACCCAGGGGTCGAATCCAGGTCTCCCGTATTGTAGGCAGATTCTTTACCGTCTGAGACACCAGGGAAGCCCTTCCAAGCCTCTATTTAGAAGCATATACCGACCATTCTTCCACTCTTTCCTGTACTCCTGCTGCTGCTGCTGCTAAGTCACTTCTTTCGTGTCCAACTCTGTGTGACCCCATAGACGGCAGCCCACCAGGCTCCCCCGTCCCTGGGATTCTCCAGGCAAGAACACTGGAGTGGGTTGCCATTTCCTTCTCCAATGCAGGAAAGTGAAAAGTGAAAGTGAGGTGGTTCAGTCGTGTCCAGTACTCCTGATTTACCCCTATAATTCTCCTTTGAACCACTATGCAGGAAAATAGTTGAATCAGTTACATTATCTTATGTCATATGTTTTAATTATAATCAGGAAATGGAAAGTTTTGGCATACAACTAATTATCAGACAAAAGAGGAATGTTTCTTCAAATGTGGTGAATAGAATACCATATAATCTACTGTCAATTAGCTATGAATGTGCCCACTCCAGCACTTTTTAAATGAGTCCCACAAGAAAACGGAGAAATACATTTTTAATGGAGCCACTTGTGCCTCCAGGCCTTGGGAACTTTAACAAGGATCACTCTATGAAAAAAAATTGCTATAGGCATGTATAATAAATTAAACATGAATTTAAAATTATCCACTGAGTCTTCCTAAAGGATTGAGAGGCTGTAGGGATAATGAAAATGCAATGTTAATAAGCAATCAGTAGTGATTTTAAAAAGGGACTGAAAAAGAAGGGCCCATATAAATTTCACCTTTGCTGAAAAATGAACTCAAAGTATAACTTCAAACTAGTAGTGCTAATTAATGTAAGCTTGCAATGCAAGGAATTACTTTATTTTATGTATTAGTGTAGTTTCATTGATTCGTATTGTTACATGTTTAATCATGTAAACAATTTTAAGAAAGAAAATAATAATAATAATAGTATTTATGAGTTACTTTGATGGGACTTTTTGTAAATTATCCCAAGATTGTATAGGAGACAACTGAGTATAGAGACATTAAATAGCTTGCCCATGGTCATTGAGCTAGGATCTGAACTCTGGCTTCTGTAAATATTCCTTGTGGTTCCTTCCAGCTACGCTATTCTAGGCAAATCCTATTGCCTCTTGAAGGTGGATTGATGAAGAGAAGTAGCTAAGGGCTCTGGTATCAGAGTTCTTAGTTCTAATACAATCTCTTACTCTTGCTAGCTGTGTGGTCTTGGATAGTTTCTTCCTATTTAAAATAAAACTAATAATGTAAGGGTTGCTGCTGCTGCTGCTAATAAATCGCTTCAGTCGTGTCTGACTCTGTGCAACCCCATAGATGGCAGCCCATCAGGCTCCACTGTCCCTTGGATTCTCCAGGCAAGAGTACTGGAGTGGGGTGCCATTGCCTTCTCCGATGTAAGGGTTATGTGGACTTAAAAAATATTAACAACCTAAAAGTTGAGAGTTATGTTTTATTCAGTGGGAATTTTTAGAACTTCAAACCTGGGAGATAGTATCTCAAGTAACCTTGAGAGAGCTACTCTGAGGAGGCGAGGAGAGGAGCCAGGTTATATAGAAGTTTTGTAACGAAGGGCAGGTAGTTTGATCATCAAAAGTTTATTATTAAGTAAAGAAAACCAGATATCCCAAGTTAAAGAATTTAGCACTTTTCTATGTATAGAAAGCTACAAGGATCTGGGTTCACTGAAATCATTCCTTTGATATGCACCTCAGCGATTTGCAGCCAGTATCCTGTGTTTTTACATCCTGAGTTTCCTCAGGGCTCACCAGAGGGAGTGGCTGCTGTCTGATGGATGCTCAGTTCAGTTCAGCTTAGTCATGTCTGACTCTTTGCGACCCCATGGACTGCAACACACCAGGCTTCCCTGGTCTATCACCAACTCCCGGAGCTTGCTCAAACTCATGTTCATCGAGTCAGTGATGCCATCCAACCATCTCACCGTCTGTCATCCACTTCTTCTCCTGCCTTCAATCTTTCCCAGCATGAGGGTCTTTTCCAACGAGTCAGTTCTTCGCATCAGGGGGCCAAAGTATTGGAGCCTCAGCTTCAGCATCAGTCCTTCCAATGAATATTCAGGACTGATTTCCTTTAGGATTGACTGGTTTGATCTCCTTGCAGTCCTAGGGACTCTCAAGAATCTTCTCCAACACCACAGTTCAAATGTTCACATTTCTGATGGCAGCTAGTGGCAGGTACTCTTTCCTTCCTGAGTTCCCTCAGGGCTCACTAGCTCACCTTCTGTTGTGGCTGCAATTGCTGATGACTGTGATATCCTTTGTTTACTGATTTGGCAGGAAATACTCCATTTCTCAGTTAAGTGAGAAAATGCATACAAAGCAATCAACCCCATGCCTGCTATGCAGTGAGAGTTCAATATGGGTTATAGTTATTGTTATGGAAAGTAAACAAAAGGAAAAAGAATGGTGTGGCTGCCTTAGACGACAAACAGCCCCAAAGTAGTGCCATATGTTCTTTCTGGGTGTGGGAAAACAGCAGACTGCTCACTCTGTTGAGTCATCAAGCCTGGGTGATCACAGCCTGTCTCACTCACGGTTTAGGTCTGAAGTCCCTAACGCATCTGACTGGATGGTGCTCGCATCCTGCATTATCTGGGAACAATGAAGAAGACCCCTCAGCTCCCTTTGGGTAGTGTCATGGCAAGTTCATGGTCAGGGTGGTTTCTTGTTTTCTTCTCATGTTCTCCTCCTGGAGCTGAGTCAGCTGGGAACTTTCCAACAGGTTTCTTCTTTTTGAAATATCTCTTCCATCCCTTAGTTGCTAGGGCTTTTCCCTGTAAAGGAAGCCTGATTTAACATTCCTAGCTATATTGAAGAACAACAGCTTGATAGTAGCTTTTTGAAATTCTTTTCTGAAGATGTTTTAAGAAGAGTAAGATGGGTTGAACTATGTTCTTTTTTTCCCATTTCTGTTTTTTAATTTATTTTTCAATTGGAGGAAAATTGCTTTACAATGTTGTGTTGGTTTTTGCCGTACAACACAAATCAGATATAACTATACATATATGAACTGTGTTCTTTCAAAACTCATATGTTGAAGCCCTAGCTCCCAGGACCTCAGAGTGTAACTGTATTTGGAGATAGAGTCTTTAAAGAGGTAATTAAAGCAAAATGAAATCATTTGAGTGAGCCCTAATCCAGTATGACTCATGTTTTTATAAGAAGAGAGTGGTTAGGACAGGGAGATGACCATGTGAGGACACAGCAAGAAGCTGACCATCTATAAGCCAAAATCTCAAGAAAACAGACCTGTCAACACCTCAGTGTTAGACTTCCAGCCTCCAGAATTGTGAGAAAATTAGTTTCTGTTTAAGTCACCCAGGCTGTGGTGTTCTGCAATATAGCCCTGACAGATGAATACAGGTAGAATGGTCCTTAGGTGGTCTTAAAGCAGGAGATCCTACTCAGGTGCTCTCTGGTGAAGTCTGGGTCCGAGGAGGAGCGCTCACTGCCAGGTCACTGAGGGTCTCTGTTTGTGAGGGGCAGTGGAGGGACAAGATGCTGGGAACTTTGAAGTGTGTCTCTTGAGAGGGTATTCCATCTTAAATATCTTTCTCCACAGGTCTGGAACTATATCATTAACAATTTTTGTGGAAGTTTTGAAACTTTTTTTTTTAGTTCAGTAATCTCATGAAAAAATAAGATTGGGATCACTGGGGACGCTGTTGGTAGACTACGGATGTGGGATGTGGATTTTGGAGAAAGGTTCCAGGAAAGGGGCAGTGAAGGAGAAGATGGAAAGGCACAGATCATCAAGTCCTTTCCCTTCCAGCTCTGCCCAGGGCCAACCCCTCTGACTGGGCTTACAGGAAGAACGGGGGAGTTTTGTTCCTTCCTTGGTACCTCATTCCCGGAGAGTGAGGCTCTCTGGGCTGGGGGCACAGGGCTGCGGTGATTGCTTCATGGTTGATGGTTGAGATGACCATCCTTCGAGAACCTTCCTTTGACCTTGTAGGTGCTGCAACATTTTGATCAGAAATTTCTGCTTTAAGTGTAAGGGATGTGTTACAAATGAGGAAGGAAATAGGAGAGCAATCAAAACAAAACATTCTGGCCCCAGTTCAGTAAAGCAGAACACATTCCTGCCTCCTGCCCTCCTTCAAATTGTTTAACAATTTTCCCTTTTTGTTCTTACTTCTGACTCTAGTGTGGTATCATTTATAAGCTTGGTATTTTTGTCATCGTTTTTCCTTAAACATGGGCACAAAGAAGACTTCAACAGCAGTAAATAGTAGCTTGTGGAAATGCTTTTGTGTTTGAAGTCTGGTTAATTTGTCCTTCAATAAGATTTCTGCTCATTCCCACTCTCTCTCTCTTTCCTTTCCCGAAATTTCCCCTACAACACTGCAGCCCATCTCCACACCCTCAGGATGTTAGCAGATTTAAAGGAACAGAATGTACCTTTTTATGACTGCCAAGACTGAAAAAAGCCATTAAGACTGTATGATGAATTTCTAAGGATATAGTTAATGATCAGTAGGGCAGATTTTGTGAGGCAGGAGCTTTTCCAAAGTTTCCGATAGGTTAGTCTCTGTACACATTGAGAGTTTTGTGTGTGAGATGGGAAATTAGGAGATGTTACTTTTCTTTTTTCTGCTTATTTGCATATTTAAAATTGTATACTATAAATAGAGCTTCCCAGGTGGAGCTAGTGGTAAAGAACCCACCTGCCTAATGCAAGAGACCAGGACTCAACCCCTAGGTGGGGAAGATCCCATCCAGATACCACCCATGGAGAAAGACATGGCAACCCACTCTAGTATTCTTGCCTGGAGAACCCATGGACAGA
Source organism: Bos javanicus (assembly GCF_032452875.1). NCBI lineage: Eukaryota > Metazoa > Chordata > Mammalia > Artiodactyla > Bovidae > Bos > Bos javanicus. Next base: position 67,116,619 of record NC_083883.1, read on the forward strand.
GGAGCCTGGTGGGCTACAGTCCGTGGGGTCGCAAATGCTGGACACAACTGAAGTGACTTAGCATGCACTCATGTACATACCATAAATAATCACTGTTTCCTAATGTGTATGTTCACACTTAACCTTATAGCAAGGACAAAAGACAAAAGACTAGCCCTATACCTGTTATAAAAATTATCTCATTATGTGTTACATTATTTTAAATGAATTTTATTTCATTTCGTATACCATACTTTATTTAACCATTTATGTCCATTTCTTAACATTTCAGTTGCTGTCATTGTTTTTGCCATTGTGCCTGTAGTACCCACAACTGTGACTTCATGGGGGTGTTGGCTGCATTCAGGTAAAGGGGAAAGCTTGAGTCTGGTTTGCAGATGGCTCTTCTGATACCAGCTGACATGGACTGCTGAGGTGCCTGGAGGCAGCTGGAGGTTGGAAGAGGCAGGTGAATGATACCCTTGGATTGGGCTCCAAGGTGAGACCCGCATGTGTGCTGTCCAAAGAGCATCTACTTCAAAGGAGACTCTCTATAAAAGGGTGGACATGGTAAGCTGCTGTATGGATGTCTCTCAGCCTCGTCTCCAGCTATACCAGTGTGTTGTAAGGAAGGTAGGAATAAGGCCTGAAGACTACGAATAACTGCAACAACAAAATTTCCCCTTATAAAGACTGACTTGGTCATTGGCCGCATTGAGTGCCAAGTTTTCTAAGCAATGTCCAGTCCTGAACATTTCATATTGTAGCATATACTAAGCGAGGCATGGAGGGGTTAACCACAGTGTGAATCCTTTCTGACCCAGCAGCACCAGCTCCAGTTGTAGAATACTGAACTACCAGGACCTGTATCACTATTTGGAAACAGTGTCAGGGCTCATTGAATGGGGTGGCTTGGTTTTCTAGAAGGATTTATCTGTTGCCCTGATTGATTCTGCTCTCAAGAGCCATTCCCAGAGAAATAGAACACTCTGAAGAATCTGTAGTGGATTCCAACACCATTCTGTAGGTCTTCTGCACCAAGTGAACTGGTGATGACTTTTGACTAATAGGGCTAAGAGATGAGTTTTGACCATCATCTATGGGTTTCTATTTACTCTTATCCAGGTTCACCCTTGTGGGAATGATTGTGTCTTTCTCTAGAGCATGGATGACTAACTCTAGTGATGTCTTAGGCTATGCATATGTTCTTCCTCAAAGAACAGGCTTGGAGGGCAGAGGATCAGTTGATTTCTATGGAAGGCTTTGATTTTTTCTAATGCCACCCCACACAGTGCTGGTTCCCTTGCTCAATATTGACTTGTTAATCCAGGAAATGGTTACATATTCTTTGACTTAAGTTTTTTTTTTTTTTGGTAATAAAATACATGTCCCATAAAATTTACCATTTTAACAATTTCTAAGTTTATAATTATTTCTGTGACATTAAGTCCATGAATTTTTGCTTCTAAACTTGAGCCCACCTTTCCTTTCTGTCCCTTGGACTGCAAGGAGATCAAACCAGTCAGTCCTAAAGGAAATCAGTCCTGAATATTCATTGGAAGGACTGATGTTGAAGCTGAGGCTCCAATACTTTGGCCACCTGATGCGAAGAACTGACTCGTTGGAAAAGACCCTCATGCTGGGAAAGATTGAAGACAGGAGGAGAAGGGGACGACAGGATAAGATGGTTGGATGGCATCACTGACTCGATGGACATGAGTTTGAGCAAGCTCCGGGAGTTGGTGATGAACAGGGAAGACTGGCGTGCTGCAGTCCATGGGGTCACAAAGAGTTGGACACGACTGAGCGACTGAACTGACTAACTGACTTCCTTTGTGTATGGAAGCTTCATTCTCTCCAGTTCCACAACCATGTGTCCTTCATGCCAAGCTGCCATCAACTGAAAAATAAACTATCATCTTAAGAGAAACATTTCTTTAAAAAAGAGTATTCCTGGCAAGTTTCTGTGAATATCACTTACAAGCCACATTCCTATTTCAGAAGTTAATATGTAGAAAATGCAAATGACAGAATGGTATATATATACATATAACTTCTCTGTGTCCTGTGGCAATGACAGGAGTTTTAAAAAATGTTTTGATGGGGAAGGACACTTTCTGTATGGCTTCTATGACAATCAAGCTGGAAACCCATAGCTTACTAGGGAATGACAGGTGCACCATGACACCTCTGAAATAAAAGGGATGTTTAAGTTTGTGGAGAAAAACAGTCTGTTATGACAATCACAGAAAAAGTTTTTATTGAAGACTAAACAACCACTACCACAGGAAAAGGTTTCATACTTACCGAACAGCTACTTTCTGCTGAGAACTTTACATACATTTCTCACTTTGCCTTCAATACAATCTTGGGAGGCAGGTTTGATCCACGTTTTACAGAAGAAGATAAACAGGTTCAGAGTGTTTCAATAATTTCCAAGATCTGATGCCTGGCAAGTAGTGAAACTGGGGTTTGATATTTGGTCTGAATGACTCTAGTGCCTGCACCATTTAACTCCTGGGCTCTCGCCACTCTGTAACATGATAGAAACAACTGAATTCCCTGGTTTCCTTCTAGGCTTGCAGTCTTAGTATGATCTTCTGCTTTAAACCCTCTGGTGGCCATTCCTATAGAATCATTTGTTGACTGATCAGATACTACTTTGTGATGTGTTTCTATTTTTTGACCCACATTGTAAACTCTGTTATTAAATATTCTATATATTTTTGTCATTTCTTTTTCATAGATTATAAACCCTGAGAGGACACTGACTTTGACTGTTGTATCTCTCACAGCATTTTGTGAATCACTGCTGCTCAATTACTACCTATTGACTTGATTTTAATGAATGTTAGGGAGACATTTTCTGATATAGTTGATCTGAAATAAAAGTCATTCTAAAGATCATTTAAGCAATTAAAATATGGTTCATGGGATTTCTGACAATTCTTATACCCCCAATTCAGAAGATTCAGGGAGATTGATGAGTGAATAAATGGAATTTTAAAATTTGAGGACGGCTTTTTCATTAAGGGATTCTAGAAAATATTATTATTGCTTTCCATATTTGCTGTTAAAATTGCTTTAGATTTCAGTCACATTCTCATTATATTCATATTTTGTTGTCAGTTGGATTATACTCCACCTCATCAGGGAAACTTCCCTTACCAAACAGACAACATTATCATTATTTTTGGGTTTGGTTTTTTTTTTTGAGATTTTTTTTTTTTTTTGGTGTGGACCATTTGAAAAGTCTTTACTGAATTTGTTACAATATTGTTTCTGTTTTATGTTTTGGATTTTTGGCCATGTGGCAGGTGGGATCTCAGCTCCCGAACCAGGGATTGAACCTGCAACCCCTGCGTTAGAAGGCAGAAGCTTAACCACTGGCCCACCAGGGAAGTCCCTATTACTAATATTATTAATTTGACCTCTGAACTTTACCTTTTTGAATATTTCAGAAAACTAGTGCTGAAAATTTTTCATGCTGAAATATCTATCAAGATCAAAGGAGGGCAGGAAAACAAAAGCTAATTTTATTCAGAAGTTTCTGTTCTCTCTTGGCTTTGGCCATTGTTTCCTCCTTGGGACACTTCCCTTGAGAGGGAGACACTGGGCAGCAGCCTTGAGTGTCAGTGAGAATTGTCTCAATGAACAACAGAAGAGATAAGCAAACTTTCTTTCATTCCATGGTAGTACTTATTTTGCACTGGAAAGGTACATGTAATTCAAACTACTATAATTCCCATTCTTATGCCAAATGTAATCCTGGAGGAGACTGTTGCTGGCATGAGGTTTTACTGCTTCAAAGCCAGTAGCTTGGTTTTTCCATCTGGGCTAGGCATAGATTTTGTAAGCTTTCCCCGCACCACCCCCCGACTCCGCCTCTGCGAGTTACTTATTCTCTGGTAAATTCCGGTGCTGGGCTACTGTAGGATATATGCAAGGCTTTGGCCCAAGAGCTGGAAATGTACTATGGCCCTTGTTTAAAAATGTTTGCTACTGGAAGTACAACTAGTTCTACTGAGGTTTGTGTTGGCCACCTCAGGTTTGTGGATTCAGTTCAGAGTTTTGATTTAGCTCTACAAGGTTTTATGGCTTGGCTACCTGAGTGACTGGCTCTCACACTATTCCTTCCTCCAAACTGGGAAGATGTGTTGGAGTATTTGGCTAAAGAGTAACACATTTTCCTGTGGAACAGTCATAAGGGTGGCTCAAGTGTCCTTGGAGGGTGTTCGTGTTTGGAATTCCCCTGTCTGGTCTAACACTTCTCCAGTGGTTGCCTCTTCCTGATGGGGAGGTGTTTAAGTACTCTGTCTTATGTAGTATCTGTTGCACTGAATTAATTTATGTAGATTTTCTCAAAGTTTGGAGCCTGTATTGGGTCCCTGTTGCTACAGCAACAAATTACACAAACAGTGCAAATTTATTTTCTGGTGTTCTCATGTTCAGATCAAAAGACATCTAAGAGGCTAAAAGCTGGATGTCAGCAGTCCTGTTTTTTTCTGGAGGCTTCAGGAGAGAATCTGTTCCTTACCACTTTCACGTCTCGAGTACCCTAGCATTCCCTGGATATATCGCTTTAAACTCTGCTTTCAGGGTCGCCATGGCTTTTCCTCTGTGGGTTTGCTTAGTGCTCAGTCATGTCTGACTCTTCACGACCCCATGGACTGTAGCCCAGCAAGCTCCTCTATGGATGGGATTCTCCAGGCAAGAATACTGGAGTGAGTTGACATTCCCTTCTCCAGGGGATCTTCCTGACCAAGGGATTGAATCCAGGTCTCCTTCATTGCAGGTGGATTCTTTACTGTCTGAGCCACCAGGGAAGCCTTTTCCTCTACTGTAGACAAATTCTTTCTTTCAATTACAAGGGCTCTGCTTACATTTAGGGCCCACCAGTAATCCAGAATAACATCCAAATCTCACATCCTTAGTCACATCATTTTTGCCATATAAGGCTCTAGGGGGTTGGACATGGACATTTTGATGGAGGTGGGGGTGGTTGGGGGAGGGGCTCATTCAGCCTACCACAGATCCTCATGGATCTGAACTTGAATCCTGTCTCTAACAATGTTAAGCTTTCTAAAGCTTAGATTGCTCATGTCTAAATGTTGATAATAACGCTTATCTCTTACTAGGTTGATGTTAAGATTTTGATGAGTAAAGTAAGTATGGTAGGTATCAGGGACCCCATAGGCTTCCAGTAATTTTTTTTTCTTGTCTCCTCTTATAGTATCTGAAAAATTAACGATTTCAGTTGAAGGCAAGTGACTCAGCTTTATAAATACTGTAGTACCCATACAAAATACTAAAATTAATTCTGCTGAAGTGATTATCATGCAGACAAAATACTGGTTAATATCTAGTTAGGTGTCCAAGTCAGCTTGAAACTGTAATAGAACCCAAGAGAGAATGTGTTATTATGTTGAGAGATGTACATATTGTAATATGAATGAAATTAGAAGCTCTCCAACTTAAATACCACATTGAGGATTTTCCCCTTTTAATATCTACTCTGATTTGTCTCAACAGATCAGCCTACTTTGTGTTCAGGGGACAAGGAGTGAGAGATATATCATTGAAGTGTATCATTCTTCAAATGCTAATATGGTCTTTATTTAGGTATGGGATACATTAAAGCAATGATAATTTGTTTAATGAGTATTAATTGAGCATCTCTGATAAGGTCAGACAGTGGTCAAGATGTTGATAATGTAAAGCTGAAAAGCCATGATTTCTACCTTTAAATGGTTTATAATCTAATCGGAAGACAGAAATAAAGAAATAATTTCCATAGATTAGAATAAGAATTGTAATGGGTACAATGGAAGCACAGGGGAAGAAGCACATGGAGGACAGAGATTCTTGAGCTGACTCTTTGTTTGTTTACTTTTATTTGCATTTAGTTTTTGCAGCATTTATTTCTGGGCCGTAAGTTTTTGTTTCCTCAGTTTCTTCTGGGGTATCTTTTTCTTCTGGGAAGATATCTTCTGTGAAGCCTCCTCTTCTGGTTTAGGAAAAATCTGTTCTTTTTCAGGAAGGATCATCTCCATGTGGCAGGGAGAGCTCATGTATGGGTTGATCCGACGATGAGCTCTGTAAGTCCTGCCCTGCATCTTAGGGGATTTGTTCACCTGGATGTGCTCAATGACTAGAGAATCTACATCTAAGCCCTTAAGTTCATCATTACTCTGCATTTTTGAGCACGTGTAGTAAAAATTCAGCTCTCTTGCTGGGCCACTGACCCTGTGTCCAGCCCCACTGTGTAGCCTGTGCAAAGCTACCAACTCCACCGTTGTAATGACGGAATGGCACATGTTGCTTCTTTAAGGTGACATCCTTCAGATACTTGGTGGCTTTTCAGATTGCATATTCTTAATGGCCTGGGCAGTTTCACAAGTATTCTTAAAGTGAACATGAAGATTTGAACCTCTTGATTTGCATGATTTTGTGGAATTTTCTGGGTCAAGTGAATACTGTACCATTTTTAGAGGTCACCTCAGGCTGCTTACTAGAAAAGCTTGAACCAACTCTTGAGGAAGGGAAAGGCTATTTTCCAGGTGAATATGGGGACAGATTAATCTAGGCAAAGGAAGCTGTATCTGAACGTGTATGAAGGACCATAATATTACATGCTTACAAAACCATCACTAGCTTAATGTGGTAGCAGCAGACAGGTGTAGAAATTTATTTTAATAAACAAACACCTCTGACATTGAATTCAAGGGAGAATTCAGGTTCATTTTGTGTGGGTAACCCTGGATAACATGTATTCATTTATTCAACAAATATTCCTAGGGCAGTTACTATATATTCTGGGCATACAAAGTTTAGAGGAGTATATTCTTCTTGTTATTTAGTCAGTAAGTCCTGAAGGTCTAATATAAGAGCTTGTGATCAACGTGTTCAGACTAGAAATTTGAAGAATTTGCAGTTAAATGCAAGTGGATATTTCTTATGCTGAACCTTTATGAAAGTTGAGAGTCATGAAAACTGGAGTTATAATAGAACTTAAAGCCCATTTGTTTTATTATCCGGGGCAGTAGTGGCGATTGACTCTTCACCAAAGATTTGCATTCCCTTTTCAGAGTGAGGAGTAATTACTGGGCAGTGGCTTCTTGGAAGGGCTGCATTCCCAATTCGTCTTACACTTCAGTGGGGACATGTGACTATCTCTCACTAATGGAATCTGGCACACACAGCTTGTTGGCTGAGGTGGTTAAGAAGTAGATACCTTTTCCATCTTCTGTTTCCTCCCTCATCTCTGGCTGGATTACAGAAAAAAAAAATAATCCTCTATGTTTCCCAGGATGGTGATAGTGGAGGCACAAGACAGGACTTGGGTTTGTGGTGTGGAGGAACTTCCTTATTACATCATTGTAGAGGGAAGAGTCGAGTTTCAGAGGCCAAGTCAAGCTGGTAGACATGTTGCCTGGAAAAGGATTTAAGAGAACAATCAAGCTGAGGATAGTGTGGTCATAAACAGAGACGGTTTTGGGAAGGGCCATCTAAAAGCTCAAAGTGAGCCTGTGAAGGTCAAGAAGACCCTTGTGTGATAAACATCACAAGACTGAGAGTTCGCCTGAATTCAGTGATAGGCTTGAGGGACTGTATGTATCTTTATGGGGAGCTTGTTTCCTGAAGGAATCACAGTAAATGAGACAGTAACAATGGAAAATAATTTATCCTTCTCTTTATGTCCTTCTTCAGTTTTATCTTTTCCAACCTAAGCAAACCCTCCTTTCCCTTGTTTTTCTTGTAGAGTTTATAAAATTATTTTTAGTTTCTTCTGGATTCATTTTAAGTGTGTAGAATTAAATATAGTACTTCTTGTGTAGTGAGTTTACTGCAGAGGTCAGTGAGATAGTTATTCTAATATCTGAATGTTATACATTTGATGGTAGTGTTAGGAGGCTGAGCTTTGAAATGAAATAGTTTGGATTTGACTTCCCAGTTAGACTTAAAAATTTGGTGCTTTTGGGTAAAATACTTTCAGCCTCAGTTTTTGCTTTTATAAAACAAAAAAAATAATGCTGTGTCATATGACTATTGCCATGTTAACAGCTCAAAACTTAATGACTAAAGCAATAACCACATGTTATTTCTCAAGAGACTGTGGTAGGGTTGGCCGAACTTGGCTGAACTCTCTTATATATATCTGAACTCAGTGGGTTGACTGATCTAGGATGACTTCAGCTGTGATGACATAAATGGTCTCTTATCTTCCAGCAAGTGAGTCCACACTTACTCATAGGGTGACTAGCAGGGTTCCAAGACAGGCAGTGTGGAAGCACACAGGGTCTTGTGTGACATGGAGTCAGAACTGGTGTGATGTTGCTTTGGTTGCATTCTTAGGCCAAAGAAAATCCAGCTGAAATTCAGAAAATGAAGATTCTACCACTTGATGGGGCAGCAGGGGGAGGGGAAAGGAAAGAAGAGGTACAAAGTCACATAGCAATGCATGTGGATGGAGGGGAGCCACTGAAGCCAATGATGCAACCAGTCTCCCACAGATCCCTTCCTCCAAGAGATTTAATTGAGATTTATATGGAAATGACAACCCACTCCAGTATTCTTGCTTGGGAATCCTATAGACAGAGGAGTGTGGCAGGCTACAGTCCATGGGGTTGCAAAAAAGTAGGATACAACTTAGTAATTAAGCAACAAACTCTGTCTCTATAAACTACCTAGCACCCAGTAGACAATCAATCAATTTTAGATTTTTTCCCTTTCATTCCTCTCCTTTACTTCTTTTCTGTTAATGAAGTCTGAAAAATTATTAGTTTTCTTAGCTGCTACATTTTTATTCTTGGACTTGAAATAAATCCTCAACTAATTTTTTTCTGGCATGAATCTGTCTCTCTCACCTTCTATATTTATTTAACATCGTATATTTTCTGATCCTCAATTTAAGGTTTAAAACTTACCCTTGCTGTTGTTCAGTTGCTAAATCGTGTCTGACTCTTTGCGACACCATGAACTGCAGCATGCCAGGCTTCCCTGTCCTTCACTGTCTCCCAGAGTTTGCTCAAACTCATGTCCATTGAGTCAGTGATGCCATCCAACCATCTCATCCTCTGTCACCCCCTTCTCCTCTTGCTCTCAATTTTTCCCAGTATCAGGGTCTTTTCCAGTGAGTTGACTCTTCGCATCAGGTGGCAAAAGTATTGGAGTTTAGCTTCAACATCAGTTCTTCCAATGTGTATTCAGGGTTGATTTCCTTTAGGATTGACTGGTTTGATCTTCTTGCCGTCCAAGGGACTCTCAGGAGTCTTCTTCAGCATCATATTGGAGAAGGAAATGGCAACCGAATCCAGTATTCTTGCCTGAAAAATTCCATGGGCAGAGGAGCCTGGTGGGCTACAGTCCATGGGGTTGCAAAGAGTTGGACATGACTTAGTGACTAAACTGTGACAGCAACAATGGTCCATATACTGTGCAAGGTGTTGTACATAATAGTGTGGTGACCCACTCAGGAGACAGACTTCCTGGGATTGAATCCCAGTTTTGCCACTCAGTAGCTCTTTGACCTTTGGCAAGTCACTTCACCTATTCTTTGTAAAGTGGGAATAATAAGAGGATATTGTATCATATGATTATTGTGAGAAAAAAATGATTGAATATTTCTGAAGCCTTTAGCATGGTGCTCCCACATAGGAAACTCTGTATGAGTAATTGTTAAATAAAAATGAGTGAATAAAGAAATCTATTCTTTCACCTTCAGGTTTTCACAGTTAGTGTGTAATCTCAAATGTACAGTTCCAACATTGTTAAACGATTTAGCACTTTCCCCCTGAATACATAGGCTTCCCTCATAGCTCAGTTGGTAAAGAATCTGCCTGCAAAAAAAAAAAAAAAAGACTCTGCCTGCAATGCAGGAGACCCGGGTTTGATTCCTGGGTTGGGAAGATCCCCTGGAGAAGGAAATGGCAACCCACTCCAGTATTCTTGCCTGGAGAATCCCATGGGTAGAGGAGCCCGGCAGGCTATAGTCCATGGGGTCGAAAAAGTCGGACATGACTTAGCAACTAAACTACCACCAGCACCCTGAATACATAGGAAAATTATAATATAAATAGTTATTAAATAAATGAATGAGTGAATAAAAATCCTTAACTTCAAGATATTGTAGCAGTACACTGTTGAATGGATGTAGCCACCAGATATTGTTGATTGAGTCAAAGCTCTTCTCCCTGAGCCCTATGTACCTTTTGAATTCCTCTCAACACAGTATTGCAACAACTTTTACAAATGATTCCACGCAAATACCCAAGGAGCAAACTGTTTTTCCTGCCCAGTCTTCTGGGTTGCTCCTTCTTTTATGGGGAATGCTATCCATACTGTTTCATAGCTTAAAAAATTTTTCTTTTTACTTAGCAGTCAATTATTAACATATTCCTATGTTATTAAATATTCTTCCACAACATCATTTTTGATGGTTGCATACACCTTTGTTGTATAAAAGTAACATAATTTAATTAGCAATCTCTATTTTAGGACACTTGTTTTTAGTTTTTTAATATTATATGCTGTGCTGTGCTTAGTCACTCAGTTATATCCTACTCTTTGTGACCTCATGGACTGTAGTCCACCAGGCTCCTCTGTCCATAGGGATTCTCCAGGAAAGAATACTGGAATGGGTTGCCATGCCCTCCTCCAGGGTATCTTCCCAACCCAGGGATCGAACCCGGATCTCCTGCATTGTAGGAGGATTCTTTACCTTCTGAGCCAATAGGGAAGCCCTTTTTGATATTATAAATACTGCCATTTGAACATTTTTATGGATAAAATTTTGTGTACAATCATGATTATTTTATTAGAATGGATTACAAAAAGTAGATTTGTTGAGTAAAAAGATGAATCATTTTTAGCTTCTTATTAAATTTGTCACACTCCCTCCCCCCAAATATTATTGTTGTTTATATCTTACTGTCATCTGTTCTAGGCATTAATATTAAATTTTTTTAGCAACTTTGGTAGGTACAATGTTTTCTAGTTCCTATAATTTGCATTTTATTTGACTAATAGTGTGGTTTAACTTTTAAAACATAAATATGGCCCTTTTAATTTTCTCTTTTGGGAATTTTCTACTTATTTCGCTTGTCTGCTTTTCCATTACGGTAATCATTTTTTTCTTATTATTTGTACATGCTTTATATTTTAATGTCAGTAACTCCTAGTCTGTCATTTATATTACCAAATTTTGAATTGTATGTAGCCAAATCTAGCTACCACTTGGAAAAATTGTCTTTGGTGTTGTCTTCCAGTAATTTTGTATACTTAAGTAGTTAAACCTCCTAAAATTGATTTTTGTGTGTATTATTGAATCCAGGACCTCACTGGATTGATTTCTATTCCCATCCTTCCACATTCATGCCAGTGAGAGCAGTCATGCTCAGGGCAGGAGCCTGAATTGGAAATAGCATTGTTCGTCTAGTCAAGGCTATGGTTTTTCCAGTAGTCATGTATGGACTTGAGAGTTGGACTCTGAAGAAAGCTGAGCGTCAAAGAACTGATGCTTTTGAACTGTGGTGTTGGAGAAGACTCTTGAGAGTCCCTTGGATTGCAAGGAGATCCAACCAGTCCATCCTAAATGAGATCAGTCCTGGGTGTTCATTGGAAGGACTGATGCTAAAGCTGAAACTCCAATACTTTGGCCACCTGATGCAAAGAGTTGACTCATTGGAAAAGACTCTGATGCTGGGGGGGATTGGGGGCAGGAGGAGAAGGGGACGACAGAAGATGAGATGGCTGGATGGCATCACTGACTTGATGGACGTGAGTTTGAGTGAACTCCAGGAGTTGGTGATGGACAGGGAGGCCTGGCGTGCTGCAATTCATGGGGTCGCAAAGAGTTGGACACGACTGAGCGACTGAACTGAACTGATCTGAACTAGTGCAGCATCTACAGCATATATATCAGTGAAGCCAGAGGAACGTTCTGATAGACTTTGTGTTTGCTTTGGTCTCATCTTATTTTCTTCTGTGTTCTCATCATCATTGTTTTTTGCAGCTGAAATAACCACTTCCTTCCGTTTTCTCTGAAGTTCACTTTAGTAAGCTCAGTGCTGCTACAAACTGACTAAATCGAATTTAAAAAATCTAGCTGAGTGCACAAGCATTCCTTCCTATTATAATGGCCTTAATATTTTTTATTATTTTAGCTCAACAATATTTTTTTTTGCTTGTTAATACTAGTTTATGGGAAATAGTCAATTACCCAGAATACAGGATCAAAACTAAAATCTGTTTTCAAAATGTGAACTTTTGACACTTGGAGGATTTCATTCCAGACTCTCAATTATATAATTACAAAGAAATCCATGTTTCAGGAAAACATACTGAATCTTAACATAAAATTCATGTCACTTATCACAAAGTTAGATAGTCAAGAAAGGACAAACAACCAGTGTTCAAGCTATTTAGTCAATTAGTTCCCTATGAGTACAAAATATCTAGGAATCACTGAAGGGGACACGAAACAGTAGCGGTATTTACAAATTGAAACTATGTGAGACATTGAGAAGAAGCTTTTGTTAGTAAACAATGCAATAGATACTTTTACAAACCGCCCCTCAAAAATGATGCATCTGTGAACAGTATGATAAAGGTCATAGTGTTGAAGACTTAAATTCAAGGTTGGTAGAGTTGAAGACCAAATTCAAGGTCGAGTACTGATAGACTTTAAAGCAAGGCTGTTGTGATGAAAACTCTAAATTCAAGGACAGACTGTCTAAGAAAGGACAAATAACCGGGTATTTCTGCTTCATTTTAAATCCTTATTCAAAACAATTTCCTCCCACTTATATGTTTTTATAAGTATAAAATTTTTAAACAAAGAAATGTCTGTTTCTTAGTAGAGAACTATTTTCCCATTGACTTCAAGAAGAGAAAAAAAAAATTTCCCATTTCCTCCTCTACTTCAAAAACACAAATCCAATTCCTAAAGTAGTGTTGCTTAGAACCCAAGGCCTGGCTCAATATTTCATGCTAGTTTTATTGCTATAAGCTGAGAACAATTTATTTACATTATTGAGAATTCACCCCGGGTCTTCCATCAGCAGTGGAAGTGTTAGCGTTAATTGCTCAGTCATGTCCAACTCTTTGCGACCCCATGGACTGTAGCCCACCAGGCTCCTCTGTCCATGGAATTCTCCAGGCAAGAATACTGAAGTGGGTAGCCCTTCCCTTCTCCAGAGGATATTCCCAATCCAGGGATCAAACCCAGGTCACCTGCATTGCAGGCGGATTTTTTACCATCTGAACCACCAGTGAAGTCAATTTGCTTAAAAAAAAAAAAAAAAGAGTGAGAACAATGATGTCTTCAAATGATAACATCAAAGACTTTTGTCTGTCTCTCCTTCTGGTCATCTTCATAAAATTCATCCTTATCTGCTGATTCTTATCATCATCTTCCTTCTCCCCCTCTTCTTCCTCTTCCATCTCTTCATATTCATCAGAACCCATTTCCAATTGAGCTATACATACCCTAAATGTCAGACATGCCATATGTAATCGGGGAATGACAACATTAAAGATCTTGTTCTTTCAATTAAAGAAAATGGAAGGTATAATATCCCTTCATATAGCCTGATATTGTAGAGAATGTGGTACAGCTTGTGTATTCATATACCTGGCCTGGACTGATGATTGGAAATCAACAACTACTCCAGGTCCCTGAACTTCTTCCACATCACCTTCAGCATTTGTTGTTTTCCAGTAGCAATGACCTAACTGACAGGCCTTCTCAGGAAGTGAGTTTTTTGACATTTCAATCCTGATTTGGTACATGAAGAAATAATGGGGTGGATGTAAAGAACTAAATTCTGGCAGAGACAATGTGGAAACTGAAACTGTAATATCCCAGTTATTGCTACACACGCTGGGCCATGAACATACCTGAAAATTTGGTCTCTGATGATAGGGAAGCCCTCTCCGCAGTACAACATTGTTGACATAAGAAGTAAACCAGTCAGTAAAAGTCACACTTAAACATGTCAATAGCAACTGGATTCTGAGCCATTTGGTCTGGATATTAGCAGAAGATTTCATTTTTGTTTTGGCCCTCTGCAGTTTCCATTGCTATATGTACTGACTGAAACCAGTATATATGCAAAAAGTTAAAGGGAGACAGTATTTCAGTCCCTATCTCTGGTAAAAGCCTCCAGAAGCTGTATCAAAGTCTAAAAATCCTCAGAATTATAGTGATTAGACAGCACCATGCTTCCCAACAAACCAAGAACAACTGACTTCTGCCCATTGTGGATGATGAGAATCAGGAAGCTTGCAGCTTATCTGAGCTTCCACAGCATCTATTGCTTGCTTGCTAAGTTGCTTAATCGTGTTTGACTCTTTGCAACCCATGGACTATGGCCTGCCAGGCTCCTCTGTCCATGGAGCTTCTCCAGGCAAGAATATTGGAGTAGGTTGCCGTGCCCTCCAGGGGATCTTCCCAACCCAGGGATTGAACCAGAGCATCTATATCTTCCTTTTTGATTACCTGCTCTCTTTTAGAGTGTAAACCATCTGAGGACATCTGGGTTCAAATATTTCTTGAGACCATCCCAGGCCTTTTTAATAGCATCATTATGGTCATTATACCTTCCTACATCAAAGCAAGTATCAATGAAGAGGAATTGCCAACACTGACTCTTCTATGTTTTGTCCTCCTCAGATATCAGCCACTATTTTTTGCAGTGTCCTTTCCACAGCAGATCATGACTTGATAGCTAACTAAGACTTTGACTGATGTTGGAACAGTTGATTAGGTCCCTGTAGTCCAAGAAGGATAAAATGAAGAACACGGGATCATCGGCAGGCAGTGATACCAGGATCAGGGACACCAGCTCAGTCTCCATGCCTGCCATCTTGCCTGGCCTCCGCCCAGCCCTGGCCCATTCCCACTGCCCCCACTGCCTCAACAGCATTTGTAAGCTGTGCATTCTATCCATGAAATGGATATAAGATGGAGGTTCTTATCATTAGCTCCAAAGTCCTAGAAATCTTTTTGTCTCTGAAGAGACAGCACATAGGTGAATACTCTTGTGAGTACCCACGTGAATCAGTAAGCAGTTGTGATATGATAGAATTTGCCACTGATTCCTGATTTAAATTTATGTAAGGGAAAGGAACTAACATTTACTGGGAACCAGATACATACATGTATTTACATAATTAAGTCCAGACTAGTTTTCCTGAGGTTACTTATCAGCACTCTGATTTTCAGAAGAAGAAATTGAAGCTAGGGGATTAATCAATTTGTCTAAAGTCACATAGCTGGAATAAGGTGGAACTGACATCTTAAAACATTTAGGCCACTCAGGATCATGACTGCCTTTATCATATTAACAGTCCACTAATTAACTGAACTTGTGGCTTAAGAATATACCTTAAATGCCAAGATCAAGTAGCAAATCGATGTGGTACTCTGGACAAGCCTGTGTAATCTGTATCTGTAGCCTGTGTAATCTGTATCTGTAGCCTGTGTAATCTGTATCTATTAGTCTGTGTAATCTGTATCTATTAGTCTGTGTAATCTAGACTCAAAGTGGGAGCATAGTTTCTGTGGTACCTTGCTCTGTGCCTAGTTCAGTGATGGTCAGTTAGGCTCAGGAATCTGACTGCTCCAGTACTTCTTTCTTATGTAGTCTCAGAATTTCTGATAAAAAAGAAATTAATACTTACTAGCCACAGATCTGATGGACATGAATTTGAGCAAACTCTGGGAGATAGTGAAGGACAGGGAAGCCTGGAGTGCTGCAGTCTGTGGAGTCACAAAGAGATGGACACGACTTAGTGCATGAACACACCCATGGCCACAGATTTGTAGTCCTAGGCCCACTGACTTCAGTAGATCATCTAAATAATCTCACTTTTAATTTTTAACACTTTTAATTTTTCCTAGCCTAACAGGAAAAAAGTTTACCTTACCAAAATTCACTGCAAGACATATTTCTTGAACAAGACGGTAATGAGGCAATGTCTGGTTCCTGTTAAAAATCATAAATAAATGAATCATAACGAAACAAAAGTATAGACTTCATCATAAACATAATTACTGCCCAAGGCATTGTCAGTAGAACATGCTTTGAGAAACATGAAAGGAGACCTTTCTTTACACCTTATTTTAGTTTCGTTGTCACTTGAATCCTTCCTGACAGTTTAGAATCTGACCTTTTTAAAGTGGCTAGAGAAGGAGAGATACATTACTCACAGTTTGAAAGAGCTGCCAAATGTATCCAAAGTTCACACCAGGAAGGGACCAATGTGCTGTTTGTTTTGTTCATAGTCACATAGTTTTGTTTCCATAGAAGTTTGAATTTCATGCTCAGGATTAAAAGTAGTAAAGTGCCAGTAACAGTCACTGTTTCTGGGAAAGCTATGTAAAATTTCAAATCTAAACCTTGTTTCCCTTGACCTGTTTTCCCTTCCTGTGGAAACTAGCTTTTGTTTTGAAATCTGACATAGTAATAGATTGTTGTGAAGGAAAACAGGAGAAAACAAATCTTGTTTTAAAATATTGCTGATATGCATGAGTATAACATGTTTATTATTTTTAAGCCAAGCTTTTTGTTTTACTTGTTTAGAAAAACAAACTCTATGCCACAGTGCGTAAGAGTGTTATGGAGCCATGAATGGGTGGGTGGTCAGTTATTTTGGTGGGGAAGGGAGAGTGGTGGGTGGAGGATAAGAATTTCATGCAAAAGACCTACATAAAGTAGCATAAAGTGAAACTTACCAGTAAGAGTCTGAGAGGCAGCTTGACATACTAGAAAAAAATCCTGGATGCAGAGTCAGGAGATCTGTGTAAATTCGAAGTGGCTGTGTTGGGTTTAACTTTGAAATATTCTGTGAGAGGAAGTAGACTTGGGAGAGGAAGGAAGAGGTACTTCCGGAGCTTCAGAGTGGAACCATGAATGCTAAACAGAAAGGATAGCTCTGGACAAGCCTGTGTAATGTCCTGACCGAGGAAAGACTATTACTCAGGGAGAAGTGGGTGTGTGGATGAACCTGGGAACTCTGTCTGGTTTTGGTGGGGAGTATGCTTGATTAAGTGCAACCTAATTTCTGCCTGGAATCATCCTTGCTTGTCTCTTTAAAGACTATGAGGCCAGTCAGGGATCTATACTCTGCTGGTAAACGTGACTAGAATAAGAGACTCAGGTGAAATCACCTGGGAAATAAATGTAGGTAAAGAAAAGGGGAAAAAAATCCAAGATCATTCCAAAGTTCAGAGATTGAGTAGAAACAAAGGGGTTTAAGAGTGGAATAAAAAAATCCAGTGGGGTAAGAAGAAAATTAGGGAAGTAGGTGACACTAAGGACAAGAGAGGAGAGTGTTTCAGGAAGTAGGTGTTGATCAATAAAGCTAAGTGTTGCTAAAAGTCCCAGTAGGATGGAGGCACAGATGTGTCCATTGGATGCAGCAACATCAGCTTATTGATGACCTCAATGAGAAAGTGGAAAAGTTAGAAGCTTGATTGAAGTGGTTGAGATGAGATTGGGAGGTAAGAAAGTGGAGACCGGAGATTACTCAATAGTCATTCTTTTGAAGTTTTTGCTGTAAAGGGAAGGAAAAAAAATGTGATGAATATTAAAGGGTATTTTGGATTGGGAGGGTGAGTTTTAAGATCAGATGAACTGGACATGGAACAACAGACTTGTTCCAAATAGGAAAAGGAGTACGTCAAGGCTGTATACTGTCACCCTGCTTATTTAACTTCTTTGCAGAGTACATCATGAGAAACGCTGGGCTGGAAGAAGCACAAGCTGGAATCAAGATTGCTGGGAGAAATATCAATAACCTCAGATATGCAGGTGACACCACCCTTATGGCAGAAAGTGAAGAGGAACTCAAAAGCCTCCTGATGAAAGTGAAAGAGGAGAGTAAAAAAGTTGGCTTAAAGCTCAACATTCAGCAAACAAGGATCATGGCATCTGGTCCCATCACTTCATGGGAAATAGATGGGGAAACAGTGGAAACAGTGTCAGACTTTATGTTTTGGGGCTCCAAAATCACTGCAGATGGTGATTGCAGCCATGAAGTTAAAAGACCTTACTCCTTGGAAGGAAAGTTATGACCAACCTAGATAGCATATTCAAAAGCAGAGACATTGCTTTGCCAACAAAGGTCCGTCTAGTCAAGGCTATAGTTTTTCCAGTGGTCATGTATGGATGTGAAAGTTGGACTGTGAAGAAAGCTGAGTGCCAAAGAATTGATGCTTTTGAACTGTGGTGTTGGAGAAGACTCTTGAGAATCCCTTGGACTGCAGGGAGATCCAACCAGTCCATTCTAAATGAGATCAGTCCTGGGTGTTCTTTGGAAAGACTGATGCTGAAGCTGAAGCTCCAATACTTTGGCCATGTCATGGGAAGAGTTGACTCATTGGAAAAGACCCTGATGCTGGGAGGGATTGGGGGCAGGAGGAGAAGGGGACGACAGAGGATGAGATGGCTGGATGGCATCACCGACTCAATGGACGTGAGTCTGAGTGAACTCCGGGAGTTGGTGATGGACAGGGAGGCTTGGCGTGCTGCAATTAATGGGGTCGCAAAGAGTAGGACACGACTGAGCGACTAAACTGACTGACGGACCGAAACTAGATCAAATGAGACTGATTCAGAAGAATGGGAGAAATGGGTGATGTAGCAGAAAGAAGGCATAACTGCAAGATAATGATACGACAAGGTTCAGAACATCCCAGTGGAGCAGGCAGTCTTGTTTAGAACAGACACATCGACCTTAGTAAGGCAGGAAAGAATGTGGAAAGACTCGATACAGAAGGAAACAGACTAACAGAAAGACAAAGGAACTCCATTTAAGTTGCTTCTAATTTCTCAGGAAAATTATGAGATAGGGTGAAGGGTTAAGGTGATGTTTGAAGAGAGAGAAAGAAGTACAAAATAGTTGCCTATGTGAGTTGGAAAGCAATGTACTGGGGAAATGTAAATAGAGTTAGGGTTAGAAGTGTCAGGTATCCATATGTGACTGAGTCATGAATTTATTGTGGGACTAATTAGGGATATCATATGGTTTTCTTTCTTTTCTTAATATTTATTTATTGGAATTGGGTCTTTGTTGTGGCATGTGTAATCTTTCGTTGCAGTGCACAAACTCTACTTGTGGCCCTTGGGCTCAGTAGTTGTGATGTGTGGGCTCCAGAGCACATGGGCTGAGTTGCTCCGAGGCAGGTGTGACCTTCGTTCCCCGACCAGGGATCCAACCCGTGTCTCCTGCATTGCAAGGCAGATTCTTAACCATTGAACCACCAGGGAAGTCCCGAAATGGCTTTCTTTATCAAACTTTAGTTACTAGAATATGGCCGGAGGTGGGTTTAAGGAGATTTGGTGATGTTCCAGGCAAGTAGGAAGGAGGAAGAGAAGGGGAGAATACAAAAAGGAATTTGTATGTGAGTGATTTTTCTGGGCATGGAGGATAGTGAGGACATCATGAGTGATGGACTGAGAATAAAGTCATTGGTAAATGGGGGAGTGATCAGAACACTGATGTATGTGCTCTCTCTGGAGGTGGAAGTGAGTGAATTGTAGTCCAATGGTATGGGCTTCAAAGGAGCTGGATGTTTTGAAGAAGGAGAGGCCAATGGAAGCTTTGAAAGTGGCACTGAGAGCTAAGAGGACATCAGCCAGGATCTGAAATTCACAGGCTGTAAAGGAAAAAGTAAATGTTGCTTGTGTCCTTAGGAAGAATAACATTTCAGTAAGAGAAAGAAGGTGAAGGAACCATTCAGAGAAAGGGAAGACAGACTGGGGGTTCCATATCGTCCTGTGAAGAGGAGGGTACAGAAGGATGGAAGGGGTGGATGTAGGACTCTGGGATCTGGACTGGAGGGCAATGGGTGGATGAATGATAGGGTGTGAGAGTTCTGAGAGTGGTTGAGCAGAATGGGATATAGAGTGTGAGAGGTTAGGCTTGACAGCCTCTTAAAGGAAGGGCCAGCAGTTCAAATTTCAGTCTTATAACTAGAAGGAACAGGAAACTGCAGTCAAAAGATTCTGTACAGGCTTCCTTGGGATTCTGGACTCTCTTGGTGTTCTTCTTACTGCTAACTAGCTGCATACCTTAGTTCTGCATGGGCAAGTTCTTGTCTGGCTCTCTTTTCATGTATAAAGTGAGTCACTTCCCAGGCTCATGTGATGTTTTCATTTTCTGAAATGACCCCTACTTCCTTGCCAGGCTGTTGAAATCCTTCCCATTCTTTAAGAATCCTCTCAGAAGCCATCTATACTGTTAGATTTTTCTCAGTGTAATTACCCATTTCAACCAGATGTGACCTTTCTGTTCTCAGAATCACTTTAACACTGTCTGAACCATCCCAATGGCAGATATCAATCTTTCGAATAATACAGTTATTTATGTTTATGTCATCCTTGTCAACGGAGAAGGCAATGGCACCCCACTCCGGTACTCTTGCCTGGAGAATCCCATGGATGGAGGAGCCTGGTGGGCTGCAGTCCATGGGGTTGCTAAGAGTCGGACACGACTGAGCAACTTCACATTCACTTTTCACTTTCATGCATTGGAGAAGGAAATGGCAACCCACTCCAGTATTCTTGCCTGGAGAATCCCAGGGATGGGGGAGCCTGGTGGGCTGCCGTCTATGGGGTCGCACAGAGTTGGACACGACTGAAGCGACTTAGCAGCAGCAGCATCCTTGTCAAAAACTCCATGAGAATAGGAGATGGGATGCATTCTTTTTGCCCAAATGGGTGCTCAGTAACTAACTTTTGAATGAACTAGTAAAGCATACTTCTGGAGGATGAAACAGTATTGAAGTAACAGAGATTATTAGATAAATAAAAAGTGAGAAATACCTTGAATGGGCTTCCCTGGTAGTTCAGATGGTCAGGAATCTGCCTTCAGTGCAGGAGATCTGGGTTCTATCCCTGGATCAGAGAGATCCCTGGGTCAGGAGGAACGCCAGGAGAAGGGAATGGAGACCCACTCCAGTATTCTTGCGGAGAATTCCACGGATAGAGGAGGCTGGTGGGCTTCAGTACATAGCATCGCAAAGAGTTGGATGTGACTGAGTGACTCACACACACACACACGAGACTTCAGATTTCTTGGGACATTTAGAAAAGTAGACAGTGCGACTTTATTAGATCTAAGAGTAGTCTGGATGCCTCTTACTTCAAACTTGAAGCAGTTACAGATACAGTAAAGCTATCCTTAGAAGATTAAGGAACCTGCTCATGTTAAATGGAAAATAACAGAGGAAGAACGGAAGAGGTGAAAAGTAATAGATTTAAAAACTATTGAAAATACAAGGCAAGTTAGCTGAAAGAAATAATGTGATTCCTAGACTTTAAAAAATGCAAATGTAAAATTTGTACTAATATGAATTAGTGAGGAATTTCTCTGGACTAATGGTTGCCTAAAAAATATCTTTTTTGGGAAACATATTAGGTATTAAGGAAGTGTATTAGTTGTTAAGGAAGCCTGGCGTGCTGCATTCCATGGGGTTGCAAAGAGTCAGGCCTGACTTAGTGACTGAACAACAACAAATTAGTTATTGGTCTATGAAACTGCATGACATGATTTGAAATGTGATGTTGCTTGGTCTGTTAAGTAGAGTGACTTTTAAAAATATCTATTAACAGTCTACATTTAAAAAATGGAAATATATATAATTGACAGTTAAAATAGTATGTTTATGGCATATGATTTGATGATATAATATACATGTACATTGTTAGATAATCATTATAATCAAGCTAATAACATGTCCACTGATACAGGCTACCCTTGAGCCAGGGCCAAATCTATCTTTTTCGGAGGAGGGTTCAGTCTGGGCTTCCCTGGTGGCTCAGACAGTGAAGAATCTACCTGCAATGCAGGTTTGTTCCCTGGGTCGGGAAGATCCCCTGGAGAAGGGAATGGCAATCCACTCCAGTGTTCTTGCCTGGAGAATCCTGTGGACAGAGAAGCCTGGCTGGCTACAGTCCATAGGGTTGCAAAGAACTGCACATGACTGAGCGACTAACACTTCAATAGGCTTAATACTGACAAAAGTAGGGTTAGACTATGGAATTTTTTATACAATTTTTAAAGGTTACACTCCATTTACAGTTGTTATAAAATAGTGTAAATAGAGTATTTTAGTAGCTGCATTTTTTAAAAACCCAGTATTGAGTCACATTATCTGACTAAAAAATAATGTACTTATTGGGGCCATTGAGACATCATATTGGAAATTGGAGGTGTTGGGAAATTCCAAAAGTTTGTTATGTAACAATTCTACTACCTTCACTACCACCACCACAAACAATAAAAATAGTAACAAAATCTTTCTGAGCCTTACTATGTGTCAGTCCCTATTCCATAGTTTTACATGTTGTACCAGTTAGGGTTCAACCAGAGACACAGAACCTGTAGAAGATATCTATTAAGAGATTTATCTTGGGGAATTGCCATATGCAATTGTGAGGGTCCGTAGGCTGGGTTGTTAGGAAGGACAAGCTGCAACTTGGACATAAGCTGAAGCTGCATTCCACAGAGTTTCTTCGTCTCTGAGATGACTCAGCTCTGCTCTTAAGGCCTTTCAACTGATTAAATCAGGCTCACTCAAATTTTCGAGGATAATCTCCTTTTCTTAAAATCACTTGGTTATGGACTTTCTTCAGGGCTTCCCTGGTGGCTCAGCAGTAAAGAATCTGCCTGCAATGCAGGAACTGCAGGAGATGCAGTTTGGATCCCTGGGATGGGAAGATCCCCTGGAGGAGGGGACAGCAACCCACTCCAGTATTCTTGCCTGCTGCTGCTGCTGCTAAGTCACTTCAGTTGTGTCCGACTCTGTGCGACCCCATAGACGGCCTCCTACCAGGCTCCTCTGTCCCTGGGATTCTCCAGGCAAGAACACTGGAGTGGGTTGCCATTTCCTTCTCCAATGCATGAACGTGAAACGTGAACGTGAAGTTGCTCAGTCGTGTCCGACTCTTAGCAACCTTATGGACTGCAGCCTACCAGGCTCCTCCATCCATGGGATTTTCCAGGCAAGAGTACTGGAGTGGGGTGCCATCGCCTTCTTCGGTATTCTTGCCTAGAGAATCGCATAGACAGAGGAGTTTGGCGGGCTATGGTCCATAGTGTTGCAAAAAAAGTTGGACATGACCAAATCGACTGAGTATGCATGCACATATGGACTTTAATCATATGTACAAAATGACCTTTAGAGCACCATGTAGATTGTTTGCTTGAATAACTGGACACTGTAGCCCAGCTAAACTGATAGATAAAACCTATATTGTCTGATTTAACCCTCAAAAGAATCCCTCTGAAGCAATTCATATGAATGATAAATCTTGGAGCAAGAGTTGGAACCCAGGAATTGATGTAGGACCCAGGGATTGTGCACCATGCTGGAGTGCATTGTAGGAGAGAAACTAAAGCCATGCCTGGTTTCTCCTCTGAAGCATCTCCTGTGACAGGCCCCTTGTATTTCCTAGAGGGCCATCAATCCCTTATAACTAGGATTGCTGGATGCACTCAGGCTCTCACATGGAGGGTATGATCCCACACCCAAGTGACAGTGATAAAAAGAAATTAAATTCATTAGCTTCCTAGAAAATTGCTTAGTCCCATTTAGTTTCATTCAAAGAGTAAAAGGGAAACAAAGCTGTTTGTCTTTGTCATTCTGTTTACCCCTCAATACATTTTATTAAGACCAGGAATGTAAAAATTGGTATTGAGAAAAGTGTTAAACTGAAGTCAAAACTTAGGTGATGACTATAGAGGGTTTATTTTAATCTAAATATTTCTTAGCAATGATAAGAAAGAGCATGGGACTTCCCTGGTGGTCCAGTGGTTAAGACTGTGTCCTTCCAAGGTGAGGGATGTGGATTTGATCCCTGGTTGGGGAACTAGGATCTCACATGCCTCACATCAAGTGTTACTATCAAGTACTTCTGTACACTCTTAGTTTGAATAAAACAAAAAGAAAGAGCAGATCATCTGGTAGAAAGAATAGAGCGAGATGGAAATGCAACTGAATTGTGAACAGAAAGGGCTACTGTAACTGCGCTGCAGATGGGGATCGATGAATGTGTTGTCATGACTGTCTCTGTTTGAACCTCTGGTTCCACGTGAGTCCTGGGGCTCCTGGTGGGGAGGCTAAGATTGCTGATGTTGTGGCAGACATGGCGAAACCCGTAGGCAGATTTTGGGAAGTACTATTGGTTTCTAGCCGAGGATCCTGCTGAACCTGGGATCTCTTGTCCCTGGGCTTTCCTGGGACCACACTCCTATCTTTCAGATCCTCTGGTGATTGGATTTTACCTCTCAGTGCATCCTCCTTCAGGCTCTCGGTCAGAAACTCTGACAAACAAGAGCAACAAAAACACAAACACTTTGTTCCTGTGTCTGTGACAAACTCTGCATGCCTTACTTAAAAAAAAAAAAACTTTTTATTTTATATTGGGGTATATCTGATTAACAGTGTTGTGATAATTTCAAGTGAACAGCAAAGGGACTCAGCCATACGTATACAGGTATTTATTCTCCCCCAAACACCCTCCCATCCAGTGCATGCCTTATGTCAACTGCAAGCTTTCTTGAACACTAGCGTACATGCTAAGTAGCTTCATTCATGGCCCACTCTTTGCGACGCTATGGACTGCAGATCCCCAGGCTCCTCTGTCTATGGGATTCTCCAGGCAAGAATATTGGAGTGGGTTGCCATGCCCTCCTCCAGGGAATCTTTCTGACCCAGGTAGCCAATCGGCATCTCTTATGTCTCCTGCATTGGCAGGCAGGTTCTTTACCACTTGGGAAGCTTTTTGAACAGTGCTCTCCCCCAAACGTAAGAATTGCATGAGTAGACTGAATGGGGACCCCCAAAGAAAGAAGATCCTAATCTCTGGAACCTGCAAATGTTACCATAGATGGAAAAAGGGTCTTTGAAGATGTGATGAAATAGAAGATCTTGAAATGAGAGTTTCTGGATTATCTAAGTGGGCCCTAAATCTGATCAGAAGTGTCCTTATAAGAGAGAGAGGGAGATGTGAGCCAGACATGGAGAGGGCAGGGTGAATACAGACAGATAGGAGGGATGCAACCACCAACCAAGGAATGCCAGCAGCCACTGGAGGCTGGACAGGCAAGGACAGATTCTCCTCTAGAGTCTCTGGAGGGCTCTAGGGGAGATTTTGCTCGAGTAATAATAATTTTGAACTTCTGGTTGTCAGAACAGTGAGCGAGTAAATTTCTGTTGTTTTAAACTGCCTCATTTGTGGTACTTCATTACAGCAACCGCAGGAAACCAATATAGTATCCTAACTTTTCCTTCAGATGACTCCTAATATCTCATCATCTCTGTTAAGCCCTTTGTGAAAAATATAAAGAATCCCTAGTAGCAATGCTATACCTCATCCAATGCTCTATTTACTTGATCTTCAGAAGAAAACTCAAATATTTATTGGTTTGTTGTATTTATTCTTGGTTTGTTATAAGCTAAACATAGGAAAGGAATTGTTCATTTGCTTTGTGAAATAGCCAGCATAATGCTCTATAGATGCTGTTTTAATGATAAGAATATATAGAAAACTTTAAAAGAGAAAGAATTATGAGAATAATGGTGTTTGACCTTCAAATCAATATCTGGTTTCATTAATGGGACTCAAAGGCCATCTGTCTCCTTCTTTTCTTATTGTTGCTACTGATTCCTGGCTTTGTAATTTATGCTGATGGAAAGACTTCTATTGTTCATCAATAATTACAGCTCTTCTGGGTTAATGGCTTGTTTGGTGTTACAATTCTCTGTATTAAAGGCCTTGAATCAGTTTTTAGGCCAATGACCCAATGATAAGAATAACCACCATCATACCAATAATGTGGAAGTGGGTTTTATGTCATTTATCAGGGACTTCCCTGGTGGTTCAGTGGTAAAGAATTTTCCTGACAATGCAGAAGACTCGGTTTCAATCCCTGGGTTAGGAAGATCCCCTGGAGAAAGAAATGGCAATCCACTCCATCTTGCCTGGGAAATCCCATGGACCGAGGAGCCTGGCACTACACTCCACTGGGTCGCAGAAGAGTCGGACACGACTTAGTGACTAAACAACAACAGCAACAGTGTCATTTATCACCACAACAACCTATAAAGGAAGTGCTCCTATAGATGAGAAAACTGAGGTTCAAAGCATTTAAGTGACTTTTCCAAGGTCAGAGCTATATGCTTAACAATGACATGATGCAGTTTTTTAATCTTAAATCATTCAATATCATTCAGTAATGATCACAAGATCCCAGATACAGGTCAGGCACTTCAAATCTCTCCACTGGAAAAATGGTCCCCCAGTATCTCTTTCCACCTCCACTTTCCAGAAAGGCTGGGGCAGCCCTCTCTGAGACCTACATCAGGTTCCAGGCCTGAGGTCTAGGGAGTCTTGGGAATATGAGATAATTTGTAGTAACTGGTCCAGTCCTCCCCTAACCCTCCTTTTCGCAACTCTGCTTAAACCTCTTTTCCTGAGGATTTGCATGTATCAGTGTACATTATGATTTCACTTGGAGTGTTCTACAGCTGAATTTAGAGCTAGAAAAGGTCTTAAAATATCTAATTCAACCACTTCCTTTGACAGATGAGAAAGATCATATTTGAAAAACACATAGAAGACTTTCAGAGAAAAAGAATTATGAGAACAAAAAGTTAAAAAAAAAAATCCTCCCCTCTTTCATTACCACAGATTTGGGATTAGAATGGCTTGCTTGTCTAGTTGCTAAAGTAAGTTAAAGTGGTAAATGCAAAGTAAGCAAGGTTATTCTATGACATTCATGGTTTTCTGATTATCAGTACAATCTTTTTTTTTTGGTGCATTTTAGTATTTTATTACAACATTTGGAGTGTATGTAGATCCTTTTAATTATTGAGCTTATCTTAAGCACTTAGGCTTTCAGGATACAGATCTTTAGAACAGCTAATTTGTACACCAACAATTTGGTTAGAGTCTTAATTGAGAAGATAGGTTCATTTGAATTTCCGATTTACAATTTAAAGTGTCTTAATTGGTAAAATTCGTGATATTTTGGCTTTTTTATTCTCCCAAATTAAATAATTCAGAAGAGAAGGGAAAGACAAAGAGTATATGTTAAATATACAAGACAATATGAAAAATCAGTTCAGTTTAACAGTAACATTGAGAATTTATAGTATCAGCAAATAACATATGTTATTTTTCTCAAATCTGGATTTGATAACTATGTGTACAGAAAGTCTTACATAAAAGAATAATTGCAAATGCTAGGAAATTGCCTGAGTACTCATTAATAAGGAACTGGTCAAATATAAATCTATAAAATGAAGCAGTCCATTAAAATGCAATAGCTATATATATATATATATGATATGTATGTATACATACATGGTGTAATCTTTAAGACATATTTTAAGTGACGAGTGAAAGATGAATAATATATACAGAACTGTACTATTTGTGTTTTTAATTAAAAATTTACTTTTCATTTTGAAATAATTTTGTATTTACCAACATTTATAGAAGTAGCACTAGAATTCCTTTTTATTCTTCACCTAGTTTTCCCCAGAGTTAACACCTTATGTAACTGCAGTGCAATGATCAAAACTAGGAAATGAACACTGATATAATCCTGTTAACTACACTGCAGACTTTTTGCAATTGTTTTACAATTGTTCCGCTAATATCCTTTAGTGTACTTTGATTTGGGTTGGCACCTCCAGTTCATCAGTCTGCCTTTCATGAGCTTGATCCTTTTGAAGAGGATTCATCAGATATTTTGTAGAGTGTTCCTCAACTGGGTCTTTCCAATGTTTTCTTATGATTTGACTCGGGTTTCAATTTTTTTGGCCAAAATCTTGTAGAAGTGGTGTTGTGTAATTCATAGTGCATATTGCCTATCAGGGACACCTCTCTTTGCTGGAGGTGTCAACTTGATTACTTGGTTAAGGCAGTGTCTTGCAAAATTCTCCATGATCAAGTTATTATATTTTCCTCTTCTAATTAATAAGTATTTTATGGGAAGTTAATTTGAGACTATGTGAGTATCCTGCTACTTATATTTTCTTGTCTACTAACTTGAGCATCCATTGATTTTTGCCTGAAACAATTGTTACTGTGATGTTTTCATTTGTATTTTTAGAAATGACATATACAGCTATGCCTGTGTCTGTGTAAAGTGTCTTGGAAATGATATATCAGAAACTGCAAAAAGAATTAGCTCTGGGGAAGAGGACTGGGGAAGAGGGCAGCTAGATAGCCAAGTCAGGGAGATGTTTCTCCATGTAAACTTCTCTGTGGTGTTAATTTACCAGGTTCATATCTTATGATTTGATGGGGAAGAGAGGTGGGATCAAGTTTGTTGATTTAAAAAGTAAAATTATCTTTCATGTGACACAAGAAAACCTTTTGCCATCAAACTTTTGATAAAAATTGCTGGGAGAAAAGCAAAATTCTGTTCAACAAAAAGGATTTTGCTATTTTTCTTAAATCAGAGACTGTTTCTGACTGGGTATGTGTTCTAGAGCTATATCTAACTGGTTAATTTTATCCTTAAAATATAAGTTTTAAAATTTTACTTATTGCAACTTGTGATACATTTTTAAACTAGGTCTGCATTATATAATCTATCATTTGGCATAAATATTAATTCTAAAGAAATATCAATTCAGCAACAGAATATGGCACTCCTGCTACTGAGAGAATTATGCTGAGCAAGTGCATTAGAATTTTACTTGAAACGTTCTGATATATATATTTTAGAACTAAGAGAAAAATTGCTTTAAAAATTCCAGGTCTTAACATCAACTATGATTTCTTATCACAATCACTATTCTAAGAGAAGTTTTGGAACTTTACAGAAAGTTTTGGAAGCACTGTATCTTCTCGAACTCTTCTGGTCACATATGATATGTCTGTGAACCTCTTCATGAGGGTGAAAGAGGAGAGTGAAAAAGCTGGCTTAAAACTCAGCATTCAAAAAATTAAGATCATGACATCTGGTCCCATCTCTTCATGGCAAATAGAAGGGAAAAAAAGTAGAAGCAATGACAGATTTTATTTTCTTGGGCTCCAAAATTACTGCAGACAGTGACAGCAGTCACCAAATTAAAAGACGCTTGCTCCTTGGAAGAAAGCTATGACAAACCTAGACAGCAAATTAAAAAGCAGAGACATCACTTTACTAACAAAGGTCCGTATTGCCAAAGCTATGGTTTTTCCAACAGTCATGTATAGATGTGAAAGCTGGACCATAAAGAAGACAGGATGCCAAAGAATTGGTGCTTTCAAATTGTGGTCCTGGAGAAGACTCTTGAGAGTCCCTTGGATAACAAGGAGATCAAACCTGTCAATCCTAAAGGAAATCATCCCTGAATATTCATGGGAAAGACTGAAGCTGAAGCTCCAATATTTTGGCCACCTGAGGGAGAGCTGACTCATTGGAAAATGCTCTGATGCTGGAAAAGATTGAATGCAAAAGGGGAAGAGGGCGGCAGAGGATGAAATGGTCAGATAGCATCACTGACTCAATGGACATGAGTTAGAGCAAACTCCGAGAGATGGTGAAGGACAGGGAAGCCTGGTGTGCTGCAGTGCATGGAGTCAAAAATTGTTGGACAATGACTGAACAAGAACAACAAGAATGCTGCTTATATGGGCTTCCCAGGTAGCTCAGTGGTAGAGAATCTGCCTGCCAAGCAGGAGACTTGGCAGGAGCCATGGGTTTGATCTCTAGGTTGGGATGATCCCCTGGAGAAGGAAATGGTGACCCACTCCAGTATACTTGCCTGGGAAACCCCATGGACAGAGGAGCCTAGTGGGCTACAGTCCATGGGGTATCAAAGAGTCAGACACGACTGAGTGACTAAACAACAACAATAACAACGTGCTACTTGTATAGCTGATGGGATGCCAGTCTTCTCAGCTTGTGAGCAAAATGTTTCACTTTTGTATTTGTGACTTGGATGTCCATGCCTTTCTTCATCAGAGGGTTTCCCCTTTAACGTGTGACAGTAAGGAGGAGGCTGGATCTTACAGAGTTCTTGAGTTATTCACACAGAAGTCTCTTCAATGCCTTATGTCAGGAGTCCCCAGCCTCCGGGATCTCATGCCTGATGATCTGAGGTGGAGCTGATGTAATAATAATAGAAATAAAATGCACAACAAATGTGATGTTCTTGAATCATCCCCAAGCCATCCCTCTTCTCTGGTTGTGGAAAAATTATCTTCCACGAAACCCAGCCCATGGTGCTAGAAAGACTGGGGACTACTGTTACGTGATTTCCCACCATTCCAAGTTCCTCCGTGATTCTCAGTGGTGGTCCTGTTGACTCTTGTTTTGTTCTTTTTCTCTCCTGTCATGCTTGGCTGAGATGATGCTCAGCTCTGTAAAACCACTAGAGAGAGCTATGAGGGCAAAGTGTGTGTGTGTGTGTGTGTGTGTGTGTGTGTGTGTGTGTGTGTGTGTGTGTTTAAGTTCCTTTGTTTCTTTAACCTTCCTGAGACTTGTGTACTGGTTCCAATAGCACTGTCAAATAGATTTTTCTGCAGTGATGGAAATGTTCTGCATCTGGCACTCCCTGATACAGTAGTCACTAGCCATATGTGACCAATGACACTTAAACTGTAGCTAGTGCAACTTGGAAAATAAAAATTTAACTTTATTTAATTTTAATTAAACTCTAAATGGTCACTTGGGACTGGTGGTTACTGTAGTGGACAGCACAAATTGAATGCCTGGTTTCTGGAATCTGATTGTTGCCAGCTGTGTGATTTTGGGTCAGCCTAATTTTTCTCATCTGTTGGATGGAGATAATTATGTACCTCTTTCATAGGCTTGGTTTGAGGATTAAATGATATATGTGGAGCACCATGCTTGCTTTATGAAAAGGGATCAATAACACTTAGCTGCTATTTATTAT
Source organism: Bos javanicus (assembly GCF_032452875.1). Taxonomy (NCBI): domain Eukaryota; kingdom Metazoa; phylum Chordata; class Mammalia; order Artiodactyla; family Bovidae; genus Bos; species Bos javanicus. Next base: position 67,147,508 of record NC_083883.1, read on the forward strand.
ACAGTTACCATGGCTCCAATCCTTTTTATTTGCAGGAGTGTTTCATCTTTTTTTGAAAATTACCTGCTCTAAGTATTTGTAAGGTTCCCTTTGATGCACACGGTGGTCAAGAATTAATGCTTTTAATGCTTCTTTGCTACTGCCTTGCTGGTGGGGGTAGAACAGGAAGTTAGTGAATGTTTCTTAGTGAACTGACTCACCTGCAGGTCCTGAAGTCTCATTTGCTTCCATGCTTCCCTCTGACCATAACGTAGACTTGCCCAGGTATCCTTGGTGAGAAAAAGGTCATATTCCCCTTCAACACTAGACTTAGTCAGAAAAGCGAAAAATGAAAGTCGCTCAGGTGTGTCTGACTCTTTGTGACCCCATGGACTATAGATATATAGAATCCATGGAATTCTCCAGGCCGGAATACTGGAGTGGGTAGTCTTTCCCTTCTCCAGGGGATCTTCCAACCAAGGGATCAAACCCAGGTCGCCTGCATTGCAGGCGGAGTCTTTTACCATCTGAGCCACAGGGGAAGCCTAAGAATACTGGAGTGGGTAGCCTCTGCCTTCTCCAGCAGATCTTCCCAACCCAGGAATTGAACCAGGGTCTCCTGCATTGCAGGCAGATTCTTTACCAACTGAGCAATCAGGAAAGCCCTAAGACTTAGTCAGAAGAATCCCCAAATAATAGTATTGGGGCCACAAAAGAACACTTTAATACAATAGCTCTTTTGGTTTATATAGACACTTTCTCCAAGGCACTTACATAGATGACAATTTTTGACAAGTTCTGGCAACTGCCACATCCTGTGTCCATGCCACTGTTCCCACAGACTATGAAACCCTTAACCCCTGGTGAATTTACACATGGAATGCCTCTTTTCCTGTCTTCATACTGATGTGCTGGCCTCCCTTGGTTTAAGCCTTGTTATTTTCAGTGGAGGGAATACGGGTTCTAGGCTTTTTACTCCCATGAGACTTCTCATCTCTAAATAATTGAGAACAAAGTGGATTAAGTAGGAAGAGAGACAGCACCTAACTACCTGGTAGCATTTGAAACCCACATGTAAATAGCTCTCTTGGGGAAAGATGAAGAGCCTTAGAGTCTTTACATCTTCTCGTGTTTGAACTTTTTCAGCTCAGTCCCTGAGAATCCTAGCCCCATTCTTTTGTGATTCCTTTGTGTGATGAACTTTCCTAAACAATAACCAAAATATAGAAGTATTCATCTCATAATAAATTCTTCTTAACTTAGGGGTTTATAGATATCTGAGGAGATTTCAAGGCAGTCCTAGAGAGAATATTTGCTTTATAAGTCAACTATGGAATATTAGATGAACTCACTGTGCTAAAAATAAAATTCTGTTTTACAAAGAGAGAGGTATATATGCTTTAATTTTTTAAAACAGTGTTGGTGGTATATGTCTACCTACTGGTTTTGGGGGGTTTTTCTCCAAATGCTTGTTTAAACAAAGAAATAATCAGTAGGTCTTATTTTGTATAGAAGGATAAAAATTCAGTCCTTTGTGATGTGCAATAGGAAGAAGTGTTTTGAAAATGCACAGTTATAAACACAATAAATATTAATGTATAATAACTGATTCACTGAATTTAAGCCTATGGTTTACATATACATGCTTTAAACACTATTTCAACAGTAGATAAGAAATACAACAAAATTCTGCTTATAAAAGACCTTAGTGATATAAAAGTGAAGGCTACTAAGGGAAAAATAATACAAAACATGCTCCACAACTCTCTTCTTTCATAATTATTAGTTAATGCTCCCATATTTTTTGGATTGACTTTCTTTTGAAATTTCCTTTATTTTTATGTTTTGATTTCATATGTAGTATTCATAATTCTTGGGTACACAAGGAAGAAGATATTATGAATAAAAGTTAATATTACTGCTTCATGTGAGAAGTGCTATTACAATTTTACAATATTGTTTAATCAAAAAGTGGTTTTAATTATAGAGGAATATATAGTCAAAGCCAGAATATGGATGGCAGAATATTTCCTTTAACAAACCTACCGAAACCTGGAGGTTATTATCTTTTTTTCTACTTTTATTCTAGAACTCCAATTAATATATATTTTATATATCTTTATAGGTAACCTTTTTTCATAGGTTACTGGAGTTCTGTTCCTTCTTTTTTCTCTTTTAAAAGCTATTTATTTATTAATTAGGAGAAAATCAAACAAAAGTTAAATAACACATATACATGGGAGAGACCCAGGAAAGCTGAGTAACTTGTGACATGACTAAGCCCTCATCTTTAATAGTTCTTGCCTTAAATACCATTGTCAACCAAAGACATAAGAGGTGTTGAGGGTGTTAGTCAGTTATGGAAGGCTACAAAGAGAAGCACAGTAATTATGGTTCGTTGACTTAACGTTCAGAAAGTTGAAGTCCCTCATGTATGACAACATTGTATTTATTTCATTGCAAAGACACTCGTCTTCATTGCAATAGTTGTCAAGCTCAAAAGCAAAATTAGAAGTATCAATTTTGTCTGTTATTTTAATGGACTATATGGTTCCATGTGACTGAATTTCATAGATAAGTGAAGTACTGATATTTTCTTTAATAAGATTATAAGCTCCTTGTGGACAGAAACCAAGAATTATTTATTTAAAGTGTATTTCCTAGTGTAAGAACTACAATATTAGACATAGGTGAGTAACAATACACCTTTTGACATCTACATAATTTATTTTCCACAGCCTCTTTAAAAGGAGCAGGGTGGAGAGAAGGAATTCTACTTGCATACTCTGGAACAATTATTTGTTTGTGTGCTTTCATCCTCTCATAGACATTTGCTTTCTGTTTAGTTCACCTCTGTATCCTTGGTAGGGTTCCCCTGATGGCTCAAGTGGTAAAGAATCCACCTGCCAATGCAGGAGACTCAGGAGAGGAAGTGATATCTCTGGATTGGGAAGATCTCCTAGAGGAGGAAATAGCAACCCACTACAGTATTTTTGCCTGGGAAATATCATGGACAGAGGAGCCTGGCAGGCTACAGTCCGTGGTGTTGCAGAGAGTTGGGCACAACTGACCATGCATGCACTTATCCTTGGTAACCATCAGGTGCCAGCTCAGTGACTTGCACTAAGTGTCAAATGGCTTGACAGGGCTTTGGAATTAGATTCTCAGAGTCTGTATTTTCACTTTGCCAATTGCTAGTTGACTGACTTTTTGCTGATTATTATTCTTGAGTGTCAGTTTGTTTATCTGTAAAGCTGGGAAACTGATGCAGTTATTATGAGACTTGTATAGGGAGATTTACCTAACCCAGGGTCTGTCTAGCATGTAATCAGTTTAGTTCAGTTCAGTCGCTCAGTCATGTCTGACTCTTTGCGACCCCATGAATCACAGCACACCAGGCCTCCCTGTTCATCACCAACTCCTGGAGCTCACTCAAACTCACATCCATCTAGTCAGTGATGCCATCCAGCCATCTTATCCTCTGTCGTCCCCTTCTCCTCCTGCCCCCAATCCTTCCGAGCATCAGGGTCTTTTCCAAAGAGTCAACTCTTCACATGAGGTGGCCAAAGTTGGAGTTTCAGCTTCAGCATCAGTCCTTCCAATGAACACCCAGGACTGATCTCCTTTAGGATGGACTGGTTGGATCTCTTTGCAGTCCAAGGGACCCAACACCACAGTTCAAAAGCATCAATTCTGTGGCACTCGGCTTTCTTCACAGTCCAACTCTCACATCCATACATGACCACTGGAAAAACCATAGCCTTGACTAGACGGACCTTTGTTGGCAAAGTAATGTCTCTGCTTTTCAATACACTATCTAGGTTGGTCATAACTTTCCTTCCAAGGAGTAAGTGTCTTTTAATTTCATGGCTGCAGTCACCATCTGCAGTGACTTTGGAGCCCCCCAAAATAAAGTCTGACGCTGTTTCCACTGTTTCCCCATCTATTTCCCATGAAGTGACGGGACCAGATGCCATGATCTTAGTTTTCTGAATGTTGAGCTTTAAGCCAACTTTTTCACTCTCCTCTTCAGTTCAGTTCAGTTCAGTCGCTCAGTCGTGTCCGACTCTTTACGACCCCATTAATCACAGCACGCCAGGCCTCCCTGTCCATCATCAACTTCTGGAGTTCACCCAGACTCACGTCCATCGAGTCAGTGATGCCATCCAGCCATCTCATCCTCCGTCATCCCCTTCTCCTCCTGCCCCCAATCCCTCCCAGCATCAGAGTCTTTTCCAATGAGTCAACTTTTCGCGTGAGGTGGCCAAAGTACTGGAGTTTCAGCTTTAGCATCATTCCTTCCAAAGAAATCCTCTCTTAGGCACCAATAAATGTCTCCTCCTTTCCCTTCTTTATTTCTTTGCTGAGTGGATATTCTTTTCCCTTGTTTTATGCATGAAGTAATTGAAGTATAAAAAAGATACATGACTTATCAAACTTCACTTTTTTTTTTTCCACACTGCTCAGCATTCAGAATCTTAGTTTCCTGACCAGGGATAGAACCTGTGCTCCCTGCAGTGGAATTCCACTGGACTAGACTACCAGGGACTTCTCATTTTTGTATTTAGGAAAAGCACTGGAATTAGACTCTGTCTCTTGACCTCCTACTCATGTTTCTGCTATTTGACCATGCCATCTTGTGTTTATCTAACAAAGTCCATAGATAGTTATTGGATTTAGGGACTCAAGCCCAGATGAAGCAATAGATAACAAATTTCAAGCAAAAGACAATGAGGATTTCATGAATTGATAACAATGTTTTTTCATTGTAGGCTCAGTAAAAGACCTCTAATCTTAGTCTTACGTAAAGTTTGAGTTGAATGTGGCACAGTTATTGCTTTAAAGAATCTACAGATAGTAGAAATAAAAAGACATGAATCCAAAGGATGATAATCTGGGACTTCCCTGGTTGTCCAGTGGCTAAGACTCTACACGACCAATGCAAGGGGCCTGGGTTCAATTCCTGGTCAGGGAACTAGATCCCACATGCCGCAGCTAAGACCTAGCACAGCCAAATACATACATACATACATACATACATATATAGGATGATAATCCATTGCAGAGCCTCATGAGCACTGTAAAGCACAAAGGGAATTCAAGGAGCTGGGAGGGGTCGTATTGATGGCAATATGCTTGGGCAGGTGTAAATATCCCTCCACCATCATGGTGAGTAGGTTGAAGGGTCTCCAGTAATGCTCATTTTCAAGTTCTTCTGACAATGGTACTTACTTCTTGTTTTAGGTGCTGTCATCATAGGAAAACACCTGGATTTGAGTCCAGAGACAAAACTCTTTACTAAACCAGCTGTGCAGTAATTTTTGCTGTCTTGTCCGTTGTCTGAAACAGCTGTTCTGGAAAGTATTGCCTTTGTTTCCCACATTTAATTAGTCACTAATGACCAATATGGTCCATAAATGAGTTCTTTGCCTATTGTTGATGATTCAAGTCAAGAATGGCAGATGGTTCCTTATGCTGAATTCTCCAACAAGCATTTATTTCAAGAAGATGGACGCCTCAAGTTCAACAGAACAGCCAAGAGCAAACAGTTTGCAGACGGCCAGGGTTCCTAATGTGGGGATATTTCACCACAGGATGCTTCACTACAGTGTTCAGCCTTAGCTGGCCTTCCGTTTTGCTTTCTTCATTCTCCTTTTTTCCTCACTGCCTCTTCCCTCCCTTTCTTTCTGCTTTTTGTTTGTTTGTTTTTAAAATTTCTTGTGTTCCTACCCAAGAGGAGTATACAAAAGAAATAGAAGCTATGATTTCCTCCCAGGTGGAATTGACAATAAATTTAAAGAGATTAAAAACTTGAAACATAAAAAGATGTATGTGTGAGGCAGACCAACCTATGTACTTAAAAGTGGATAGAATTCACAGTAAGTGATCAATTTGAGGTGGGGTTTGCCAGGGAAGTTTCTTGAAGTTGATTTGGTTGATTTGCTTGCTTTCTTTCCTGCTTGCTCCAAAGCAAGTTATGTCAGGTTCTGGTCATTTGATTTCATCTGCATTTTGTTCTTTATCTGCATCATCAGCATATCTACATTTTGGGGGGTTTATCATCCAAGCTGAGTGATGCATAGTGTTCTTGTCTTGTTCCTCACGGTTTATATAGTGGTCAGACTTAAGGCCAATTTGTGATCAGTCTTTATTCTCTGTATATTCTTATGTTGGTCTGCAGGATTACAACAGTGATGTCCAGGTGATGGTGACAATAAGAAAGCTTATTTTGAGCACCATTTAATTCCATACTCCAAATTAAAACTTCCCATTGGTCAAACATTGCCAGGGAAATCTTTGGGGGTCGCAAAGGCACAGAACTAATATTTACTGAGGACACGCCAGCTATATACTGTGCTATGTATTCTAGACAAATCCATTCAACTTTTGTTTATAATAACTTCAGCATACAGGGGAAGGAATTGAGGTATACAGAGATATGTCAACTTGCTGAAGATCATATGACTGGTATATGCTGGAGCTAGAATTCAGACCGAAGTCTGCCAAATCTGTACCGTTTCCACTATGCTTAAAAGCTGCCTTACTGTAGGACTTCTAAAGGGTTTCCAGATACTGGGAATGCAGCGGAATCCCAGACATGCCATTGCCGCCAAAGCCACCACCACTGCCCCTGTGGGCAGAACTGGAGTCAAGGGCTCATGGATGCTTCCAGGAAATGCTGTGGAAACTGAGTGATGTGTGTGAGGAGGGGGCTGGGGAAAGGGGGATGGATAGTGTGTAAAAGAGGTGATGTGTGTGAGGAGGGGGCTGGGGGAAGGGGGATGGATAGTGTGTAAAAGGTTTCTCTATCATCAATTTTATGTTCAGCTCTGAACACTCTGCAGTGAAGAATGTGGTGTCCCCAGAGTTACAGCTCTGTAGTTACATTGGTCTCTCACCCTGCCTACTGTTCATAGTACCAGTATTGTCTCTGTGGAGTCTAGGTGGTGTCATTCACCTTGTAGATCCAGAACCAGCATCCCTCTCTGATTGTCTTAGGGCAGGGACCAGTCATCTGATTCAGTCTCAGTCAACTGTTATGGTGTCTCATTCCCTCAAGGATCTCTTTGCCTTTTTGGCATTCAGCCTTGGACAAAGCCAGTGCAGGCCAATTCAGTTCATCTCATTAGCGTGTTTAAAAAAATTTTTTTTTACTTATATGGCTGCATTGGGTCTTAGTTGCGGCCCCTTTGATCTTTGCTGTGGCATGAGGAATCTTCAAGTTGTGGCATGTGGGATCTAGTTCTCTGACCAGGGTTTGAACCCGGGCCCCCTGCCTTGGGACCATGGAGTCTTAGCCACTGGACCCACCAGGGAAGTCCCCATCTCATTAGCTTTTATAGCTTTAAAATCTCTGGGTAAATACATAGTAATCTTAGTTGCTTTTCCTTAGAAAGCCCTGGGTTCTTTATATAAATTGCACACCTCATTTCCAGAAATCTTCATATCCTCTTCTCAATGGTATGAGAGAGGAGTGGCTTGCCCTCATCTGTTAAATACTAGAGCTTGCTCTCTAATTTACTCAAAATGTAATCTCTGTTTAATGTCAGAATGAGAGTAACCAAAAACATGCTCCTTTCTAAATGAGGTGACAGTACTCTCTGTGGCCTGGGTACTTCTTGATCTCAGCCGCAGCTTTGCATCCCTTCACTTGCTCATCCTGTTGCAATCCAGGAACCAAAGTGGACTAGAGGTCAAAGAAAGATGGTAGCAGGAAAGCCCATTTAGAACAAAACAGACATACCAGAGCTGAAGGAGGGAAATACCTGAGTGACGGATGCGGAGGGAAGTGAGGGAGTGAGTTTTTAATACAGAAGGGTTTTGATTTGAGGCAGCTTCTTCCTTGTAACATAGACAGATATACCATTTGAAACTAATTAAGCTTAAGCTTCCAGCCTCTCACTTGCATGGGACTCTTCCAAGGCCCTGAGAGGGATTCTACAAATTATTGTCTGTAATTTTATCTTCTTTTACTTACAGAAGTTCCTCTTCTTTTTGGGGGTTTATCATCCAACCCAAGCTGATGGTTGCTTAGTGTTCTTATCTTGTTTGCCACTGTTTATATGGTGGTCAGACTTAAGGCCAATTTGTCATCTGATCTCAGGTCCCCAGCCTCCAGAGCAGTCAGAAATAAATTTGTGGTAAGTCACCCAGTCTCTGGTACTTTGTTATGGCAGCCCTAGAAAGCTAGTATGGTGTGTTTGTGACATTCCTTCAGGATTTTGTTCTTTTCTATATACTGTGAACTTTCACGTATTTTCTGTTTTCTGTTGTATTCATATTGAAAAGCTCTCCCCTCATTTTTCCTTTTTTTTTTTCTTTAACCATGAAAGCTCTGGGCAGAACACTTAACAGTGGTGATTTTTGCCACAAGCTAGACTGACTTGATGCTATTTCTGTTTAAACTGCCAGCAAGATTTATTGAGAAGCTGGTGAAAAAGGAGGACAAATTAATTTTGCTGAAATGTACCAGAGGATGTAAATAACCCTTGGCTTGAAAATCTGGTTTAACAGACCTGTCAGTCCAGAAAAAAATGTTGCTGGAGAGGGAATAGCAGAAAAGGTTATTAAAGTACAGACTTATCATGGAAAGAGTGGTTTTGATCTATATTTTGAATAACATGGTTGAGGTTAATAATATGTTTATTTCAGAAACAAGATGATGAATTTCTGTAATTATTTGGTGTGTTCATAATCAACTGTAGAGTCAGAAAATGATGTGCTCTGTAACACTCAAAGGCTGGAATCAGAGGGGAAAAAAACCCCCCACATCTTGATTAGCCATAATGCATTAACCAGAGTTCATTTTCAATCTTCTCTGAGGAGAAAAATGTATGATAATAAAAAACAAACACAAGGCATTTAAAAAACAAATAATCAAATTTCTAGAGTGTTATCCTAGGATTCAGTATAAATTCAGGCCAATCTCATGTGTCATGTACATCTATATCCAAATGTGAATTATTGGCAAAAATTAGGGTACTGAGGTAATGCAAATCTTCAATCATCCGAAGCTGAGTTAAAAGTTTGTTCATTAAGCAGCATTTACTAAGGCAAGAAAGTAAGCTGGTTATGTTAAGAAAGCATTTTCCATAGCAAGGGTAAAAACAGATGAGCTTTCCTATTTGTTGTCTAAACAAGAGCTTTAAAGAGTGAACATCAGTCCTTAGAAATAGAGGTATTCTGTTTCCAGTTCTACTAGCAACAGCCTTTTCCTACTAGTCACTCCCATGTAAATGCTGACTTGGCTTTCAAAACTTCTTGATATTAAAGACAATAATTTTTTTAATTTAAAAAAGGCTTTTCTGAGAAAATATGACTGTCAGTCCCTGGCACCCATCTGCAAGAACTGCTGGGTGGGCAACCATTTGCAAGGGGTCTTTCTCCATGCATACTGCAAACCCCTGGCCTGAACCTCCATCCTCTCTTGCCTAGACCACGTCAATAGACTCATTTAAAGCCTGTGTGCATGCTAAGTCGCTTCAATCGTGTCCGACTCTTTGGGACCCCATGGATAGTAGCCCACGAGGCTCCTCAGTCCATGGGATTTTCCAGGCAAGGCTACTGGAGTGGGTATTCCTCCAGGGGATCTCCCCAACTCAGGGATCGAACCCGTTTCTCTTATGTCTCCTGCATTGGCAGATGGGTTCTTTACCACGTGCACTACTTGGGAAGCCTCCTATAAATCCTGTCTTGTCTTAATCCTCTGTAGTCTGTGCTCAATACAACAGCCAGTGTGATAATATAAAATACGTGTGTCATTTCATGGTTTTCCTTATTTCAAACCCCCTATGACTCAGAGTAAAAACCAAAGTTCTAACAGTGGCCTCCATGATCTGCCCTGATCTTCTGTCCCTTCTGTCACTGGCTTGATTTATCCTGCTCACCCCCTCTGCTCTGGTGGTGGTGGCCTCTTTACTATTTCATAATCCTGTCAAGCCTGATCCTTGTGTCTGGAATGTTCTTTCTACAGGTTTTTACCTGACTCCTTCCTGCATGCACCTTTGAACTTTTGCTCAAATGTCACTCTTTCTGAGAGTCTCTTCTCTCACTTTAAAGCAACCAGCTGGACTTCCCTGGTAGTCCAGTGGTTAAGAATCCCCCTGCCAATGCAGGGGACAGAGGTTCAGTCCCTGGTCAGGGAAGACCCCACATGGTGTGGGGAAACTAAGCCCATGGACCACAACTACTGAAGCCCACAGGCCCCCTAGAGCCTGTGCTCCCCAACAAGAGATGCCGCTACAGTGAGAAGCCCTGCAACAAAGAGTAGCCCCTCTTGCCTCAACTAGAGAAAAAGCCCGTGTGCAGCAACAAAGACCCAGTGTGGACAAAAATAGATATTAAATAAATTACTAAAAATTTTAAAAAGAATAATAGCAAGTTAAAAAACAAAAAACAAAAAACCTGCCAGCCCTCCACAGCAGCACTTCCCATTCCCTAGCCCTGATTTGTTTTTCTTTATCAGTCTTATCACTGAGGACTTAGTCTCTACTTATATGTTTGATTGTCCTTCTTCCTGCACTAGGATTTAAACTCTGTGAAGGCAGGGATTTTAGTCTATTTTGTGCACTGTCTAGAATCCTGTTTGGTCCATAGGAGAGCCAGTAAATATTAGTTTAAGGAAGGAATGACTGGTGAGGACTTTCCCCAGTAACATATTTATTTACTTGTCAAAGGCCAGAAAGAGAACTAAGAAAGAAACTAAATGAAATTCTAGCAATGGATTAGAGTTCTTAATGAAATGGAATGAAACAGAGGAAAATATTAAGCATTTTGTTTACTGCCATCTTGCATTCTGTGGAATTTGACAATAATATAAAAAAGCAAAAAGAGATAGATTGATATTTCCATAATAATATCTCCTTCTATATATTAACACCATAAAAGAAACAGTAGGCTACAAACATTCTCTTTCAAAATAATATTTCTTCCATTTTTTTTGTTTATTTAATCACATAATTTATAAAAACTGAAAGATGATGCTGTGAAAGTGCTGCACTCAATATGCCAGCAAATTTGGAAAACTCAGCAGTAGCCACAGGACTGGAAAAGGTCAGTTTTCATTCCAATCCCAAAGAAAGGCAATCCCAAAGAATGCTCAAACTACTGCACAATAGCACTCATCTCACACGCTAGTAAAGTAATGCTAAAAATTCTCAAAGCCAGGCTTTAGCAATACGTGAACCGTGAACTTCCAGATGTTCAAGCTGGTTTTAGAAAAGGCAGAGGAACCAGAGATCAAATTGCCAACATCCGCTGGATCATGGAAAAAGCAAGAGTTCCAGAAAAGCATCTGCTGCTGCTGCTGCTGCTGCTAAGTCACTTCAGTCGTGTCTGACTCTGTGCGACCCCATAGACGGCAGCCCACCAGGCTCCCCCGTCCATGGGATTCTCCAGGCAAGAACACTGGAGTGGGTTGCCATTTCCTTCTCCAATGCATGAAAGTGAAAAGTGAAAGTGAAGTCACTCAGTCGTGTCCAACTCCTAGCGACCCCATGGACTGCAGCCCACCAGGCCCCTCCGTCCATGGGATTTTCCAGGCAAGAGTACTGGAGTGGGTTGCCATTGCCTTCTCCGAGAAAAGCATCTATTTCTGCTTGACTATGTCAAAGCCTTTGACTGTGTGGATCACAATAAACTGTGGAAAATTCTGAAAGAGATGGGCATACCAGACCATCTAACCTGCCTCTTGAGAAATCTGTATGCAGGTCAGGAAGCAACAGTTAGAACTAGACATGGAACAACAGACTGGTTCCAAATAGGAAAAGGAGTTCGTCAAGGCTGTATACTGTCACCCTGCTTATTTAACTTCTGTGCAGAGTACATCATGAGAAACGTTGGACTGGAAGAAACACAAGCTGGAATCAAGATTTTGCCGGGAGAAATGTCAATAACCTCAGATATGCAGATGACACCACCCTTATGGCAGAAAGTGAAGAGGAACTAAAAAGCCTCTTGATGAAAGGAAAAGAGGAGAGTGAAAAAGCTGGCTTAAAGCTCAACATTCAGAAAACTAAGATCATGGTATCTGGTCCCATCACTCATGGCAAATAGATGGGGAAACAGTGTCAGACTTTATAGTTTTGAGCTCCAAAATCACTGCAGATGGTTATTGCAGCCATGAAATTAAAAGACACTTACTCCTTGGAAAGAAAGTTATGACCAACCTAGATAGCATATTCAAAAGCAGAGACATTACTTTGCCAACAAAGGTCCGTCTAGTCAAGGCTACGGTTTTTCCTGTGGTCATGTATGGATGTGAGAGTTGGACTGTGAAGAAAGCTGAGCGCTGAAGAGTTGATGCTTTTGAACTGTGGTATTGGAGAAGACTCTTAAGAGTCCCTTGGACTGCAGGGAGATCCAACCAGTCCATCGTAAAGGAGATCAGTCCTGGGTGTTCATTGGAAGGACTGATGTTGAAGCTGAAACTCCAATACTTTGGCCACCTCATGCGAAGAGTTGACTCACTGTAAAAGACTCTGATGCTGGGAGGGCTTGGGAGTAGGAAGAGAAGGGGATGACAGAGGATGAGATGGCTGAATGGCATCACTGACTGGATGAACATGAGTTTGAGTGAAGTCCGGGAGTTGGTGATGGACAGGGAGGTCTGGCGTGCTGTGATTCATGGGGTTGCAAAGAGTCGGACACGACTGACTGAACTGAACTGAACTGAACTGATGAGTGGTAGCCATTTTCCAGAAGTTTGAAAAGTGAAAATCCATTGATGCCTTTTTTATTGTTGCTGTTGAACAGATTTTTAAATGAAGCTTAATTTATTGAATTTTATCACTGCAGGTAGCTGCTGATTATGGCTGCTTCTAGGAAGTGAATTAGAATATACTTTTCTCCTTTCTTCTCAAATGAAAACCTGACATAAAAATAGCCATTGATGATTTGAAGATGATGATTTCAGTATTTCACCATTTTGGTTCCCAGTGATTCAATATTCAGAATCTTATAGAAGAGTACTTGCTTGACTGCTCATTGGCAAAAGTAAGTGAGGCACTTAACCAGTGTAAAATGATGGATACAATTTACATATGCTCTCAAAGTAGTAACCTACTTCCTGGGCAAGAACATCTTTCATAATAGTAAAGTACCAAAATACGTGATTTTCCCTTCTGACAGTGATATAGAAGACATGAGTTTCCTCATGGTGTATATTCTTATTTTCTCCACATCCCTCAACAGCTCTAGCATCTATCAAAATCTTGGCTTGGAGAAGTAATATTTTAATACATCAAGGGAAAAGAAAGTAGAAGGCAGTGAGTATTTGCATGTTAATAATATTTTCTCCATAAGACCAACCACAATTTCTTACCAGTTGTGTTTTCTTTTTGCTGTGGCTGCCAGGTAGTTCCAAGCCAGGTTTATTCATAATTTTAGTAACAAAATTAGCACTTAAGTCTAGCATATTTGCTTCTTCCAGGTACTCTTGGCTTTCAGATAATTGTGCATTTTCATTTCAATTGCATTACTGTGTATGTCTGTGGTGAGCATCTGAACATCATTTTATAAAATATATAGATTATAAAAGAAACAGAATCTTGTTCTAGTCCTGAATGGCTTCTTTGTTCCTTTTCACCTTTCTTCCTACTCCAGTTTCAGCAGCGTGATAAAAATTTCACAAGACGAAAAATAACAGAATTACTTTGTTTATATTGCATTATGTTCTAGGCCTATGTCACTAACAGTACTGACAGTATATAGAGGCCATGTATTAATAATTGGATTGTTGTACTGGATTACTGAATTATAAAGACAAATGAAACAACCAAACTGAAGATTTTGCAGTCTGAAGGGAATCAAAACCAATACAATATTGTAAATAATAATAATAAATAAATAAAACAAAATTAGCAAATTGCAGTATGACTTTGATACTATGTTCTTATGTCTGTCAATTAGAAGGTCAGATGCTGGAGTGTGAGCTCACTGAGCTTGTTAAGGGGGCTTGTCTGTTTTAGTGAGCTTATCCCTAGTGTCTGAAATATATAACAGCCTCAATGAATATTTGTTGAATGACTATTGAATAAATACAGTTTACCATGTAGGATCTATATAGAAAGTATATATGAGCAGTGAAGCCTCATTCAGTTGTGTTTCTAAGTGAAACATGTACTGAGTGGTGATGGGAGGGAGGAAATAACAGAGATGTTTCTATTTAGAGCCTTCATAGTTACAGATCTGATATTTTCCTTCCTTGGATAGATCTAGATTTCCATTTGGTGTTGTTTTCCTCTGCCCAAAGGACTCCCTTTAACATTTCTTGTAGGGAAGGTTTGCTGTTGATAAATTCTTTCAGCTTTGTATGTCTCAATAAATCTTCATTTCACCTTCATTTTTTAAAGTTATTTTTACTGAGTATAGAATTCTAGGTTGACAGATTTTTGTCTTGCAGTGCTTTAGAGATGTCCCATTGTCTCTTGGTTTTGTTGTTTACAATAAGAAGTCTGCTGTCATTTTTATCTTTGGCTCTCTGTACTTAATGTCTTTTCACTGGTTTCTTTTTAAGATTTCTCTTTATCAGTGGTTTCAAGAGATTTGGTAATGATGTGACTTGGTATAGTTCTATTCATATTTCTTGTATTTGGAGTTTTAAAGTTTCTTGGCCCTGTAGCCTTCATTTTCATCACATTTGGAAATTTTGGAAAAAATTATTTCTTTAAGTAATTTTTTTCTCTTTCACCTCTCCTTTGGCAGCTTATTTGCCCAGATATGAGGCTGCTTGAAGCTGTCCCACAGATCATGATACTCTGCTCATTTTTCCCCAGTCTTTTTTCCTCTGAGTTCCACTTATGATAATTACTGTTGTGGTGTTTTCAAGTTCAGTAATTATTACTTCTGCTTTGTTTAACTTGCTATTAATTCCTTCCAGTGAATTTTTCATCTCACACATTATATTTTTACATCTCTAGAAGTTTCAGTTGAGTCCTTTTATATCTTCCAAGTCTATGTAACAATCATACCACTTTCTTCTAACTTCTTGAACAAGCAGAATACAGTTTTTTAGTAATGCCTCTAATGGCTTTATCAAATACTAATTCTATTGTCCCTATTGCTTCATTTCAATTGATTGACTTTTCCCAGTATGGTGTATATTTTATTGTTTATTTGAGCGCTTGGTGTTATAGACGGAATTGTGTACACCCTCTCCCCTCCCCACCCTGGCTTATATTTTGAAGTTCTAACCCCCAGTACCTCAGAATGTGGTTTTATTTGGAGATAAGGTTAAAACAGAGTTGGTCAAGTTAGATAGAAGTCATGAGGGTGGCCCTAACCCAGTATGACTGATGTTCTTCCAAAATTTAGAGACACATACATAATTAGTCAAGTGAAGAAACACAGGGAGAAAGTGGCCATCTACAAGTCAAGAAAGAAGACCTGAAACATCCTTTCATTCCTTAGAAGGAACCAACTCTGCCAACACCTTAATCTCAGATTTCTAGCCTCAGAATTGTGAGACAATATATTTCTGTTACTTAAGCCAACCAGTTGGTGTTACTTTATTACCCAAACCCTAGCAAAATAATATACTTGGTAAGTTTCGATTGGATGCAGAAATGGTGAATTTTACCTTCTTGGGAACTGGATATTTTTGTATTCTTAAACCCAGAGTTACAGCTCCTTAACTCAGGCATATTGTGGGTCCCAGCTGGAAAGGCTTGGTTTTCCCCTGTGTGTTTTTTATCTACTCATCAGGCTAACCTAAGTGTGTTCTCATGGTTAAGGCCAAGGAGCATGATTGGAAAGAGAGCATGCTAACTGGATAAATTACATGAGTGAACCCCAAATCAAAAGATATAATAATAAAGGACCATTACTGTAATAAATCTTCATAACCAATTTTATGGCCCTTGATATATGAGGTCAACTTACACTTTAGAAAGAGTATACAATGTTACCAGCAATGTATATGTATACCTGTTTTTTATATTGTCTATTCATCTTTGTTCTTTTGTACAGAAGAACTGTACAAAAAAGATCTTCACGACCCAGATAATCACAATGGTGTGATCACTGACCTAGAGCCAGACATCCTGGAATGTGAAGTCAAGTGGGCCTTAGAAAGCATCACTACGAACAAGCTAGTGGAAGTGATGGAATTCCAGTTGAGCTCTTTCAAATCCTGAAAGATGATGCTGTGAAAGTGCTGCACTCAATATGCCAGCAAATTTGGAAAACTCAGCAGTGGCCACAGGACTGGAAAAGGTCAGTTTTCATTCCAATCCCAAAGAAAGGCAATGCCAAAGAATGCTCAAACGGCCACACAATTGCACTCATCTCACATGCTAGTAAAATAATGCTCAAAATTCTCCAAGCCAGGCTTCAGCAATACGTGAACCGTGAACTTCTTGATGTTCAAACTGGTTTTAGAAAAGGCAGAGGAACCAGAGATCAAATTGCCAACATCCGCTGGATCATGGAAAAAGCAAGAGAGTTCCAGAAAAACATCTATTTCTGTTTTATTGACTATGCCAAAGCCTTTGACTGTGTGGATCACAATAAACTGTGGAAAATTCTGAAAGAGATGGGCATACCAGACCACCTGACCTGCCTCTTGAGAAACCTGTATGCAGGTCAGGAAGCAACAGTTAGAACTGGACATGGAACAACAGACTGGTTCCAAATAGGAAAAGGAGTTCGTCAAGGCTGTATATTGTCACCCTGCTTATTTAACTTTTATGCAGAGTACATCATGAGAAATGCTGGACTGGAAGAAACACAAGCTGGAATCAAGATTGCCAGGAGAAATGTCAATAACCTCAGATATGCAGATGACACCACCCTCATGGCAGAAAGTGAAGAGGAACTAAAAAGCTTCTTGATGAAAGTGAAAGTGGAGAGTGAAAAAGTTGGCTTAAAGCTCAACATTCAGAAAACGAAGATCATGGCATCTGGACCCATCACTTCATGGGAAATAGATGGGGAAATAGTGGAAACAGTGTCAGACTTTATTTTTTTGAGCTCCAAAATCACTGCAGATGGTGACTGCAGCCATGAAATTAAAAGACGCTTACTCCTTGGAAGGAAAGTTATGGCCAACCTAGATAGCGTATTCAAAAGCAGAGACATTACTTTGCCAACAAAGGTTCGTCTAGTCAAGGCTATGGTTTTTCCTGTGGTCATGTATGGATGTGAGAGTTGGACCGTGAAGAAGGCTGAGCGCCGAAGAATTGATGCTTTTGAGCTGTGGTGTTGGAGAAGACTCTTGAGAGCCCCTTGGACTGCAAGGAGATACAACCAGTCCATTCTGAAGGAGATCAGCCCTGGGATTTCTTTGGAGGGAATGATGCTGAAGCTGAAACTCCAGTACTTTGGCCATGTCATGCAAAGAGTTGACTCATTGGAAAAGACTCTGATGCTGGGAGGGATTGGGGGCAGGAGGAGAAGGGGACGACAGAGGATGAGATGGCTGGATGGCATCACTGACTCGATGGACATGAGTCTGAGTGAACTCTGGGAGTTGGTGATGGACAGGGAGTGCTGTGGCGTGCTGCGATTCATGGGGTCGCAAAGAGTCGGACACGACTAAGCGACTGAACTGAACGGATTCATCTTTGTGGTTTACATATTGATTTATATTTTCAGTACTTGGCTATATACCTGTTTTTTCTCTTGAGGAAACTGGTTCTGAGCCACTTATATCATATTAATCTTTTGTTTATGAATATATATAGTATAATTTCCTTATTGATTATCCTTGAAAGTAATTATCTAAATTCCAGAAATATTGATTAATTTTTTCTCTCTCAATCAATGGAATTATATTAATGCCTTTGGAGATATAGTCAGTACTGGCCTTTGTTTTAATAGAAATTTCCATATGATAAAGTCAGTTTACTTAGAGATGAGTGTGATTAAGTTAGAATATGGAAGTTAGAAACGGATTTAGAAGCAAAGACATTTAGAACTGCAGAGGACTAGACAGCATCTGGTACAATGTCTTCTCTCTAAAGTTATGAACAAGTAAGAAAACTGGAGCATAGAGCAGTTTAGTTACTTGTCCAAAGCGGGGAAAAATAAAGTGATGCAGAGTCTGGTACTTAACAGATATGTAATAAGAATGTTTTGAATAAATAAAAAAATACAAGACTTGAACTTAGGTTTCTTATGTTTGGCACTCTCTTAATTGTTATCACCATCGAGGTATAATGTTTCTAGGATTGAAAACTAGCCTAAGCCTCAGGACACAGAGAGGCAAACTGGCTCCATTTAGGGAAGCACAACATTTCAGGGCGTTAAACATTTTTTTTTTTCCTTAGTAAGAGATGGTGATGGACCAACATCCAAGTAGAGGATGTCTTCCTATTCTCCAGAGATGTGTGGGCCAATGAGTGAAGGTGAGACTGAGGGAGAACGTCACGCCCTGGTGATAGCAAAGGGGATACTAAGGAGGCAGCTCCTCAAAGCCTTTGGAGTGTGGAGACAGACTCGGTTTGGAGAAAAGAGTTTATGACAAGTCCCATAAATTCATCTGTATGAATAATGAATGGATTGAATACAAAAAAAGTATATCTATTCCCAAAGTGAGGATGTAATAATTGTATGGAATTTGGTTTATTTTTAACTTTATGATGCTTTTAAAGCCTAGGATGTCAGCTCATCAGGAATGTTCCGTAAAGTTTATCTTTTTGTAAATTAACTCTTTCTCAAGTGAGGTACTAGAACTTTTACTAAATGACTAATCTGGTACCAGGTACAAGCCTGAGGTCTTAGCAGTGTTTCAACACAACACAATGAAAAAGACAATCCTAGACTGAAGCAAGTTAGCAGCAGCAGCAGCAGGTTGTTAACTACTGGTTTACCACAGATCAAGAAAGGTTATCACTCAGCACAGCTATTTAGGCTCCTGGGAACCAGGAAAGGGATTGGGCAAGGTGGTTATGCAGGAATGGATGGCCCAGTTCCCAAAGAACTGGGCTAAATCTCTTGCAATCTTGTTTAGTAAGTATTTTATGGCTGACTGACTTGCAAAATCTGTTTTCCATGGTCTGTTGGTGTTAATTATCAACAGGTATTGCTGGGTATTTGCAACTCATCCTGATAGGAATGCTCTGGAGGAAATCAAGACACAACAGTCCTGGAAATTTGGCCATTGTGGTGATAAGCTGTTGCTGCTGCTAAGGGGGATAAGAAACTCATCTTATAGATGTGATTTGCATGTTTTAGTCCACAACAATTAAGATTGACAGGATTTATGTATAAATTTTATAAAGTCATGAAGACAGAGGTGAACTCTCCAAGGGCGTGAATGCCTTGGTCTTTTTTCCTACCTGAAGACCCTGCATTCACTATTGCCTGTGCCTGGAACATGCTTGCTTGCTTCTTGGTGTTCAGGTCTTAGCTGAGTGCCATCTTCTCAGAGGGGTCTTCCTTGATAACTCAGTCTAAACTCATTTCTCCTGTGCCCACTCATTTCATTTTCTCACACATCATTTTGTATGGTTTTCTTCACAGCACTTATTATCTGGAGTGAAATACTGTGTGTTTATTGTATGTCCTATTCTGGTGTTAAAGCTCCCAGAGAGAAATAATAGTATCTGTCTTGGTCGCTGTTATATCCCAGAGCTCAATAAATGCTTGTTGAGTAATTGAATGGCACACACATAGTTATTCAATGAGTTATAGAATCATGTAAGAAGTAGGGGATATGAAAAGTGAAAGTGTTAGATGCTCAGTCGTGTGCAACTCTTTGCAACCCTATGGACTGTAGCCCACTAGGCTCCTCTGTCCATGGGATTCTCCAGGCAAGAATACTGGAGTGGGTTGCCATTCCCTTCTCCAGGGAATCTTCCCGACCCAGGGGTCGAACCCGGGTCTCCCACATTGCAGGCAGATTCTTTACCGTCTGAGCCACCAGGAGAACCCAGAAGAGGATATATCTTGACACAAAAGTTAGCTTTCATGTTCATTAGAGATATTATAGAACATCTATAAAAGTTTCTACCTTGATAGTATTAGTTAATTCCAAAAGGCATGAAATATTAGTGAGTGATATATCCATTAAAGTTCTTTAAAAGGCATTAAGAATTGTGGCATGCAGCTATAGATGTCTTTTTAAAAACATATCTTTATTTACTGTTATTAATTTTGGCATGCCACACGGCTTTCGGGATCTTAGTTCCCTGACCAGGGATTGAACCCATGCCCCTGCAGTGGAAGCAGAGTTGTAACCACTGGGTTTCCAGGGAGCTCCCTGTAGGTGTCTTTTACAAAATGTCCTTTGTTTTTTTCTGCTTTGTCAGAAAGCAGAATACTGTGCTGAGCAGTCTGAGGTCTGATTCAGAGTAATGGTTTTAAATGTTTCTGTATCACACTCTTATTGGAGACACCAAAGAGCATGCACGTTTCTCAGTTAGAGATGGGATAAGGCAGGAGGAGACTTTGGGATATGACATGGAGAGATTTCTACCTGAGAAACTACCTAATTGTGGTGACACGTGGATGTGGTCAAGCAGCAAGTATTTGACATCAGACAATGTAAAGAAGAGGAAGGGGAGAAGGAGAAGAAAACAGGCTGTGACTTCACAAGTTTATTTCACCTGAAAACACACTTCATGCAGAACCAAAAACAGACACTGGGGTGGCCTGAGGTTGAGCAAAGAATCAAGGAAATTTAGCAAGTGTTGGCTCCCTACACTGCCAAAACTTGAATCCTGACTCTCTGTCTTATAAACATTCTGAGACTTGGTTTGCTCGCCTGTAAAATGGGGATAATAATAGTAGCTTTCTTCAGATTTTGTCATGAATGTTAAATGAGTAATACCTTTGAAGTATTTAGAATGGAATGGGGCCTGGCACATAAATGTTAGTTTTTTGCTTTTTTTATATAGAAGGAGCCAAGTAGCCGGTTACATAGGAACTGACAATGGAGGAGTGTCAAGTATTTAATAGCATTAAAAAAGGTGTGGGAAAGAGAGTTGAGGGGAAAACAGAACAGGACTAGAATTGTTCAAGAAGCCTGAGGGAGTTAACAGAAGAGGCTGAAAAAGAGTTCCACTTTGGACGGTGGCACTGCAGTTATGGGTGGTTGGAGGCTAAAAAGCTTTGGAACATGAAGTTGTCATGGACCCAGGAGAGCCACACGGACCCAAGTACTGGAAGTGGGATTGCCGAGTGCCTACTTGGTGATACACACGCAGTGCTTTATCAGAGAATATCTAAAGCTTTTATCCTCTCAAGTATCTATGTGCTTCCTTGTTCTGGAGACCATGTTGAAATTTAAGAGTTGGAGTCAATAGCACTGAGCTATAGGATCAGATGGGCGTCCAACACTTGGAGGCAGATAAAAACACACCTTCTGGCAGAACCTGGATTATTTGCCTCAAAGCCAAAGAAATTTACAAGCAGCTTTATTAATTACAGGATGAGAAACTAGAAGTCTAATGAGCAGGGAGTGGTAATTGGAAAATAATACCACAGTAGTTATAATGACTAATTATAAGGTCTAAATGTCATTGACATTGTTTTTATTTAGGAAGTTGGATTATAGTTTCATTTTACTGAATTTAAAACTGTTCAGGTGTAACGATGTCCTTAGTTCTCTAATCTTGTTTCCTCCATAATGTCTAAAGTTTCTCAACTGCAGATTTTCTTACCATCAAGGCATTCAGAGACTTTGGAAATCCTGCTATGCTACAGCAGAGATGAATACTTGGCAGGTGAGCTGAGAGGCTTCTCAGAATAGCAGGGATTTAAGTTGGGTCTTAAGAAAGAAAAGCAACTGGCATTTATTGTATGCTAAGTGCCTAACACCTAAGCATACCAGGAACTTTACATATATCTCAGTTTTCCTCCGCCATGCATTAGGGGGGCTATCCTCATTTTACAGAGGAGAAACTGGGTGTCATAGATATTAAGTGACTTAATAAGCTGTTATTGTCAGAGTCTGAATCAGAGATGTCTAATTCCAGAATCCAGGTTCTTCCTTCTATACCATCTTCCTTCCACTGTTGCTTTAACAGATGAATGTAATGAGGGGGTGGGCAGAGATTTGAGGTGGGACAGGAAGGAAAAGGAGATGTGGAAATAGCAATTGACGTAGGATAATTTGATCCAATGAATAGAAGTAGAAAAACTCATGTCTTCACAAGTCTAAGGCAGCGCTTACATTGTATGCAAGACTGTATAAAAGTTGGCTGATTAGTAAGCCGAAGAACATCTGGGGAACTTTGGTTATATGGCTGGAGGGCAAGTGATCAGAGGATGGGGGACTTTAGGTGACTGTGGCTTGGAAAGGCAGGTAAGAAGGAAAACTGGAGGGACTTGGGAGTGCAAAGAGCTCTAGCTCTGTCCTACGTTGCTTTTGGATTTGATTTGGCCTTCTCTTGCTTTTCTGGTTATAGGCAACCGGGAGTCACTTGAGATTCTCTGGATTATTTAGGGTGATCTTGAACCTTGTAAACTCAAAGTAGCATTGACTTTTGTTTTAAAGGTAAGTGGGTGGTTGAGCAGGTTATCTAGAGCTGGTGAAGTCTGTTATTCTTTCTCTTTTAAAAATCTTTTTGGGTCTTATGACCAGTTGAATTAAACACTAAGTTCCTGATAGAAAAATACATGGTTTTAAAATGTGTCTTTCAGGAAAGCAGTTGAAGAATGGTAGTAACCTCTCTCGGAGAAGGCAATGGCACCCCACTCAAGTACTCTTGCCTGGAAAATCCCATGGATGGAGGAGCCTGGTAGGCTGCAGTCCATGGGGTCGCTAAGAGTCGGACACGGCTGAGCGACTTCACTTCCGCTTTTCACTTTCCTGCATTGGAGAAGGAAATGGCAACCCACTCCAGTGTTCTTGCCTGGAGAATCCCAGGGACAATGGAGCCTGATGGGCTGCCGTCTGTGGGGTCACACAGAGTCGGACACGACTGAAGTGACTTAGCCGCAGCAGTAACCTCTCTTACTTTGCTGTTAGCACTGTTGGTATCCCTTTCAGCTATGTAACCTTAGATGGATGATTGCTATTCTTCTTTGCTTCTCTTGAATCCATTGTGTTCTTCCTGCTTTTATTGTGGCAGCTATCACAGTTTATTAAAATTATTACCTGTTTGTCTTCACTATTAGGTTGTTAATTTATAAAGGCAAGGTAGGGCTTTCCAGGTGGCTCAGTGGGAAAGAATCCTCCTGCCAAGCAGGAGAAGTGGGTTTGATCCCTGGGTCAGGAAGATCCCCTGGAAAAGGAAATGGCAACCGACTCCAGTATTTTTGCCTGGGAAATCCTCTGGACAGCAGAGCCTGGTGGGCTACAGTCCACAGGGTCATGAAAGAGTGGGTGACTAAACAACAGCAACAAAGGCAAGAATTGCCTTTAATTGTCCCTGGTCCAGTTCAGTGCCTTGGAACCTAGTAGATGCTTAATATGTGTTTGTTGAGATAACTTAAAAAATTTCAAACCTCTCCAACAATTTGGTAATAATATTGAGTAGTGCGGGACAGCCTAAGCTTCCACCATAAGTAAGTCTGTTTTAAGTCCTAAGTGGTGGACTTCCCTGGTCGTCCACTGTTAAGACTCCGCATTCCCTGTGTTGGGGTGGGGGCATGGGTTCAGTTCCTTGCTGGGGAACTAAGATGCTGCATGCCACCTGGAGTGGCCCCCTCCATAGAAGGGTAAATGTGTGAGTACATCTAAATGAAATCTTGACTGTTTAAGCGCACCTTGTTGTATTGGGCAAGTGCAAATTATCAGCTATGGTACCTTGATTGTGCTAGGTAGTCCCCGAATGTGGAAAAGCACATGAGACTTATCTTTTAATCAGTACTAGTATGCTGGTAGTGTGTGTTAGTATCCTTTTTCATTTTCAGTGACATTTTCCACTGAACAACACGACACCTCTGAGCCTTGAGCAGCTCACACAGGGAACGGGCACTTGTTTTGAACTCTAAGGCATCCACAGCTTTGTAAACCACTGAACCGAATAAATGCACAAAGTCCTCTGATGCTGCCTGAGGAAAATAATCTTTCTCAAAGTTCAAGTTGTTTCTGTTTTTGTCTGGAAAATCTTATCTGAGGGAGTGTGCTACATGTATCTTTTTATTTTGACTAGAAATCTTGCTTTTAACTTCTGGGCATCAGTCTTTTGGAAACTTACTGCTGCTTACCCCAAGTATGTCTTTTCAACTGGTCCTTGAAGAGAATCTTCCTTTCCTCTGTGGAAATTTAGGGATATTGGAGATTTAGGTGTCAGCAGCATCCTAGGAAAGAGGAATAAATATTTGACCCCTGGTCAGAATTATTCTTGAAGTAAAAATGGTTTTAATGTCATACTGACCCAACTATTTGAACTTGTAGCCCAAATTTATTGTGTTTATAGAATGAAGAACACTTAGATAATTTCTTATCACAGTGGCTTCCTACACAGATCCATTGGAAGTGACACCAAAAAAATTTAGTCTTTTCCATCTCCCCTTTGAGAATAGTCAAGAATTTTGATGACTAGGTAGCTTTGGGTGGTAATTTTGTTCTTTACTCACTTAAACCATGTTACTAAACAATTAGTAAATAGTAAGCATTGACTTTTGTCGAGTGCTGTGCCAGGAAGAAAGACACAGAAAATCCGAGACTACTCTTAAGGAACTACTTGCAATCTAGTTGAAGAGAAGGGGCGTTTGAAACAGTACATATATTATAAGCATCAACAAGACACATACAGGATGTTTGAAAAGAGCTATCTAAATGTAAGATTTTAAGGCAAAACATGATGAATTGCCAAGTTGTATTTTGAAGGAAGAGGAGGGCAAGGGACAGGGTAGGAAGGATATTTCCAGTGGCCTTTGGTGAGGAGACAGAAAAGCCCAGTGTGACAGCACTTAGAAAAGTGGTCAGTTTTCCTATTTCACATAAAGTGAAGGGCTTGGATAGAAACATGTTCTTGCAATATTGATCCAACAGCTCAGGGACTTCATACATGCAGTTACCTCTGCTTGAGAGTCATTCCCTTACTTTTCCCACCTTTCCATCTGGCTAGGTTTTCTCATCTTTAGATTTCATCTTAGACCTCACTTTCTCTCACCAGCAATCCTCTAGCCACATCCATTAAGTGGTTCTCTCTCTCTGTTTTTGGCTGCCCCACACACTTGTGGGACCTTGGTTCCCCAGCCAGAGATGGAGCCTGTGCCCCCTGCAGTGGGAGTGCAGAGTTCTGACCACCCAACCACCAGGGAAGTGGCTTTCTTGCACACCAACACTGCTTGCACGCTAAGTTGCTTCAGTCGTGTCTGACTCTTTGTGACCCTATGGACTATAGCCCGCCAGGCTCCTTTGTCCATGGGATTCTTCAGGCAAGAATACAGGAGTGGTTGCCGTGCCCTCCTCCAGGGCATCTTCCCTACCCAGGGGTTGAACCTGCGTCTCTTTGTCTCCGGCACTGGCAGGTGGTTTCTTTACCACTAGCACACCTGGGAAGCCCAAGCCAGTACTACCTTCCTTTAAATTTCAAGTGTCCTTTCTCCTCAACTAGGTTGTAAGTTCCAATGTTAGGCCATGTATCCCCCTGAGCTCCAAATATGTCTCTTTGCATTATAATTGACTGTTTATTCATTCCTATCCCCACAAAGACTCTAAACAGGCTGAGGGTAAGACGAAACGTGTCTTCCTGACTGTTAATCGCCCTAGACTAAGCAAAGTGTCTCACACCTACTAGGGGCACATAACCTGCTGTCAACTACACATTACTATATTTTAAAATAAATAACAAACAAGGACCTACCATGTAGGCCAGAGAACTCTGATCAATATTATGCGGTAGTCTGGATGGGAAAGGAATCTGGGGAGAAATGATACATGTAGTAGTATGGTTGAGACACTCTGTTGCAAGCAGAAACTGTCACAACATTGTTAACTGGCTCTACTCCAATATAAAATAGTTTTTAAAAAAGAAAATAAAGTATTCCATTTACAAAATCTATCTTAAAATGTACAAATCGGAATACATTTTTTCTTTGTCCTCTCTACAAAGAAAAATATGAGTTAAAGTATTATCTTTTGTTTCTTTATAAACTTTCTTTAAAGTTTTTTAAACACCTCTTCTAAATGAATTTCCACTTATTAATCCTTATTTTCAGTTTCCTCTACAAATCTAAGTGGTTGTTTAAATTTGAATAATTTTCTTGAATATTTCAATTGTAACCCCAAAACTAATGGATATGAAATATGCTTGCCTTGATGAATGTAAAAATAAATATATCAAGAAATATTTTATATGCAGAACAGAAACATAATTTATGATAAAACATACCACACTGGATTAAAATGATACAGAAGCACATGAGTCAGACTGTATAAGAGAAATGCATCAGTTAGATGTTTATTTAAAATTAAAATTTAGATATATTTACTTTAATATTTGCATTCTTATATTTTGTTCTGTTTTAAAGAAGTAGAATAAAACATACTCTGCCAGTAAAAAAAATAATAATTCAGTGACAAACAAAGAATTGAACAGACTTAGTCCACTGAAGGTGTCAGTGTTACTAGAATAAAAAGAATGAAGGGCCATTCCTTCTTTGGAAGCTCTGAGAAAAAAGTTTTCAAAGGACTAGTGGTTAGGGAAATGGTATGGGAGAAGAGGGAAGAGAGGTGATTAGCAGATAAAGAGTGTGGGGTAAGGAAGGAGAAAGAATACTGCGTTATAGCCTGATTTCTAGTCAGTTACCTTCTTAACAATTTCATTGAGATGATAGCTCATTGTATATCAGTCATCTCCCAGTCATCAGTTATCTTGATTTAAATTATATTTAATGTCTATACTCAAAGCATATTTAAATGTTTTTAATTCTTGCTATTGAATTTCATTTCCCCTCTTCTTTTTGTCCTTTGACTGTCATTCACTGGTTAACTTCATCTGACGAATGTTTGAGAGACTACTTTATGCTAAGCTCATAAAAACTTTGGTAACTGGATATATTGTCTACGTGCTTTAATTTTTTTCTCTTTGCAATTTAAGCCCAAGCAATTGTTTTCACCCATTTGGGTTTTCTTAGCAGGATACAAGGATTTAGATGGAAAGTCCTGGCTGCCATGACTATATTAGTAATGGTAATCTGAGTCAGGCCCTTTGAAGTTTTCTACACAAGGTCACAGGGTAACTTTTTTTCATCTTGGCCAAATTCTCATCTTCTTCAGCTATTACCAGGGAGTAAATGGCTGAGAAATTGAAGTACAAAAAGATGGATTTCACATTGCACTAATCCATAGCAATTTCCAAACAGGAAGAAAAAAGGCAAAGTGAAAAAAGGAGCTTTTTCCTTGTCATTTTCCATTTCTGTATTATACAGAGTGAAGCAAAGATTTTTACTCTTAAATCTCAGCTATTTCAGAGGCTGCCCTTAGCACTAAATGATATACAGTGAGTACTTGGGTCTGCCACAAAACCCCACCGTGGTCTGATTTGGTCTTACGTGTGACTCCGAACATCCCTTCTCAAATCAATGACTGGGATGGTGTTGGAGTTTGCCCTTCCTTGTGTCAACTGATAAACCTCAATAAATGATGCTGCTACTGCTATGTCGCTTTAGTCGTGTCCGACTCTGTGCGACCCCATAGACGGCAGCCCACCAGGCTTCCCGTCCCTGATACTAAAAGTTATAATAGTGATGGACTTTGTTCTAGTACTGTGGTATAATCTGGGACCTGGGAAGCCACTGCAAAATCCACTTAGTGACTACTGGATGGTGGTCAGTGTTTCAAATTATCAGACAAATCAAGTTGGCATAATTCAAAATAGTAGATTATCTGTTAAATACAAGCACACTGATGGACAAAAACCTTGAGAGAGATGTTTATAATGATTAAGACATGTTAATATACTTCCCATGATCCTTTCTGATCCAGTCCTGGAACTCTTTTCTGGTTCCCTAACAACAGCTGTTTGTTTCCTCCATTGCCCCTCTTCTTCCATTTGCCTTTTGAATGCTGTCTCAGCTAGGACTGTGTTTATTTGTACGTATTGAAAAACCTTATAGCAGTGCTTAAATATTAATAGATTGGAATTTGTTAACAAGTGATGATAGGTGAGAATTTATTTGCTATTAATACATCCTGGGGCAGTTCTTTTCCACCTAGCAAGGATACGCTCTAATTTTTTATTTTATTTTATTATTATTATTTTTTTGCTTTAATTTTTTAAAAACTCTTCCAAATATAACATATATAGGGAAAAGTGCATAAAATATAAATATGCCAGTTATCAAAGTCCACAGTAAACATCTGTGTTACCATCACCCAAGTCCAGGAATAAAACACTGTTTCAGTGTCCCCCAGAGACACCCTGTGTATTCCATTCCAATTCCTTCTGCCGTTCTCCACCGCAAAGATCAACTGTCTCCTAACTAGTTGCTTCCTTACATTTCCTTACAGTTCTACCACCTCTGTATTATTCCTGAGAATATGAAGTATAGTTGAGGTTTTCCCATTGCTGGCTCTTTTATATAAAAACCATATAAAATGTGTTTTGTGAGTTTGGTTTCTTTTGTTCAACGTTTACTTGTAAAATTCATTCATATTGTTTTGTGTGTTATTTGTTGATAAATGAATTCTATTCCATAAGTATGCCAAAATTGATTTATCTAGTTTGCTTTTGTTGGATATTTGGGTTGTTTCTAATTGTTGAGTATTATGAATAGAGCTGATTCTTGTTTGTCTCCCAAGGTGTGTTTTTTTTAGATGTACAGGTAGGAGTTAAATTGTTGTGCTTCCTTTTTGGACAGGGAAGTTCTCTTCAGTGATGTGACAGAACTCGCTAATGCTCATTCAGCATGACCCACAGAGTCACCTCTCAGACAGATTCCATCTCAGAGCAGGAGAGTAAAGCGAGGCCGACTCCTGTGTGGGTGAGGTTGCAGCTGTCTAGCTCTTTTGGTTGTTGAGAAAAGCAGCTGCTGAGAAAGCAAGGGAGGGGAGTCAGCTTAACGCTAGTGAAAGAATCCTTCTACCTCTTGGTGTTGCTGGGGAAGGAAAGAGAGGCTCAGGATTGGCTCTATTTGGAGACCTCTTAGCTGTTCACTCAGGACTAAGTGAGCATCAGTGGTATGCTAGAATCAGAAACTTGGGCAGGTGGTCGTGGAAGACTTTTCTCAGAAGGTGACATTTGAAGAGAAATCTGGATCATTTCAGGGGAAGAACATTCTAGTGAAGGAAGAGCATGTACGAGGCCCTGGAGGGAGGACATATTTGGAGATGTTAAGGAAACACAGATGGTCAGTGAGGCTGGAGCATAGTGAGCAGGAGGGAAGAGGGGCACAGAGCAGGATGGGGGGAGGCAGACCAGGGGCAGGCTCATAGCACTGTGGCCCCACGGCAGGGAGTTAGTGGACCTCAGTGTAAGGAAAGGAGTCTTGGACGGTGAACCTATCTGGTTCATGTTTGAAAGAGATTACTCTGGCTGGATTGCAGTGTTGGCAGGAGTGGCAGCTGGGAGACCCATGGAAGGCTGTGCCTCAGGGAAAGACGAAGGTGGCTTGGACTAGAGAGTGGTGGTGAAGGGATGGGTTAGAGCTGTAAGGACTGAAGCCAGAAGAGAAGTTGACTATGTTTTTGTGGCTTGAACATTGAATGGATGACAGTATATGAACTGAGACAGGGAGAGCAAAGCTAGGAATCATTTGGGATAAGGGAGGAAGGGAAGGAAGCTGTACCAAAAAAAGAAAAGTTTTGTATTGGCCATGTCAAGTTTGAGAGGCCTATTAGATATTTTAAGGAGGCATTCAGATACATGAATCTGGAGCTGAGAGGAGTGTTCTTTATAAAGTTTGAGCAAATCTTTATACTTCTGGGCCCTATCACATGGCATGGTATGTGGTGGGCACTCAATACATATTCAGTGTATAAATTTATTTAAAAAATATGCACGGGGCTCTTAACCTGTGCTAGGTACTGTTCTAGGAGCTGAGAATACAGCAGTGAGCAAAAATCCCTGTGGCCTCCCTAGAACTTAAAATGATTAAATGCATGTTTGTGTACATGAATGAATGAATCAATGAAATGTATATCCAGGTATTAAAGTGTCTCTTAATTTATTTTTTCTCTATGTCTTAAAAAAGTCTTTGAAAATACTATTAAAAACAGAACTCTCCAGCAGGATTGATGACAAGAGTCATGTGTAGAGAGACTTTATGAGAGACATTAAAGAGAGACTTTAATAACCCATTTTGCTTTCTCTTTCTCTTCTCAACTTGGTTTTCTTTACCTTTATATGCCTGAGACCTTTGTATCAGTTGGTGGTACAGTGATTGTGGTAGATGGGTGTTATTTACCATTGCTCCAGAGTCGATTTCTAATTTTCCCTTGAAAAATGTTATTTACAGGCACACTATTTTTGCTCACAGGTGTGAAATGGCTCTGTGACACATGAGGAAGCAAAATGTCACTTCCGAGGTTTGTGATAAAATTTCTTGATAGATGCTTCAGGTAGCATGAGACACCTTTCTCACTGCTGAGATACTGTGTTGCCAAGGCTGAGAAGCTGAAGGGAAAATGTGTGCTTTAGTGGGGAATGCCTGTGGTCACACCACTGTGCTAAATAGAGTTCCAAGAAGTTTGGTGTTAGTTTATATTTTGTAAATGGAATTAACATCTTCTGAGCTTTCAGGGAATTTGTAACTTATAACAAGCTGCAGTTATTTTTTTTCCCCCAATGAGGTTTCCATTAAGTAATACAAAAAATTTGTTTCAGTGACTCGTCCTTATGTATTTGGATTTGTATATATTAAATATCCATGTTAATTCCCAGAACAGATTATTCAGTTTTCTTTTTTTTTTATATATTTTTTTTATTCAGTTTTCTATACTAAGCCCTACTCGATACGATGTTTAAAAAAAAAAAGTGTGTGTTTTTTTTTTTTTTTTTTTTTTGACCCTGTGTTTCATTGATAACAAAGAGGAAGCTCAGTAGCAGGGTATTCATCTTTTGCCTCATCAACAAAGTGGATATTTCTTAGAAAGTTTATTTTCAACCTGGATTTCCCTTTTTGATTGCCTTAATCGGGGAAAAGATAACCTCTCTAAATGAAATACTCCAGTCTCATTAGAATTAGGAAAGACAAATACTTAAAATTATGTTTCAAAAGGCCTGAACTTGAAAAGGAATTAGTTAAACTGTTTACACATTAAGGGATGTGTTCCTTAATCCATACTACGTGCTTGCCAGAGAGTTGATAGATGCTGATTTAGGAGAGCTTGGAAAGGATTTTTCCAAATGTGTGTTTTGTGATTTAATGTATATTCTCTGCTGTTCTTCCTGTCCAATGTATTCCCATTTGAATCCTTGGACTCTCCAAACCAAGTCCTCTCCAGAATAAGGTTAGAAAGCTGGTTCAGAGACATCAGAGTCTGCAAAGAGGACTCTGCTGGTGCAGAGAGCATCCTTCCCTTTCCAGTACACCACATAGCCGATGGGAAAATATGAGCTTTCAAAGGTGGGTAGGTTATGAAGGGTGTGGAGACCATGCTAAGGACTTTGATTCACTTACTGTAGGTGACGGTGAATAGTTGGAGGATTTTAGGGAAGAAGAAGAGAATCATGTTTATCTCTTAGAATGTGACTGGTGATGGTTGGGTGGTGGGATGTTGGTGGTATAGCATGAATCTGGGAGCTGGAGACCCACCCTTTAGGAAGCCGCGGCAGGAGATGGTCATTTTCCATTCCCACCCTAGGTTTGTGTTGAGTGTTCTCTGTATGTAGGCTTCAGTCTCTGCTTCTAGCAAATAGTTTGTAGTGTAAAGAAGTTGGAGCTGTTGATGCAAACAAAGCTTATTCATCTTCCCAAGAGGGAAGCCTGCAGCCCTGGTCCCATTTCCCCTCCTGGTTGGTAGACGAACAATCTTCACTGGTGTTGCCTTTCTTTCCAAGATCAGTTATCTTCTACCATGACAGAGTTTAGTGCCTTAAAAAAAAATCAGCAGAATTGGGAAATCTCACTTTGGGAGATGTCCTGGTCCTTCTTTATAACCTGTTCTTCCTAGCAAACTTGATTTACTTGTTAAAATAAACATAAAGTAGGGAACGTACATGTGGACACAGAGGAGAGGGAGGGGACAAACTAGGAGAGCCGCATTGACATAAAGACACTACCGTGTGTGAAATAGATAGCTAGTGGGAAGCTGCTGTGAAACAGGGAGCTCAGCTTGGTGCTCTGTGGTGACCTAGAGAAGTGGGATGGGGAGTGGGAGGGAGGGAGACTCCAGAGGAAGAGAATGTATGTACACATACAACTGATTGACGGTGATTGTACAGCAGAAACTAACACAACATTGTAAAGTAATTATCCTCCAATAGAAAATATTCTCAGGCAAAATAAAAAACAACAAAAAAACCCCACAAAAAACTTACTTTCAAGCCTAACTATAAAAGGGAAAAACTTTTTCAGCTTTATTGAGATATACTTTACATATATGGATGTGAAAGTTGGACTGTGAAGAAAGCTGAGGGCCGAAGAATTGATGCTTTTGAACTGTGGTGTTGGAGAAGACTCTTGAGAGTCCCTTGGACTGCAAGGAGATCCAACCAGTCCATTCTGAAGGAGATCAGCCTTCAAAGGGATTTCTTTGGAAGGAATGATGCTAAAACTGAAACTCCAATACTTTGGCCACCTCATGCAAAGAGTTGACTCATTGGAAAAGACTCTGATGCTGGGAGGGATTGGGGGCAGGAGGAGAAGGGGACGACAGAGGATGAGATGGCTGGATGGCATCACCGACTCGATGGACGTGAGTCTGAGTGAACTCCAGGACTTGGTGATGGACAGGGAGGCCTGGCGTGCTGCGATTCATGGGGTCGCAAAGAGTCAGACACGACTGAGCGACTGAACTGAACTGAACTTTACATATAATGTCGTGTACAGGTGGTTGTGGAGAATAATAAGTGAATTATCTCTTTTTATGAATAATTGTCAATACTGAGCCACCAGAACATTTCTGTTATATCTCTCTTTCACCTCTGTAAGAATTAAATGACAATTCCTTCTCAAAAAACAAACAAAAAAATAAGCAGGAAGAAGCTCTTCTGTGAAGCTTCCTTTTCAGTCTGATGTGTACTAAAGGCTGTGTGTTCCAAGAACTTGGCTGTGATCCTCCAACAGGTACACCTCAGCCCCCTGCCCCCTACCCCAACCTGGCACCAGCTCTTGGTGCCATCAGAGCTTCCTGGGGGAGGGGCTCTTGAGGGGCATCGTCTGACACCTAGGGTATAGATTCTTCTTTGGGCATGAGCTGACTCTTTTCTTGGGGTGGAAAAGAAGTGAAACTCTTGGTTTCTTTTTTTAAAATAATTCTATTTATTTATTTTTGGCTGTGCTGGGTCTTCATTGCCTCTCGGGCTATATCTCTAACTGTGGCAAGTGAGGGCTACTCTGTAGCTGGGGTGCATGCATGGGCTTCTCATTGTGGTGGGTTCTCGTTGTGGAGCATGGACTCTAGGGTGCATGGGCTTCAGTAGTTGCGGCTCGTGGGCTCTGGAGCACAGGTTCAATAGTCATCGTGCACCACCTTACTTGCTCCGCGGCATGTGGGATTCTCCTGGATCAGGGATCGAACCTGTGTCTCCTGCATTGGCAGGTGGATTCTTTACCATCGAACCACCAAGGGAGCCTGGGTTTATGCATTTCTTAAGCATGTCTGTATCACTGCAGATTTGTCTTCCTATTCTAGGATTGAGTCTCATGTCAATGTAAGAGCGAGGCAGGAGATGATATTTCAAGCCAGTCAGTTCACTTAGTCAGTCAGTCAGTTCAGTCGCTCAGTCGTGTCTGACTCTTTGCGACCCCATGAACCACAGCACACCAGGCCTCCCTGTCCATCACCAACTCCTGGAGTTCACCCAAACCCATGTCCATCGAGTCGGTGATGCCATCCAACCATCTCATCCTCTGTCATCCCCTTCTCCTCATGCCCTCAATCTTTCCCAGCATCAGGGTCTTTTCAAATGAGTCAACTCTTCACATCAGGTGGCCAAAGTATTGGAGTTTCAGCTTCAACATCAGTCCTTCCAATGAACACGCAGGACTGATCTCCTTTACGATGGACTGGTTGGATCTCCATGCAGTCCAAGGGACTCTCAAGAGTCTTCTCCAACACCACAGTTCAAAAGCATCAATTCTTTGGCGCTCAGCTTTCTTCACAGTCCAACTCTCACATCCATACATGACTACTGGAAAAACCATAGCCTTGACTAGACGGACCTTTGTTGGCAAAGCAATGTCTCTGCTTTTGAATATGCTATCGAGGTTGGTCATAACTTTCCTTTCAAGGAGTAAGCGTCTTCTAATTTCATGGCTGCAATAACCATCTGCAGTGATTTTGGAGCCCCAAAAATAAAGTCAGCCACTGTTTCCACTGTTTCCCCATCTATTTGCCATGAGTCATGGGACCAGATGCCATGATCTTCGTTTTCTGAATGTTGAGCTTTAAGCCAACTTTTTCACTCTCCACTTTCACTTTCATCAAGAGGCTCTTTAGTTCCTCTTCACTTTCTGCCATGAGGGTGGTGTCATCTGCATATCTGAGGTTATTGATATTTCTCCTGGCAATCTTGATTGCAGCTTATGCTTCCTTCAGCCCAGTGTTTCTCATGATGTACTCTGCATATAGGTTAAATAAGCAGGGTGACAATATACAGCCTTAACATACTCCTTTTCCTATTTGGAACCAATCTGTTGTTCCAGTTCTAACTGTTGCTTCCTGACCTGCATATAGGTTTCTCAAGAGGCAGGTTAGGTGGTCTGGTATTCCCATCTCTTTCAGAATTTCCCACAGTTTATTGTGATCCACACAGTCAAAGGCTTTGGCATGGTCAATAAAGCAGAAATAGATGTTTTTCTGGAACTTTCTTGCTTTTTCCATGATCCAGCGGATGTTGGCAATTTGATCTCTGGTTCCTCTGCCTTTTCTAAAACCAGCTTGAACATCTGGAAGTTCACGGTTCACGTATTGCTGAAGCCTGGCTTGGAGAATTTTGAGCATTACTTTACTAGCATGTGAGATGAGTGCAACTGTGTGGTAGTTTGAGCATTCTTTGGCATTGCCTTTCTTTGGGATTGCAATGAAAACTGAGCTTTTCCAGTCCTGTGGCCACTGCTGAGTTTTCCAGATGTCTGTATCACTGGAGATTTGTCTTCCTATTCCAGGATTGAGTCTCATGTCAATGTAAGAGTGAGGCAGGAGATGATATTTCAAGCCAAATTTCCTCCCTAATTGCTGCTGCAAAGAAAGAAAATTGGGCTGTGAGTTTAGACAGCTAAGTTTTAAATGTACTCCATTACTACTTGAAATAAAAATTAAATAGTATTTTATAGTACATAATTTTTTATACAAATTCTTATAGCTGACTTCATTTGTTTGATTTCTCCTTTGATTTTAACATAGAGACATACCTCAGAAAATCTTCCCATTAACCTATCCATATCTATCTTTCCACACAATGTCCTCAAGCTTTCTTTGACTAATTAAAAAAAAATGGCTTGAAGGACTTCCCCAGTGGTCCGGTGGCTAAGACTCCATGCTCCC
The DNA here is from genome assembly GCF_032452875.1 of Bos javanicus. Taxonomy (NCBI): domain Eukaryota; kingdom Metazoa; phylum Chordata; class Mammalia; order Artiodactyla; family Bovidae; genus Bos; species Bos javanicus. The sequence goes on from NC_083883.1 coordinate 67,182,978, forward strand.
AATGCAGGGGGTACAGGTCAAATCTCGGGCTGGGAAACTAGATCCCACATGCTGCAACTAAGACTCGGCACAGCCAAATAAATAATAAAAATAATTTTTAAAATGGCTTGATATCTTATCTCATACACTGAAAGAGCTCCAGAATTGTTCCACTTCTCTGAGGGGATAGAAAGTATGGTAGTAAGTCTGTCTTACAGTCAATAGTCTACATAAACAAGGTAATAGAGAGTGCTCCCTAAGTTGGATCCAGATTGCCTGGGATTAAATCCTGATTCTGCTGCTTTCTTTGTGACCTTGGTCAAGTTACTTAACTTCTCTGTTCCTTAGTTTCCTCATCTTAAAATAGCTATTGTGTCTGCCCCATGGGCTTGTTTTGAGGGTTAAGTGAGTCAATAACTTGCAGGGTTGTTAGTAAGGTTGAATAAATTAATATATATATAAAATACTTGGCACAGTGCCTGGCTATAGTGAACATTATTTAGCTGTTTATCATCCTTTCATGGCTCATTTTTCCATTGCTCACTGGCTCCTACCTTCTACTGTCTAACCTGCTGTTGCCGCCATGCCTTGTCTGCACCGTATTGCCTCATGGAAGACACCGGCCTTCTTCCTTCATACTCCTGAAGGCACTGCACAGCTAAGGCTGCTGTGAGTAACAGTAACAGGTAATAATAACTTACACTCACTGAGAGCTCTCCTTATGCCAGTACTGTTATCTGTACTTACGTCTATGCACTCATTTAATTCTCATACCAGCTCTATGAGATAAACATGATCATTTTACAGATGATCAGCCTAAGGAAATATCTGGAGTATAGTAAGAACCAAGTGTATGCAGCCCTTGTGTGTGGCATTCTACAGCATTCTCTTAAGGAATTCTCACAGCCACACTCCACTTTCTTTCTCTTTTTTTGGAAGATTTTTTTGGGGGGGAACCTTTTTTTTTTTTTCTTTTCTACCAGTTTATTGCTACCAACCTGTCTCCCTCCATCTCCCTCATGCCTGCATGCTCAGTCATGTAACTCCATGGACTGCAGCCCACCAGGCTCCTCTGTCCATGGGCTTTTCCAGGCAAGAATACTGGAGTGGGTTGCCATTTCCTTCTCCTAATTTGGACCATTTTTAATGTCTTTATTGAATTTTTTTTAGCAATATTGCTTCTTCTGTTGTTTATGTTCTGGTTTTTTGGTTGTGAGGCGTGTGGGATCTTAGTTCCCCAACCGGGGATTGAACCTGCAAACCCTGCATTAGAAGGTAAGTCTTAACCACTAGGCAAACCCCCACATGCATTTTCTGTTGTCATTTACATAGTTTTAGGAAGGTAAGGACTTGCCTTCAGGTTGCACATTGTTCATGTGTTGTTAAGACAAATTTGGACCCAGGTCTCTCTGGCCCCAGAGCATCATAGAGCATCTTTTCACCATACCATCCTGCCTTCATCAGAGCCCGCTGGAGCCTTTATGCCTTCAAGCACTCCATGCTGGGTGACTTTTCTTTTGGCAATCCTCTTCTCCCCCTTTTTTAAAAAAAACCTCTCCTATTTAGCTTTTCTTTTCAACAGTTTAATCATATGAACAAATATTTGAGTGTCTACATTGTTAACATTAGGTAGAAGTACTTAAGTGGATTAAGGATGCTTATTGAAATATTTAACCTTATCATCCGAAGGGGCTGTAAATGTGATATCAGTAAATGTCATTAAGATTTGTTCATCTCAATGGCAGCTGTTATAAGATGTCATACAGTATTACAGTTATACATAATACTCAATGGCAGTATTATAAGATGTTAAAGCAAAGTTTCTGCCCTTGAAATGGTCACCTTGGGTGGGAGGTGTGTGTGTATTTGTGTGTGTTGCATACAGGTACCATGTCTCATGAAGTATGACAATAAAGACCCTTCCTAGGTTAATTCAAAGCAGCCACCCTGTGGAGCTGCTTTGCCTGCTGTCCGCAATTATTCTGGGATTTTTTTTTTTTTAGTAGTAATTATTTATTTAGCTGTGCTGAGTCTTAGTTGCAGCATGTGAGACCTAGTTCCCTGACCAGGGATCAAACCCAGGCCCCCTGCATTGGGAGCACAGAGTCTTAGCCACTGGACCACCAGGGAAGCTCCTGGGAATGTGTTTTAAGGGTTTGTGGCAGACAATTAAGACAGTCTATAGCCTTGAATGTTTTTTTCTTTTTGCATGGCTTATCAACTTAATTGTACGGCAGTTATTGGATGAATGTTTATATCATTGGTGGGGGCATGTTTCTGGAGAACTCTGGATTGCCTACTGTTAAGCCACATGCACTCAGCTGTTGGGTTTCTAGAACTTGCTGGTTGGCCATAGTCAGCTTCCAGAAGCTGATGGATTATAGTCATTACTTTCATGTTAATGTGCTCTAAATGTGACCTAACTTTAACCTTTCTGAGTGATATATGAAAAAAAAAAGTGTGCAAAGTACTGTATAACAAATGCCCACAAATTTTGTGGTTTAAAAGAAACACCCATTCATTTTCTCTCAGAGCTGCAGTTCAGAAGTCTGAGCAGGCTTGACTAGGTTCTGTGCTCAGGGTCTCACAAGGTTGAAATCAAGGTTTCATGGGAGATTATATATAAGAAATATTTTTGCCCCTCTGAGCTGTAGATTAGATGACCATTTTAAGGACAGTCTCGTAGGACTTGATGCATCAGACAGTTTAGCTATTAGAGATTTGAGAGGATGAACATTTTGGTGTTCCATTTAATTTGATATAACTGGGCTTCAGTACTTATACAAGCAACATAATTTCTTCTCTCAATCAACCAGTGACCATCTTTTCCCTGACTAAAGCACTGTATTGACAGCCAGAATACCCAAATTGAGCTTTTAGTTCTGCCAGTTGAACAAATCATTTTTCTTTGTCCCCATTATTTTTCTCCTTAAGAATATTTCATTTAGGAAAGCCCATGCTCAGCAGAGGTCCCGCATGTGGTATAGAGCTTCATGATCTCACTTTCTTCTGTAGCCAGTGTTCCTCTCAGACCTTTGTGCTGGGAGAAGAAACCTCTTTGTGAGGGGGCTGTGCGTGTGTCCCTCCTGTCTGTTGGTCTCTTGGTTAGCTGGTGCAAGAACATGTAGCGTTTGTGTTGTTCTTCACAGTTCCCAAGGGGGACATGACCTGTTCACACTACAATGTGCTGAATGTTTATGTCCCCCCTAAATGTATGTGTTGAAATCCTCATCCCCAAGGCGATGGCATTAGGTGGCATTAGGTCTTTCAGAGGTGATTAGATAATGAGAGAGAGCCCTCATGAATGAGATCAGTGCGCTTATAAAAGAGACCTCAGAGAGATCTCTAGCCCCTTGGACTATCTGAGGTTATAGTAAGAAGGCATCTGTCTGTGGGGAGGTGGGCTATCACCAGACACAAACCTGCCCAAGCCATGATCTTGGACTTCCCAGTCTCTAGAACTGTAAGGAATACATTTCTGTTGTTCATAAGCTGCCCAGTCTGTGGTATTCTGTTATAGAGGCCCAAATGGAATATGAGTGTCTTTCCAAAATTCTGTGAGATAGATACTGTCACCACTTCTGTTTTATGGGTAAGATGAATAAGATTCAGGAAATTAAAAGATTTGTTCAAGTTCACATAAGAAACAGAGCCAGGACTGGCACTCCAGTTTCTGGTTTCAAACCAGTGCTCATTCTACCTCACCTCAGCTGAGCAATAAGAGAACGCAGAAGAATATAAAGACCCAGCTGCACGTGAAAAAGTTCAGACTTCAACTTCTAGTCATTCTTTTTGCTTGTGCCATTTCAACTCTAATTTTTGGCTCTTTTGGGTTTTTTTCTCACATGTATTTTCCCAGAACCCGGATCTGCATATTGGCATTGTCCTGCGTGGCCATCAGTGTGCACCTGGGGGACAGCTGTGCTTGGTATGGAAGACAGTAACTGGGAGCAAAGGATTATCTATAATGTGGCTTCAAGGTCAAAAGGAGTTGTACCATCCCCATATTGGCCTCAAATGTTTACAATTCAATATGTTTTAAGTCTGAAAAGGGAGAAAATTTAATTGTAGGAGATTCTCAGGTATATGGTGATCTCTAGGATTTATATCTTTGAGACTCTGAATCCTCTTTATGGAACAATTAGCATAAGAACTTATATACAAAACTTTCTATACAAATTAAGGAATTTATTCATCTTTAGCACTGTCTCTTATCTATGACAAACTTAAACAGTGTACTAAAAAGCATAGACATCACTTCTGACAAAGGTCCATATAGTCGAAGCTATGGTTTTTCCAGTAGTCATGTATGGATGTGAGAGTTAGTCCATAAAGAAGGCTGAGTGCTGAAGAACTGATGCTTTCAAATTGTGGTGCTGGGGAAGACTATTGAGAGTCCCATGGACTACAAAGAGATCAAACCAGTCAGTCCTAAAGGAAATCAACACTGAATATTCACTGGAAGGACTGATGCTGAAACTGAAGCTCCAATACTTTGGCCACCTTATATGAAGAGCTGACTCATTGGCAAAGACTATGATGCTGGGAAAGATTGAAGGCCAAAGGAGAAGGAAGTGGCAGAGGATGAGATGGTTGGATAGCATCACCGACTCAATGGACATGCATTTGAGCAAAGTCTGGGAGATAGTGGAGGACAGAGGAGCCTGGTGTGCCACAGACATGGGGTCACAAAGAATCGGACACTGCTTAGCGACTGAACAACAACATACATTGTTTCTTAGTCCCATTCCTAACACAATTATTCATGTGTTCCTTAATTCCAGAAATAGTAAATTGAATAACAATGTAGAACAGTGGATAGGAGGTAGGATTCTGAAGCCAGGCTACCTGCATTGAAATCCAAGTCCTACCATTTACTAGCTAGGTGACCTTGGCTAATAACTCTCTGTGCCTCAACTATAGAACGGGCTCTGTAATAGACCCTACCTATTAACAGTTGCTATGAAGATTGATGAATATTAAATGTAAAAACACCTGGAATCATGACTGCTTGTACAGATAGGACTTCTCAAACGGTGTTCAAAGATGTCTTGCCCTAATCCCCAGAATCTAAATCCATGATGAAGCATCACTGTCAGGATCATGTTATGTAGGCACTGCTGACATTGGGTAGGAAGAGAATCTGGTGCAGGGGTCCCCAAACTCTGGGACCTAAATGCCTAATGATCTGAGGTGGAGCTGATATAAAAATAATACAGATAAATGTAGTGCACTTGAATCACCCTGAAACCATCCCCCCTTAACCCCGATCCATGGAAAAATTGTCTTCCAACAAAACTGGCCCCTGGTGCCAAAAAAGGTTGGGGACCACTTATCTGGTGGACCTAACCGAATCACACAGGCCCCTTCTAAAGCAGAGAGCTCTCTCCAGCTGATGACAGAAGAGGAAGTCAGAGAGATCCCAAGTGTGAGAAGGGCTTCATGTGCTGTTGGCGGTGTTGACATTGGAGCACCCCAAGTGAGAAGGAATGTGGGCATCCTTAAGAAGTTAACGGGGACCCTGGGCTGATATATGATAGCCAGCAAGGAAACTGAGACCTCAGTTCTACAGCTGCAGGGAACTAAATTCAGCCAACACAAATGAGCTTAGAAGTGAATTCTTCCCAGAACCTCCCAATAAGAGCCCAACTGTGTGATATCCTGACATCAGTCTGAGGTGCTCTACAGAGAACTCAGTCAAGCATGCCTGGACTTCTGAGCTGTGAGATAATGAACTGGTGTTTTTAGCCACTAGGCTTGTGGTAAATGGTTATGCAGCACAGAAAACTAAAGAATCCGCCTGCAATGCAGGAGACACGGGTTCGATCCCTGGGTTGCAAAGATCCCCTGGAGGAGGGCATGGCAACCCACTCCAGTATTCTTGCCTGGAGAATCCCATGGACAGAGGAGCCTGGCAGGCTACAGTCCATGGAGTCACAAAGAGTCGGACATGCCTGAAGCAACTGAACTCGCGCGCTATTGCATTTCTTATTATCCGTCCTCAGTGTGTGACATACTGCACGCAGCCCTGGGAAACAGTGTTGAACAAGATGTGGTGCCGGCCCTCAAGGAGTTTACAGTCAGGAGGATGAATCATTTCATTTTTTCTGACACCCAAGCTTTTTGAAGATTGATTGGTTCTGAATCTTGGTCACAGTTCCTTTTACTTTCCTTGCTTTGGTTCACTTTTATCATAAATATTCATGCTTTAGTTTCTCTCTTTTTTAGCCAGTGGCTAGGCTCTGTTTAGCCACCGGCAGCAACTGTTCACCACAAGGTAAATGGGACTAGGAATTATTGATCGTCTCCTGTGCGATACCATTAGGGGGTCTGCGAAGCTCCTGCGCCTGTGCTCAAATATTGGAAGTCATACAATAAGGATGGCTGTTTTCTAACAGAGGAGCGATATAACCCTTTATCTCTAGAATCTACCACCTGGTGTTCTCAACAGCCCGGAGCACAGAGCAATTCCCAGTTTAATCAAACTGGAATATAAAAAGAGCCGTGGGGGCTGCAGAGTGTGATCCCCTTGAAGTTGTTCCAAGGGAAAGGGATCTTTTGTTACAGAGACAGCTCATTTTAGAGTTCAGTGACCTGTGACACCTCCCCAGCTGGCAGCTCAGCAGGGACCTGCTGATACCTTCCTGCACTCAAAAGCCATTTCTGGTGGGCAGAGCAGAGAAAGGATCATTAAGGGCTGCTCGGTGGGAGGGTGGTGGGGGAAGAATGAGAACAATGATGAAACAGTGGTATTAACGAATATGCCTGCAGTGATTTTATGACTTTTATTCAACTATGAACTGTCTTCATTTTCTGAGTCTTTACTTTATGATAAGTTTGGTGAGGGTTTGTGTGCATTTACTATAGGTAATGGGGATAATATCACTGGACTTTTTTTTTAAACATTCATTTTAAAGGTCTTTGCATTGGAGCTGGAGTGAAAGAGGGGAGCCCATGTGTTGCCTATATTAATTGTGAAGTACCCAAACCCCTTCCTGAACTGGAATCTTGTCCTTTCCTACTGAGGTTTTTCAGAAAAAAAGACGTGAACCATTCCCATTGGAGTCATTGCAATATCAAAATAAATTTTATAGAAACCTCGAGCTGTAAAGCTGGGAAGCATCTGAGTCATTTGGTCTCACCCAGCCGAACTGCCCTTGTGGGTAGCAGTCCTCATGACCACATCCCTGGGGGAGATCATGCAAGAGTTTGAATAGCAAGGCACTCTGAAGAACAGGAGCTTGGAGGCAGGCAGACTAATTTTCAAATAATCATTCTGTTATTTCAGGACTATGTGGTCTTGAGCCAATTATTTGGCTTCCCTAAGCCTCAGTTTCCTTATCTGATAAGGGGGATAGTGGTATTTAACCTTCAGCCTAATTGTGATGATTATAATAACAAATGGAATCGACTCCTAGTAATTTCCATCCAGCAATGGTTTTAAAATTTCCATGGTTTAAGTTACAGGAAATGACTTGGGCCAAGCTCTGTCTAGACTGCAGAGGCTGGAGGTAAGGGAAGAGGAAGGGGTGTTAGATGAAATCCTTGAACTTCAGAACCTTCTGTCCAACTACTAGGTTGGCCAAAAAATTCATCTGAGTTTTTCTGTAACATCTTATGGAAAAACATAAGCAAAATTTTGCCAACCCAGTAACTATCTTCAATACCTATCTCCTGACAGGGGTCAAATAGGTTTCTCAGACTTAATATATTAAAAACCAAGATCCTATTCTTTTTTTTCCCCTCAATTTCCCTCTGGTCTTTACATCTCAATGAATGGCATTCCATCTCTCCTTCTAGTTATAATAGTCCAAAACTTTGATGGCATCCTTCATTTCCTCTCTTTCTCCTGCTTGTTCAGTCTGTTAGGAAATTCTATTGACTCTACCTCCAAAATATGTGTAGAATCATCACTTCCACTGTGTCTGAATTTGGTTCAAGTCATCAGCATTTTTCAACACAGGAGTCAGAGTGATTCTGCAAATATGTGTCAGACTAAATCACTCTTCGGCTCAAAACTCTCCAACAGGCTTCCTACGTCATTAACTACAAGTCAAAGACATACTGACCCACAGCACCTGTGTGTGTCTGTAAACTGTCACTAGTCCATGAGGAGATTAGGAGCTTGGGCCAGAATGTGAATCAACCATGTTATGTTCAATTTGTTTTTGTGATTCTCTCTTGAGAGAGTCTTGGAAGAACAAGAACAGAACAGTCTTGTTCTGTTCATAGTTACGCTGGCCTATTTGTTCTTCAGACACACCAGCCACGCCCCTGCCTCTGCAGTCTATATAGCTCAGAATACTTTCCTCCTAGATGTCCAAGGCTTATTTCCTCACCATCTTCAAGACTTCACTCAAATATCACTTCTTCAGTGAATTCTTCCCTGATGACCCTGACAGTCCTTACATCCCAACTTCCTGCTTTATTTTTCTCTCTCATCCTATCACCTTTCAAAATGCTTATATAATTTACTCATTCATTTAAAAATCATAATTCTCGCAACACTGGAATGTAGACTCTGTGAAATGAGGGACTTTTTAATACATTTTGTTTTTTGTTTTACCCTTGGCATCCAGAAAAATGCTGTTTAGTCGTAAACACTTGAAAACACTCTAGACAAGAGAATAAATGAGTACATTTGAAATTAAATGGCTTGATGGAAGCCATGTATTTTTAAATATTTATTCATATATTTGTCTGCACTGGGTCTTAGTCTGGCACACTGGATCTTTGATCTTTGCTGTGGCATGTGGGTTCCTTTAGTTGCAGCATGTGGGATCTAGTTCCCTGACCAGGGATCAAACCCAGGCCCCGAGCACCAGGAACATAGAGTCTTAGCCACTAGAACACCAGGGAAGTCACTAGTTATTGTTTTATGAGATGACATTTTGAAGGCTTTTAAAAAATTATACAGAAGCAGTAAGGTTTGAACTAAAGGTATGGCTGAAGTCAGGCATGGATGGAACTTGGGATGGCTAGGAAAGCAGTGAAAAGACTTAGTAAATCAAAGGCTTTGTCAAACAAGCAGTACTGATGCTGAAATTTATTAAGTATCCTTTCTTTTCTGGGTGCTCATCATTATTTGCTATTACTGTTACTGCCTCTTTTGCCCATTGTTAGGTAAAAATGGTATCATCTTACTGTTTTAATTTGCTTTTCTTTAATTGCAAATAAGGATGAATATTAGTTCCATATTTTTGCTCCTTTTAAAAATGTTATCTTGTGAAGTATCACTATTTTTCTTTTATTTAATGATTGGTCTTCTAATATTTTAACAATTTATATCAATTTGTAAAAAAATTTTTCTCCTTATATAAAGATATGAAACAACCCTAGGCTTTTGTGTTTGCTGTACATATTCTTCTGTCAGATATTTATATTTTTTATCTTTAAGATTTACATATTCAAAGTTTTGAAATTTATTTAGCTGAATATATTGGTCTTCTAAATTTTTAATATCTTCTTTCACTTTTGGATTTAGAATTCAACCGTCCTTCAGATTTCTAATTGGTAGTTTTTGACTTTTAATTTTGAAGTGATTTCTGATTAAAAGTTGTAAATATAGTATAGAGTTCCTATGAATTTTTCAGTTTTCGCATCTCCTTGGTCCTCTCTGCTGTAATAGTTTTGTAACAGTGCTGCTATAAGAGTTCCTCAGTCTTTCCCGTGTTTTCACAATACTGACACTTTGGAGAACTGGTTCGTTATCTGGTACAATGTCCCTCTATTTGTCTGATGATTTCTCGTGAGCAGATTGAGGTTACGTGTGTTTGGTAAGAATACAGCAGAAGTAATGTCACTGCCCTTCTCAGTGCATCATAACCTGAGCTTCATGATGTCATATGTCATTCCTGGCAATAAATACCAAGATCACTTGGTTAAGGTGGTATCTGCTGGGTTTCTCTTCTGTGAAGTTACTGTCTTTCCATTTGTAACTAATAAATATCTTGAGGGAGATATTTTGAGACCTTGTAAATATCTTGTGTATCCTCAAATTCTGTCCACTAATTTTAGCTTCTGTCTGTGTATCCTGCCTGCAGTAACTATTGCTGTGTTGTTCTAATGGTGAATTTCTTACTGCCCGTGTTTATTCTGCTTTTACTAATTAGAATTCTTCTGTAAGAAAGAACATTTTTCCCCCCTCTTTTTGAAATTCATTTCCCTGTGGGCTATGGATATTTACTTTATTCAGTGGGTTATCATTCAGCAGTACTATTATTTCTTCTGTTGCTCAAACTATTTTGGCTCGGTACTATTGACTAATTCCTATGCACCTCCATCCTTTCTAAGCAAAATTTATTTGAGTTCTTTTCCTTCCTCTAATTTTACTATAAAAGTGTGTCTGTTTCAATTTGGGTAGGTGGAGCGAGATAGACATAGGGTTGGTAAGGTCTCATGGAAGCTAAAGTGTCTTGTGGGGTCTTGCGGCCTTCCAAGAGTTCTTTAGGGTGGGAGAATCCTTGGACCTAGAAAAGCTGAGTACCCTGAATCCTATGGTTGTTGCTGTTTAATTCATTTGCTGAGAACTGAGTCTCAAGTGCTGCATTGGTTCCAGCCATGGCCTCACGTATGTCATCTCAATGATTCTGAAATTATACTTGATAGAAGAGCTAGGTGTCCCAACTTCTCGTTTCTAGGCCAGTGCTATTTCTGTGTTCTGAGAAAGCTTAGGGTTGACTGTGGCACTTCTGAGGATATAAGATTTTGAGACACAAGGAAAGGTGGAAAGAGTGGTAGCATCCTAGGGGTGTGCAAACTTTATTAAGTGATAATTTTCATTAGGGAAGGGAGTGATACTGCCAATTAGGGAGTGCGTGACACCTCAGTTAAATGAGTGTTTGTGTTAAGTCATGGTGTTGGGTCTCCTTCTCAGCATCCCAGCTCTCAGCTGCCTTCTTCCAGTTGTCACCCGATACACTGGCTGGACAGCTCTAATCCCTGGGTTCTTGTCCGTGACTAACCAGCATATCTCTTGCTGGATTAGTCCTCAGGGATCACAGAACAGCTTGGCTTCTTCCTTCCCCAAGCAATGTACTGCTAACGCCAAGTACGGGGAACTTGGTGTAACGCAATACAGATCCTTGGAATCGCTGACTCACTTCAGTGATGTCGGTGCCCATGAATGTGAGTGGGCAGCACGGGAGTAAAACAGTCTTCAAGGACATTACTAGACTTTTAGACACTCCAGTCTTTCCTACACTTGTGTTAAATGTTTTGCCAAATAATGAATTCCAGTTAAGTCAAGAAGGATTTTCTGATACTAAGGACTGAGAAAAGTAAATGAGATATGAGTCATGAGAACTTCTTGGCGGAAGTGGCTTAGATCAAATGAACATAGCACCTTAATCCTTTCTTGCTATGTATGTAGATTCTTTTCTTTATTTTCTGTTTTGGCAGTCTATCCAGAATTTGAAAGATAAATTTTGGGGGAGGGTCTGTGGAAGGGACGGAACAGTCATTTTCAGTTAGCAGATGCAAACTAGTATGTATAGAGTGGGCCAACAACAAGGCTCTGCTGTGTAGTGTATATATTCAATAATATATTGAATATTGAACCACATTCGATATCCTGTGAGAAACCATGGTGGAAAAAATATACACACAAAATATATATATATGCAGGTACAACTGAATCACCTTGTTGTACAGCTGAAATTAACAGAATATTGTAAACCAACTATATTTCAATAAAAAAGAAATAAATCTAATTGTTCATAGTTTTAGATAGATATGTGACTTCCCTGGTGGCTCAGACAGTAAAGTGTCTGCCTACCATGCGGGAGACCCGGGTTCGATCCCTGGGTAGGGAAGATCCTCTGGAGAAGGAAATGGCAACCCACTCCAGTACTCTTGCCTGGAAAAGCCCATGGACAGAGGAGTGTGGTGGGCTACAGTCCATGGGGTTGCAAAGAGTCGGACACGATTGAATGACTTCACTTTAGACAGATATACTATCAGTCTGAGCCAGTGACAAACTGTCCCAAACTGACAGCTTGTTTTTTTTAAGATGCAATTATGAATTTATTTATTTTGGGCTGTGCTGCCTTTCCCTGGTTGCGGCGAGTGGGAGCTTCTCTAGTTGTTGTGTGTGTGCTTTCTTATTGCAGTGGCTTCTCTTGTTTCAGAGCACAGGCTCTAATGCAAGGGCTTCCGCAGTTGCGGCTCGTGGGCTTTAGAGCGTTGGCTCAGTAATTGTGGCACGGGGGCTTGGTTGCCCTCAGCATGTGAAATCTTCCCAGACCAGGGATTGAACCCACGTCCCCTGCATTGTCAGGCAGATTCTTAATCACTAGACCACCAGGGAAGTCTCCAATATAACAGTTTGGACTCTAACTTATAACTAAATGTGCAAGGCTAACAGACGCTCCGATGCCCATGGCAGGTGGAGAGCATGCAGTACTGGAGGGGTGAGCAGCTAAATTCCCTTCTTTCTAGTGGTTTATCTTCTATTTCTCTTTTTTTGTAAAGCATAGTGGGCTTCTCTGGTGGTGCTAGTGGTAAAGAACCTGCTTGCAAATGCAGGAGGCATAAGAAGCATGGGTTCTATCCCTGAGTCAGAAAGATCCCCTGGAGGAGGAGATGACAACTCATTCTAGTATTCTTGCCTGGAGAATCCCATGGACAGAGGAACCTGGTGGGCTATAATCCACAGGGTCGCAAAGATTTGGACATGACAGGCAACTTAGCATGCACACATAAAGAATACTGTTTTCCTAATTGTCTAAAAACAATTTATTCTTTCAAAATAAATTTACTAATCTTGTTATTGTGTGCCAGGCACTGTGCTAATATATAACAAGATGGCCTTGACCTCTTGGAGCTTAAGGTCTGCAGCGGCACAGCCCAATAGAAATATAATGTGTGCACATGTTGTGACTTAAAATTTTCTAGTAGCTACATTAAAAAAAGTAAAAAAAAAAAAAAAAACAGGTAAAATAAATTTTGAAAATGTATTTTACTTAATTCAATGTATCTAAAATATCATCATGCCAACACATAACCAACATAAAAATTGTTAGTGTGACAGTTTACAATTTTTTTATTGTACTAAGTCTTCAAAACTTGCTATGTATTTTATGCTGACAGCACATCTCAATTTAGACTCACCATGTGTTAAATGCGCAACTGCCTCACATGGCTGGCGATTACTGAACTGGGCAATACGGGTTTACAGAAACCTGATACATAGTCACACAAGTAAATATTTGGATGACAGTCGTAATAAGCGCTTGGGAAGAACTTGGGAATGCTAAAGGTGAGACTCAGGGGATGAACTGCTATTAACCAGGTGTGAAGGAAGATAAGAGTACTCCAGGCAAAGGAAACAGTCTGTGTAACAACTTTGAGTTGAAAAAAAGAGTGAAAAGGAGGCCAGTGAGCTGAAATGTGTGAGTAAGTGGGGAAATGAAGACACTAAGAACAGAAAGATATAAAACATCCAAAAGAAATGTAGTTTTAGAGAAAAGGTAAATGTGACTTTGAGACATTGACTTTTTTAATGGATATCTTTCCCCATCACTATTGTATTTTGTTTGTTTTTTACTTTTTGCTGCACCGGATCTTTGTTGCTGTGCACAGGCTTTCTCTGGTTGTGGCGAGCAGGGACTGCTCTTCATTGCGGTACACGGGCTTCTCGTTTAGGTGGCTTCTCTCGTGGTGAAGCACAGGCTCTCGGCCGCCGGCTTCAGTAGTTACGGTGAACAGGCATAGTTATCCTGCAGCATGTGGGATCTTCCTGGACCAGGGATCGAACCTGTGTCCTCTGAATTCACAGGTGGATTCTTAACCAGTAGATCACCAGGGAAGCTCAAGACATTGACTTTTGGTTGAAAAAAATAGAGATATGGTATAAGAAGATGGGAGAAAGGAAAGACCAGAGATTTAGCCTTTGGAGTTGGTGGAGCTGGCAAGTTACCTCTTTTGTCAAAGTCCTAATGTCTGGACTTCTTTTTCTGGGGCCACTCCCAGGTGGGCTGGAGATCACAGCTGGGAGGGAGTGGATTAAGTTGATGAAACAGATCAGGAGTGGGCAGAGACAGAGTGAATATAAAGTGCATCCTGGAAAGGGCCAAAGGTCATGAAGGGGAGATTAAACCCAGCAATGAAGTCTTGGGGGCCAACAGGAAAAGGAATAAAAGTTTAAATCAAAGAGATGGAAGCCTGAGAGTGGTGAAATGACGTGAGGGAGCAAAATCAAGAAGTAGGGGGTCAAAGTCAGCAGATCAAAAGTGATTGGTGGACAGTTGTATTCCTCAGGACAGCATCTTCGTGGGTGGTGGGTAGACCAGGTTTAAAATTGAGGTGAAGAGTCCAGTAGATACTCTCAACAGCTACCATGTTTCCAGTACTTCTATACACTGCCAGCTTCAGACAAAGTGACCCAGAGTCTGGTCCTGGAACATGAGTTGATCCCACTCAGGGCTATGGTACGTTTCTGTGCCTGGAGAGAAAGCTTACTTGTTTGGGAGCTGTGGAAACCTGCCCCAACTGTTACCTCCCATGCTTACAATCTAGCACACAAGGTGTCTGCTGCTCTCAGCAAATCTGAAGGAGATGGCGGCGATGAACACTAGTATTTATTTTTCAGATGGTGAAGTCTCTCTTCCACCCATCACCAGGAGAAGGCAGGGCATTTCTGCATCACTAGACCTTGGGTCAAAACCTGCTACTCCTAATTCCATCATGATTTGCTTAAAGCTTGCTGTGTTCCTGCTGAGATCATATGAAGAAGCCTGATTCGTAGGTTCCCAGAGTTTATATTTTCCTCTCATCTGGAAATGCTGAAACAGCAAAGTGTTCTCTTGGCTGAGTGAGAGAATCCAACAGTTGGTAAGATGGCAGTGAGCCTTGAAGACCCAGTCCTGAGCTGGACACAGATAGCAAATACTGCAGTTCAAAAGCAAACCAAACCACCCTTACAGACCAAAGTCTTTTAGCAGGAAAAAAGCTGTTTCCTTCACATAATGTGATAATGTTCTGCCTTGGAGATGATAATTGGCTTTCAAGGACAAATGGTTTGCTCAGTAATGTTTGTGGAAATGTTGCCATCTACTCTCTAGGTCTTAGTTCTGAAGGTATTCTCCCTCATAATCTCTGAAAGTTAAAGATGATAGGTGCATGAATAAGAAGAGTAACAATGTATGGGATAGGGATCATTTCCAAGACCAAAGGAGTCGTTTTTAATCTAGGCTTGTCAAAATAACTGTCTACATTTATTGATCGTGTTGATTAAATAATGATTAAGAGCCGTGTTAAATCATTCTGGAACCATGCAGACTTAAACAATTTTGAGTAAATTAAAAGAAAATATGTTTGTAAGCTATGCTTTTGGATGACAGTGCATTCAGGTCTTTTGTGAATGACAAGAGGAAAAGAAAGGAGAGGTGTTCGAGGAGGTGGGAAGCTACATAGGATCACTCGGGGCTTGGAGGTCATGACCAGGTGTTTGGGTTTTATTCTAAGAGTAATAAGAAGCTAGGGGGGATATTCACAGGGGGAGTATTCACAAGATCTGATTTGTGTTTTTAGAAGTGCATGCTGGCTACCTTGGAGTGTAGTCATATTCAATCTAGAGGGAGGATGAAGTTCCCATTCTAGTTCTGGTCATGTTGCTGCTGAAAGGCATGGGTTCCCAGGTGATGTGGCAACAAATAGAAAACTCTCAGAGGGGAGAAAAGAACAAGCCAACCTTGTAGCAAGAGGTTTCCTCCACCCATATGTCCTACTGGCTTGGAAATGTAGCCAGAATCAAAGGGTGTATAACATCATCAAGCCTTTGGGGGGAGTTTTGTTTGCAGAGAAGTTATGCTTGGGAACAGGTTTGAAAAACTTGAAAATGTGATGATAAAAGTCAGGCCTGCCATTCTTCGGGGTTGGTACACGTCCTGAACAGACTTGCCAGGGCAGGCCCCACACAGAATGTTCCGCTACAGGCTTCTCAGTACCGCTTCTCTAGGGTGACTCCCACCCTGAAGAGGAGTCCAAGGGGATTTGGCTCCAGAAGGACCATCTGGGATTGGAAGTCCACCCATTTCACTCCTGATAGAGATATTTCCTCTGTCCCTCCGGGTCACCCTCCCTTCATTCAGTTGCATAGCATCTCTCCTCCCCTTTGCCAGGCCTCTGTGAGTCATAGGGGCACCCTGCCCATAGGCAGTTGACCCTGCAGAGAGGAGACACACAGCACATCTTTTTCAGCGATTTTAGTGAAAATTTCCTTTATTACTGGGAGGAAATTTCAGGGTACAGGTTACATACAGTCCTTCTCATTCTCCTTTGAGTGGAGCCAGTTAAGAATTAAGAAGCCCCTTATTTGCCCCTCTGCTTCGGCTAAAGGAAGCAGCGTTTAGTGTAGCATAGCATGCATGGTCAGTCATGTCTGACTCTTTGCGACCCCATGGACTACATTCTGCCAGGCTCTTCTGTCCGTGGAATTTCCCAGGCAAGAATAGTGGAGTGGGTTGCCATCTCCTCTTCCAGGGCATCTTCTCCACCCAGGGATTGAACCCATCTCCCCAGGGTCTCCTGCATTGCAGGTAGATTTTTTTTTTAACTGCTGAGCCACCGGGGAAGCCCTTAACTCCTCTGCGTAAGTCTGTGTGATTGAATTCTTCTGTTTCATCCTGACTCTCACCCTCCAGAGCTGTACTGGACTGGTTCAGCTAACGTCTTTCTCTATCTGCTTCTGAGGTTTCTGAGAAAAAAAGTCCCTGTAGGTCTGGGTGCAGACTTATCTCTTTAGTTTCAGGCTGAAGTGGTTTTTCTTGAAGCTGCATAAGCCCCCTTGCAGTTAGCAATCTCTGGATTTTGTTCTTGGACCTTGCCAGACTCCCTCAGACCTTTGTGTGTGTGTGTGTCCCAGGCTCCTTCTCCCTGGCTCACTCTGCTCAGCTGAGACTTCTGTCTCTATCCACAAAATCTCTTCTGTAGCAAAGCCTTGGCTGACCCAATCTGCCTCCCTCTGTTGAACCTCATCTCTCTCTACAAGACGTCACCATCTAACCTTTCAGACACAGATTAGCAGGCCCCTTCCCATCATTTTTCTCCTCTTGAGCCCTGGGACGTGATAAATGTAGAATAACCTGTTTTCATGCCATACCCTAGGCCTGTATGCCATAAATTTTACAATGTTAAGATTTTGAAAATTCAGCTTGGTTATTTTAAAGGTCATCTCTATGGAGTTTTATTAAATTCCTTTTAAAGTTTTTTATTATATTTTTATTTCAAAAATTTTACCCTCTTTATACAATTTTCTAAGTATCTGGACCTCCCAAATTTATTAATATATTTCTCTAAATATTTACTGTTTATCTTAAAGAATACTGTGCCATATATATATATATATATATATATATATGAAAAGTGGAATGAAAGTGTTAGTTGCTCAGTCATGTCCGACTCTTGCGAACCCATGGACTGTAGCCCCCTAGGCTCCTCTGTTCATGGAATTCTCCAGGCAAGAATACTAGAGTGGGTAGTCATTCCCTTCTACAGGAGATCTTCCTGACCCAGGGATCGACCCCAGGTCTTCTGCATTGCAGGTGGATTCTTTACTGTCTGAGCCACCAGGGAATTGAGAGAGCTCTATGATTAGATGACTTTTTATAAAAAGCATTCAGAATAATTTTAAGTGTATGTTTTGAACTTTAAATTGAGATGTGTCAGATACTTTTACTTCACTAATTACAGTTAGAAGTAATTTTAGCTCTAATATTTAAAGAAGGAGACCCTAATAATTATATCCCTTTGTACATTAGCGAAAGCTGGTATTTCTATTATCAGAACGAAGGTTCATTGGAATTGCCCCTTTGCCCAGCACTCTGGCTGAGTTGCAGGTACATGAGGAAGGGTTAAGGTAGTGAGATGGAGTCTGTACTTGAAGTGTTTAACAAACACAAGTTTAATGGGCTGGTAGGGGAGGAAACAGCATTTGCCTTGGATATCGTTTGGGTCAAGCTTTGGTAACTGTAATGACTTCTCAGAACTTAGGTTGGGTAACCCACTGATCATTCTTGGATCTTTTGTTTTTCCAGTTATAAATTCTCTTGTGGCTTAATTATATATGAAAATGTAAACAGAAAAGGGTCATTAAGCAGCCTATAATGAGGTCAAAGTGCCTGTGGATTCTCTACCTGCCTTTTGCTGGATTACATATTAATATTTCCTGGTAATGGACAATCAACTGGGTGTTCATAAACTTTCAGGACTCAAGACAAAAAAGTATTTACATGAAACCCAATATTCACTGGCTTCCAAATGGGGTCATATGAACATCTCCCTCCTGTCTTCTCTACTCCTGACATTGAAAAGCAGGTGCCTTAACAGTGGTCCAACCCAGAGTCTTTGTGGAATTCCCATGTCTGCACTCTTTGCTTCATCTTGACCTATGGCTTTTAACAATTTATGTCGATAGAGCTTATTCTGGGAGTCTTTTTATTTTTTAAAAAAAAGAGCAAAGGGGGATACAGTTTAGCGATATCCTCTTTTCTCTCTATTCATATTCCTCCCACTTGTCACTGTTTCCATCAAGTTGTTTTAAAAATTATATGAGCACTCCATGTTCACTGTGAAAAATTAGAAAATACAGAAGAGCAAAAGGAGAAAAGTTACATCAAATTTTACCATGCAGAGGTATCCAATTTGGTTTATAACAAAGTTCTCATTGGAGTGCACAGCCGTTTCTATGAATTCTTCATGGGGGTGTTATCTACTGTGGATCTATGTCTAAGAGCTACTATTACTGGAACCAGGAGAGACAAACTGATCTTGAGACCAAGTATAGTAGGATGAGAACATGGTAAGACTACAGTGTTTTGTGCAGCCAAGGAGAGACGGCATTGACTCACTCTTGCCATCCTGTGGGACCACTTGGCTGTGTGTGAGGACAGAAGAGGTCTCTGTCAGGGCTGTGAACAGCTTGGTTCAGACTTCGGACTGACTGCAGAATGACAAACAATAGCATGGGGATACTCTGGGATGGCTTACTGCTTTTTTTCTTTAAAAAGTCTTTGAATTCTTTTAACTGTCTGGCTTCACTTATAATTAAAGAAATGCTAATTGGAACATCCCTGAGCTCTGTTACTACTTATTAAATTAGCAAAAAATTAGTAACTGACAAAATCCCATGCTAGTGGAAGAGTTGGCGCACAGATAGCGTTTGTATGTTGCAAGTGACATTTCAGTTGCTCCAGTGATTCTGGAAAACGCTTTGTTCGGTTATAATAAGGACAGTGACACTGGTTTTGTGCTCTTTTACTCAGCTATCACCCATGTAATGGGACATTGCTTGAGGAAATAATAAAAAATAAAATCATTTATATGAAAAAGTTACAATTTAGATTATCAGGAAAAGCATTGTCAAGAGACTCTCCTTCTATTTTATCATTTTCAAAATGTGTTTTATCCACTTAAGAGAGCTTTTCTAAGTATTGTAGTATTTGAGTGGTGACTGAGCCCAAGGCTGCAGGAGATAAACTTCTCTTGCTTAAGTGGAAGGGCACAACTGGTGACTTTCTGCACAGGAAAAGCTGCCTGTGGATTTTCCTCATTCCTGCCAAATTATCCCAATATGTACACTAATGTTGATTGGTAGTGTAACAGAATACAGAATGAATGGGGATCTTAGAGGACATCTTGTTTAACTCACTGAGACGTGTACCTCCTCTAAGCTTGTGGGCAGATGTCTGGTCACTGCTTCAACTCATAACCTCTTGGAACCATTTGTTGGAAGTTCCATTATTCAGAAAGTTCTTCCTTAGGCTAAAACAAAATCAGAGACTTCCTGGTGGTCCAGTGGTTAAGACTCTTGAACTCCCAATGCAGGGTGCATGGGTTTGATCCTTGGTTCTGCTCAGCACAGCCAAAAAAACAAACAAAACAAAATCAGCCTACTTACAATTTCACCTATTAATTCCACTTCAGTCTTCTAAGGACATGTAAAATAAATCTGGTTTCCTTTTAAGTCTTTTTCCCCCCAGGCTGAAAATAGCTCTTTTAGACTTTGCTCAGATGTTGAACATATGGTTATTTTTCTCTGGAAGCATACCAATTTGTTGATATTCTCCTTAAAGCATTGCAGAAGAAAATGACCACAATCCCCTGTATGTAGTCTAAACATTTCAGAGAAGGCCTAGGAGGATTGCTCATTCTTGACACCACATTTTTATGAAAATTAAGACCTTATTAACTTTCATTCCTGCCATTTACCCATATTGTATGTGTGTACAACTAAAAGTTATTAATATCTTCATTTATGTGGTTGTTTGGTTTCTCTATTCTGTAGAAGTGCTTCATTATATATAAATATATAAATACTTTGATGAGGAATCATTCAGAGATAGTAACAAGCACTAATCTGAATTTTTGCATATGTAAATGTCCATCTAACCACTACCTAGAACAACATGTAGAAATTTTCCAGCACCTCGGTTAACAGCTCCCCAAATGTAACTTTTATTCTGACCTCTGTAACTGTGGGTTAATTTTGCTGTTTGAACTTCATGTAAATGAAATTGTGATATTCCAGTTCTCACTTTGGTGTCTATGAGCTTTATTCATAGTTTTGAATGAAGCTGAAGCTTACTTTTTTCAATGCTATTTTGCATTCTGTAGTATGAATTATACCACAATTTATTTATCTATCAGTTGTTAGCCTTTCTTGAATAAAACTCCCATGACAGTTTTAACATATGTCTTTTGGAAGATATAATTACTCACACCTGTTATATACTCAGCTATAGAATTGATGGTGAGTTTTCATGGTTGCTCAGCAGTAAAGAGTCTGTCTTCAATGCAAGAGACAGGGGTTTGATACCTGGATCGGGAAGGTCCCCTGGAGAAGGAAATGGCAGCCCACTCCAGTATTCTTGCCTGGGAAATCCCATGGACAGGGGAGCCTAGCAGGTTACAGTCCAGTGTTTGTCACTCAGTCATGTCCAACTCTTTGTGACCCCACCAACTGTAGCCCGCCAGGCTCCTCTATCCATGGGATTCTCCAAGCAAGAATACTGGAGTGGATTGCCATTCCCTTCCCCAGAGGTTACAGTCCATGGGCTCACAAAAGAGCTGGACATGACTTAGCAACTAAATAACAAAGGAATTGATAAGTTTCACTTAGTATATACTGTTTTGTTTGGTATCCACTGCCAAACAATTTCCAAAGTGGTTATACTACTTTATATTCTCACTAGTAATGTGTGGAGTTTCAATGCTCCGTATCTTTTCCAGCACTAATTATTGAAAGTTCTTTTCATTTTAGCCAATTTAAAGAGGTGTATGGTGTTATCTAATTGTTTTATTTCACATTTTCCTGATGACTGGTTAGCAGTATAATATTCAAGTAAAATTAATTGCATGATTCAGCTCTCTTGAATTCATTTTGGATTGCTACTTTATTATCCCATAAATTTGCTATTCCGCTAGCTTCTTATTATCCCCTCATTTTAATTATACCATTTATCCTCCAAGTCCCCATAATATGTGGATGTGTACGGAATAAGGCATCAAGCCCCTCTAAGTTGATATCATGTTTTGATTGGCATCCTTGGGTAAGCCTTTCAACCAGCTATGAAATCAGCCTAACTGTGTGACTATCAGCCCATATTTCACCATGCTTTCCATGAAGTTGCCTAAAAATATTGAAATTCAGATCTTCTCATACCTATAATATTCTTCTTACCTATCAGTCTAGTTGGTATTCCTACCAAAAAATAAAGTAAGTTTAAGTTGGTATTCTCCGTGAATCAAGACTGGCTTCTATTAATCATGTATTCCTTTTCTAGAGCTTACAAATTATCCTTTTGATTTCCTAATGATGTATCTTCCACTTTAGAAATGTAAGACAGCATTTTCAACTTCTTACTTAAAACAAAAGTGTGGTTTATGATGGTCTCGTTGCTTCATTCAATTGCTGTGTTTAAGCTGATTTTCTTTTTTATAAATTGAACTCTTCCTTAAAGATTTTAAGATAGCTCATTAGTTGACAACTACATAATCAGTACTTTTTTCATAGAGGATAGGAATTAAGCATTTCACAGTGTAAGTAATCATTTTTAATTTATTTCTAAACTTAAATTTCTAATTATCTGATTTTCCTAATCCCATATGTACTAAAATAATGCTTTACTTTTGCAAATGGGCAGAATGATAGAAAAGATGGATAGTGGGAAATATTTTTTAAAAAGAAGATCAAAACTTAAAATTCTGTGGATCATTTAATAAAATTATCTTGGTCTATTAAATAGCATCTCAATGAGATTAAAGAGGTGGTCAACTTTTAAAGTGAGAATCTGGTCTAGCTTTGAGAAATACAGAATCAGTAACAGATATAACCAATTTATATCTTAGGGCTATTGTTGCTTATTACATTTCTTTGTGAATTAAGCAAGAAAAGTAAAGATTTCACGGAATATATTCAGTTAGTTATAGCAGCTGCCTTAAGATTGAAGATTTGGGGGCTGCTACACCCCCCCAGTTAGCCTTGTCTTCTATTTCTTCATTATACTGCAGCAAAATATTTGAATCAAAGAAAAACAAGAAGTTACCTAGTTCAATGTTTAAAATTTACCAGTGAGGAAACAAAAACGCAGTGAAACAAAATGATTTGCTTAAATTTTACCACCCACGTGGTGGTTGAAGAAGCAGATGGACAATATTTCTGCTTTCAGGGAGATCACATTTTAGTTGGAAACGGACCCGGAAGAAGAAAACACAAACACTAGAACAGAATAGATGGTGGTAAGTTTTAGACAGAGACTGGGATACACTACATCGAGTGGTCAGATCTTGTGGAATTTAGTTCTCTTTCTGCTTTACCAAAATGTTTCTTGAATGACTGTTTCAGAGTGGGAGGGGTGGGTGGGGTGAATTGAGAGAGTAGCACTGAAATATATACATTACCATGTGTAAAACAGATAGCTAGTGGGAAGTTGCTGTGTGACATAGGGAACTCAGCCTGGTGCTCTGTGACAGCTAGAGGGGTGAGGTGGGGGATGTGGGAGGGAGGCTCAGGAGGGAGGGGATATATGCACACTTAAAGCTGACACATGCTGTTGTACTGCAGAAATCAACACAACATTGTAAAGCAATTATCTTCCAATTGAAATAAAAAAATTAAAAAAGAAATAAAGGAGATGAAAGACAGTACTTTGCATGTATATTGAATGTCAAAATACAAGTTTATTTTCTTTTGAGTAACATACCCCCATTTGTTTGGTTTTTCGGGGGGGGGCTCCTTATTATTGTTATTAAAGTACAGTTTTTTACAATATTGTATTAGTTTCAGGTGTACAGCACAGTGATTCTGTTGGTTTTATTTTTGGGGAGGTTGTGTTCCATTATAGGTTATCACAAGAAATTGAGTATAATTCCTCATGCTACACAGTAAGTCCTTCTTGCTCTCACTTGTTTTTTAAACAAACTCGGAATATATTTACAGAATGAAGATACGTGTAAATGGAAAATATACTTGAGGAATTCGGGAAGTCCTGCAGTGTGGCTTAGGGCAAATG
The DNA here is from genome assembly GCF_032452875.1 of Bos javanicus. NCBI lineage: Eukaryota > Metazoa > Chordata > Mammalia > Artiodactyla > Bovidae > Bos > Bos javanicus. Next base: position 67,206,467 of record NC_083883.1, read on the forward strand.
AATCATATCTTTCCACCTTTGAAATTGTTTTTCCAGATGTATTGATTAAAATCTTCTCAGAGGAGTTTGATGAAATGGTATGACTAATGACTAATCTAGGAAATATTTCCATAGCTTTTCTAAGGAAGACTGGAAAGATACTCTTAGAGGCCTCCTCAAATCCCAGTTTTGACATGGAAGCTCGACCAGTGTACACGTCATCTAATTTGGTGATCCTTCAGCTTTCCTGCCACCGAATAGGGAAAACATTTAACATCAAGAACTATGTTAGACTTCAGGGAATAAAAATGTCTGAGATAGGATCCTGGCCCTCAGGGATGCTATACTCTAATTAAGGAGATAAGTCCCAGGTTAGTATGTTGAGCAAGTAGACAGAAAAGACGCTTGATGGCTATCCGGAGGAGGAGAAAATACCTTTCTGTAGGAGGAAGGCTTCCTGGTAGACGTTATGAGGTGGACTGGACTCTGGAGGATACGTGCTTTGAAAAGGAGAATGCTGTAACTATAGCAGTGCTGGTGGAAGGTTTCTCAAATAAAGCTTCTACAGGGACTGGGGCAAAGGTTCTTGTTGTTCCCCAGTGACATAGGTCAAAAAAGTCCGTTTGTGATGAACAAGCCTGGGTGACCGGAAAAGGTAAAATGGGGTAGGGTAGGGCAAAGAGGGAGGTGAAAGATGATTTTGTAGTCTGTGTCTGAGTGACAGATGGCTTCATTCATACGACTGAGGAATTCTGAAGGGAAAGCAGGTTTGAGGGTAAGGTCATATCTGAGGTTAGTAGCAAATCTGATTTAAAATGTCCATCAGATAGTAGGAGTGAAGAACTGGGCCAGGAGTGAGGTGATGGTAGTATTGAGGAATCACTGCTGTGAGCACTGGTCAATGAGATGGGGAATGTGGGAACTCTAAGTGAAACACTGAGCAAGAGCCACTGCTGCTTTCCACTGGGGCCTTTCTAATTGATCTCCTAGAGTAAAATGATTCCTTGGAAGCTCAAGAGAGCTGACAGTTATTGACCCAATACTCACCTCATTCAATACTTGATGTTAATGACAGTAAATGGGGCAACCTATATTAGTACCTACACAGTCCTACTCTTGCTTATTAATAGGATGAAATGTATATGTTATACACCATGTATCTATCTCATATACTTTGTGATCTAGACTAAGGCATACCTGAGGGTAGAAAGAAGCACAATTCAATCATTCCAGGACACCATGTGTACGCCAAGACTGCCCCAGGCAAAGCAGTAAGTATGGCAGACTACCTACTGAGAAATTACAGTTGTAAAAACCGTGTAAGGTAAAAAAAGAGCAATTTTTATTGTTTTATTAGCTAAGTGACCCTGTATAAACCACTCAATCTCTCTAAGCCTTGGTTTTCTCATTTGTAGAATTTAAAGAGGAACTGTCCCTCTATAGTTCTTTTCACATCAGAGTGACCCTTCCAGTATGAATGCTAGTTCTGAGTATGGTGTTATTGTCGTTTAGTTGCCCAGTTGTGTCTGACTCTTTGCAACCCTGTGGATTGCAGGTACATAGGTGAAAGCAGAGAAATCGTTAGAACCAATAGAAAACTATTGCAATAATCTAGATCAGAGATGATTTTAGTTTGGACTGGAATGGTAGCAATGAAAGTTATGAGACGAGATTAGATTCTGGATATAACTTGAAGGAAGAGTCTACAAGATTTTTTGATGAGAGAATGAGAGATGTTAAGGAAGAATATAACTATTTTGATATACGTCACTGAAGGAATAAACTTTCTATTCATGAGGCTGGGAAAACTATGAGTGGAGTAGATTTTGGAGGAAGATCAACTTTGGAAATGTTAAGTTTTAGATGTCAATTAAGGATCCAAGTAGAGGTGTTGAGTAAGATATTGAAGTCTGTAGTCCGGGAGAGTTTAAGCTGCAGATATATATATTTGGAAGTCCCCAGATGATATCAGTAAGTATGTGATGGTCCAAGAGAAGAGAAGAGACACAAGGTCTGAGCCCTGTGCATTCTGACTAAACGCGAAGGTAAAAGAGATGGAAGGAAACAGCAAAGGAAATTGAAAAGGAGCAGCCAGAGTGCTAGGTGGAAAACCAAACAAACCTATCTTGGGAGAAGCAGGAGGAGTATTTACTAATGGGAAGGGAATTATCAACTCATATGCGCAGTGGTCTGCTGCTGGTACATCAAGTCAGATGAGAACTTAAAATTGATCATTGGATTTAGCGACATAAAGGTCACTGAGGAAGTTCAGTTCAGTTCAGCTGCTCAGTCGTGTCCGACTCTTTGCGACCCCATGAATCGCAGCACGCCAGGCCTCCCTGTCCATCACCAACTCCCGGAGTTCACTCAGACTCACGTCCATCGAGTCAGTGATGCCATCCAGCCATCTCATCCTCTGTCGTCCCCTTCTCCTCCTGCCCCCAATCCTTCCCAGCATCAGAGTCTTTTCCAATGAGTCAGCTCTTCACATGAGGTGGCCAAAGTATTGGAGTTTCAGCTTTAGCATCAGTCCTTCCAATAAACACCCAGGACTGATCTCTTTTAGGATGGACTGGTTGGATCTCCTTGCAGTCCAAGGGACTCTCAAGAGTCTTCTCCAACACCACAGTTCAAAAGCATCAATTCTTCGGCACTCAGCTTTCTTCACAGTCCAACTCTCACATCCATACATGACCACAGGAAAAACCATAGCCTTGACTAGATGGACCTTTGTTGGCAAAGTAATGTCTCTGCTTTTGAATATGCTGTCTAGGTTGGTCATAACTTTCCTTCCAAGGAGTAAGCATCTTTTAATTTCATGGTTGCAATCATCATCTGCAGTGATTTTGGAGCCCAACAAAATAAAGTCTGACACTGTTTCCACTGTTTCCCCATCTATTTGCCATGAAGTGATGGGACCAGATGCCATGATCTTCGTTTTCTGAATGTTGAGCTTTAAGCCAACTTTTTCACTCTCCACTTTCACTTTCATCAAGAGGCTTTTGAGTTCCTCTTCACTTTCTGGCATAAGGGTGGTGTCATCTGCATATCTGAGGTTATTGATATTTCTCCCGGCAGTCTTGATTCCAGCTTGTGCTTCTTCCAGCCCAGTGTTTCTCATGATGTACTCTGCATAGTAGTTAAATATGCAGGGTGACAGTATACAGCCTTGATGTACTCCTTTTCCTATTTGGAACCAATCTGTTGTTCTGTGTCCAGTTCTAACTGTTGCTTCCTGACCTGCATACAGATTTCTCAAGAGGCAGGTCAGGTGGTCTGGTATTCCCATCTCTTTCAGAATTTTCCACAGTTTATTGTGATCTACACAGTCAAAGGCTTTAGCATAGTAAATAAAACAGAAATAGATGTTTTTATGGAACTCTCTTGCTTTTTCCATGATCCAGCGGATGTTGGCAATTTGATCTCTGGTTCCTTGGCCTTTTCTAAAACCAGCTTGAACATCTGGAAATTCACAGTTCACATATTGCTGAAGCCTGGCTTGGAGAATTTTGAGCATTACTTTACTAGCGTGTGAGATGAGTGCAATTGTGCGGTAGTCTGAGCATTCTTTGGCATTGCCTTTCTTTGGGATTGGAATGAAAACTGAGCTTTTCCAGTCCTGTGGCCCCTGCTGAGTTTTCTAAATTTGCTGGCATACTGAGTGCAGCACTTTCACAGCATCATCTTTCAGGATTTGAAATAGCTCCACTGGAATTCCATCACCTCCACTAGCTTTGTTCATAGTGATGCTTCCTAAGGCCCACTTGACTTCACATTCCAGCATGTCAGGTTCTAGGTGAGTGATCACACCATCGTGATTATCTGGGTCATCGTTTTATCATTGAGGAATGATGAGGGCAAAAGCCTGAGGTAGAAGGGTTTAAGAGAGGAAAGGGGAAAAAATTGGAGACAGCACTTAGACAACTTTTTAAGATTTTCTCTAACAGGGAGAAGAGAAGTGAAGTGACAGCTGGAAGGGAAAGTGAAGTTGAGTATTTTTTTTTTTTCCTGCAAGATGGACAATGATCAAGTAGAAAAGAAGAAATGGAAAATACAGCAGTGAGGAATAAAATTTGTAGAGTGATGTCAAGAAGGAAGAGAGCTAGTGTGAAAAGTTAAAGGGGGATGATGGGCTTTGCTTGTCTAGTAATAGCACATGGCAGCAGATAGAAGTGGGGTTGACGTGAAAAGAGGTCGAGTCTCTGGTTTGTTCCGAGTGTGTGCCTGGTCATTCCACAGTGGCTTTCTACTGTGGAAGAGAGCTGTGTGTCCACCGTGGACCTTTGAATAAGGCTCACTGAAGTCTAGTATATTAATATAATGTCGGTGCTTTCACTGCATGAGACACAGGAAGTCTAGGGTTTTAATCTCAGTTCCACGTCAATTTCCCAAAGTGAGGTTATTTCGCTGACCTTCAGTTTCTGGGGGTTGGAGGGGAAGGAGAGGGAGGGAGGGAGTTAGGGAGAGATGGGGTGAGAGAGCACTTATCTTTTTCTCTTTGGTCCGGAGCATTACTTCTTAATTGTATGCTTTCCTCATTCTGTTTCACTAAATTCTCCTATGCTCTCTCTTTAAATTCCCTTGTTTAGAAGGCAAAGTTAAACCACTGTTACAAAATTCCCTTTCTGTTCAGAGTCAGTATACTTTTGTTACTGTTTGATGACATGTATTGGAGGAGCATTTTTATGGCTCACAAGTAATTTCTTATAATTTATATCATGTTTGTAAGCAAGGAAGTACCTATTTAACATTTAACGTATTGGGACTTTGGGAAGCAGAGAGGTTAAGTGACTAGCCCAAGGACACACAGCTACTACGTGGTAGACCTGGGCCAGAAATTAAGGTATTTTTCTAATAGTACCTCTCTCTAATAATACCTTTCACAGTATTAAATTGCAGTATTAGAATGGAGGCTTATACTTAAACGTAGAATGCAAAGAAACTAAATAAAGAAAATATTCAAAATATATTCTGCCATTTTGTTCTTGTTAAAAATAAATTATATAAGAATATATTCTTTTTTTTTTTTAAAGAATTCTGACAGTTCAGACAAAGCAAGTCCCCATTTACTCACCCAAGTCTCACTGCCCTTCATAGAGGTGACTACTGTTATCAATCAGCTTGTACGTATCTCTCTCTTTTAAAAAGTGGCCTCTGGTGTTGCTTTACCTGGTTTGAAAAGTAGTATGTTGTCATTATATGAGAAAAAAGAAGAGAAAAAATCACCCACTCATTATCTCACTAAACAGAGATAAATATTTCAGTGTCTTTCCTACTAGTTTTTTTTAAATTAATTTTTTTGGGGTATAGTTGATTTACAATATTGTGTTAGTTTCTGCTGTATAGCAAAGTGAATCAGTTATACATTTACATATATCCACTCTTAGATTCTATTCCCGTATAGGTCATCATGTAGTGGAGCTCCCTGTGCTGTACAGTAGGTTCTTATTAAATGTTATCTATTTCATAGTGGTGTGTATATATCAATTCCAGTCTCCCAATTTATCCCTCCTCCCCCCAACCGCTTGATAACCTTAAGTTTGTTTTCTGTATATGTGACTCCATTTATGTTTTGTAAATCCTACTAGTTTTTATCTACGAGATATTTATAATAATGCATATTTTATATAATTGTATTTTTAGTGCCTGACGTTTTAGTTTTAACACTGTTGGGTAGCTGCCTGTTCTCTAGCTCAGTCACCCACCTAGAAGCTAGTACCACATCACAACCAGCTGTCTGCATGGCATCATACCCCAAATGCCAGCTATCTATCCCTTGAGAAAGAAATTCTGCTCCTAAGACTATTTCCTACCTCACTAAGGATAAATGAGGCTTTGTGTGCTAACAAAAAACAGCAAAGGGCCCTAACCCCAACCAATGGGAGAAAGGTTAAATAAATTTTGTTGCATCTGTAAGATGGAATGCTGCCATCAAAAATCATGATTTCCCCTTGAAGAAAAATGACATCTTTTCTTCTCAAGCTAGGATGGAAAACAATAACTAACAAAAGGTCAAAAGGGATTTTTGCATATGAACATGCAGGTTTTGGTTGATCCTGTATCTATTTCATACAAAAAATATGCTATACCCCAAACACTGTGGTCTATTGTTATTTAATAAGCAAACCTATCTAAAAAAACCATGATTTTCTAATTACCTGGGAAAATGCTTATAATAAAATAATAGGTATATATATCATACTGCTGCTGCTGCTGCTGCTAAGTCGCTTCAGTCGTGTCCGACTATATGAGTATGTATAAACTGTGTGTGTATAAAATACATATAATATTATAATTTAAAAATATATCTTTATATATTTCATGCCTTTACATTAGATTATGTTTTTTTAAGTGTATTAATTTGTGCTAAATAATTTCATAAGAAATGCATTAAAATATTAACTGCAGTTATCTGTCAGAAGTGGATGATGGTTGATTATTTCTTTCAACATATTTTTCTGTGCTTTTATACTTCTTCCAGTAAAGATATATTACTTTTATGAGGAAAACAAATTTTTTAACATTGTATTATGGGCATTTTCCCATATTGCTAACAATTTTTTTGGAACCCTTGTTTTTAATGACAGCATATTTCTTTAGTTAGATGTGGTCCCCTAATTTAACTATTTACTATAATATTGGAAGTTTCCAATATTTTTGAAATTATAAATAATGTTGAGATAAATTATCTCCTTTATCAGGTGGGAATGTTCTTTTTCTGTCTAATAGGGTGCATCTTCATTTATGAACCTCACTGAGTGTTTTTCAGGAAGAGAGAACAGATTCCATGTTAATTATTGAATCTCATTGTCTAGGTGAGTGCTTCACATCTACTGAGCCACTTATATCAAAGAATAATGACGGGGACAATAATAATGAACATGCATCTTTGGTTACTCATTAATGCCATCTGCTCAGTAAACCATTAATGGGCTTACACTTTTGACCTGTGAAAAGTGCTTTTAATTACACTTTTTTCCCCTCTTTTCACTGTGTGATTCTACCAGACTGCTGGATCCTTTGAACATGCTGTCACTTGTTTGGAGTGGCAAATAAGCTCTCTGGTTTTATGCTGACTTAAACAATGATTAAAAACAAATATCCCTCTAGGCTTTGGGTGTTGCACTAAGTATAGGATGAATATTTTGGGGTTAAAAGTTCCCACAGTCTATTTGATTAATAAGCAAATCATGTAACTTTTCAGTAATAGATAATTGCTCAATGATTACAAATAAAACAAAAACATAAAAATTATGAAACTAGTAATCAACTAAATTAAAATAACTATTAAAATTAAATAACTTTTTAAACTTATGAAATTAGCAAAGATTTTTAAACTGAAACATCCAGTTTTGTTAGATATAGAGAAAAACATTCATGAAAAGCTTATTGGCCAGTGAGATTGTAAACTGATTCCCTTTGGTCAATTTGGACATAAATATTAATGCCTAAAATCTACTTTCTCTTTGAGCCAGTGTTTATACTTAGAGAAATGTATCCTAAAGAAATAATTATTACTGTGGGATTCTGGTAAAGATTAGTGACAAAACATGTTCAGCAATATTTATACTAAGAAATAAAGAGAACAATCTCAACCTGAGTATATTCAGTCAATATGTATTTATTGAGTCCTATTATATGCCAAATTCCATCATTCCTCAGAATCTTTGGATACAATGATGATAGAACAGGTGATCAAATACCTGTAGCCCAGTAGGTACATCCATTCAATGAAATTCTAGGTACTCATTTAAAAATCATGCTGCAGAAGTTTGCTTCAGTTAAGATAAACTTACAGAATTTAGATTTACCTTACTGTGTTAAGCAACAAAATACAAGATAAATTCTTTTTACAAAGTAATGATAATCATGCATTGAACAATAGGCAGTGTAGGACTGTAATCTCTGAGAGAATTTTTTTTTAAAAACTAAGATTTGGGGGAAGTCAAGGCTGCTAACATTGTTAGAGTGGAATGCTTGGGAGGAAGAAGTCCATGAAGAGAGAGCTTCATATATCTCTAGAGGGATCCCCTTGAGTCTTTGAGTGCTGATCTGTACATATGTGAAAAGAGACTTTCTGAACCTAAGGAAATAACTGCTAGAAGGAATGGGTAGGAAATAGCAGCATCACACAAAGTTGGGGAGTACTAATGTTTCCTTCAGCCAGAGTACAAAGACTTTATAGAGCAGAATTCTTAGAAGGTAATCACTTTAATAATAGGGATTAATTGGACTTAGACTAAAGGCTGCTTTGGACCTATCCTCAGTTCAGTTCAGTCGCTCAGTCGTGTCTGACTCTTTGCGACCCCATGAACCGCAGCACGCCAGGCCTCCCTGTCCATCACCAACTCCCAGAGTTCACCCAGACTCACATCCATTGAGTCAGTGATGCCATCCAGCCATCTCATCCTCTGTCATCCCCTTCTCCTCCTGCCCCCAATCCCTCCCAGCATCAGAGTCTTTTCCAGTGAGTCAACTCTTCACATGAGGTGGCCAAAGTACTGGAGTTGCAGCTGCAGCATCATTCCCTCCAAAGAAATCCCAGGGCTGATCTCCTTCAGAATGGACTGGTTGGATCTCTTTGCAGTCCAAGGGACTCTCAAGAGTCTTCTCCAACACCACAGTTCAAAAGCATCAGTTCTTTGGCGCTCAGCCTTCTTCACAGTCCAACTCTCACATCCGTACATGACCACTGGAAAAACCATAGCCTTGACTAGACGAACCTTTGTTGGCCTATCCTAACAAAGCTTAAAAGCAAGATACACAAAGATGCAGCTGATTGCTAATAACTTCACTGCACACCAGAACAAAATCCAATGCTGTTTAAAGTAATTTAACAAAATTCAACTACCAGTGAGGTAAAATTAACTCTCTGTAGCAATCAATCAAAAATTATCAGGTATGCAAAGAGGTAGGAACATCCAACCCATAGTCAGAAGAAAAATCAGTCAGTGGAAAAAGAAATGACACAGGTACAGAAAATAGCAGAAAAAGAACATCAAAGCAGCTATTATATATATATATATATATACATACACATATGTATGTTCAAAAAGGTAGAGGAAAACCTGATGATGATAGAAATTGAAGATATTAAAAAAGGACCTAAGTGGGACTTTTAGAAATGAAAAATAAAACATCAGAAACAAAAAATACATTGGATGAGATTAACAGCAGATTAGATACTGCCAAAGAAGAGATCAGTTTAAAGATATAGCAATAGAAGTGTTCCAAAATGAGGCAAAGATATATATATATATATATATTTTTTTTTTTTAAGGAACAGAACATCAGTGATGTGTGAACCAATATAACACGTTCTATCACATGTGTTACTAGAAGCAGAAAATTTTTTTTCTGGAAATAATAGGCAAAGTTGGGGAGTTGATTGCTTGCAAAGGGCAAGAAGATAATTTTTTGGATGATGGAAATATTTTATATCAATTAAATATATATATTAATTGTGGTGGTTATACAATTTTATTCATATATCAAAACTCACTAGACTTAAAATTGGTAAATTTTACTGCAGATTTATCTCTATAAAAATTATGGTCCCCTTCACAAAAATGATGTGGAGTATCATGAAATGATGATGAAAAATGTAGTAAGGTAAAAAAGAAAAACTTGTAATACATGTTTACATTACATTTTATTTTTTGAAAAATATAGAAAAGACTCTTGAGAATCCCTTTGAAAGCAAGGAAACCAAACCAGTCAGTCTTAAAGGAAATCAACCCTGAAGACTCACTGGAAGGACTGATGCTAAAGCAGAAGCTCCAATACTTTGTCTGCCTGCTGCAAACAGCTGACTCATTGGGAAAGACCCTGAAGCTGGGAAGGATTGAGGACAGAGAGAGAAGGGGATGACAGAGGATGAGATGGTTCGATGGCATCATGGGTTCAATGCCATGAACTTGGGCAAACTGCAGGAGATGGCAAAGGACAGGTAAGCCTGGTGTGATGCAGTCCAAGGGGTCACAAAGAGTTGGACTTGACTTAGCGACTGAACAACAACAAAGAAAAAGGCTGAAGAGATATATAACAAAATATTAGCCCTACTGATTGCTTTGTAATGGGAATTTTTTTTTTAAGTAAGTTAATTTTTCTTCTTTTTGCTTAATGTTTAGTTTTAGTTTTCTATTTTTTTCCCAAAGACTAGTTCCGTTGTCCAGACTTGAAAGATGTGATAGGAATCACCAGCCCTGCATCTTTCAAGTCTTTGATGATGGAACTAGTCTTTCTGATGGTTGGGGGTGGGGGTGTTTCATAATACTCCACAGTTCACGAGACTAATGTGCAGACTTTGCCCAAGTCTGAGTATACATATTCAGACTACATACTCTCAACTGGGGATACAATCACCTAATAGGTTTATGGTCACCCAGGACCTACGACTAGGTGGGCTGATCTGTACGATAATCTCTTAACTGTAAGTGGTGTACCTCAGGATGGGTCTCCAAGAATTAGCACATTTTGGAGTAGAAGTCAGTAAAGATTCAGAGGACTGGTTATTTCCCTCAGTGCACAGTGTTCTTGCCCAATGGTCATACTTCCCACAGTTTCCATAGGAACAGTTAGGAGAGAGATGTAACCTGCTTTCGTGTGCTTGCAAGTCTCTTCCTCAGTAGTGCCTTGCTTTCCTTCTACAAACTGATTCCGATCAGAGAAGTGGCTATTACAGTAGTTCTCATCAGACTTAAAGTTTGTTTGCCAGACTTAAAGTTGTTAGTTATATAAATCAAGTAGGACCTTAGTGGGCTTCCCCCTATTTCAACCTGAAGGGACCCACAATAAACCAACAAAAAGAATCATTCATTGAATGTCAGACAGTTCTGCCCATTAGGTTATTTTGCATCTGTGTATCTTGCATTTAATCATTGCGAATCAATACTCAGCTTCTGTGACCCCAGATTCCTGGTATTTTTCGGTAAAATCAGTGGAGCTCATTTCCAATGCAGCGCCTCCAGCTTGTAGGAAATAACTGTGTGCATGGGTGCTCAGTCGCTCAGTTGTGTCCGACTCTTTTTGATCCCATTGACTGTAGCCTGCCAGGCTCTTCTGTCCATGGAATTTCCCAGGCAAGATAGTGGAATGGGTTGCCATTTCCTCCTGCAGGGGATCTGCCAGAACTGAGGATTGAACTCATGTCTTCTACATTGCCGGTAGATTCTTTACTGCTGAGCCACCTGGGAAGCCCATTGGCTATTACTAGGTGAGGTCTTATAAGACCTTCAAGCAAGGCAAGGACAGTTTTAGTAAAAGGAGGATTTGAGACTTTTTTCCACTCTCATTAGACAACTCAGCTCAGTGTAGTCAGTTATCTGAATCTTCCCATTTGTCCTCATTTTACATCTTGGGGCTCTAGCCTTTTATTACTGCTGCCCTTGGTTTCACCTAACATATTTGCCTAGGTTGTGAATTACATTTAATGGACATAGTTAAATGTTACAAAATGGGTAACATCTAAAATCAATCTTTGAGTTTGTTTTGGGGTTGTTACAGGCCTTCAGGAGCAAGAGATTGGAGACTTGTATAGGACCATTATAGAAATCCCCTGATAATTGGTCTGTATTTTTAGCCAGTAATTTTTAATTTTCAAAATATCCTTCTGTGTCCTTAAGCTATCAAATGTCCTTGTGCTTTTTCATTCCTTTTATATAGTAGTTATTTGCCAGAGGAGCGGTCCCCAACCTTTTTTACACCAGGGACCAGTTTTGTGGAAGACAGGTTTTCCATGGACCCAGGGTGAGGGGATGGTCTTGGGATGATTCAAGCACATAACATTTATGCGCTTTATTTCTATTGTTGTTACATCAGCTTCACCTCAGATCATCAGGCACTAGATCCTGCAGGTTGGAAACCCCTGTTATATATGGGGGTCTCGCCAAACCTGCCTTCAGTGAGGTCTTCATTCCAGCTGATCACCATTTGCCCTTGGCTGCCATGGGCTGCTAGAGTTTCATCCGTTACTACCAGCTGGGCTTATTGTTCCATTTAGTTGCAATCAGGTCAGATGATAGATTTATTCATAATGCCTCTGTTTTATTAGGAATCTGTTGCTTGTCCCTGCTACCTGATACACATATCTGCTTATTTAGGTTCCGTGATAGGCAGAACAATGCCTCTGAAGATGCGCCTCTTCTAATCCTTGGAACCTGTGAGTGTGTTAAGTTTACATGGCAAAGGAGAATCAAGGGTGCAGATGGAATTAATGTTGACAATCAACTGGCTTTACAATAGGGAGACTAGCCTGGATTATCCAGGTGGAACCAGTGTAATCACCAGAGTGCTGAAAAATGGAGGAGGAGTTAGAAAAGGGGAAAGTCAAAGGAAGATGTGTCAAGGGAAGAACGGTCAGAGAAATGCAGTGTTGCTGTCTTTGATAATGGAAGAAAGATGCCTCTGAAAACTGGGGAAACCAAGAAATGGATTCTTCCGTGGAGTCCCCAGAAAGGAATGCACACTTGTTGATACCTTGATTTTAGAACTCCTGACTTCTAGAACTGTAAGTGAATGATTTTGTGTTGTCTTAAACTACAAAGTTTGTAGTAAGTAACATTGCAGTAGCAATAGAAAACAGCAGATTCTTAGTTTCAAGCACAAGAAACTACACGGCTTTAAAAATATATTTTTTTATTTTTATTTCTTTATTTGACTGCACCAGTCTTAGTTGTGGCATGCAAACTCTTATTTGCTTAATATGGGGTCTAGTTCCCTGACCAGGGATTGAACCTGGGCCCCCTGCATTGGGAGTACAGAGTCTTAGCCACTGGACCACCAGGCAAGTCCCCTAAATGTCTATTATTGAGAGAGTTTTATCAGATAGCACATAGACTATCTGGGAGAACCAGAACACAAGCCCTGGAGGCTCTTTGTCTGAAGTCATACCACAGTCTTCTCAAGAACGTGGTTCACTGAACTGTCTCAGTCCCCTTGGGGGCATGGCGACTGCGCTTGCGCTGTTGATAGCATTGCAGGACACTAGGTCTCAAACACTGTTGCTGGAAAATTCAGCCTCCCTCTGGAAACTAAATGTAGGTGCTATTCTGTGTCACCCTCTCCAGACATAGATTTTGTGCAGTCTCCACCTCTTTGGGTCATTAACATCTAATCAGAACCTAGAATCTAGATGTATGATTATCTTGGCTTGGCTTGTATGCTTGCACCCTGTAGCTGCAAGGGATTTTGAGAAATATCTGCCATCGCTTACTTTTCTGCTCTGCTTCCAGGCTGGTGCGTTCCTCACTTAAGAAGGTGATTCAGCTGCTAGTTACCAAAAAGAATGACTAATGTCTACCACAGCATTTATAATCCCAGCAGAGGAGAGATTTTTGTCTCCCAGGGTCTGCTCCAATCTCTGAGAAAGATTCTGACTGACCTTAGGTCTTTTGCTGACCCCCTGTAACGAATTATTGTTTAATATGAGTAGAGGGTCACTGGTTAGCAGGTTTTGGTGGGGGTCCTTGACTTCCCTTTATGGAAAGATATAGGTACCCAAAGGAACAGTGATTGAGTTAGCAGACAAAGAGGGAAAGGAAAAAGCCATATTATGATAAAAAGAGCTTATGGCTATAGCTAGACCCATTTAAGTTAAATCACTGCTTGCTGGTTTGCAAACTCCAATTTATTCAAATGTACCTGCATTTTACCAGGGGAGTTAAACAGTCCTAATTCTGGTGCCGAGGTGCCTGTATATGTCCAGATTCTGTCACTACTAACTGGGTGATTTTTGTGTTTCAATGTTCTCATTTTTAGAATGGATATAAGAATAGTACTTCCTAGAACAGTTGTGATTAATACATGAATTAATGAACTTAGAATAGTGCTTGGTACATAGGAATTGCTATCATTAATTATTATTATTATTTTAATACAACTCAGACACACAAAGACAGGAACTTAATTATGTTTATATAATCTAGTTTTCAAACTGTTATTTCTGCTAATGGTGGAGTGTGGGTGTGGGAGGGGAACTGAAAATGGCCAATAAGGGATAATTCAAACAGCATATTTTAGACAAAAGCATTAAGTTTAAAACTCAAACTCCTAAAGAATCTGTCTCCCCTCTCTCGTGGGGTCTCACCCTCCTCTCCTTTCCTCCCCTAATGTGAACTGGAGTGCAGGAAGAAAATGTGGACAATTGTGGCAGCAGGATGGTCCCCAGGCTGTCTCCTGTATCTTCTCAGATGGCCATCTGACTGGTGTGTCTGGTCAAATCTTGTCCCTTTAATCTTGAGCCGGTGGCCACTGAAGTATCGCTGGTTTGGGGCATCCCTGAAGAATTTGGGTCCTGCCACAGCCTCCAGAAATGAAGTCCATGCTCACTGTGACCCTTTCTCCCGACTCCAGGCTGCTCTGCTTTAATTTTCCTGGAATGCCCAGAATTCCCACTTGTTTTATCTCTGCATTTTATGGTATGCATTACCCCCCTCTGGGCTTCCCAGGCGGTACAGTTGTAAAGGATCTGCCTGCCAATGCAGGAGACACGAGTTTGATCCCTAGGTCAGGAAGATCCCCTGGAGGAAGAAATGGCTACCCACTCCAGTATTTTTGCCTGGAGAATCCCATGGACAGAGGAGCCTGGCATTTTACAGTCCATGGGGTCGCAAAGAGGCAGACACGACTAAGCACTCACACACGCACGCACCACCCTCTACCGTTCCTACTCTGTTGACTCCGTACCACGTTGAAAAGAGCGTGTAAAATGCTAGTCTTTTTTAAGGAGTTTGCATTTCTAAAGGCTATTCTTTTGAGACATGAGGAGAAAGTCTCTGTACTTGGATTCCTCTAGCTTCCTGAACTTCTTGCTTTTCTTTTTTTTCTTACTCTATCCTGTCACTCATCTCCTGTTCCCCTAGTGACAAAGATTTCTTTTTTTCCCTTTCCCTGAGTTAAGAGGTGTACCATATCCTGAATTCTTTCTGCCTTTGTTTCCCTGCTTTGTCTTTCAGGCTCTGGTTCTTAGTATTTCAAGAAAAAACTTTTGAGTTGCAAAATTTCATTCCTTCTCAATAGAATTTGGTGATCAAAACTTAAAAATGGCACTAAAACACATAATTTGCAAATTAAAGCTGGACAATAACTTTATCTTTCCTCTGAAAATGTTAAATGCTCTTGATTTTTACTGGGTAGGGAGAAGCAAGGCAAGTACACCAATTTAATATTTTAAAAATAGTATCCCTGTTCCATCAAGCAGCAGATACTTGATAAAAAGCTATTCTTCTTTTATGTAATATACTTGTTTAAAAGATATCAGTAAATAATGCTTAACTTTATGCATAAATGTTGGAGTTGCTCAGCAATGTACTGGAGCTCTATTCCATTGATTCATTCACTCAACAAATACAAACTGATAGCCTGTTATATGCTAGGACTTGCTTTAAGTGTTCTGTAATTTCCTTTCTAGAGTTTAGGCCAAATAAGTGACATTGCTTTCAACAGTGAAATTTTCTACAAAATAGCCCCAGATTCTTCAGTAAGTTGGGTATGGCCCAAGGTGCACCATGTATATACCAAACCCACCCATTAACAAATAGTAATTTTTCAGTGTAGTGTCCCAGTTCAGAAAGGTTAACTTGCTTCTCTTGTCCCTGACTCAGTATTAGCTAAGTATGGGATGAAAGTTCAAGTTGTTGGGAGGGCCCCTGCTGATCTTTCTGTCTAGACAAACCCAGCCCAGCATAATTGCCAGGTTCCTAGATCTCCTGTTGGTTTCCTTCTTCTTTTTGCCCAAGGCTGGCCATGAGCTCTGACATTGGCCTTGGCAGCAGAGGAGGGTTAATGACAGTGATGAGTTATACTGAACCTAAGGAGAAGTCCCTTTGTTGTTCATTGGCAATTAGTCACTAAGTTGTGTTCAACTCTGTGCGACCCCATGATCTGTAGCCCACCAGGCTCCTCCATCCATGAGATTTCCCAGGCAGGAATACTGGTGTGGCTTGCCATTTCCTTCTCCAGGGGATCTTCCTGACCCAGAGATGGAGCCCACATCTTTTGCATTGGCAGGCAGATTCTTAACCACTGAGCCACTAGGAAAGCCCAAACTGCTCTTAGCTTCCTGATTTTTGGAATGGGAAGCCATTGGTAAAATTGATGTCTCTTACTGAGGACAAAAGATACTATTCCAAGTAGCAGAGTTCTGAGTGTGTCTTTTTGATCCTCTGTTTCCTAATTCTGTTTCCTAATTTTATGTAAACATGGTATAATTAGATTTCAAATGGTGAGAAGCTCATGGAGAAAGCAGGTAATTGGAAACATCTTGGCTACACTATACATGTCATGTAGAGATCATATTTACCATTCCTACTTAGTTAATAAAATAATAGGTAAAGCTATAGGTTAAGTTTACTATAAAAATAAACTTCTACAACTTAATCTTACCAGTTCTCTGTAATGATAAAAATATAACCAATTTTCCAGAGATCACATGAATTTTTTTGGTATGTGTCAAGGATATTCTAAAGTGTTTTGCTATATACGAAATGGCAATTTTTCATGTGCAAAAGCAGATTTTAGAAAGATAGCAATAGATATGTCAAGATAAAACTGAAGATGCTTACCCATGCAAGAAAATGTCATATGTAGCCAGATTGGCTTGTAAGTGCAAAAGCTTCTTATAACTCTTGAATCCTCTGTGTGCGCTTTTTTCCCCCTCTGTGTGCTAAGAAATCTCACAAAGGTAGCTCATCAGTTGTGACATGGCTACTGTGAGGACTATTTCCTTGGAAAATGATCTCACATTACCTCTACTTCCGTGTGCATGTGCTAAGTCGCTTCAGCCATGTCCGACTCTTCATGACCCTACAGACTATAGTGCACCAGGCTCCTCTGTCCATGGGATTCTGCAGGCAAGGATACTGGAGCGAGTCGCCATGTCCTCCTCCAGGGGATAGTCCTGACCCAGGAGATCAAATCCACATCTCTTACGTCTCCTGCATTGGCTGGTGGGTTCTTTCCCACTAGTGCCACCTGGGAAGCCCACCTATACTTCAGTGACTAAGTCAAATGCCTGAGAAATGCTTTGGAACCAAGACTAAGACATTTTCCAAGTTTTGAGCTGATTCTGTGTAACATGTGTGTTCCTAAACAGCTGTTTTAAACTATGTATTTTTCAACTTAATAATTCCATTGCACTAAAGAGAACTCCCAAGCAAGTATCCAAAGCAAAAACCATCTTGTACTCTAATCACAATCTGATTTAGCTATTTTATAATTTTTTAAAAAGCAAGACATACCTGGTTTATAGTTCACATAAAAGAAGGTTTTGAAAATACTAGATTTGTATTTGTTAATGTGTAAAGTACACAGATATTAACAGTACATTTTGATGGGTTTTGACAGATGCATGCCTACGTGACCAATATCTCAGCAAAGATGTAGAACATTTCCACAACTTGTAAATTTTCCTAAAGTGCCTTTGCAGTCAATCCCTTTTCTCCCTCCCAGCCATTGTTCTAAGCTTTATTACCATAGTTTAGTTTAGCTTCTTCTTGAACGTTCTATAAAGGGAATACACTCTTGTATCTGGATTCTTCTGTTCAAAATGTTTTTGAGATTCATGTTGTTATGGGTGTCAGTAGTTCATTCTTTTTTATTGCTATGAAGCATTCCACTTAGTGATTATGCCACAATTTGTCTAACCATACTTCTATTGATAAATATTTTAGTGTCCAATTTTTGGCTATTATAAGTAAAACTGCTGTGAATATTCTTAAAAGGTCTTTGTGTAGAAATGTTTTCATTTGTCCTAGGTAAATTATTAGGAGGGGAATTACTGGTTCATGGAGTAGGGATGTATAATTTACAAAGAACCAATAAATAATTTCCTGAGGTAGTTTCTGCATTTTTGTCTCCAACCAGTAATGTGGGAGTTCCAGTTGTTTCATATCCTTGCAAATATTTATATTGTGTGTTTTTAGCCATTTGAGTGACAATTCTCATTGTGGTGCTAATTTGAATTTCCGTGATGACAAATGAGCACTTTTTATGTGATTCTTGGCCATTTATGTCTTGTGTTTCCTCTTTTCTTAAAAGTATATTTTCCAGTTTTGCATATTTTAAAAAGTGGGTCATTATTATTAATATGTGGTAGTTCTTTATGTATTTTGGATATAAGTTCTTTATCAGGTACATGTGTCACAAATATTTTCTTCAGTTTCTGGATTTTTTTATTCATCAAAAGATGAGTCAAAGATTTTAATTTTGATGAAATCCAATTGATTACCTTTATTCATGATTAGAACCATAAAAAACCTTATCTGCAAAATCTTTGTCCATCCAAGATCATAAAGATAGCCTCTTAAATTTTCTTCCAGAAGCTTCATAGTTTTAAGTTTTATGATCAATCTCTAATTTTTTATATGGCATGAAATAGAAGTTCAGAAGTTGCAAATGGATATATACATTTTCCTAGCACTATGGTTGAAAAGACATTCCTTCTGCATTCAGTTGCATTGACTCCTTTTGTCAACAGTTTTTTATTTAACATGGATCTATCTTTGAACTCTCTATTCTACTCCACTGATCTATTTGAATATCTGTACATTGATATCACACCATCTTAGTTACTGTCAGTCAGTCAGTCAGTTCAGTTGCTCAGTCGTGTCCGACTCTTTGTGACCCCGTGAATTGCAGCACACCAGGCCTGCCTGTCCGTCACCAACTCCTAGAGTCCACTCAAACTCATGTCCATCGAGTCAGTGATGCCATCCAGCCATCTCATCCTCTGTCGTCCCCTTCTTCTCCTGACCCCCAATCCCTCCCAGCATCAGGGTCTTTTCCATGAGTCAACTCTTCGCATGAGGTGGCCAAAGTACTGGAGTTTCAGCTTTAGCATCGGTCCTTCCAATGAACACCCAGGACTGATCTCCTTCAGTATGGACTGGTTGGATCTCCTTGCAGTCCAAGGGACTCTCAAGAGTCTTCTCCAACACCACAGTTCAAAAGCATCAATTCTTCGGCGCTCAGTTTTCTTCACAGTCCAACTCTCACATCCATACACGACCACTGGAAAAACCATAGCCTTGACTAGACGGACCTTTGTTGGCAAAGTAATGTCTTTGCTTTTGAATATGCTGTCTAGGTTGGTCATAACTTTCCTTCCAAGGAGTAAGCATCTTTTAATTTCATGGCTGCAGTCACCATCTGTAGTGATTTTGGAGCCCAGAAAAATAAAGTCTGACACTGTTTCCACTGTTTCCCCATCTATTTCCCACGAAGTGATGGGACCGGATACCATGATCTTCGTTTTCTGAAAGTTGAGCTTTAAGCCAACTTTTTCACTCTCCTCTTTCACTTTCACCAAGAGGCTCTTTAGTTCCTCTTCACTATCTGCCATAAGGGTGGTGTCATCTGCATATCTGAGGTTATTGATATTTCTACCGGCAATCTTGATTCCAGCTTGTGTTTCTTCCAGCCCAGCGTTTCTCATGATGTACTCTGCATAGAAGTTAAATAAGCAGGGTGACAATATACAGCCTTGATGTACTCCTTTTCCTATTTGGAACCAATCTGTTGTTCCATGTCCAGTTCTAACTGTTGCTTACAGTAAATCTTGAAATTGGGTAGTGTAAGTACTTAAATTTTGTTTTTCTTTTTAAAGATTATTTTGACTATTTTCAGTCATTCTCATTTTCATGTAAACTTTTAGAAAAAGTCTGTTAATTTCTACTTTTAAAAAGGCTTGTAGGGTTTTTAATGGGATCACCTTATTTTACATTTATTTTTTATGTTTTTATTGAGGTATAATAGATTGACAATGTTGTGTTACTTTTTGCTGTCCAGTAGAAGTGATTCAGTTATACATATCATATATACACATTCTTTTTTTTATATTCTTTTCCATTATGGTTTATTATAGGATATTGAATATAGTTCTCTGTGTTGTACAGTAAGACCTTGTTGTTATCCATTTTATACATAAAAGCTTGCATCTGCTAACCCCAACATCCCACTCCATCCCTCCCCCAGCGCCCTCCTCCTTGGCAATCACCAGTTTGTTCTCTGTGTTCATGATTCTGTTTCGTAGATAGGTTTATTTGTGTCATATTTAGATTTCACATATAAGTTATATTATACGGTATCTGTCTTTCTCTTTTTGATTTACCTTCACTTAGTATGATAATCTCTAGTTGCATCCATGTTGCTGCAAATGGCATTATTTCATTCATTCTTATGGCTGAGTAGCATTCCATTGTACAAATATACCACATGTTCTTTATTGAATGTTACTTTAAATCCAGAGATAAATTTGGGGAGAAAATGCAATATTAACAAACCTGAGTCTTACAAACTCATGAGCATTACATATCCCTATTTAGGTCTTTAAGTTCTCTTAGTAATATTTTACTTGTCACTATAGAAGTCTTTCACATTTTTATTAAATTTATTTCAAAATTCTTCTATGATATTATGTCAATAAAATTTTAAATGTTTAATTATTTGCTTCTAGTTATATAGAAATAACTGATTTTGTTATATGAACCTTGTAACTTGAAATCTTGCAAAACGATCAATTATATTAGCTTCTCTATAGATTTCTTAGGATTTTCTATGTATAAATCATATCTACAAAGAAAGACAATTAAAAATTTTCTTTTTTGATATTTGTGCCTTTTATTTCTTGCCTTATTGCACTAAGACTTCCAGTTACAAGTTAAATAGAAGAGCCATTATTAGAAGAAATTGCTTCTGATCTTAGGACAAGTATGTTAGTCTTTCACGACTGAGTATAATGTTAGCTGTGGTTTTTATAAATGCCCTGCAAGATAAAGATACATTATTAGGTTGCTGCTGCTGCTGCTAAGTCGCTTCAGTCGTGTCCGACTCAGCAATCCCATAGACTGCAGCCTACGAGGCTCCTCCGTCTGTGGGATTTTCCAGGCAAGAGTACTGGAGTGGGTTATCTGCCACCAATTCCTTACACAAAACTCTTAAAACCCATGTAATCTCCTGAGTTATAGGGATGATGGGAACCTCTAATAACAAATATTCTAATATTTGTTCTTTGACACCAATTCCTGAAACAAAGTTCCTAAATCCTTTGGAATTTCCTAGTTGATAGGATATTCCTTAGCTCCTACGAGGTGACTCTTGGTGGGTTCATTATCATCTGGGTAATCATCCAGACAACTTCAGGATGTGTTATGAGAAATACCAAGCCATGATAAGAAGCTTTGAACTTTTGGGCCTCCTCTCTAATCCTTTGAGAAGGGTAGAAGAGTTAGAGATGGATTCATAATCCTTTATGCCTATATGATGAAGCCTTTACAAAGATATCTAAAGTGTAATGTTTGGAGAACAAGCAAAGAGAGTGGTACATCCCAGTTCCATAGGGACAAAACTCCTACTCTGAGGAAGTTTCCAGACCTCACACTATTGAAATGTTATCTGTCTGTTCATCTGTATACTTTAATTATCCTTTATTATATACACTGGTAAATGCAAGTGAGTGTTTCTCTGAGTTCCGTGAGTCATTCTAGAAAATCAATCCTGAGGAGGAGGTCTTGGGAATCCCCAGTCTAGAGTTGGCCAGTTAGAAGTACAGGAAGTTGCATTTGGAATTTGAAGTGGGTGGAGTCTGTGAGACTGAGACCTTAATCTGTGGAATCTAACACTAGCCTCAAGTAGGTAGTAGCAGAATTGAATTGTAAGACACCTCACTGGCATCAAATCAGAAAATTGGTCAGTGTGGGGGAAAAACTCCACACATTTGGTGTCAGAAGTGTTGGTGAGAGCAGAGGAAAGAAAATAGTATTTATTTCTATGTTGTTTACTAGATTTAAGTTGCTGCCTTTTTATTCCTTGTTTTCCAAATTAATGAATTTGAATTTTGTCATATGTTTGTGCTTTGAATGAGATGCTTTTATGGTGAACTAAACAACCTATTGGTGATGATGCATTATACTCTGTATATTATTAGGTGTTTTTTTTTTTTTTTTTTTGGTAAATGTTTTCTTTTTTGTTGGCCACACCACACGGCATGTGGGATCTTAGTTCCCCAGCTGGGAGTGCAGTATCTTAACCACTGGACCACCAGAGAAGTCCCTATATTACTAGATTTACTAATTTTTTGTTAAGAATTTTGGGGGAATTCCCTGGCAGTCCAGTGGTTAAGCCTCAGCGATCTTACTGGCAGGGCTGGGTTCAACCCTATGTGGTATGGCCAAAAAAAAAAAAAAAACCCAAATAGATAAAAAATCTTTATATTTATATTCAATAGTTATTGGTATCTGTATATCCTTGTCAGGTTTTAGTGTCAAGTTTATCCTGACCTCAGACACATTGGGTTATTTCTTCCTCTTTTATTTTCTGAGTATGTATAACATTGGTTTGTGTGTTCAGTTGCTCAGTCATGTCTGACTCTTTGCAACCCCATATGCTGTAGCCCACCAGGCTCCTCTGTCCATGGGATTTTTCAGGCAAGAATATGGGAGTGTGTTGCCGTTTTCTACTCCAGTGGATCTTCCTGAACCAGGGATCATACCCATGACTCTTGCATCTCCTGCGTTGGCAGGCAGATTCTTTACCACTGTGCCACTGCTATGTATAAAGCCTATATAGGCTTTATAGGAAAGCCTATAAAATAAAATTGATATTAGTTAAATGTTGGATAGAAATCACCAGTGACATCATCTAAGCCTTGAGGTTTCTTTTTGGAAAGTTTAAATATTTTCACATGCAAAGTTTAATGTTCAACTGTCCTGAACAGTTATATTCAAATTATTCCTATTACATTTTTATTAGTTTTCATAATTTGTGTTTTTAATTGATCTCTTTTCCATGTCATTTAAGTTGGATAATTTATTGGCATACAGTTTCTCATAATATTCCCTTATTATTATCTTAAGATCTAGAAGGTCTGTAATGATGTCCTTATTCCATTCCTGATATGGCATTTTGTGGGTTTTATTTCTTCCTTTTTATTTCCTGGTCCAGTCTTAACAGGATTTATCACTTAAAAAAAAAATCTTTTCAAAAATCTAGCTTTTGACTTTTAAGTTTTATCTGTTGCTTGTTTATCCTTTCATTGTTTTTACATTCATTTGTATTTTCATTTTTGCTACTTTGAGGTTAATTATCTTGTTTTTTTCTAGCTTCTTTAAGTAGAAGCTTAGATCATTATTTCTTAAGTATTTCTTCTTTTCTGATATAAGCATTCAAAGCTAGAAATTTCCCTCTAAGCTCAGTATAGCTACATCCCATGAATTTTGACTTCATTAGCGTTTTGCTTGAGATACTTTCTAATTTGCATTTAAATTGCATCTTTGACTTATGGATTATTTAGAAGTAAGTTTAGTAATTTCCAGATTCTGTGGTTTTTCTATTGATAACTGACTTCTAATTTAATTCTGTTGCACTTGGAGGAATTCTCTAAGTTCTTTGAGATTTGACTTATGCCCCCATCATATGCACCTTCTAGATATTTGTTCCATGTGTATTTGGAAAAAGTATTTTGTGTTTTATAAAAGTCGAGTAGATCTAGTTGGTTGATTGTGTTGGTCAAATTTTCAGTATCCTTATTGATCTTCTCTGTTTGATATATTAACATAATGACTGAAAGAATAATGTATGCTTCAACTCTATTAGATTTCTTTTTCTCCCTTCAGTTCTGTTTTTGTTTCATGTATTTTGCAGTCATGCTGTTCATGAATGGACACTGTTATCATTATAAAGTATCCTTCTTTATCTCTGGTAATATCTCTCATCTTGAGGTCTACTTCATCTGATTTTAATATGACCAGTGAGAAAGTGATAGACTTTAAAATGCTTTCTGTTCATCTCTCTCATCTGCCAACCTACTGTCCCTCCTGTTGTCCTTTTCCCATCACTGTTAGTTCATTGGTGGGGAGTCAGAGACAGTTTTGGGTTCTGACACTGCAGTTTTCTTAAAATTGGGCAGAACTGAGACAAGTGCAGGTCAAGAGTGTAGGTGCTTTGTTGGTCTCAGCCTGTATGAACAGGATGACAGGCTTAATCTACCTTTGGAAACATTTTTGATTTTTGCTTCCACCAAGCTAGTTAGAGGTATTATTTTGCTGAGAGAGATTAAAACTGAAAAAGTATTTTCAGGTGGTATCAACTTGCTAAGAATAGTAGAGATTATTTTTCTTCAATTGTCTTTATTTTCAATGTTTTACACAGTAGAGGAAACCTATGGCATTTTGATTGAAAAGCTTAAGATTCACTGGTCTGGGATTCCAGCCTGAGAGTCAGAAGAATGGTATTTTTTGTTTGTTTGTTTGAAATTCCAAATGTCTGACTTAAGGTAAGTTTTTAAAAAGCTATCTGCTGCTGCCATCCACCCGCCTCCCCCAACAAATACTGAAACAAAGGCTGTGATGCTTATCGTAACCTATAACTCATGGACTTTTGTTCTTGAATGTGAGCTTTGAGATTATCCGCTCCTACTAGGTAATTTTATATGTAAGGAGACTGGGGCTTCGAGAGGCTGAGTGATATGCCTAAACAACGTTCAGCATGCTCACGGCAGAGTGGAATTTGAACCCTAGACTATGATTTTTACTAAAATGTGATGAATTTAGAGAGCATTTAGAAAGACTCCAAGATTCCAAAATAATGAGTCTATACAAGATTTGACTAATAAGATGTCAAATAATTTAAAACATTTAAAAAATGCTGTTACCTGAGTTTGAAAAAGCAGAGCAGTGTTTATTTTCCGTAGCTAAATTTAAATTTAAGCAATCATGTCAGAAGAGCGCCATAAATCCTTGTCAAGTACCAAATAATCTGGTTTAAAGAAGACGTCATTTTCTTCTTTATTTTTGACATAACAGTATCAATTTGTATAGCTTTTAACGATTACAAATGTTTGATTCTGCTAAGTCGCTTCAGTCGTGTCCAACTCTGTGCGACCCCAGAGACGGCAGCCCACCAGGCTCCCCTGTCCCTGGGATTCTCCAGGCAAGAGCACTGGAGTGGGTTGCCATTTCCTTCAAGCCTCACAAATAGCATATAAAAATAATAGCTAAAAATACCGAGTGCTTGCTCTGTGCCAGGAACTCTTTTAAGAGCTTTGTATCTATCAACTTTTTCCTTAAAACAACCCTAGTTACTCTTGTTGCCCTCATTTTATTGATGAGGAAACCAAAACAGAGTTAAAGTAACTTTCTCAAGGTCACAGAGCCTTGAAGGAGAGCTGGGACTGGCCCTAGAATGGATTTAGTCACGTTCCTAGAGAGCTGCTTAAGTAAGCAGGGTCAAGGTATAGATTGATCTTTGTCTTTTTCCCATGAAGTTTTATTGTATTTTTTTCCCCTCCCAGTGCTGCTATATTTACCTGGAACACCTTATCCAGGTACCTTTTTCCAAGGCCATATGCTGCATTATATAACTTGGCACTGGCCATGTCTAAGTCATTAGGAAGAGTGTTTCTCAAGATAGTAAGAAAAATCATGATAAATTTTCTTGTAATTAAATGAAATCTTTAGTTTTTGACTTTGCTATATTTGGGGCTTCAAATTACGGAGATTTTCCTCTGTTATACCATTCAATTTGCCAGAATTTATTTTGGGAAAAAAAATTGTAATTCTGTATAATTCTCTTTCTGTATGCTAAAGAAATTTTAAAAATGTAGAAACTGAGAAGACAAGCCACAGACTAGGAGAAAATATTTGCAAAAGCACTTCTGTTATAAAGCTGTTATTTAAAACATACAAAAGAAATCTTAAAGCGCAACAATAAGAAGCAACTCTATAAAAATGAGTCAAAGACCGCATATGAACAGATGTTCCATATCATGTGTAATCAGGGAAATGCAAATTAAGTCAACAATAAGATGCCACCTCCCACCTATCAGAATGGCCAAAATCTGGAACTCTGATAGCACCCAATCCTGAGGAGTATTGGAGCAATAGGAACTCTTATTCATTGCTGGTGAGACTGCAAAATGGTACAGCCACTTTGAAAGAAAATCTGACACTTTGTTACAGAACTAAACACTCTCTTACCATGGAGTACACAAGTTGCACTCCTTGGTATTTACCCAAAGGCTTGAAAACATGTCCACACAAAACCCTGCACATGGCCACTTATAGCACCGTTATTCATAGTTGCTACAACTTGAAAGTAACCAGATGTTCTTCAGTGGGGGAAAGGATAGATAAACTGAGGCACATCCAGACCATAGAATATTATTCAGTGCTAAAAAGAAATGTTATTAAGCCATGAAAAGGCAAGGAGGAAACTTAAATGCATGTTACTAAATGAAAGGAGCTGATCTGTAAAGGCTATACACTGTTCGATTTCAACCATATGACATTCTGGAAAAGACAGAATTATGGACACAGAGAAAATATCTGTGGTTCCTAGGAAAAGGGATGAATAGGTGAAGCACAGAGAATTTTTAGGGCAGTGAAAATGCTTTGTATGATACTGTAATTATAGATACATGTCATACGTTTTCCCAGTCACTTAGAATGCTTAGCAACGAAGAGAGGTATAACGTAAACTATGTACTTTGGGTGATTGTGATGTGTCAATATCAAGTCATCAGTTCAATAAATGTACCTCTCTGGTGGTCGATATTGATGATGGGAGAGAGGCTGCATGTGTTGGGTGGGGGATGTAGTATATGGGAAATCTCTATACCTTCCTCTCAGTTTTGCTGAAAATCTAAAATGGCTCTGCAGAGTCTTTAAAAAAAAAGCAGATATGAACAGAACGACATGACACATTGGATATAATATAGATGCAAAAAAATGTGTATAGGAGAATGGGACTAGGTGAAATATACAGACTTGCAGGTAGAGATAGTTCAGTTTTGTGTTGTACAATATTTATTTATTGAGTACTTACCCTGAGCCAGGTACTGATTTTTCCCATCCTATAGATGTAAGACCGAAGCTTAGAGAAGAATCCGCAACTGAAGTCTTAAACAGAGCAACTGAAGCCAGAAACAGAGCTGGGACTTAAATCCAGATCAGTCTGGCTCTAAGGAGTGTATTCCTTATCATATGCCATACTGCCTGTGAGATGCCTGTGGGACCATCTTGGAGAGATGCCCAATAGGCAGCAGAAAATAAGTCTGGAATCCAAGATTAGGTATGAATGTGGCCATTGAGTTGAACTGAAGACAAAGGGAATGACTTGTCACTTTGGATGAATGTAAGTGACGGATACCTCACGACAGAAAAGACAGGGAAGTATGCTACCATAATTGATGTCGAGGTCCAGGAACATATTAGTCATCCGTTATGGTTGAGTTGTTACCATTTCCAATCAGGTGACCCACTCTGAGACAAGTGTGACAGATAAGAATGTTTTATTTATAGTTTTCCATACATTGTAGCTGCCTTCTACATGTTGAACCCTTTAATGATCCTCCAAACCACCTTCTCTCTTTTGGGAATAATACTGTGTGAAAATACTTGAATCTGGACTAGCACTCACTGGGCACCAGTGCTATATAGGAAAAAAAAAAAAAATCAACATCAGAGTCCTGTCTGCTGAAAGCTCAGACCCTATCCCCAGCTGGGATCAGGGCTCTGTACCCTTGATCTTAAGATGAATAAAGTAAAGTGTGAAAATAAAGAATGTATCTTTTATCTGGTTATGTTCTGTTACTTTAAAATAAGTTAAGTCTTGAATGTCAGTGAAGTCCTGTGACTTTTTCAGCCTCCCACCTCCCTTTAAACTAACCCAAAGATAGTTTTCTTTATTTCTCTGGGCTGCTGTCATCTTATACAGAGTTTCAAGACAGCCAAAAGCAGCACCCAGATCATATTTTTCCATCTATCCTATTTTTAAAGAAAATTTTTATGCTCAAAAGCCTGTGAATTTTTTTCCCCAGAAACAACCTGAAATGATAACTTGAGCCTTTTTCCTTTCTGCTTTTCTTCTTGAGGAGAGCTGCCTTGGATCAGAGAGTCCTAGGTTTCATTTTAATTCTGTCAAAGGGCAAGATCCTCAAATACACTGATCCTTAATTTCTTTGCCTGTGAAGTGGAGAGAATGCCAATGCTTTAGATAGTGAAGATGCAGTGAGAAGTGTTTTCCATTTAGATACATTCCATGGTTCCTGGTATACAGTAGTCATCTAATACATGCTTGTCTCTCTTGTCTTCTCTCCTTCTCTTTATGACTTATATTTCTCTTTCTTTTCCTCCTGCTGGAAGGGAGAGAACTGAAGACAGTCATTTTGTGTCTGGATGGCCTTCTGTAAGGGTATAGGGAAATTTTCCTTTGATTCTCCTCTTATGTGTTTTCTTTGTTCTCCTTTGCAACCTGCCCTGGCCTCAAGCCTCCTTGTTTAAGGTGCTCCATTTGCTTATTTCTCCTAAATCCTCCTTTCTATTGCTTCTTCTATTTCTTTATTTTTTAAAGCAAGCTCAAGGATTGGCACATCTAACAAAGGAAAGACAAAAAATAAGGACAGTTAAAGGGTTGATAAAATTGTCCTTTGAAACCCTCTACTGCAATTCTGTATATGTCTAGGAGGAACACAGGTGTATCACACAGTCTTTGCCTGGCAAAATAGTTCTATAAGATGGAGGTCTTCAACCTTTTCTGTGCTGAGTTAAACTCCAAATGACATTCTTGTTCTTGACATACTTTCTTGGAGACAAAGGTGAGATGGCTTGTAGGTTATAGACAACTCTAAGAGCCTCTTGCTCTATCTTCTCTGTATTCACCCCAGTTTCTCTCCAAGAGAAGAAGTGCAAGTGAATTTGAGATGATTATGGGCACAGACTTTAATTGATTCTTGTGTATAAAAAAGGTGAATCATCCTAACTCCTTAGCACTTTGTGTTTTATTAAAGTTTACTGCTAACTCCTTAGCACTTTGTGTTTTATTAAAATAAACTTTTATTAAAGTTTACAATCTTTATTAAAGATTGTACCCTAAGTCTCAAAACTGCATTTGGTTGGTTGCAAATTGCTGCTTTTGAGAGACCTGTTAATCATCCATAAAACCAGAAGGTCTGGTTTGGGCTTCCATGGTGGCTCAGATGGTAAAGAATCTGCCTGCAATGCAAGAGACTGGGGTTCATTCCCTGGGTTGGGAATATCTCCTGGAGAAGGGAATAGCTACTCATTCCAGTATTCTTGCCTGGAGAATCCCATGGACAGAGGAGCCTAGGGTTGCAAAGAGTTGGGCATGACTTGATGACTAGCACTGGTTTGGTGATTTCTAAGGTAGCTTTGAGTTTTAACATTCTATGTTTTCCTTACGTTGTGCCTCAAAGTCCCAGATCATACTGGTCGTGGATGACCAGATCGCTCCTGAAAGACCTGGTGGTGTGGGTGGAGTTGGGTACCCAAATACAGGTTCAAGTCCCCCAGTTCCTGTGAACGTATTCTTACTTAGAAATAGTGTTTATTCAGATGTAGTCAAGTTAAGATGATGTCATCCCGGGTTGGGGTGGAAGCTAATTGTAAGAAAAGGGAGACTTGGACTCGGGCACAGACAAGGGAGAAAACACCATGAGGCAGTGGAGGCAGGGATCAGAGTGAAACATCCACAGTCCAAGCCACACCAGGGATCGCTGGTGACATCCAGAGGCCAGGACAGAGGCCTGGAACAGATTCCCTGGGCCCTCCAGAAGGAGCCGACCCTCCCGCTACCTTAGTTCCAGCCTTCTGGGCCCCAGGACTATGAGGCAATTCGTTTCTGCTGGTTTCAGCCTGCCGGTTTGCGGTCATTTGTTACGGCAGCTCGAGGAAACGGATACACCTGACAAACGTGAGCTTTCGTTAGTCCCGACCGGTGTTTAAAGTTTGGTGTTCTGCCACCCCTTTCATGTGCTCTGAGACGGGATGGGTCCCCAGCGGGCATGTGTACTTGGCCTGTGGGGCTGCTTCTCCTGATCTCTCCCCATGGGAAGCTTGTAGTCTGTTTGGCCTTTCTAAGGGACATTAAGTCCCCTACGTATGAACCTTCAAGTTATGAACTTTCAAAGATGCGAACCTGCGTTCACATGTCCATTCATGTAGGTTAGTTCACGTGTCTCGCACACATTGTCACATGCATGGTGCCTCTGTGATGGCTGTGGTTTTGTGTACTTTCCTTACTATGTAGAGTACAGTAATACAGTACCTTTTATTCCAAACCCAGGATGGCTGGAAGCAAGTGTAAAAGCAGCAGTGATGTAGTTGGTACTGTACTGTAAGACTAAAAATGTCTGAAAAGTATTATAAACTTATTTCAATATAGTACCTTATAGCCCCCTTTGTTAGTTGGGTACCTAGGCTAACTTTGTTGAACTCATGAACAAATTGGACTTACAGACGTACTCTCAGAATGGAGCTTGTGTGTATGCAGAAGACTTGCTGTACTTGTTTTTTGGTTTTCCTGGCAGTTGGTTCCCATGGATTCTCTTGACCAGCTCCTGCTGTGGTCTTTCTGCATAGTGACTTCAAACCTAGACTAGAACTGAGAAGAGATTTTAGAAATCACTTCTTCACTTCCTTTAGCTAATATAATTTTAATTTATAATTTTCATGTCAGGGTGATCTCCAGGAAATTTTTTTAAAAGACATTATCCAACAATTTCATGACAGTGTCATTTTATGCTGATGGGGTAATTTGTCCCTTTAGAGAGAGTTATTTCTTGAGTAATTATTTTGGGCGCTAAGTGACAGGCTCAGACTATTTTCGGCCTCTGTGGCCTCGTCTCATGACATGCGTTTACCTTAAGGATAACTCGGGTGGCAGGTCTTGCCCGTGACTCATTCCTCTTCCAGCAGCTTACTGCACCGTTCGTGTCTTTAGCAGACAGAAGCATGTGACGGGGCAGGCTTGGAAGACTTGCTACCAATGTGATTTTTATGTAAGACTGGCATAAACGATTGTCCTTGTTCCTTACTAAGCATCTTTTCCCTCAGACCAGACTTCTTGGTGGCAGCCCAGGAAATTCACTAGATGTGAAGAAATATGTAATAGCCAAGTATTCCATTTGGTAGTTTTATAAAAGTTTTCCAATTTGAAGCTGCCTCACAAAGTAATATAGGTTTATATAAAGCATCTTCACTTATGTTTCCTAAAATGTAGACTTAACCAACTATATATTAATTTGTACCAAAAAGAGTACTTGAATATGGACTATTTAAACTTATTTAAAAATATTTAGAGAAACCCTTCAAATGCTTATAACACATTTTCAGAGTAATGACATATGCATTGAAATACTGTTCAAGTCTTCCAGCTCCTACCTTGTCCCTACCTTCACCTCAAGTGACAAACATTAATGACTCTGTTGTGTATCCCATTTCACCTTTCCATGGTCTGGGTTGTAATTTCAGATTTTCCACAGATTCTCTGTTTCAAATCCGCAGCTAAAGTACCTAGGTTTTCCAGTGCTTAGGAGATGGAAATGCTATTTTAGTAATACTGCTTTTTAAATATACAAAGCTCTATGAAGATGAGGGGAAAGTGTCCGTTGCCTGTTATGCCCAAGAAGAGTGTGAATGTTCAGATTTATGAGATGATTCTTACTATCTATGTTTTATGTATGCTGCTGCTGCTAAGTCGCTTCAGTCGTGTCCAACTCTGTGCTACCCCAGAGACGGCAGCCCACCAGGCTTCCCCGTCCCTGGGATTCTCCAAGCAAGAACACTGGAGTGGGTTGCCATTTCCTTCTCCAATGCATGAAAGTGAAAAGTGAAAGTGAAGTCGCTCAGTCGTGTCCGACTCTAGCGACCCCATGGACTGTAGCCCACCAGGCTCCTCCGTCCATGGGATTTTCCAGGCAAAAGTACTGGAGTGGGATGCCATTGCCTTCTCTGGTTTTATATATGAATAAATTGAAATTCAGTTAAGTTCACTTACTTGCTCCCAAGTATTTAAACCAGCAGCAAAATAGGATGATTGCCCTATTCTGAAGGCCCACTGATTTCAGATCAAGAATTTGAGAATCCGCTCTTATAAAAATGTGGGGGCAAAATCATAGAGGGTCATGCAATCCTTCTAATTAATGGATTTAAATGGTTTTGGTCGATCCACAGTGTAATTACTTTACTGGCTATTAGCTACAAACTTTTTTACTCTTCAGTGGTTTTTCAAATGTGAACAAAACCTCAAGCCAAAAAGCCTAAAGCAAAACACACTGTTTTTTTCCTGATAATGACATTTTCCAGACATGATTTTTCCTGCTGTCAGAGTGTGATAAAAGACTTGGGTTTATAACTTGACCTAAGCCTTACCTTGGTCTTGCCCAGCAGAAATATGTTTCACTAAGTGAGTAACAGATCCTAATGCAGAAAGGGAAAGTCAAGTGAATCCCCAAAGTCAGTATTTTGTTCCCGTAATCTGCAGGTGTTTAAGAACCACAAAAATCAGTTTAACACAATTTCTCCATTTTCCTCTGTTCAGCTTCTGAGATGGCAACTGCTGGTTTCAAACTCTCCAGAGAGTTCATCTTTCAGGGCTGTCGAGAATTTTAGGGCTACAAAGAGAGAAGCCTGAAGATAGAGCTTATTGATTCATTACTGCATTCATATAAAACACTCATGGAATTTTGAATAGTAGGAAATATAAGAATAATGTTTCTCACATTCAAAAACTGAAAATTTGTGTATGATGAAAAGAATATCTAATGTTAATATGGTACTTTTCAGTTCAAACAGTGCTTTATTTCATTCCTACAATAATCCTATAGGATAGTTGAGCTGTTCAGCTACAATGGCACCCAACACACACACACATACACAAACATAAACATACATGTTCAGTTTTCTCTCATATATAAGTGCCCCAACACTACCATCTCCTCAAACTGTTATCTCTTATCTCACACCTTATTAATTTCTGCTTTTAAGTAATTTTTAAAAAATTTAGTTTTGGCTGTGCTGGGTCTTCACGGATGCACGCTGGCCTTCTCTGCTTGTGGTGAGCAGGGGTCGCTCCCTAGTTGCAGGGCGTGGACGTCTCATTGGGGTGGCTTCTCTTGTAAGGCCAGGCTCTAGAGCATGGACTCAGTAGTTGTAGCTCACAGGCGTAGTTGCCCCAAGGCATGTGGGGCCTCCCGGACCAGGGATCGAACCGGTGTCCCTGCATTGCAAGCTGGATTCCTAACCAGTAGACCACGTGCAGAGCCCTTTATTAATTTCCATAATTCTTAAAAAGGTAACAAAAATGTTCCCATGACAGCCTTCAACTCCTTACTACCACTCCATGAAATCTGTTTAATCTTTATCATTATAGAAAAGCTCTTAGTTATGAATGACTTTCTTAGTGCCAAATCCAGTATATTTTTCTCGTACTTAGAGTCCAAAGCTCTTTGTAGTTTTAGATTCTGTGGATCAACTCCACCTTTTCTCTGTCTTGTCTTTTAAATGTTCCTCACCATGGCTTCTGTGGCAATATTATTTTCTTCCCACTTCTGTGGCAAAGCCGTCTCTATGTCTTTGCTGGTTCCTGCTTCCTTTCTCCTGGAAGATGTGTGCATTCCCTAAGGCTCTGCCTGCAACCCACTTTTTTTCAGCTTCTCCCCTCACAGCCTCAGGCCCTGCTGAGCAATGATTTTACTCGTTTCCTTTCATCGTCCTCCAGCATTTTCTACAACAGCCATCATTTTGCACCCTGACCCCTCTCTTCTCAGCGGATGATTGTGACCCTCCTGTAAGGAGAAAGCAGGGCTGGGAAAGCAAGGTGTGAAGCCTTTTGGCTTTCTGTCCACATTTTGCTGACCTCCACATGCATCACTCTCACCTCCTCTCCTCTGATTTATGAGGAGGAGAATGCCTCTTCCTGCCCAAAAACAATCCTCAATCCTGATCCTACCCACGCTGTCCTTTCTAGGAATAGAACCTAGTTGTATTGATTACTTCCTCTCTCTCTGACATTTTCAACTGCTTCCTCTTTATGGTTTGGCGCCCATGTACATGTTCATGTGTGTGTGTGCTAAGTCACTTCAGTCATGTCCAGCTCTTTGCAACCCCATGGACCATAGCCTGCCAGGCTCCTCTGTCTGTAGGATTTTTTTAGGCAAGAATACTGGAGTGGATTGCCATGCCGTCCTCCAGGGGATCTTCCTGACCCAGTTTGATGCCAGGGATCAAACTGGCATCTCCTGTACTGCTGGCAGATTCTTTACTGCTGAGCCACAAGGGAAGCCCACATGCAAGTTAAGGTCTCTCCAATCCTTAGAAGTGTTGGGCTCTACCCAGGGCCCTACCAACCTATCTTTCTCTTTCCCAGCAGGGCCAAACATCAATAAGTAGCATCTAGATGTTCTTCTATTTCCTCTCTTTTGCTTCCGTTCCAGCTTTAATGTCAGTTTTCTGCCCTTACTGAGGTTTTCAGGGACATTTTGTTGCCTCACCATCACCAGGAATTTAATTTATCAGCAGCAACTGACATTGCCCACCACACCCCCTTTTTTGAGACTTTGCCCTCTTGGTTTCCATGAGGCCGTTCTGTTCTCTGATTATTCTTTGTTTCTTTTGAACTCTCCTCCTTCTTTCTTATTCCTCAAATTATTTCTCTTCTTCTTTCCCACTTCCTTTGGTCCTCCTCCTCCTCCCTTTTTTCTTTTCCCCCGTTGATTCTCTCTTTTCAACTACAAGTTTAAGTCACATTTTTATACCAATGTACAAATGACTAACACTGTTCATAAGCCAGACACCTCTGATGGGAATGCCCATGTCACTGGCCTCAATGTCTTCTCTCTTGCTCATATAATAACATGTATTAGAAGTGAATACATGAAGTGAATGAGAGTGGTTGTTATTGAGATCAGCTTGCATCAGTTTTAATTTCTGAAAAAGTGGATAATTTGCAAACTTCAGTACTTTAACCTTTATCAGTGATAGACTGGTGGAAACACACCTCATACTTCATTGGAACATGTTAGTGTATCATGACAACTTGACTAGAAAAGGCTACTATGTTAGGGATTCAAATGATTTTGAATCAATTTAGATTTAATACTAGTGATCTTAAGAGCTACTTCCTAGAAAATTCTTAGAATTCTCAAATTCTTAGAATTCTCAAATTCTTAGAATTGAGCAGTGAGAAAAATCATTTGGGGGGGGGGCCTCTTAATGGTTTTAGGTATTAAAGAGTCCTATATTACCAAGAACAGC
The DNA here is from genome assembly GCF_032452875.1 of Bos javanicus. Taxonomy (NCBI): domain Eukaryota; kingdom Metazoa; phylum Chordata; class Mammalia; order Artiodactyla; family Bovidae; genus Bos; species Bos javanicus. The sequence continues at coordinate 67,241,491 of NC_083883.1, forward strand.
TTCTAAGGAAACTAAGGTATCATTCAAGTATTAAAGAGATCCCTCCAAGGATAAGGTCCCTGAGAAAGTTTCTGGAACCTGGAAAGAATGAACTGAATGGAATGGCACACATTACCTTGGGGTGCTCTGATAAGTTACAGTATCCTGAAACTTTGACAGGAAAAGATTAGCGATGTGAATCAGGGCAGCTTAAGTTCTGAAACATCATATATCTTCTCACAGTGGCTTTTAAGATAACTTTGAATTTCATGACTTTAGTGAACTTATTTGCAGGGCAGAAATAGAGACACTGACATAGAGAACAAACTTAAGGACACAGTGGGGGAGGAAGAGGCTGGGATGGATTGACAAGAGTAGCACTGGCATATATACACTATCAGCTGTAAAATAGATAGCTAGTGGGAAGCTGCTGTATAGCACAGCGAGTTCAGCTTGATGCTCTGTGATGACCTAGAGGGTTGGGATTGGGGGTGGGCGTGGGAGGGAGGCTTAAGAGGCAGGGGATATATGTATACCTATAGCTGATTCATGTTGTACAGAAGAAACCAACACAACACTGTAAAGTAATTTAGTTCAGTTCAGTCAGTTATGTCCGACTCTTTGCAACTGCATGGACTACAGCATGCCAGGCTTCCCTGTCCATCACCAACTCCCGGAGCTTACTCAAACTCATGTCTACTGAGTTAGTGATGCCATCCAACCATCTCATTCTCTGTCATCCCCTTCTCCTCCTGCCTTCAATCTTTCCCAGCATCAGGGTCTTTTCCAATGAGTGAGTCCTTTGCATCAAGGTGGCCGAAGTATTCGAGCCTCCGGTTCAGCATCAGGCCTTCCAATGAATATTCGGAACTAATTTACTTTAGGGTGGACTGATTGGATCTCCTTGAAGTCCAAGGCACTCTCAAGAGTCTTCTCCAACACCACAGTTGAAAAGCATCAATTCTTGGGCACTCAGACTTCTTTATGGTCCAACTCTCACATCCATACATGACTACTGGAAAAACCATAGCTTTGGCTAGACGGACCTATGTTGGCAAAGTAGTAGTAGCAAAGTAGTCTATGCTTTTTAATATGCTGTCTAGGTTAGCCATAACGTTTCTTCCAAGGAACAAGCATCTTTTAATTTCATGCAGTCACCATTTGCAGTGATTTTGGAGCCCGAGAAAATAAAGTCTCTCATTGTTTCCATTGTTTCCCCATCTATTTGCCATGAAGTGATGGGACCAGATACCATGATCTTTGTTTTTTGAATATTGAGTTTTAAGCCAACTTTTTCACTCTCTTTCACTTTCATCAAGAGGCTCTTGGTTCCTCCATTTTCAGCTTATAAGGATGGTGTCATCTGCATATCTGAGGTTATTGATATTTCTTCCAGAAGTCTTGATTCCAGCTTGTGCTTCATCCAGGCCAGCATTTCTCATGATGTACTCTGCATTTAAGTTAAATAAGAAGGGTTACAATATACAGCCTTGACGTACTCCTTTTCCTATTTGGAACCAGTCCGTTGTTCCATGTTTGTTTCTAAGTTGCTTCTTGACCTGCGTAGAGATTTCTCAGGAGGCAGGTCAGGTGGTCTGGTATTCCCATCTCTTTCAGAATTTTCCACAGTTTATTGTGATCCATAAAGTCAAAAGCTTTAGAATGAATGAAGCAGAAGTAGATGTTTTTCTGGAATTCTCTTGCTTTTTCTATGATCCAACAGATGTTGGCAATTTGATCTGTGGTTCCACTGCCTTTTCTAAATCCAGCTTGAACATCTACAAGTTCTTGATTCACGTACTGTTGAAGCTTAGCTTGGAGAATTATGAGTATTATTTTGCTAGTGTGTGAGATGAGTGCAGTTGTGTGGTAGTTTGAGCATTCTTTGGCATTACCTTTCTTTGGGATTGGAATGAAAACTGACCTTTTCCAGTCCTGTGACCACTGCTGAGTTTTCCAAATTTGCTGGCATATTGAGTGCAGCACTTTCACAGCATCATCTTTTAGGATTTGAAATAGCTCCACTGGAATTCCATCACCTCCACTAGCTTTATTTGCAGTGATGCTTCCTAAGGCCCACTTGACTTCGAATTTCAGGATGTCTGGCTCTAGGTGACTAATCACATCATTGTGGTTACCTGGGTCATGAAGATCTTTTTTGTATAGTTCTATGTATTGTTGCCACCTCTTCTTAATACCTTCTGCTTCTGTTAAGTCCATACCCTCTCTGTCCTTTATTGTGCCCATCTTTGCATGAAATGTTCCCTTGGTATCTTATCCTCCAATTAAAAATACAATCAGTGGAGGGATAATGTTCTCTAGAGATTTATAGCCAGCATGTACTTTTATTTTTATAATGATTTGAAGTAAATACCCCAGTCACAGTGAACTATTAAATCTGCTTTGCCTTTAATAATTAAGGCTCTGAAGGTCAAAATCTAACTTAAAAATTTACATTGACCCAATTCATATTTATTCATGTTACCTTTTCCCCTTCTAGCTATCCCTATCTACTTCTATTTTTGGCTTATTTCAGTAGAAAACCCATCAGTTTATCTCAGCAACATTAGATTAACAGCTTTTTAAAAATTGAAGTGTAGTTGATTTACAATGTTGTACTAATCTGCTGTACAGCAAAGTGACTGTTTTACTGACATATGCATTCTTTTTAAAAATACTCTTCTATTATAGTTTATCCCAGGAGGTTGGTTATAGTTCCCTGGGTAATAGGTAGGACCTGTTGTTTCTCCAGTAGATTAGAAGCTTTTTCAAAGGTGAGAACCACACCTTCTACTTTTATTTGAGTACTTTGTACATAATTGATAGGTAGTAAATTTTTTAAAGTTTTATTCCATCAGTAAGTAAAACATTTATAGGAAATACAGATTTCTTTGAAAGAAAACTCTTATTATCCTGTTAAGCAGAGATAATTACTATCAGCAGTTTAGTGTGACCCAAAGGGCGGCAGACATTTTCTGTAAACAGACAAATAGTAAATATTTGAGGAGTCTTGGGCCTTGTGATCTCTGTTTCAACTGCTCAGCTCTGCCGTTGTGGTGTGAAAAGCAGCTGTAAGCTATAGAAGATAAGACTATCGTAGTAAATGTGTGTGGCTGTGTTCCAGTCAAATTTATTTACAGAAACAGGCTGGCTGGATTTGGCCTGCAGGCTATAGTTTGCTGACTTCTGTATACACCATCCTTTAAGTCCATATGTAATATGTAAGGTAATATATGTGTAATATATAACATATATATGTGCTTAATCATTCAGTTGTGTCTGACTCTCTACTCCCCATGAACTGTAGCCCGCCAGGCTCCTCTGTCCATGGAATTTTCCAGGCAAGAATACTAGAGTGGGTTGCCATTCCCTTCTCTGGGAACCTTTCTCACCCAGGGATGGATCCTGCCTCTCCTGTATCTCCTACATTGGCAGGTGGATTCTTTACCACTAGGGCCAACTGGGAAGCCCATAACATATATACACTGGTTTTTAAAAATGACATCCTAAGGTGGGAGGGGAATTTGGGGGAGAATGGATACATGTATATGTTTCCCTGAATCTCTTTGCTGTTCCCCTGAAACTATCTTAACATTGTTAATCAGATATACCCCAATACAAAAGAAAAAGTGAGAAAAAAAATGACATCGTAAGGATATTACTCGGAGAAGGCAGTGGCAACACACTCCAGTACTCAAAATCCCATGGACGAGGAGCTTGGTAGGCTGCAGTCCATGGGGTCGCTAAGAGTTGGACACTGAGCGACTTCACCTTCACTTTTCACTGTCATGCATTGGAGAAGGAAACGGCAACCCACTCCAGTGTTCTTGCCTGGAGAATCCCAGGGATAGGGGAGCCTGGTGGGCTGCCGCCTATGGGGTCGCAGAGTCAGACACGACTGAAGCGACTTAGCAGTAGCAGAAGCAGCAAGGATATTACTAAATATCCTTTCAAATCTTGAAGCCTCTGGGGATTAGACGTCTGTCCCAGAGCATGATATTTAATTGCCCCAAACGGGGCAAATACTGATTCTTTAGGGTGGTAAAAGCAAAAACAAAGCCTCTCAGCTTTTACGATGGTTTGTGACCCTCCAAAGATCAGCTGTACCAACAATATCTTATTCTTTAGCATTTATTTTGGGGGAAATAAGGGTTAGGTAAGGAAATGGCCACCCACTCCAGTATTCTTGCCTGGAGAATCCCATGGACAGAGGAGCCTGGCGTCTTACAGTCCACGGGGTCGCAAAGAGTTGGACACGACTGAACGACTTCACACACTCACACACAGGGTTAGGTAAAAAATGTCTTAAGTGTCTTCTTAGGAAAATAATAATGAAAAATATTGAGAAACACTGCTATATGAACCTTTGTCTTTGATTAGGATTTTTTTAACCCTATAGTTGGCAGATAACTGACAAATTGTTGCAAACACAGCTAATTTTTCTCTGTAGACTCACAAATGACTTCTGTACAATGGAGAAGACCACTCTCACCCCACTACCCATCACTTTGGAAAAAGCCAGTTTTGTGTCTATTTATAAATTTATTTCCGTGTTCATTCACCCCGTGTAAATGTGTGGTTCTCTAATTTCTCCACTGCATTGGTTGAAACACTTGCCTAGTGTCCTTATTCAATAATAATAAGTTAAATAAAGTGAAAGTAAAGTCTCTCAGTCGTGTCTGACTCTTTGCGACCCCATGGACTGTAGCCTATCAGGCTCCTCCATCCGTGGGATTTTCCAGGCAAGCGTGCTGGAGTGGATTGCCATTTCCTTCTCCAGGGGATCTTCCTGACCCAGGAATCGAACCCGGGTCTCCTGCATTGCAGGCAGACGCTTTACCATCTGAGCCACCAGGGAAGCCCCCAAACCTTTGACAAATGTATATTTTATCTTATGAGAGTCATAGTGTCTCCTTTTCAAAAAGATACAATTAACAATTTCCAGTGGTTTGTCACAATTCTTTTTCACTTGACAATATGTCAAATATCTTTCCATGTCATTACATGTATTAAAGATTATAAATATTCCATTAAACGAACATATTTTTTAAATGATCTTGTATTGTTGGAAAACAATGAATAGTCATTTTGTGAACAAGGATAGAGTCCTCTCTTGAAAACCCTCGGAATATGAAAAGTCATGAAGTGTGTCAAAAGTCTGTTACTTAATTTTTTTGGCATACAGCTTGCTTGCTTTCCACGTTGACTTTTTCGAGGACGTGGGCCAGTGGACATAAAGGCCAAGCTATTTTCACAGCTCTGTTTGTTGACAGAAGGTTGCATGGGTCACTCCTATGAGTCTAAGATCATTTGGGGGAAAGTGCTGTGCCCTGGCCTTGTCAGAGGTCCACGCGGGGCGCAGGACTCCAAGTACACTGCCATGCTTTACTTGGCTTGAAGTACCTGGTCAAGAATCCGGTTTGGCTTGCAATTTATTTCAGGAACATGGAAAGGCCACTGTTTTTCTGGGCTTGATCTTACATTGCCAGCTCCTAAACTCTTTACCCTCTTACTGCACAGACCCTAATTTCTAGCTCCTACAAAAATGTTCTGTATTGTTTTAAAAGTTCAGTGTTTAAGTCAAAATTGTAGAAATGGACCTCTTCCAATTATTTATCCTGTTTGACTCTTCTTTAAGCTTGCCTCCCTCCAGGCCTCCCTCTCACCCTCTCCTTCAGCCTTTCTCCCTCTTTACAATTGCCAAGTGAACGGGCAGCAATTCTCAGAATAACAGTTTTAGCTTCCTTTCAGGAAACCAGATAAATGTTCCATACACAGAGGGCAAGGCAAGAGATAAAGTCATTTTTATGAAGTAGATACTAGTTATAGGACCGGCGTCGTGAGATGGAAGTCACCTCACCCAATATCCTATAAAACAAGCCACTCTTACACGTCTGCATTGGTGGAATAATTAATCTATTAATATTGTTTTCTCATTGTTAGGGGGAAAACCCATAAAATGTAGCATTTTCAAGATCAACCAGCACTTTATAAAATGATGCCAAATTACAACCAGAGGCAAGAAAGATAATCTCTGATTTTTAAACTGAAGATCTCTGGTTTTTAAAACTCCTGAATTTTGACTTTTGGTAAAATCTACTTCACATTTTGGGATGCAATCCTTTGGTAAATGTCTGCAATTTTTTTCAGTAATCTCTCCGCCTACAATAGCATCTAAATTAAGCACTTACTTTTAAAATATGATAATGCACTTTCTCTTTATTATATAATTGCATCTCAAAAATTAATATCAAAATGGCAATTCCAATTAAAAAATAAGCAAAAATCTAACCACCCTAAAGTCAAAATGCAATACTCAACCTCACTAAAAAACAATTGCCAGTAAAAATGTATGTGTGAAAAAAAAAATGTGTGTGTGTTTTAACATCTTAATCATTTTTAGGTGTACAGTTCAGTGGCATAAAATGCCTTCACATTGTTGTGGAGCCATTGACGTGTCCATCTCCAGAAATTCTCATCCTTTCTTCAGCCCCTGGTAATCACCATTCTACCTCCTGTCTCTATAAATTTGACTGCTCTAAGTAATTCATATGAATGAAATCATATAATATTTGTCCTTTTGTGACTGGCATGTTTTAATTAGCATAATCTTCTTAGGATTCATCTATGTGGTAGTATGTGTCAGAATTCCCTTCCTTTTAAAGACTGAATACTATTCCACTGTATGTATATATGTTCTACATTTTGGTTATTTATTCATCTGTTGATGAACACGAGTTACTTCCACATTTTGGCTATTGTGAATAATACTGCTATGAACATGAGTATACAAAAACCTAGTCAAGTTGCTGGTTTCAATTATTTTGGATATATACCCCAAACTAGAATTGCTGGATCATATCAATTCTACTTCTACTTATTTTTGATGAATTGCTCTGCCATTATCTATACTGGCTGCACCATTTTACTTAATTCTCACTAAGAGCACAGTGGGTTCCAATTTCCATACTTCTTTGCCAACACTTGTTATTTTCTTTATTTTTGGATAGTATCCATCTTAGTGGAGGTAAGATGGTATCTCAATGTGGTTTTAATTTGCTTTTCCTTAGTAACTAATGATGTTGAGCATCTTTCCATGAACTTATTGGGCATTTGTATGCCTTCTGTCTGGTCAAGTCATTGGCCCTACTTAAAGCAGATTGCTTGCCTTTTTGTTGTTGAGTTTAAACACTTGTATTTGTATGTACATGTGGAAAACTACGTTCAAAGAACTGAATTTTTTCCACCCAATATCCAAATAAATCTTTGGGATAGTTTAGAGAATTACCCAGTTGATGATTGGGAAAACTTCCTTGAAAATACAAAAATAATACATGTTGTTTGTTTGAAGATAAGATTCATTTATTTCCAGTGAGATCACCCCTCTATAAAATTCATCTGTCATCAACCAAAAGATCATCTACCTAAAAATATGTAGGCTAATTTATAACTAACTCTTATGAATATGGCTAGGTAATAGTTGACTGTAATAATTCTGTAACACATCAGGGAAGCATTGCTGCTGCTAAGTTGCTTCAGTCGTGTCCGACTCTGTGCGACCCCGTGGACGGCAGCCACCAGGCTTCCCCGTCCCTGGGATTCTCCAGGCAAGAACACTGGAGTGGGTTGCCATTTCCTTCTCCAATGCATGAAAGTGAAAAGTGAAAGTGAAGTCGCTCAGTTGTGTCCGACTCTTAGCGACCCCATGGACTGCACTCCACCAGGTTCCTCCATCCATGGGATTTTCCAGGCAAGAGTACTGGAGTGGGGTGCCATTGCCTTCTCTGCAGGGAAGCATTACCAGGTTTCAAAATGAAAGATTAGTCCTTGAATGGTAAAAAGATGAGATCAGATCTCTGTTTCAGTTTAAATGTCAGCAAAGAGTCTTTCTGAGGATGGTTTTTTGGTGTCCCAGTGAAGAATGCTGAAAGTGCCAGCTTCTCCTTAAGTTGTAGGAAAGAAGGTTGAGGATGGGGCCCTAGAAGTCTGAGCAGGCTTCAAGGTGACCCTAGAGGCCAAATAGTTTGTCTTCAAGCACAGGAGCTTAACTCCCTGCTTTAAATCAAAGCTCCTTTCCATCATTCAAAGTCCACTGCATTCTGGTCTCACCTTGCTCACCCAACCTAATTTCTCATTTTCTTTCCAACACATTCTCCCCAGTCAGGCTAGCCTGCTCTTCAATCCAAGCACACATTGTATTCCTTTGGCAGGTATTTATCTTGGGACATGAGGTATGAAAATAATATGACTTTTCTAACAACTTAACTTCCATTTCAAGCCTTTTTTCTGGTGAGTTACCAAACTCATTTTCAGTAAAATCAAAGTTTTCTTCTTTAAAAAGGAATTTAAGGTGAGCCAAGGTATCAAATAGGTAGTCCATATTTCCTTGAAGTCCTCTGTCCAGTATTTCCTCACCTCTCTCCTTCCTCAGCCTGGAGAATAATCTAGCATTCTAATTCTTTCCTCCATGTCCTTTCTTAAGAGCCCGAACTTTTTTTTTTTTTAATCTATTTATTTGACTGTGCCAGGTCTTAGTTGCAGCATGCAATATCTTTAATCTTCATTGCGGCATGCAGGACTCTCAGCTGGGGCAGGTAGGATCTAGATCCCTGACCAGGGATTGAACCTGGGCCTTTGGCACTGGGAGCGCAGTCTTAGCTACTGGACCCAGGGAAGAATCTGAACTTTTAAAAGTCAAAAACCGCAAGGAAACTCCTTTCTCTTTGTCACTGCCTACTTTTCCCAAGGCAAGACACACAGAACAGCCCTGCTCTCCGAATGAGGGAAGAGGTGAGGGGGAAGGGGGTAGAGGAGAATGAAACACTGGGGGGGGAAATAATCAGTTCATACGCAACACTTTATCTCACCAACTTCAACACTTTTACTCTGTTCAGGTTGTTCTTGGCTTAGAACATTCTTCCTCCTCTTTCCTTTACAACTCCTCTTGTAATTTGTCACATAAGTTAACTATGAATGTCTTATACTTGCTGTAGGATTGAAAGGAAGGTCGCTTAATTCAAGCCATCATATGAGGCTGGAGTTCTAAGGTATCCAAGTGTTTATTTAACTCAGTAGTTCTCAGTGTGAGTCTCCCAATCAGCAGTATCAAATGGGAAGTTGTTAAAAATGCTAATTCTCAGGTCTCTTTCTAGGTCTGCTGAATCAAACTCTGAGGTCAGGTCTTGAATCTCCATTTTAAGTCACTCAGGGGATTCAGTTACTCTGGTTTGAGAAGCACTGGTTTAACCAGTGTTAGTCAGTGGAAGGATATGCTAGCTAATAGAAGTGATTTCAATATTTGAATGCCTATTGAATGTATTTGAATACCTCTAAGTGATGAGGCACTCGTAACTTGCAAAGCATGTTTGGAAAACTGATTTATATTGGTCTGAAATCTAAATCTGACAACTTCTACTCATCACTCATACTTACCTTCCTGGATTATGGGGAAGAAATCAGATTTCCCTTCCATGTGACAATCTTGAAAATATCTCAATATTACTATCATTTGCCTCTCTCTGCTCCTTATCCAGGCTAACGTGGCTTGATTTTTGAGTCCCTTTACTGTCTTGTTTGGGTTTCCTTGGTGGCTCATATTTTTAAAGAATCTGCTTGCAATGCAGGGGACCGGAGTTCAATCCCCGGGTTGGGAGGATCCCCTGGAGAAGGGAATGGTGACCCCCTCCACTATTCTTGCCTGGAGAATTCCAGGACAGAGGAGCTTGGCAGGCTACAGTCCATGGGGTCACAAAGAGTCGGGCACAATGAAGTGACTAACACTACTACTGCTACTGACTTGCTTGCACATGGCTGAACACAATCCTATTTATTTATAGTTCTCTATAATGAGCTCTGCTGTGGTTCAAGGTCAATCAAACTAAAGTACAATTTCTTGCTTCTAGGTACTATATATACTCCCATTAATGTTGGCTAATCTGGCCTTAGCTGCTGTTTTGGTGGCCACATTGCTAATTCATACAAAGCATATTATTAACTGAAATTCTTTGTTGTTTTTCATCCCTATCTTGGCTTTTTCTTTTTAACAGATGCTAGTAGTATATTATATTTCCTCTTTTTTATACCTTTAGGCTCAGTTCCTTGGATGCATATGTGTAACTATGTCTATTTTTGTCTCCTGATTAGTTCTTTGGCTATCTGATTAATGACATAATTCACTCTCTTGGCAATACATACCTCTTGTCCCTTGAAGCAGGTCCCAGATGGCATAATAATTGAGTACTCAATAAATAATTTAGAAATATTTTATTGATGTATTGACAGATGTTTTCAGTGCAAAAATTTTCAATGCAGGATCTACAAGTTGTTACTTAGTATAAAGTAAAAACACCACTGTCTTTAGTTGCAAACATCCAGAATTATATATGCTGCTTTTTAAAGTTTTCCCATTGGTTGATTATATCCTCCAGTGTATACTTTGAAAGTCTATATTCTTTCAAATTATATCCAAGGATCAATTATAACCTCAGTCTATATTCTTTCAAAATAATTTTGTGGTTTCTTCTTTTAGAATTGCTTCCAGAAGCTACTTTATGAATCACAGAAAAGAAACTCTTTCATCTTATAATGGTGGCAACTATTTATTTTTAAAATCAAAGTTGGAATTCTTCATGTTGATACCCCTCTGACCTGCTAGGAATATATTTTTAAAAAATGGCTTTTGGTTGTGTATACATATGCTCTCACGGAAGGACCAAAGGAAGTTCTTGACAGAAATTTCAATAAAGACTTTTTGAAAAGGTTTCCAACAATGGCAATGTCCTTGGGCGCTGCAGATAACACATAATTGGATGTATGTTTGTGTGCTTGCTTCTTATGGTGACTTTGCCTCACATATTTGTTGTCTCAAATATCCCCACCCTAACAGAAGGAACCACAAAAAGAGATTTGACTTCATAAAACACAGCCCAAACATTTGTAGATCAAAGTAGTGACACTCCTTAAAATATTAGTAGGTAAACTATATGCAGTAAATAGTATAAAATGTACTCAAATAGACAAGATTAACAATTAAACCATTAAGTGAGAAAAGCATGAGTTTATTTATTCATCAAAATGTATAGAGCCCCTTATATATAACATGTTGGAAGAACGAATATATATTAGACTCCTGGAATACGCCAGTCATTTTATGCGGACTCCCAGTGAAGTAGAGCTGATTATCCCATTTCACAGTCGGAAACACTGACTCTGAGAGGAGAAGGTGTCCTAGGTCACAGTGACAGTCAAGTAAGTTAAAAAATAGATACTTGAACTCAGGCCTTTCAGGCTCCAAGTCTTGTTCTCTTTCTTTTTTTTTTTTCTTGTTCTCTTTCTATCTACTATCTTATACAAGGAATATTGCAAACCAAAAGATATAGTTTCTATACCCAAGGAGCTCAAAGTACTTCATAGAAAAATAAGTAAATATGGATTTTAAAAATTCTCTGTACAAATCAAAGAAAGCTGAGTTAAAATAAAAATTGAGTTAACTGAATAAAAAATAATTTTAAAATGGCAATGTTTCATTTTGACAAGAGTTGAATAAAATCAAGCCTTTTCCTGCCAATTGGTTAAGTTTTATTTTTAAATTAGCAATACAGATCAAGAACCATAAAAATATTTATATCCTCTTTTATTACCCTTTATCATAAATCCATTTCTGGAACTTTAGTCTAAGATAGTATTATAAATGTTGGAAAGTGGCATAAAGGTATTACTAGCTGAGTTGGAAAAAAACACCCATGTATACATGTAAGCCCTTGCTGCTTAGCATGGAATATATAACTAGGGAGAGCCCACTGTACGGCACAGGGAACTCGGCTCAGTGCCTGTGGTGACCTAGATGGAAGGGAAATCCAGAGGGAGGGGATACATGTGTACATGTGGCTGATTCACTTCACTGTGCAGCAGCAACTAACACGACATTGTGAAGCAACTGTACTCCAGTAAATTAAAAACAAATCCTCCTTCCCCTTTACTCACCACTGCCATACTGCCATACTTCTGACAGCTGGTGAGTGGGTTTTCCACACTTCAAGCAGTTCCCCATGACACCAACTGGGTGGCCCACGATTCCATTTAATTCTGACACCGTCTACTCAGAGTTAACATCAGATCCCACAAGTTAAAGGCTGAGTTCCACAAGACTGCCCCAACTTCAGATACCCATCGCAAGTTCCAGGTTGTCACTTGGACTCTTCACCAATTATCTATAAATCAGGGTTTCCCATGACCCTCTTCTCTTGGGTTTGATCAGTTGCTAGTACGACTCACAGAACTCAGGGAAACATATTTATTGATTTATTTTAAAGGATATAATTCAGGCTCTGAGTGAAACGCCAGATGAAGAGATCGATAGGAAAGAACATGGAATGCTGCTGAGGTCAGGAGCCCCTGTCCCCATGGAGTTGAGATGTGCTACCCTTCCAACATGTAGATGTATTCAGCAATCCAGAAGCTCTCTGAACTCCACACTTTGGAGCTTTTCATGGAGGCTTCATCACCTCAGAGTGAAAGATCATTAAGCCTATCTCCAGCCCCTCTCCATTGTCTGGAGAAGAGGGAGCTGGTGCTGAAAGTTCCAACCTTCTAATCATGACTTGATCTTTTTAGTGATCAGCCCCCGTTCTGTAGCTACCCAGGAACCCACCAAATGTTGTCTCATTAGAACAAAAGACACTCCTGTCACCCAGGAAATTCCAGGCAATTTATGAGCTTTGTGTCAAGAGTCAGGGACAAAGGCCAAATATTCGAGTACCAAGATTCTTTTAGTGCTCATATCACTTAGGACATTACAAGGGTTTGAGGAGTTCTGTGCCACAAATTGGGGTCAGCAACCATTTATAAGTATTTTTTTCTGTTTTACATTACCAGCAGTAATTTAAAAAACAGGAAAAAACCGCAACCACTTTATATACCTAATTTATTGCCTAAATGGTTGGATTAAAATAAACAGTTTGGTCTGTTTGTGGAATATTTTGCAACCATTAAAATAATGGTTATAAAGACTATGTAGCATTATAAAAACAGGTTGTATTAATAAATAACCATATGTGGGTCTACAGTATATCAAATACTTATGATTCATGTTATACAAAAGATACAGGATAAAAATGAAGAAAATATATGAAATACTGTGTATTGCAGTAGAATAGTTTAGTTTTTTTTTTTTTAACAAATCTTTTATTAATTTTGTGATGAAGGAAAAAGAAATCTCCACATTCTTCTGGTATTATTTGCTGTTACTAGACATATCACATTCCTTTTTTTTTTTTTAACTTATGCTTTCTTTCCAATAGAACTAAGTTTATGGAAATCGGCTTTGTTTATTAAATTGCAATCAAATAATTCTAACTCAATCTCCTATAGTTATAGTAAGGGGAATATGACACATTTGACACATTAGTGTAAATTAAGTGTCACAACTTCTCCATTCATTGTGAATCTGTACAGTTAAAATTTTGAAGACATTATGGCTCCTAGGATTAGTGGTTGAGATTGGGGATGCAAGGTCAGCCTCTTGGCTTCCAAGGAAAATACTTCCTTTCATTCTGCCCTGAATGTGTCTACACTGTGAGATGGAGAACAGGATTAGAGTTGCTATTGAAATGTGAATTCTCCTTGGCTCTGGCAAGGCTGTTGGGACTTACTTATATATTTTTGAGAGAAATAATTTGAAAGACGAATGGCTGGGGCCTCAGTTTGGAACTTGGTGACTCTGGCTGTCACAGCAAGGGGGAATCTGAGCCAGGACAGATAGCTGGACAAGAGTTGGAGCCCACACCAGTTGTGGGCCGGCATGAGTCCAAGCCCTAGGGAAGGAATAAATGGGCTGAGGGGTTAGTGGGGTTTGGGTACTTGGGATAGTATAGGGAGGAACTGGGAACAAAGGCAAGCCAGGGTGGAGTTTCACGCAGAGATGGAGCTGGCTCAAAGCAAGAGTCAATGCTAATGGGAACAAAGAGCAGACACAGGCTTGAACATTAAGCCTTATCAGAGAAAGCAAAGGCAAGAGACAGGAGCCAGGGATGAAGCTGGGCTGAAGCCCGAAGGAAGTCTGGTGTTGTAAACGGGAGCAAGGAAAGGCTGGAATTGTGGGGGAGACTTGGGGCTTCCCTTGTGGCTCAGTTGGTAAAGAACCTGCCTGCAGTGCGGGAGACCTGTGTTAGATCCCTGGGTTGGGAAGATCCCCTGGAGAAGGGAACAGCTATGCAGCATTCTGGCCTGGAGAATTCCATGGACTGTATAGTCCATGGGGTTGCAGAGTCAGACACGACTGAGCGACTTTCACCTTCACCTCTTTCTGACTCCAGCTGCGTGTTATAATGGCTCATATGTTCCAAGTGCAGAGAATTGTGTTCAGAGTGCCCCAAAGGAAACTCAACAGCTTATGACCAAATGCCATACAGATTTCTGGATGAGGTTTCTCAACCAGCATCTTCCTTAAGACATCACCACTGCTCCAGGATCTATAGTCTAGATTGAAAAGAACGTTTGACTGCAGAGAAGCCCTTTCTCTTGAGAACTGTGGCTTACTGAGGAAACCAGATCTCCGTCATAACTGCCCAGATAAGCAATACAGAGTTCAAGTATTTCTAATGCTATTGGTAAGCATTTGTCATTTCAAACTATCAGGGATAGATTGTCTGATTTTTACAGATGAATTTTAACCTTGGAGGATGTGTGTGCACAGATGCACATCTCATTCCTCATTTAGATATTTACAACATGTATACTGTTGACCTTTGAACAGTGTGTTGGTCAGGAATGCCAGCCCTCCACACAACTGAAAATTCACGTACAACTTTAATGTCAGCCATCTGTATCTGTGGTCAGAAGCTGCATATTCATCCAACCAGCAATCATGTAGTTCTGTGTACATATTATTGAAAAACATCTGCATGTAAGTGGACCATGTCATTCAAACCCATGTTGCTCGAGGGTAAATTGTTTGTGTATACATTTGTATAAATATATATATATTTACATATCTGTACCTACATATACATATATACACACTTACATGTATATTACCTTTTTTTTCAATTTGAAAGTATATTTTTATTGAAATATATTTGACAGATAACATTGTGCAAATTTAAGGTATACTGCATGTTGATATGATATTTGGTATATTCTCACATGATTGCCATTGTAGAGATAGTTAGCTTCTCTATCATGTCACATAATTATCATTTCTTGTTTGTTGTAGGAATAATTAAAATTTAGTTTCTTAGTGAGTTTGATTATAATCCAATAATGTCTATATTCACTAGGCTCTGCATTAGATCTCTGTGACTTACTTATCTACTAGTTACAAGTTTATACCCTTGAACAACATCTCTCCTTTTCCCTCCAGCCCCCAGCCCCTGGCAACAACCATTCTATTCTCTTTTTCTGTAAGTTTGGCTTTTCTACATTCCACATATAAGTGAATCACACAGTTTTCATCTTTTTCTAACTTTTCTTGCTTAGCATAATGTTCTCAAGTTCTGTCTGTGTTGTTGCAAACATTAGGATTTCCTTCTTCCTCATGACAAGAGTCTCCTTATCTATCTCAAATCTTCTTTAACCATTTTTCTATCTTTTTCTCTTAAAATTTTCTTATAAAATATGGTGGCTTTGTGGAAGCAACCTAGATGTCCATCAGCAGATGAATGGATAAGAAAGCTGTGGTACATATACACAATGGAGTATTACTCAGCCATTAAAAAGAATACATTTGAATCGGTTCTAATGAGGTGGGGGGGAGGGTTCGGGATGGGGAACACATGTATACCTGTGGAGGATTCATTTTGATATTTGGCAAAACTAATACAATTATGTAAATATGGTGGCTTTGAATTGAAGTCACCTTGACAATTTTTTGTATTCCATACCTGTCTTTCAACTTTTTACTAGATTTAATATAGACTAGAACATGGCATCGGAGAGGGTGATGTCACCCTACTCCAGTACTCTTGCCTGGAGGATCCCATGGATGGAGGAGCCTGGTGGGCTGCAGTCCATGGGGTCGCAGAGAGTCGGACACAACTGAGCGACTTCACTTTCACTGTTCACTTTCATGCATTGGAGAAGGAAATGGCAACCCTCTCCAGTGTTCTTACCTGGAGAATCCCAGGGATGGGGGAGCCTGGTGGGCTGCCGTCTATGGGGTCGCACAGAGTCGGACACGACTGAAGCGACTTAGCAGCAGCAGCAGCAGCAGAACATGGCATATCTTATGGGAAGTTTTCATGGACTCTGCCCTTCTGTGGTCTCACCGATACTGGACTGAATTGTTTGTGGGAGCACAAAGCAAGGTGTCTTAACAATGCAGGCAGCAAACAGCCCAGTTTCTCCTGTAGCCCATAGACTCTGGCAAATGTGGCCCATTATGTGTGACTTTCTTGACCTTCTGTTCTAAGTCCTCTCTGCCAATAAGCAGTCACTGACGGAGTCTTGATAAAGACTCTCTTTGACGAAACCCTGGTTAGGCTCTTAAATCCTTGAGACCTTGACCTTGTGTTTTCTGTCTGTTTGGGGCCAGCATCACCCAGCTATAGCAAGAATCTTTCTAAATTGGTTTAAAGAGAACCCTCCTCCCTTGATATCTGAGAAAATTCCACATCTCCCAGCATTTCTCAAGTAATATCTGATCACTCTGGTCTGCCATCAGCAAGTATTCTGTCAAGTCACTTTGCACAGAAATCCTCCCTTGGGACTTCCCTGTTGATCCAGTGGCTAAGGCTCTGTGCTCCCAAGGCAGGGGGCCTGGGTTCGATCCCTGGTCAGGGAACTATATCCCACATGCCGCGACCTGACACAGCCAAATAAATAAATAAAAAGAAATATTAAAAAGAAATCCCCCCCTTTCCCCTGTAAATAATATAAGTAATCCCCTTGTAATTTTCCATCCACTGACCTCCACCCTTGACTATAAATCCCCACTTGTGCATGTTGCTTTTGAAACTGAGCCCAGTTCCATACTGAGATCTCTTTTCCTCTATTGTAACTTTCTGAATAAAATATATATTTTACCACTTCAACTACCATCTAGCTCTGACTTTAACAGTCTCAGCTTTTTTTTTTTTTTAATTTAACAGTCTCAGCTTTAAAACTTCCTGCCACAGTTGCCTTTTGAGCCATTTGCCTTACATTTCATTGGTGCAGAGTTCTGTAAATTAAGATGATTTAGGCATGAGTTGCAGAATCATAGACCTGTTTTGAATCCCAGCCCTTTCATCTGCTAGCTGAGTGGCATTTTTGAGAATACTTTATCCACTGTACCTCAATTTTCTTATTTTAAAAATGGGCATAAATGGAGAAACAGACATAGAGAATAGACTTATGAGGGGAGAGGGGAGGAGAGGGTGAGATGTATGGAGAGTTATATGGAAACTTACATTACCATATGTAAAATAGATAGCTAACGGGGATTTGGGAGGGAGGTTCAAAGGGAGGGAATCTCTGTATACCTATAGCTGACTCATGTTAAGATTTGACAGAAAACAACAGAATTTTGTAAAGCAATTAACCTTCAATTAAAAAATGAATTAAAAAAAAATGGGCATAACCATACAGATCTACTAAGATTATGAGGAATAAATGAAGTAACACTTGCATAAGTGCTTAGGACAGAATAGTAACATAATAAATGATATTATTATAATTTTGGTGGGGTTGCACAATGAGAAGAAATGTGGGAGTGTTTTATAGCGAGAAAACTGCTATTTAAAAGTGTATTTCTTTTTTTATATATTCTTTTTCATTATGGTTTGTTATAGGATATTGAATATAGTTCCCTGTGCTAAACAATAGGGCCTTATTTTTCTTATCTATTCTATATATAATAGTTTGCATCTTATAGTCCCCCCAAAAGTATGTTTTTGCTGTTGGAGATATCAAGTCAGCTTGGACCAGACCTTCTTTTTCTAGAAAGAACTAGTTAATGGCTTTTCTTAGAATCATGGATGTGTAGTAACAAGCTTACTTGTTTATGGAGCAATATGAGAATACTTAAATCATAATCAAGAAAAATATTATGGCATTAAGTATACAATATGATCAAATACTTATAATTCATATTCATAAGAAAGGTATAGTATAAAGTTGAAGCAAATACATGAAATGCAGATGTATGATGGTGGTAGAATAGTATTTTATCTGGCCAGACCATTGTCTGGCCAACCCCTCTCTATGCTCTTGGTAGATAGGGGTTACTGGTTGGTGTATGTAGGGTGGGAAGAGGGAAGATATATTTACATGAGGTGCCAAGGAACTTTTAAAAATCAAAGGGATTGAGATCCTTAACTCTTGTCTTTTGAGGTTCAATATTGTTAGAATGTCTCTGACCTCATGGACTAAGGTGTTTCCAGTTGAAGGCCCTGACCAGACCAGGTTTCTCCCACCCAGGAAGGAAGTCACTAAGAAGAAGGGAGGGTTTAGGCTTGTGACGCATGTCCCAAATAAGGTCCCAGATGGTAATGGGGAAGACTGGGTCGGGGTCGCTCATCCAACCCTCAGAGAAACTCTACAAAGCAGGACCAGGTTTTATCCCTGTTTTTCACTACAATGCCTAGGCAAAGAGAAGTGAAGAAATTTGCCCAAGGTAAGAGTGCCAGGAGGTCATTCAGAGCTGAGACTTGAACTTGTTTGTCTCCAGGATCCTTGCATCTCACCACTACACTCCTTGTCTTATCTAGATCCTTATGTGGCTCTTCTCCTCCTCAGTTGACAGAATAAAGAAGTGCAGGCTGGAGTTGAGGATTAAAACATATACTTCAGTGAGAAAGGTACTGGCAATTAAAAAGAACCCCAAAAGGCGTTGAGGTTTCCTGGCCTCCTGCAGGAGGGTAATGATTATGTGATGTAATCCGCATTCTTGCTTGACTTTTGGAAATGAAAGAAAACAAGAATTTTCAAGATGATTATCTAAGATTAAAGGTCATTCTGTGGCCATGTTTGGTTGGTTGTTTTTCCTGTGAAAACTTGATCTTTCCGGACCTCAATGATCTCATCTGTAAAATAAGTGATGTACTAAGTCATTGTTTAAGTTTCTTTTCATGCCTTAAAGTTTGTGAGTGCAGGAATTTACAAGCTTTTTTTTCTGGTATTTAACCTTTGGCCTTAGCCTGTTTAGCACTATGATCGAAACTGATGGACTCAACTGGAAGTTGATGTGACAGGTGAGGAAGCCAGGACAAAGGACTTGAGGGAAGTTATGAAGCAGGGACAGGTTTCACAGCTAGCTATTAAATGGTGTTGAAAGGAAAGAATTCAAGATTTCAGAAACCAGTAGACAAAGCAGAAAAGGTTGAAGCTCAGAAAAGGCTTTCAGAGGGATTACAAAGAGAATGGCTGTGCCTTAGACTTTAGCAGGCTGCGAATTGATTGGCCAGTGTGAGTCAGAAGAAAGGGTTAGCCATCACAGGGCTGTGGGTGATAGATGGCTGTCTGGCGTCTTGGCCTTACCATCCCAGCCTCAGTCTCTCAGAAGCTGGTATAGCATTGACACTATTACCAATAATTCTGCTCCCAACTACACAAAGCTTTCTTAGTCTTAGTTCAGGTAAAAGAATAGATAGTAATTAAGTAAAGGAAAAGTGAAAAAAAAAAAAAAACAAATCACAAAAACATAGATGGGAGCAGATTTTACTCTGAATTGTTTGAAAGAGTAACTACTTTTTGTTTCCTCTTCCTTCCTTCTTTCTTCTCATCTTCCTCCTTTTTGCTCATTACCCACTTCTTTCTCCTTCCTTTCTCTCTGGTTCCCTTTCCTCACCCCTTCATTCTTTCATCCCCCACTCCCAGCACTTACAACACTGTGTTTGAAAGCCCGTGCTAGGGACTCACCTGGTGGTACAGTGGTTAAGGCTCCATGCTTCCAATGCAGGGGTGCAGGTTTGATCCCTGGTTGAGGAACTTATATCCCATATGCTACAACCGAGAAAAAAACACACCAAATAGTTTAAAAAAATCCAATTAAACCAAAAAAAGTCCATTCTGAGCACTGTGGCCAACAGAAAATAAAGGAGACATGTTTCTGTTTTCTCACATTGTTCTCAAGCAACAAGTTCAGTTCAATTCAGTTCAATTCAGTCGCTCAGTTGTGTCCGACTCTTTGCAACCCCATGAACCATAGCACGCCAGGCCTCCCTGTCCATCACCAACTGCTGGAGTCTACCCAAACCCATGTCCATTGAGTTGGTGATGCCATCCAACCATCTCATCCTCTGTCATTCCCTTCTCCTCCTGCCCTCAATCTTTCTCAGCTTCAGGGTCTGTTCAAATGAGTCAGCTCTTCACATCAGGTGGTCAAAGTATTGGAGTTTCAGCTTCAACATCAGTCCTTCCAATGAACACCCAGGACTGATCTGCTTTAGGATGGACTGGTTTGCTATCCTTGCAGTCCAAGGGACTCTCAAGAGTCTTCTCCAACACCACAGTTCAAAAGCATCAATTCTTTGGTGCTCAGCTTTCTTTATACTCCAACTCTCACATCCATGACTACTGGAAAAACCATAGCCTTGAGACAGACAAAGAATGTGGTAAAACATTGTAAGGGCTTCCCTAGTGGCTCAGTGGTAAAGAAACTGCCTGCCAATGCGGGAGACCAGGGTTCAAACCCTAGATTGGGAAGAACCCCTGGAGAAGGAAATGGCGACCCACTCCAGTTCTTGCCTGGGAAATCCCATGGGCAGAGAAGCCAAAGAGTAAAAATCCTCCCTCATATTTCTTTTTCTCACTTCCATTCTTTCTGTGCAGCCCTATCCCAAATCTGCTAACGTCTTTCCTCTTCCTCCTCTATTCCTCCCCTTCTCCCTTCTAAAGCTTGCTCTGAGGATTGGATGACTAATGGCTAAAGATTTTCCCTGTGTTGGGAGAAAAAAAGTGTCCTAAGGTTCACTGTGTCATATGAAGCAAATTTCAGACATAAGATCACTTACTAGTTGAGGTTTCCTTTTTTTTTTTTTTTAAATATTGAAACAGATATACTGAGGGTTTAAAAAAAATAAGCTTCATCTTTTTTTGTTGAGTAATGATGGTATTTCTAGGACTTTACTGAGTGCTTACCATGTGCTAGGTGCTTAATATATGACTTCTAAGCCTTGTTTTATCACTCCACTGCTACTCTTAATTCATAGATGAGAAAACTCAGAGCAGTTAAGTGTTAGTTGCTCAGTGGTGTCCAACTCTTTGCGACCTCATGGACTGTAGCCCCTCAGGCTCCTCTGTCCATGGGATTCTCCAGGCAAGAATTCTGGAGTAGGTAGACATTCCCTTCTCCAGGGGATCTTCTTGACCCAGGGGTTGAATCAAGGTCTCCTGCATTGCAGGCAGATTCTTTACTGTCTGAGTCACCAGGGAAGGCCCAGTCTGAGGTAAAACAGCCAGAAGTGGAATTAGAACATAAATCTGTCTAACTCAGAAACTCAAACTCTTTTCACTACCTCTATGCTTTAATGACAAGGGGAATTCCATACAATCTTTTTATTTCTCATCAGAATAATTCTACTTTCAAGTTCTCTGTTTTTTGTTTTTGTTTTATTTCTTAAACTTATGAGGTAAGGCACATGTTTAAGCTAGGCTACTAGCTTTGAGAAACAATTGGGTTCCTTCTAGGTTATACAATGAGTATCTGCTCTGTTTTTGTTATCAGTTGTAAACTCTACTATGATAGTCGATTAAATTTTTCAATAATCAGAAAACAGTCTCAGTGGTATAATTTTTTAAAGTTAAGACATTTTCCTCTTAAAAACTGATTAATGCTTATTTATAAAAACACATGTAGTTTCATACATTAATATTCATGGTGCAAAACACAGATGGACTTAACAGCATTAACAAAAGCAAAAGGAAATTGTAAGTGTTCTTACTGCTTGGTATCACATATAGATTTAATAGAAGTTCCCAGAAAAAAAAAAAATCTCACTTTGATGTTGTACACCTTTAAAATAACATTGTGAATTTTTTAACCAATTTAGTTCAAAAGATTGTAACAGAAACCTAATGGATTGTTAATTTTTTTAAATTTTGACATTGATTAAATCATTCTTGGTGCATTAATATTAATTTGCAATGAAACTATTATGCCAGTATGCTTCTGTTACAATATAATAATCAATAAGGGGAAATGCAGCATTGAATTGAGATGAGTTGTAATAGACTGTGACATTAATTTGTGCTCTTCCTATCATGAATTTGTATCAAATTGTTGAACTGATGCAGGTCATGTCCATGTTACAACAGAATTTCATGCCGTATTTATGTGGTACCTGTATATTAGAGGCAGAATTTAAACAGTGGTTCCTTTAACCCATCTAGGTGTCAACACTTTCATCTGTAGGTACAGATTATATTGCATCAAAAGAGTGTCTGACACGTTGCTAGAATTTGGTGTGAGTTTACTATTAGAATTTATGACCCCTATTTTAAGAGCAGGAAAACTATTAGGGTGCCTGTAACAGCTGTGCTTGAAGCTAAAACTGCCAGTGGTCAGAGATACTAAATCTGTTTAAATGTGGACCTAATACAGTTTACAGTCCATGAGAGAGGTTTGGAGAGAAGGACTTGGACCATATATGAGGGGTGGGATCTTTAATAGGGGAGAGCAGGCAACAACATTCTGATGTCAGCCATAAGTTAAACTCTTAATTTTCTGAGTTTTCCAAAATGTGAGTCCAGGGCATGCTCAGGAAGAAATTGCAGTGCTCCATCCAAATAAGCTTTAAAAACATTGTGTAACCTACTCTCTTCTTGGAGACTCACAGTATTCATTTACATAGCAAAGGCTTAGAGATATGTGAAAAAGAATGCTGCTTTAACTTAATTCTACCTCACTTTTCTCAAACTTATTTCATAATGGAATTCTTTAAAAATATACCACCTTTAAATAGCCTGTATAATTAGTCTTCCTTGGAACACATTTAGAGAAATGCTGATTCATAGAAAACTCAAAATTCAGCTACTTTTCCCTTTTTAAAATTCATGAGTTCAAGACAAATTGTACTGACAAATAGCCTCTCCAGTTTACCTTTCCATCCATATTTAGATGTACATAACTTATCAACCATGTGGTAGGTAGTGAATTCATAACACCCAGGTAAGGAGATCAGATGCCATGTACCTGCCAGACATGTCTCCGTTTGATTGTTTTGTTTTGTTTTTTGGTGACTTCCTCCCTCCCTGGCTCCCTCTCTCCCTTCCTTTCTTCCTCCTTTCTTTCTTTCTCTCCCTGTCTCTCTTTCTTTCTCTCCTCCCCTCTTTCTTTCTTTTCTTTCAGTTTCATTGAGCTATTAATTGACATACAGTGCTGTATAAATTTAAAGTGTACAGCATAATGATTTGACTTACATGCATCATGAAATGATTATCACAATATGTTTAATGAACATCCATCATTTCACACAGATATAAAATTAAAGAAACAGAAATAAAATTTTTCCTTGTGATGAGAACTCTTTTTAGGATTTACTCTCTTTAACAGCTTTCAAACATAACATACAGTAGTTTTAATTATATCTGTCTTGTTGTACATTATATCCCTAGTACTGATTTATCTTATAACTGGGAGTTTGTACCTTTCGTGCAGTTCCCCCATCCTGACTCCCTGCCTCGGCTCACCACAAATCTGATCTCTTTTTCTCTGAGTTTGTTTGTTTGATTTTGAAGTATAATTGACCTCCCACACTGTATTAGTTCTTGTTATGCAACATAGTGATTCACTATTTCTATACGTTACAAAATGATCACTATGATAATTATAGTTACCATCTGGCACCATATAACGTTACTTCATTGTTGACTGTATTCTCCATGTTGTACATTTCATACCTGTGGCTTATTTATTTTAAAACTGGAAGTTTATACCTCTTAATCTCCATCACCTATTTCTTCTCTTCCCGCCTCCCTTCTCTGTTGCATGCATGCTCAGTCGCTCAGTAGTGTCTGACTCTTTGTGACTCCATGGAGTGCAGCCCACCAGGCTCCTCTATCCAAGGCGTTTTCCAGGCAAGAATACTAGGGTGGTTGCCATTTCCTACTCCAGGGATCTTCCCGATGCAGGGATTGAACCCACATCTCTTGCATTGGTAGGTGGATTCTTTACCACTGAGCTACTGGGGAAGTCCCTCTCCTCTGATAACCACCTGTTGTTTTTTTTTTTTTTTTTGTCTATTTCTATAACTCTGTCTTGCTGTTTATTCACTTGTTTTTTTTAGACTCCACATATACATGAAATCATACAGTATTTGTCTTTCTCTGTCTGACATATTTCATTTAACATCACACCCTCTAGGGCTAGCCATGTTGTTGCAAAGGCAAGATTTCATTATTTTTTAGGACTGAATAATATTCCATTGTACACATATACTGCATATGTATATATCCATTTATATCCCAGCAGTGCACTCTTCTTTGGGCACCAGAGCTATATGTTCTAGGGATGCTCTGTATGTGGGCTGTGTGGGTCTTTCTCTTGTGGTGGGCTGAGTACTGTGTGTGGTCTGGTAAGCATTGGGCCCTAGTCTTATTGGTTCCCAGGCCCTGTCTTTTGCAGAGGCTATTGGCCACTTGTGGATAGGACCAGGTCACTAGGCTGATGGCTGCAGAGATGTGGGGGCCCTAAGGATAGTGCTGGCCCACTGGTTGGTAGAGCCAGGTTTCATGGTAGGTAGTTTCAGGCCTGGGATTCCTGGATCTCATGTCAGCTTACATGGCGGTGGAGCCAGCTCCTGACATGACTGGCTGTTATGTAGTCCAAGGTGTCCACCCACTGGTGATTGCGGCCAGATCCCAAGGCAGCTGACTAGGGGTCAAGGTGTTTCAGAGCTGGTGCCAGCCTGCTGGTGGGTGCACTGGGGTCCTAACATGGCAGGCAACAAGGCCCAGGGATTGTGGAGCTGGTGCCTGCCCCTGGTGGTTTCTGGATGCAGGGCTTTGCATGGCAGGCAACAAGGCCCAGGGATTGTGGAGCTGGTGCCTGCCCCTGGTGGTTTCTGGATGCAGGGCTTTGGGGTTCCCATGGCTAATGCTGGGGCCCTGTTGCACAGGGCCTGATATTGGGCCCTCTGGTGAAGAGAGCCATATTCTGGAGTGGCTGTGGGCTCAGGGGGTCTAAGTCAGCGAGCCTGCTGGTATGTGTGGCCATGTTCCTGACTGGCTAGTTGCTTGGCCTAAGGCACACAAGTCCTGGTGTCAACAAACTCGTGGATGGAACTGGATTCAATGCTAATAAACTAGAGAGGGAATTCCAGAATTGTGCTTGTCAGCACCAATGTCCTCTTGGTAAAAACAAGCTCCCCAAAATGGCTACCACCAGTGTCCATGTCCCCAGAGTGAGTTCAATGTGCCTCCTGCCTCTCTGTGAGGCTCTCTAAGATTAGAAGATGGTTCTGACCCTGGCTTCTTTTAAATTACTGCTCCTGCTCTGAGTCTTGGAGTATGTGAGATTTTGTGTGGACCCCTTAAGAGTGTAGTCTCTCTTTCCCACATCTCTCTGGTTATCCCAAAAGTAAGCCCTCCTGGCCAAACACAGCCAGGCATTCTAGGCATCATCTTCCTCATGCAGGGTCTCTGGGCTGGGGAGCCCGATGTGGAGATCAGATTCCTCACTTCTTGTGAGGAATCGTCATCCCGTTGGTTGGTTGCCCACCCAGTGACATGGGTCTTGGCTACATCTCCTCTCTGCCCTTATACTTATCTCGTTGTGGTTCCTTCTTTATATCTTTAGTTGTAGGAGATCTTTTCTGCTAATCTTCTTGTCTTTCTCATCAATAGTTGCTCTATAAAGAGTTGTAATTTTGGTGTGTCTGTTGGAGGAGGTGATCTCAGGGTCTTTCTACTCTGCCATCTTGGCCACTCCTCACTATTTGATTTTTCAGAAAAGCACATTAAGACCCTATAACCATGTTTATAGGCTCATTTCAGTCTCTTGAGGACGACAAAGATGAATCTGGGAAACTACCATAGGGAAAAAACACATGTTACACCTGGGTAAATTTGCATCCAATAATCTAGGCTTTGACATTACTAAGTCTTGTTCAATAATTATTTAGCACTTTGTGCCAACAGTCCTAGGTATACTCCAGAAACACTTAACTGTCATGTACTTTATGGTTTATATCTTAAAGCTCTTCTTTTCCCATATTTTATTAGTTATCTATTGCTGCATAATAAATTACTCCCAAATTTAACAGCTTAAATAACAACGATTTATTATCCTTACACCTTGAGGGGCCAGACTGCAGCCAAGGGGCTGAAGTTGTCTTGAGGTATGACAAGGGGAGAATGTGCTTTCCAGCTCACCCATGTGGTTATTGGAAGGATTTAGCTCTTTGTGAGCTGTTAGACTGACCGCTGTGTAGCAATTGGCTCTGTTACTATGGTTGTTATCTGAAGGTCTCCCTCTACCCCTTGCCACATAGACCTTGGCACAGGGCAGTTCACAGTATGGCAGCTGGCTTTCATCAGATGAGCAAGTGAGAGAACAGGAGAGGATAAGCAAGACAGAAGCCAGAGTCTTTCTGCAACCTCATCTCAGAAGTGACATCCTATCACTTTGGTGACATTTTATTTGTAGAAAGCAAGTCACTAGGCCCTCTCCACACTCAGGGGAGGGAATTATACCAGAGCATGAATACCCTGGAAGTGGGGATCATTAACAGCCATTTTAGAAGCTGTCTATCACACACATTAAAAATTTGTGGCATGGGAGTGTTATTCCACTAAATGGGTCTGGTACTTTAGGATATGTTGATATTAGTCTGGTTCAGAGTTTATAAGTTCATGCATTAAACTTTAATAAAATATTGAATGATAAAATAGAGAAATTTGTATTTACCTCAATTCCTTGCCAAAGAAATATAGGACACTGTATTTATTTGGAAAGAATGTCTTGGTATTCTCTGGTTAGGTGGAAAAGTGAAAGTGAAGTCCCTCAGTTGTGTCCGACTCTTTGCGATCCAGTGGACTGTAGCCCACCAGGCTCCTCTGTCCATGGGATTTTCCAGGGAAGAGTACTGGAGTCGGTTGCCATTTCCTTCTCCAGAGGATCTTCCCAACCCAGGGATCGAACCCAGGTCTCCCACATTGTAAGCAAGACACTTTACCGTCTGAGCCACCAGGGAAGTTAGGTGGAAAAAGAGGTCTAGAAAGCAAGGGTCAGTACTGTGTCCAGAATGATGCCACAGAGTGGAGTTTGGAGTCCACAGCTATGGAACTCACAGGGTCCCGAGCAGAGTCAATTAGATCTAGATATCTGAACAGCAGATGCTAACACTGACTTCTGATTTACACTTGTTTGTGATGTGGAGAGTTAAAAATAGCCTTGGACTTTAGGTTTTTATTTAGACCTGATGATCAGAGTACAAACTTGCATGACTTATCTACTGATGAGAAACAAATTGCCTCCAAACATAGCAGTTTAAAACAACAAACATTTTTAGTCCCCAGTATCTATGGGTCTGAATTTGAAAGTAGCTTAGCTAGATGGTTCTGGCTCAGTGTCTCATGAGGTTTGACTCAAAATGTCAGCAGGAGCTGCAGTCATCTGAAGGTGTGACTGGGACTGGAGGATCTTCTAAGATGAGTTGCTCACACAACTGCTGGCAGGAGTATTCCTCACCAGGTAGATCTCTCCATAGATCTGCTCGAGTATCCTCATGACACGGCATCTGGCTTCCCCCAGAATGATTGACTTGAGACAAATAAGCAATAAGGAAGCCACAACATCCTTTATGATCTGGTTGAGGAAGATACACACTTTTGCCATATGCTATGCACTAGATGTGAGTCATTAAGTCCAGTCCACACTCAAGGGGATGGGAATTAAGCTTCACTTCTTAAAGAGAGGAGCATCAAAGAATTTGTGGGAAGCATTTTGAAACCACTGCAGTACTTAAGGTGTTTTCCTTAGCAAAACAAACCTTCAAAAGCAAAGCAAAACCAAATGAACTTCCTAAATATAAATAGCCCTTGTTATTCATTAGAAGAGTGCATTTAAGAACAAATTTACCTATATGTCTCCTTCCACTAACAAATTAATTCACAAATGTTTAAAATGAATATATGCCTGAGAGTCTGAATTTCAGGATATTGTATTTGAAGGTCACTTATCAAAAGAGCAAACATTAGCTTACTAACTCTAAAACTTTGAGGAATGGACGCATAAAACTTCTAATTCAGCAGTGTTTATAATAAATAGCTTTTAAGAATTAAACGAATCAAAGTGGTTTACAATATGCTGTTTTAGAGATCTAGTTGCTAAAACTTTTTCTTCTATTCCAAAACATAACTCTTTTGCTTCAGAGCATGTTAGAATTGCTACAAATAAACAGATTGTACCCAAAAAAGCAAATACAAATCCCAAACAGAATTTATACTTATCTATCATTTTTCAGGAGTTCCTAGACTGGAGGTTGGTCTTTTTGCCCTTCTTCTCAATTCCTGAGATGGAGCACAAGGGCAGAATGAATAAGAAATGCTAGGAAATACTAAATAAGTTTGGCAGTAAAACATTTCCTTTCTTTTAGGGTCAACCTCTATTAGGATTGCTTCTGATTTCCTAGGTTGTCTTGAATTTGGGAAACCTTCCCAGATTGGAGAGTTTATATCTTACACAGAAAGCTTCTTTTTTTCATCCAAGCACTTTTGAAGTCATCTCTTACCCTTAGAAAGATTTGGAAGTGTGGAGCGATGTTTTTAGTTATCACCCTTGACTAGGAGCTGATCTTGGCTTTTAGTAGTGTGTGTGTGGGTGCTTGCTCGGTCCTATCCCACTCTTTGCAGCCCCATGGACTGTCGTCTGCCAGGCTCCTCTCCATGGAATTTTTCAGGCAGCTTTTAGTGATAATGTGCTCCTTGCCACTAAAGGATAACCTTACAGCACAAATAATAGTCTGGCCTCAAACGCCAGTAGTCTCTCCAGTTGAAAAACGTTTCCTTGTCCTCTCTTCAGCTTTACTTCTTGTTTAGATTGTAAACGCTGGGACAGAAGGGATGTGGTGGACACCGTTCATTGCCCTAACCTCAGTGCCTAAAAGAGCACTTTACGTGTAGTAAGTGTGCAGTAAATATTTGTTAAGTGAAGTGTCACCCATGAATGATTGGTGAACAATAAGATAGGTATAACAAAAACCTACTAACCAAACTTCAATTTCCTTAGGCCTTGAATGATCTGGTGTTGGGATCCTAGATAAACCTGGTTTGCAAATAAAGTTTCTATTAGAGCTTTGAGTCTGCCATTGTTTGCTGTGATTCTGGGATGGGGATATACTCCTAGAGGGCTGTAAGAAATCATAGATTTAATTTTATTTTGTGAATCTGTATTTAGGGAAAGTCAGAATATGATATATACTTTTCAGTAACAGTTTAACACCAAATTTATAAAGATATTAACTTGAAAATATCATCCCCTGGATTTTCTGGAAGCATTTAGAAATCTTATAACTAAGCTGTTTTGTGACAGAGTCTGTTTTCAGTCTGTAAAGTGTGATATTCAAGGTTAAAAGAGGTAAAACAGGTTGTGAGGCTTTGGGTTGGTGTAACACTTCCTCCCAATAAGACTTTCCAGAAGGCAAATTGACTATAAATGTTGGGCTGTGTTTCCTAAAAGTATATAAAAATTTATCAATTATCATAAATATTGTTTACATGCAATTTGTATTGTGCAGAAATTACAAGAAAGGATTTTCATCTCAATATTTCAAAGAAAAAATTTCCTACTTACTACATTTGTCCTTTCTCTTCTTTTTTCTCAATGTTAACTTTTATATTATATAAAAACTGCTTGCTTGATTAGCATTTAAAAATCTCTTCTCTGGGAATGTCTTTGTTTTGCATTTCTAGTTATTTATACCACCAAAGAACAACTTTTTTAAAAAAGAAGCATTAACTTTATCACAAAGAAATATTTGCAAATTACTTTTCCGGTGGCATTTAGTGTTTGTTTCACCGTCTTGCCTCCTTCTGCATTTATAATATATTCACACATTGAGCTTTTAACATTCCTTCATGATTCTACAACAGAGCTTCTTTCCCCCCAGACAGCTAATTAGTGTTTTTTTTATCACAATAGCATATATATATTTTTTGTGGCTAAAAATTGCATCCTTTTTTTGTACTGAGAGGGATGTTTAACTGGAGGGGCGGGGGAGTTGACTAACTCTGTGGACCTGTCTTCAAGGCTGGACTCAGAGCAGCTATTACCATAATGGTCCCTGCTCAATTCTAGCTTCTGGTTTCTTTCTAAATGTAATAACAAGACCTTTGGAAAATAATGATAGCCAAATAAAGAAAACCAGTCCACTAGAGAAAGTGGTGACACTTTCTTGGGAATAACTGTCATTATTTCTAGGCTGGTGTTTTCTGGTTAGGTTGCTTTTGCCAGAGCACACAGCGGTGAATCTCATCATAACCTGTTCTCCGAGGCATTTCCTCTCCCTCTTGATTTGTTTCCTTTTAGTACATATTGGGATGTTCTGGAATGAGCTCAATCAACAGTGCTTTATTTCTGACTTGAGGATAGTTGAGGCGTGTTGATGCTTGTGTGTGTTTGGTTGGGTTGTTCTGCCCTTTCCTTCCCCCTGAAACCATTATTTTTTTAAAAAAATAAACCTTACATAGGGAGAGGATTTGGAGGCGGAAGATGTATTCATACTGCCTTTTCTGTTTAAACCAGAAAAAAATTTTCAAGGCAGAAATTCTGGTGGGATAACAAAGAATTATCCCAAGAAATGCCCAAGGAGAGCCCTGAGTTGGCAGGTGTTCTAGATGAGCTGGCCATTGGCACATCTGTACAAGTATGTACAGATTGAAGTATAGTTGATTTGGGGTGTCCTTGGTGGCTTAGACAGTAAGGAATCTGCCTGCAATGCAGGAGACCTGAGTTCGATTCCTTGGTCAGGAAGATCCTCTAGGGAAGGGAATGGCTACCCACTCCAGTATTTTTGCCTAGAGAATTCCACAGACAGAGGAGCTTGGTAGGCTACAGTCCATGGGGTTGCAAAGAGTCAGATAAGATTAAGCGACTAACATACACACATACACACACACATAGTTGATTTACAATATTGTGTTAGTTTCTGGTATACAAGAAAATCATTCTGTTATATATATTTTTTCATATTCTTTTCCATTATGATTTATTATAAGATATTAAATATAGTTTTCTGTGCTATACAGTAGAACCTTGTTTATTATCTATTTTATATATAGTAGCTTGTATCTACTAATCTCAAATTCCTAATTTATTCCCCCCCAACCTCTTTTTGGTAATAATAAGTTTGTTTTCTATGTCTGTCTGTTTCTACTTTGTAAATAAGTTCATTTGTATCATATTTTAGTTTCCACATGTAAGTGTGGCTCAGAGGGTAAAGCGTCTGCCTGCAGTGCAGGAGACCTGGGTTTGATCCCTGGGACGGGAAGATCCCCTGGAGAAGGAAATGGCAACCCACTCCAGTACTCTTGCCTGGAGAATCCCGTGAATAGAGGAGCCTGGTGGGCTATAGTCCATGGGGTTGCAAAGAGTCAGACACGACTGAGTGACTTCACTTTGTAAGTGATATCTTATGGTATAACTCTTTCTGGTTTATTGCACTCAGCGTGACAATCTCTAGATCTATCCATGTTGCTGAAAATGGCATTATTTCATTCTTTATGGTTAAATACTATTCCAGTGTGTAAATATATCATATCTTCTTTTTACATTCATCTTTGATGGACATTTAGGTCGCTTTCATGTCCTGGCTATTGTAAATAGTGCTGCTAAGAATACTGGGGTGCATATATCTTCGAGTTACAGTTTTCTCTGGATATATGCCCAGAAGTGGGGTTGCTGGAACATATGACAACTCTATTTTTAATTTGAAGAGCCTCCATCCTGTTCTCCAAATTAATTTATTAATTAATTAATACCAAATTAATTTCCCACCAAGAGTGTAAGAGGGTTCCCTTTTATCCACACCCTCTCCAGCATTTATTTGTAGACATTTTAATGATGGTCATCCTGACAGGTGTGAGGTCATACCTTATTACAGTTTTATTTACATTAATAATTAGCAATGTCAAACATCTTTTCATGTACCTACTGGCCATGCTGTGTATCTTCTTTGGATAAATGTCTGTTTAGGTCTTTTCCCCATTTTTTGATTGGGTTGTTTGTTTTTCATTATTGAATTTTAACAGCTGTTTTTATATTTTGGAAATTAAGCCCTTGTTGGTCACATAGTTTGCAAATATTTTCTCCCAGTCTGTAGGTTGTCTTTTCATTTTATTTATGGTTTCCTTTGCTATGCAAAAGCTTATAAGTTTGATTAGGTCCCAATTATTTATTTTTGCTTTTATTTCTAGTACCTTGGGAGACTGAACTAAGAAAACATTGCTATGATTTATGACAGAGAATCTTTTGCCTATGTTCTCTTCTAGAAGTTTTTTTTTTTGTGTGTGTGTGTAATAAAGTTTTATTAAAGTATAAAGGAGATAGAGAAAGCTTCTGACATAGGCATCAGAAGGGGGTAGAAAGAGTACCCACTTGCTAGTGTTAACAATGAGGTTCTCTTCTAGAAGTTTTATGGTGTCATTCATGTCTTATATTTAAGTCGTTAAGCCATTTTGAATTTATTTTTGTGTCAGTATGAGGGTGCATTCTAACTTCACTGATTTGCATGAGGCTGTTCAGCTTTGCCAACACCACTAGCTGAAGAGATGGTCTTTTCTCCACTGTATATTTTTGCCTCCTTTTCTGAAGATTAATTCCCTGTGATGTGTGGGTTTGTTTCTGGGCTCTCTATTCTGTTCCATTGACCCACATGTCTGTTTTTGTGCCAAAACCAAGCTGTTTTGATTACTGTTGCTTTGTAGTATTGTCTGAAATCTGGGAGGGTTATGCCTCCAGCATTGTTCTTTTTCCCCAGGATTGCTTTTGCAATTCTGGGTCTTTTATGGTTCCATATAAATGGTATGAAATTTGCTCTACTTCTGTGAAAAATGTCATGGGTAATTTAATAGAGAGCGCATTAAATCTGTAGATTGCTTTGGATAGTATGGCCATTTTAAACATATTAATTCTTTCCATCCAAGAGCATGGGATAGCATTCCATTTCTTTAAACTATTTTCAATTTCCTTTATCAATGTTTTATAGTTCTCAGTGTTTAAATCTTTCAGCTCCTTGGTCAGGTTTATTCCGAAGTATTTTTTTTAATGAGATTTTAAAGGGAATTGTTTCTTTACTTTCCCTTTCTGATATTTCATTGTTAGTATAAAGACATATAATAGATTTGTTGTATCTTGCTACCTTTGTACAATTCTTGGTAAAGGCTTTTTCTGATCTTATAGGGAAAAAATAGCACTAAGCAAAGTTAAACATCTAGATTCCTGTCCCTTCATATCACTGAGGATTGGAAAATGGGGAGTATGGGAATTGTTCTAATTTTTTTCTCAGCTAGAGTTATTTCAGAAACAAAAATTAGAGTGAACTCCTCTCTTCCTTGCTCTCTAACTGAGGGGCTTTGGGTACAAAGTTCCAGTTATGCAAGATGAATAAGTCCTAGAGATCTATTGTATGGCAGAGTGTCTATAGTTAACAATACTGTATTGTACATATAAATATTTGCTAATAGGGAAGATTTTATATTAATTTTTCTTATCCATATGTATTGGAGAAGGAAATGGCAACCCACTCCAGTATTCTTGCCTGGAGAATCCCATGGACAGAGAAGCCTGGCAGGCTATGGTCCACGGGGTTGCAAAAGAGTCAGACATGTCTGAACAACTAAACAAAATAACAGTCCATACATATAAAACATAATGAATAAGATGTTGGGAGGAAACTTTTAGAGGTCATGGATAGGTTTCTGGCATAGACTGTAGTGATTCTTTTCATGGTTTTATATTTATTTCTAAACTCAACAACATGTATACATTAAATATATACAGCTTTTGTGTACCAGGAAGATCTCCTGGTGGAGGGCACAGCAACCCACTACAGTATTCTTGCCAGGAAAATCCCACGGACAGAGGGGCCTGGCAGGCTACAGTCCATAGCGTCACCAGGAGTCGGACACAACTGAAGTGACTTACCAGGCAGGCAGGCCGTGCCTCAATAAGATGATTTAAAAAAGTGGGTGTGGAATTTGAAGTTTAATCTTCTCTGAGTTTGCTGGTCTTTTGCTACCTCCAGCTTCCTGTCTTATTGTGGCTAATTCACTAAGAGTAGTATGGCAGAGAAGGTGTCCCTCTGGTATAGGAATCTTTTAGAAGAAAGAAGTCCTGCTCTAACTTACGCCCCCAAGTATGGCAGGTATAGAAGGTGAGTCCTTTGAGATTTATGAAGGTGTGCCAGAATGATAATGATTTAGGCTGAGAGGGAATGGAGCCTTGAGTCTCCCACAGTCCTGCACAGAAAAGGAAGCTATCTTGATCGTATTAGTGTCCTCATCAGTTACTAAAAGCCCTCCTGATGTTTTGGCGGCTTTGAATAAGGGTTGTTTTTGTCCTGTACCACAGAAAACATACCTTTCTACAGAAATTTGGATCAAAGTTCTAGTTCTCAAACCATGGCTTCTACATAGGTCCTTCAGCAGTCCTGTAAACATTTGATTCAAATATTATTTGCATATTTACATTAACCATTGTATTTTAAGAGTAAATAATGCTGGCTATCATAACAAGGTTCTAAACCTTACTTGCCTAACACAGTTAAAGTTTAGTCCTTGCTCTTCCAAGTGTAGGAAACTGTTCCTGATCTGCAGGTGGCCTTCTGCTTGGTCCTTGGAGAGCCCAGGCTTCCTCTGTCTTGTGGCCTCATCCTCCTCACTGGATCCTTGGAGTCCTTTCCAGCCAGCAGGCTGTCGGGGGTTGGAGGGTTGCCTGTGACAAGTCTGCAGGTGCAGAGTCTGGGAGTGGTGTGTATCAGCTCCGCTCACATTTCGCTAGGTAAATCTCAGACAGATAACTACAAAGAAGGCTGGAAAACATGGCTGAACTGTGTACCCAGGAAGGAAAGGAAAGAGAGATGATTTTTGTTAAGAGTCCAGCTAGCTATCTTTATCACAGTCATTTAAAAAAGATATTTTAACTCTTTGGAGACTACAGCTTCTTAAAATATTGCCAATGTTAACTTGCTTCAGTGAAGACTTCGGAATGAAATTTCATTTGCTTTATTCAATAAAATGCCCTATGGTTGCAGAAAAAAAAAATGCTGTTACAAAAACATCCTCACCAACAGCAGCAATTTATCTGTGAGAATCGCTGTCATCACCTTCAAAAGCAGTTGCAAAGAAAATACCCCCAAAAACCCCTTTAAATTCTAAAATTGATACAAGTCTTCAAATCATCTCTCAAAATCCTGATCACATTCATCCAAAAAACCTCTTTGTTCATAGTGACTAAACTTGCAGCATTGGGCAGAAATGTGAACTTATACATTTATGTCAACAAAACATTTCTCTCATCTGTTTTGGGTATGTTCAGGTTATATGCAAGATTTATCTCTTTAAAAAGGGGTTGCTTTGCTTAACAAAGTAAAAATAGTGCTATCTAGAGTTTCTTCCAGCTCTGACATTTATGCTTTCTATTTTTATATGCCATTGAAGAGAAGACTAACTCTTGATTGCATATAAATGGCTCAATGCAAATTACTAAAGTTGTTTTCCCTAATAGGAAAGTGAAGTGGCACTAGGGAAACTCCTATACAATGTGCTTCCCCAGCTTCTCTTAAATCAAGTATTTCTAGAAAATCCTAGTGGGTTAAAATCTCTAGAGGTACCTATAAGCTAATACTCCATTCTGATAGTTTCCACAGTTTATTTGAAGTTTTGCAATTCAGACATGCTTTTGCTTCTTCAGAACCACCCTCACTTCTCTAGCATTGATTGTAGTGTCAGGTCAGGGGTCTGTTTAATTAAGAGCCACAGGCCTGCCAAAACTGGCATTGATTGTGTCTGCTCTTAGGTTTCTACTCGATTAGGTTTGGACATCTGCTTTGGACTTCCTGGTGCTCCCACCACCCTTTTAATGGACTAGCCCCTACCTACCTCACTCAGGGGCTGCCTTGGGTCTGAAATCTACAGCCAGGCAACTCAGACATAAATTAGACGTTGCCAAGGCTGTGGAGGTGCTGTGGCTTTTGTTTTCAGGCTTGCAGTTTGAGGCAAAGGTCATAACTCCCGTTCCCATGACTGCTGGCAGCAGCCACAGGGTTGCTAAGGGAGCAGCCACAGACCAGACTGTGATGGAGAAATAAACTCAGGTGACCCCGCCTGCCTCACACGGATGAAGCCGTTTGGAGCTGTGCCTCCACCCGGGAATCCTTGCTTGGGACCAGACTCCTAGATTGTTCATTGCCCTTTACTGAATCGGCACAGGCATCTGGATGGACACTGGGGAGTTTTGAAAAACAGTGTTAACTTACAGAACTGAGCTCTGAGGAAGTGGAGACCCCACAACTTATTCCTGACTATCTGCTTGCCATTAGCCAGTGACAATGATTTGCTCGGTTTGACATCTGCTGATACTGAAACTGGCCCCATCTGTAAGATCAGCTAGGTTTGGATTGCACTTGATCTGGTCCATTTGCAAAATGACTGTTTGGGGTTTGAAAGCAGATGTGTTTAGATCAGAGATAGGAGAAGACAAAATGGTTTCAGAATGCTGAAAAAGGACCTTGGCAGCTCTGAAACAAGTGTTTTCATTCAGGGCTGACTGTATGTCAAAGTGGGTGCCAGAAGGTCTCCTAAATGTTCTCTTAAAAATTGCTATTATTCTAATAAAATTTTTAAAAATAAATCAAATGCAAAAAATTTACTATTACTTCTATGACTATTAGTCCTTAAAGAGCATAAGATGTGTGGAACTGGCACAGAAACACTCAGACATCTATTTTCTTTAACCACCAAGTATGTCTTTTATATTTCCGTGTATTGCTCCTCACGTTACCTTTCTGTAATTTTTTATTTTCCCTCTTATTTATTTTCAATCTTTCTTGACCCACGCCCCTGTTTTATTTTATTTTTTTTATCCAAACCATTGCAAAGGATGACAAACTTGAAATGCTACAGGTGCAAAAAAAAAAAAAAAAGTAAATCTATGAAATACATGTTTTACACACTCATTGGAGAAAACAGAAAATTCAAATTTTAGAAAAAAGAATTAAATCATTCTGTTTCTCTAGATCCATCCTTCTCCATGCTACGGAGTATCTAGGAGCCTGACCGCATTGCCTTCTGACTCCCCCTTGGGTTTTGCCAGTGTGAATGAGGCTGGGTTATTTATTTCCTCCCTGCAGGGTTGCCGCCAGCTGGCTGTGCACCTTGATCGAAGGGCACAGCTCCTACCAAACAGCCTTCTTTATAGAATTCTCTCTATACGTTCAGGAGACCACTTCCTCCTCCAGCCCCTACCATGTAGGCCAGGAATGTGGTCTGCTCTGGAAGCCTGTACCATTCTGCCCTGTATCTTGCTAATAGTCCCTTAATACATGTTCCACTCTCCTTAAATTATTTAGTTTAAGAGTTTCATCTCTTTTCTGCTGAAATCCTGGGTAGTACAATTATAATTATTAACCACAGGTAAGCACTGATAAACATTTTGGTATATTTCTTTAGCTGCCTTTATTTATGACCCCATGTATGGGCAACAGATTTAGTATAATTCTGGGTATGAATCTTTATATCTCTGTTCCCCCTGGGATTATTTATGAGCGTGATCCCTCATTAGTAAAATGTCCCATACCCTAAATCATGATTTTCATTGGCTACATTTTGTTCCACTGTATGGGGGTAACTGGAATTTGTTTTAGAATTCAACAGCAGTTTTATGATCTTTATTTATGATTTTGATGTCCTCAAAGTTAGTAACTCCCTGTTTCTTTTGTGTGTTCATTTTACAGCTAGGTCAGTGGGTCGTCACTCATTCAGGGACACTCCTTTCAGGCACAACCTTAAGCCAAGTTTCCTCACAGACAATTAAACCTATTTATGTCCAGTCTGCACTCTCCTCAGTGGTTAAGGGACTTCTCCAAGGTCTCATTCTAGTAAATTGCAGAGCTGAACAAATTAAACCCATGACTGCTGTCTCTAAGTCCAGGGCTTACCTACTCCAATATGTTATGTTTACCAATTTGTAAAATGGAAACTCTTCCTCCAACTATGGAAACCACAGTTCTAAGTTATGGAAGAAAGTCAAATAAAAATACATGTGGTTCCAAAGAAATGGACTATCAAGCCATGAAAAGACACGGAGGAAACTTAAATGCATATTACCAAGTGAAAGAAACCAATCTGAAAAGGCTACATACGGAGGATGACATTTTGGAGAAAAGCAACACTGTGGAGACAGTAAAAAGATCAGTGGTTGCCGGCGATTGAGAGAGATGAATAGTTGAAGCACAGAGGAATTTAGGACAGTGACACTGCTCGGTATGATACTGCAATAGTGCATACATGTTAGACATTTGTCCAAACCTGTATGTAGCATGTATGTATGTAGTCTATGTATGTAGTATGTGTGTATGTAGTCTAGGGACCTG
Source organism: Bos javanicus (assembly GCF_032452875.1). Lineage (NCBI taxonomy): Eukaryota > Metazoa > Chordata > Mammalia > Artiodactyla > Bovidae > Bos > Bos javanicus. The sequence goes on from NC_083883.1 coordinate 67,279,974, forward strand.
TATGTAGTCTATGGACCTGGGTGATGAGGATGTGTTAGTTCAGGTACATCAGGGGCAACATTCTATTCTATTGTGCGGTACTTGTGGGGAAAGTGCATATGCGTAGGGGGAAGGGACATATGGGAACTCTCTCTCTCCCCTCTAAAAACCTAAAAATACTCTAAAAAGTAACATCTGTTTTTAAAAATGTGTAGTTCTTTTAAAATAGGCCAAGTTTTAGGTTTTAATGCCAATAGAGTTGCCATGTCTGACTCTAGTTTTCCTTTAAGACAAATAACTTTCCTCTTTCATCAGAATGTCTGTAGTAAATTGGTGCCCCATCTCTGGGGCTTTCCACTGGCCCCCAATTTTCCTATTGTTATTTTCAAGCAGCTTCAGCATTGGTCTCCTATATTCAGGTAATGTGGACACATAATTGATTATAAAATATACCTGGCGCTAAGGATGGTTTCCTGCTGGAGAGTTTCATACTCAAGTCTTGCAGTGAAGATATGAGAGATCATTTTTTACAAAGCCTTGGAGATTTAGTGGAATAAACTAGAAGCTTAACTTGAGACTTTCAAAACCCGAAAATCTGTTCAAGCATCCATCAGACATGACAGAATGGTTTTATTACCTCCAGAATTGGATGCAGAACTGTATGTATGCTTCATCAAGTTAATCTGGCTCTCAATTCTGATGTCCACTAAGTATGTCTTTTCTCCAGTATATCAACAAGCATGGAAACTTTAAAGTCAGAGCTTTGAAATGATTATGCATTAATTTCTCTTTGTTGAAACAGTTAAGGAAATATTCTTCATGGGCTTCCCTGATAGCTCAGTCAGTAAAGAATCTGCCTGCAATGCAAGAGATCCGGGTTCGATTTCTGGGTCAGCAAGATCCTCTGGAGTAGGAAATGGCAACCCAATCTAGTATTCTTGCATGGAGAATCCCACGGACAGAGGAGCCTTGTGTGGGCTACAGTCCCTGGGGTCGCAAGATTCAGACACGACTTAGCAACTAAACCAGAAGAACATATGTGGATAGGTTGCCCTGTGGGTTGCTCAAAAATGAGCAACTGAGACCATAACATAAACAAATCTTTGTGCGCACCTTTTCTGAGACTGGGTGAGTTAAGAAATGCATAAAGGATCAGCGACTGATTTGTAATGGGTGAGTCCTATTGTGTGTATTGACTATTTGTACTTCTAGTGTCCTCTTTCTGTTGGTGCGTGGTTATGACAATAATGTTTTGGAAATTTGGTCACCTCCCGGTTTGTAAAATCAGGTCTTCCCGGGCACAGAGTTTTGTTTTTCCCTTTGTCTTCTGACATAGATTCATAGGTTGTTCTTTTTACTTCCACAAAAGGGGGAGGAGAGAGATGTAGATGTGCTAAAACCGGATTATCTGAAAATCATTTCTGTTTGGATTTACAATTCATTGTTTACTTTTAGATAGAAGATATACTGTCCTACGTCATTTTCCTTGGGCCAATTTCAAAGTTATATTACTTGAGCATAGAGTGGTAAAAGGCAGCAGCGGCATTTCTGAAGGACGCAGGGTGACAGGCGAGGAGAATGAGATTTGAATTTTATGGCTATCGCTTCTCTTGCTTACATATACTCAGATAACTTAGTTCTGTGATATTTGCTCACAGTGCTGTCTTTTTACAAGTTGTATAATAGATAAATAAAATAAACAAGTTTCTTTTTCTGCTATCAGTTTGCAGTGTGCTCACTGCAGACTGGGAATAACCAACTATCCTGTTTCCCTAGGACTGAGAGGTTTCCAGCATGTGAGGCTTTATGTTTTAACACCAGGAAAAGCTCTTCATCTTAGCTCAAGGGAGTGGCTAGGGAGAAGGCGTGAACTCTCCTGGTGGCCTAGGCGAGTTGTAGAACCTTGGAGACAATGAGCAAAACTAGTGGGGTTAAAGAAAGATCAGAGCAGAGTTAAGGAGAGAGGCTGAAGTTAACGGCCAAGTCAGCATTTGAGAGAGTGAGGGCTGTCCTGGTGTAGAGTCAAATGAAATTAGAACAAGCTACCCCTGTTCTAGGTGGATAGTGGGGATTATTCCCCACTGCCCCCAACCAACCCCTGCCCCAGGAATTCCAGAAGAGCTGGCTTCTATCATGGCCTTCTCATCTGATTCCTTCTACTGCAGGGCTGGGCCGGCAGGGGAAGCCAGCACTGTCCTCAGAGCAGTAGGCTGTCTCCATCCTACCCCAGGAATGAAGGAAACACTTCATCCTAACAATGAACTCTAGTTTCTTGTTTTCACTTTTTAAAAGTGCTGAGTATTTTATTTTATCATTATACAGGAGAATTGAGTGGTATTACAAGACACTCCAAAATGCATTCCCGGAAAGGTACCCTCCCTGGATGAGGTGGCCTGGCAGGTGATGGCAGCTTGTGATTTTCTTGTACTCTTTCTCTACGGGAAGAAGAGAGGCTCAAACTCCTTCCTGGGTCTTCATGGGTAGGATTCCTGTTCAATCCCCATGTGCTATGTTTGCCTCTCTCCATATGTGGGCAGGAGTTGTGCTACCCTAGCCCATGGTATGTTTACTCAGCGTCCTACATTGACTAAGGCAAAAATATAAAAGAGTGGAAATATTTGAATGCAGAGAAAATACGTAAAGAATGATGGCTCTAGCAGTGAATCCACAAAATGTATGCTGTGAGGTTCTGTATGATGGACAAAGGCTACAAGTCACCTCTGTGCCGAGTGAGAAACATCATCTATTCTGAGTGAGTGTCCATGAGAAAAGAAGTACAACATGTCTTTGTATCAAAGCAAGAGGTCATTTTTCCCCAGTGGGTCTTCTTTTTCTTAACTTTAATCTTTATTTATTTGTGTCTTAGGCCAGGCTATGCACAACACGCAGCTCTAGTTCCCCGACCAGGGATTGAACCCGTGCCCCCGGCATTGGGAGAGAAGAGTCTTAACCACTGGACCATCAGGGAAGTTCTCCCAGTGGGTCTTCTTAAGGAGGACACTTTGAAATATAATGAGTAACATTCTCAACAGTACTTTGATAGGCGTTTCATAGTTTCATATGGGCGTTTCCCATAATGTTCCTCAGATAAAAAATGGTATTGGTCTACAGTTCAACAAAATTCATATCTTAAAATTTTTATAGAACAAAGTGAACTATAGATGTATACATTTTAAAACCAAAATAAATAAAATTCATCAAAAGGTAGAACTGAATGAGACTGTCTAGATATGAAGATCTCTGGCTTCGATCTCTTCAAAGATAGATTTTAGAGTATGCAGAGGAATGGCTGGGTTTTCTATCCATCAGGCAATTCTCCATAATGATATTTCCCAAGCAAGCTTTGAGGTATTGAAAGCGATGATTTTGATGAGATTCTGCCTGACAAATACCTCCTGGAATGCACATTGCTCTGTGGTCAGTTGTGTCTAGAACCTGACCTGATCAGATAGAATTCCTCAGGTGAATGTAAAGAATTCAGATATGGATGCCACCTGAGTAGAGGTCTTTTTTTGGGGTTGGGCCAAGGAGTCGTTGTGGCACTACCAAAGCTCTCCTCACAGTTCTAGTTCTGTTCCAACACATGGCTGAACGGAAGGGCTGTAACATTATGTGTCTGTAGAGCAGTGTGGTTAGAGTGTAAGTATAATATGTAAAAAAGATTAAGCTCTCAGTCGTGGAGAACTGAGGTCCTTTTATGACTAGGCCTTAGATAAATCTCTTTGGCTTCATTTTGACACTGTTCCCAAAATCACCTCAGAATGGAATCTCTGCTTAACTTGCTCACTGACTTTTCCTTTGATTTTTAGAGCACTGCTGAATGTTCAAAACACTGAGTAGCTTGGCCTATTTTTTTTCCCCCCAGAACTCTTTCTTTTCTTTTTCTTCCTCCTTCCATCCCTCCCTTTTCCTCTTTATCCATTCTCCCTTCCTCCTCCCTCCACCTTCCTATGTCCCTGCCTGCCTCCCCAACCCCTACTCCTTAATTCATATCTAAATTCACAGACACTCTCAGAGCTTGAAAGTAAATTTCTATTTGTCTTCTCCACCTGCTGTTCAACCTATCTGGGGACCATAGCTCCAATTTCTTAAAGGGTTTCCACTGCTTTTCTTAATTAAATTTTGACCCATATTTCGCACAATTTTTTCCTAATATACACATATGAACACAAACATAACTGTTTATATAATTTATGTCAGGCCAATTACTCTGATTCTAGACAGTCTGACAACATCCCCAAATTAATAATGTTGTGGGGCTGAAGGAAACTGTGTTATTATATTCTATCTTTGACAGGCTTCAGAAGGAGCATTAAGACAGTATGGGAATTATAAACTTTTGTTAGTAATTTTATCCTGAGATGCTAATCACATTGATTTATGTAATGTTTTTATAATCCTTACAAGCTGTACATTTCCATTTTATGTGAAAAATTGATATATAGGAAGATATTTTTAGTTTGAGAGTTTCCCAGAGATAGAGATTTTTTTAATCTTATGAACAATGAGACATTTTCTTTACATTTGCAATATTACACTAAGTGTTTTACTGATACTCCCTGTTTTGGGTCTAATTTTGTCAAGAGACATAGTCTTAGAAGCACTTTGACCAAATTCTGGTGTTCCATTGATAACCTTGAAGTGGACCTCTTTCCTATTACAGAATCAGCATTTGGCACCTATTTATGAATTAATAAAGCTGAAATGCCATTTTCCATGTTAAATGATATCTCATTTTTGGGCATTTCTAGCTACTATTTTTTTTTAAATTGTGTCCTTGGGATATTCATATATTTTTAATCTTAAATATCAAGCTTTCCACATTCGTCCTTTTAGAGACTGTGTCACAGGTTGAACTCTAATACCTGGAAACGGCTGAGTTAAATACTTTGCAACTGTGTGGATTATTTATCACCTGTTCTACTTCTAGCTTGTTGTATAAATTCAGATATTTAGTATCTGAGTCTGATTCAAAATGTTTTGAAATATTTCAGTAACTAAACAAACCATGCAATGATCAAGAGTTTCAAACAACATGCTTGTGGTTATGGTTATCAAGGAAACCGTTGCCTTATATAATGTTTGACAACAGCCCTGTTTTTTTCGTTTTTGTTTTTTGTAATGCTATAAAAACAAAACTTATCTAGTAGCATGTAGAAGTAAGTGTACAATGAAATGAGCCACAAGCTAACCGGAAGTAGTGAGAATGTGCTGCTGCTGCTGCTGCTGCTGCTAAGTCGCTTCAGTCGTGTCCAACTCTGTGCGACCCCAGAGACAGCAGCCAACCAGGCTCCCCCGTCCCTGAGATTCTCCAGGCAAGAACACTGGAGTGGGTTGCCATTTCCTTCTCCAATAGGTGCAAAATGCTTGATATTAATTGATGTGTTGTTTGATAATATAAACATGAAACTCAAGAGGGATAATATGTTGAAAAGTGTGATAGAATAGGAATAGGAGTAAAATTTCCTTGTTGAAACAAATTTGAAGTCCCACTATGTTCTTAAAATATACTGTGTGCATGGTTAGGGGAATTGTTTCATTTAGCAAACTGACAATCCCATCTTTGCCAAAGGCAAATTCAAAAGATGGGATTTTAAACAGATTTGTTAACAGAATTAGTTGGAGGTTTAAATGCATTGCCCAGTGATAGCCTAGACTGCTAGAAGCTACAGGGCTGCAGGACATGATGAGCTTATTTTGGAAGTTTCTCCAGTTTATGCTGGGTTTTGCTTTAAAGGGAAGTAGCAAGTTGTGGAACACAGATATGCTAAAACTCCTTACAGGAAAAAAGATCCTAGAGTGTTGATAATGGATGAAATGTATTTCTTAAGCCTTTTCTCAAGGTCTATACATGTAGAACAAGACCCTAAAGAGAAAAAGATGCTGTTGGTTTGGACACTGATTCTGAAATTTTGTGGTCCCATATATAAATCGGGCACATAAACTGTGACAAGATGATAAGAAAGGTGAATTGTAAAGTGAATGACTTTACAGGGAAAAAAAAAGAGGGTAAATTGAGCCTCATTTGAAGCCATTCAACCTGTGACAAGAAGTATTTTATTTAAGAGATACTTGATTTGAAGTGTTAGAAGCCAGATGTCAGTCCAATTGGAAGACAGTTTTCAAATAGATTCTGATGTCTGGAAGAAATTATAGTATCTTTTTCTTGGTTGAGCAATGTCTTTCCTAATTTTAAAAGCTATTAAACTATGCATGTAAACAAAAAAATGCTGAGTTTACACCTCTCTCTGCTTTCACCTTGGATGTGTTAAGGCAGATGCAGCACAGAAATAGTGAAATGCTCAATTTTTTCCCCCTTAAACTTGCTACAAAGGATGTTTGGATGACTTAAGATGTCCAAAGATAGAGCTGGCTCATCATTGCTTGTGGCCTCACACTTAAATATATTTTATTTCTAAAAGACTATGAAATATCGGTACTTATCCTACTGCCCAGCACATTATTTTCATAAGTAGTTTACTACAGAAGAATGGGAAGAGAAAAACAGAATTAATATAGTTTAAGGGCATGAGAAACCTGTATGCAGGTCAAGAAGCAACAGTTAGAACCAGACATGGAACAACAGACTGGTTCCAAATTGGGAAAGGAGTATGTCAAGGCTGTCTACTGTCACTCTGCTTATTTAACTTACATGCAGAGTACATCATGCAAAATTGTAAGGTTGCGGTTGCCAGCCATGTGCTACGCTGGGATTCATGACCTACAAAGGAGAGGATTTCGATCTGGGGCCAGAGACGAGGCTTGCCTACTCGGAGCTTTTGGTGTAGCAAAGTTTTATTAAAGTGTAATAGAGATAGGGAAAGCTTCTGACATAGACATCAGAAGAGGACAGAAAGAGTGTCTGCTCGCTAGTTTTTGGCAAGGCTTTTCATGTCTGAAAGCCAGCTGCTAATCAGATAAGAGAGACACCTCTGGGCTGAGGGAGTTGCACCAGGCCCCTCTCCCACAATATGCATTGAGATAGAATGGCACAAGGTGTATTGTCCCTGGCCATAAAACAATGAATGTGAATACTGGTTTCTTGAGCCATTATCGGCCCAAGGTTTGAGAAGAGAAAAAAATTTAGTCTTCAGTGGAACCGATTTGAAGGCAGAATCCAAAGCAAATACATAGTTTCCTTAACATAGCTAAAAAAACGTTTCCATAAGAAAAGCACGTAGATCAGCTCAAAGTCTGAGAAAAGTTAAGTTCAGGCGGAACCAGGTGTCCTCAACAGAGAAGGGAAAACCTTCTGCCACTTGCAGTTTACTTCCTCCTGATGCTTGAGGACTTCTGGCCTCCCTCTAGTCAAAGCTGTGGTTTTTCCAGTGGTCATGTATGGATGTGAGAGCTGGACTATAAAGCTGAGCGCCAAAGAATTGATGCTTTTGAACTGTGGTGTTGGAGAAGACTCTTGAGAGTCCCTTGGACTGCAAGGAGAGCAAACCAGTCCATCTTAAAGGAAATCAGTCCTGAATATTCATTGGAAGGGCTGATGCTGAAGCTGAAACTCCAATACTTTGGCCACCTGATGTGAAGAACCGACTCATTTGAAAAGACCCTGATGCTGGGAAAGATTGAAGGCAGGAGAAGGGGATGACAGAGGATGAGATGGTTGGATGGCATCACCAACTCAATGGACATGAGTTTGAGCAAGCTCCAGGAGATGGTGAAGGACAGGGAAGCCTGGTGTGCTGCAGTCCATGGGGTCTCAAAGAATTGGATATGATTGAGTGACTGAACAATAACAAGGGCATGATAAGTGACCTTGTAAAAGAAAGTAAATGGGAATGAACTGAAGGAAGAGAATAAGGCATCATGGAATTAGCTTCAGATCCCTACAACATTTCAGTTTGTATAAAAAGGTCCTAACCTAGTGTTTACCTGTAGGTATTTTTTTCCTCTTCTATTACCACACCTCCTGGCACTGTCAACCATAACATTTCTTATCTTTCATATTCTCTTAGTGTTTCCATCTTCCAATTAGTCAATGTAGAAGCATAAGTATGAGGAAAAATGGTGAAATGTATGAAAACCGTGAATAAATCTCAGACCAAAGAAAAGGAGTGGGGCATGCATTTAAAGGGTTATCACATAGGAGAATTTAACCTATTCTTCTAGATAGAACTAGGATCAGTGAGCAGAAGATATATCAAAGTAGACATTAAGCCCTCAGAGTTGCTAAAAATGGACTAGGAGCTTTATCATGGAAAGAACTCCCCATTATTGGAGGGATACTTAGCTTATGACCTGACCTGTCTTTGGGTGTCGTTTGGATGAGGGAGGCGGCTTTAGGGTTTTCACTACATCAATTATCTCCTTTCTCTCAAATGGTTTTTCCCCTTAGACTAGAGTCTCTCATGTTTCTCCCTATAATCCAAACTCTTCTAATTTCCTTACCATCCATTCATTCCATCCAAGCAAGAAACTGGTATCCAGTGCTGTTGGTTTGGTGTCCCCATTGTCTCTTGAGTCTGCTCTCTTCTTTCTTTTCCACTGCCCCTCCATCATAGGTCTTGCCTCCTGCTTGAGATGTGAGCTCCTTGAGGGCATGTATATTGCCTTTTATTTCCTTTTTATCCCTAGTTAGCATAAGATCTGGGTGCTCAGTAAAAATCTACTGAATGAATGTCTGACTTTCAACATTTTACTCTGAAGCCTCTTTTATTTTGAGTGGCATGTTGGTCCATTCATTCAGTAAATATTTTTGAGCATCAACTATGTGCATTGGGGATATGGGAATGAATATGACCTATCAATTTTCCCTGTAAAGATCGGGGTCTAGTTGAGAGAAACATAGGTACACAAAACTTGGATTTGCTCAGGCAATGTTATAACAAGAAATATCTACCTGATCAACTTAACTGGATCTCCAGAATATCAAATTCCCATCACTTCGCAGGAACCCCACAACTAGCTTAGGCAGATGTTCTTAGAGAAGCCAAGGTCAGGGTCTGGATTTCACGGGGCTGATAGTAGCTCCTCCCGGAGGTAACAGAAGACATCGATATTTGAGTAGGTGAACTAAGCAAGTTTAGGCAGACAAGCCATAGTTCCATAGTCTTGATTCTGACGACCAGTGTCTCCTTGCTAGGGACTATCTTCTCATAGGCTAATGAGGCTCATGTTTTTAGTTTTCTTCATGGGCCTCATCTGTTTCCACATCAAACTGTACCACACTGGTTCACCACCAAACTGGTCATTTCTTAGAATTAGAGTGAAAGTATAGTTACAGAGCTTTTGATTTTTCAGTTCTGCAGTTGTTTAAAGTTCAGACTTTCTTCTTGGCTTCGTAAGTGTGGCTAGTTGTTTTATGATCCCCTAGTTATTTATTTTCCCATCTTCAGTACAAATCCAAGCAAATGTACAAAATGTTAGACATGGGAGGCTCCTCCAATGTTATGTATTCTGTTAACCAGTTCACTGGAATTTCTTGTAAATGCCTATTCCTTCCCTCCACCAAAAATGCTTGTCAAAGTTTTTTCTGAAGCTTTAATGAGAGTGGTTTTATAGACCACCCCGAATTTAGGAAGAAAAAGAAAACATGTTCTTGGCTGGGTAAAGGCTGGAAGACTTTCCCTCTTTACTATGATCCCCTTCTGTCTCTGTTTATTTCTAGTCTCCAACTTCTAAATGTCCTGAGGCTATGGCTCTTGCAATAAAATGTGATTTGGTTATTTTATCTGTTTCATGCTTCTCCCACATAAACAAGATGGGTATTATTATTTTACTAGCAGAAGAGGAGAAACATAGGAACTTCATATATGTGTGTTTTTATGTAGATAATTATGAATACATGTGTGTGTATATGTTCATGTGAAACAGAAAATTCAAGGGATAAAGATCAGAATTGCGAATAAGACAAATAAGTAAAGAAATAAAACTTGGTCATTTGTGACCTCCAGGTTTCCCTTCCTTTCTTTTGGTCCATTTAATTTCCTCCTGTTTAATCTCTAATCGTCCTGGCGTTTGGAATGGCAGATATCTGAAATGAGCTTTGTCTCATTCAACTCGTTTCCCGGCTCTGCAGTCTGTGACCGATGCTGTGTGCGCAGCTGGTGACCTGTGACACACCTCAGCCACGTGAGGCCATCACACCACAGTCAACTGACAAACAGGTGAAGTTTGAAGTCTGTGAGTAGAACCATGAAAGATGCCCTCAGGTTACTTTCCAAAAACATTTGACATTTAAAGAAATGTCTGTGTTCTGATTTTATGATCTAGCCAGTTACTCATTCACCAAAAGTGTTATATGTCAGTAATGCAAAACTTATTTTATCAAGTTATTCCACTGCTGCCTTGTAATGATTGAGGGTAGAGTGGGGTGGTATGAGAAACCACGGAACAGCCTGTGTTCAATGTTCTCCAGCTCATTTAAAAGTTCCAATTAGTCTAACAGGCGTTTGTTTGGGTACTTTTCAGCCTTAAAATCTTCTCTCCAAGTGCCTTTACTAATTTGATGTTTCTTTCCCATCTTTCCCTTTCAATAAGAATTAAACAATTAAATTCTGCTATTATTTGTTGATCTTCTACATATCAACCTCAGAATCTCTAGTGTTTTCTGGATTCACAGGGATGGATGTGCCCTTGAGGAAATATCACCTTCAAACCTAGTGTTCATGGAAGGCTTAAATCCAAGACTAACTTAGACCTCTTGGGCTTAAGATCACATAGATTTTTTCCTTAATAGGTAATCCCAGAGTTGGATAGTAAAGAATTACATGTTTTATACAATACAATATGGCCAACTCCAGACTATTAAGAAAAAAAGATTTTGTCATAGATAATCTCAAACTTAAAATATATCATCTTGTATGAAAGTTAGGCATTTCATTCTGCCTGATGAAAATTGGGCAGAGCATTTAAGTCAGGCACAAACTAATCTTTCTAAGCATATCCAGTGTTCTCTGCCAACTCTTGATTATGTGGGAGTTGACGATCTGTTTCTCAGATTCTCTGGGGGTCTCCTAAGGTCATGTTCTGTTTTAAGATTCAGATTTCTATGCTTCAACACAAGGCCCAATTCCAGTCTGCTGCTTCTAACGAGGATAAGGAAGGAATTCCCCCGGTCCCCTGAATCGTGAGAACCTGGTGTTGGCTAGTTCTACCTTGGGTCCGATTAAGTGGCAGCTAAAATACCTGTCTTTGGCAAACCTCCTGGAAAGCACCACCTTCCCTCAGTTTGAAAATCTTCTCTGTTGTTTTCTATGGAGAAGGCAATGGCACCCCACTCCAGTACTCTTGCCTGGAAAATCCCATGGGTGGAGGAGCCTGGTAGGCTGCAGTCCATGGGGTCGCTAAGAGTCGGACACGACTGAGCGACTTCCCTTTCACTTTTCACTTTCATGCATTGGAGAAGGAAATGGCAACCCACTCCAGTGTTCTTGCCTGGAGAATCTCAGGGATGAGGGAGCCTGGTGGGCTGCCATCTATGGGGTCGCACAGAGTCGGACACGACTGACGTGACTTTGCAAAGTCTATTGTCTCCTGAAGACCTTGGTTAAAACAGGGGAGGGAAGGCCAGGACTCCACATTGATGGATAATACAGACTGAGTTCCTGGCTCAGGGCTTCTATGTGTTTGTCCAGTGGATCTATATTCCTTGTGAGAGGAAAAAAAATGTCCGATGAAGTTTATCTGATCAACTAATTAATGTGAATAGACAGTGTTTGTGAGCAGAGGGAGAAAGACTGGAGGAAGACGTTCATGATACAGAAGCCTGTGGTAATGACACGGAGGCACTGTGTCGCACGTCTGGACACAGATGCTGAGAACCCCATCGAAACACTGAATCGGGCTCCTTGGAGGGTAGGGCCCAGGGATATGCAGTCGCCATCCCCTGCCCCCAAACTCCGCAGGATATTTATCCACAATCACGGCTGGGAATCATTCCAACAAAAGTAAGTTTCCTAGAACAGGCTTGAGTTTGGTGCTTTCTGGCTATGTGGAGAGACAATGAATGCTGACTGACTGCTGGACTGAATGAATGAATTCATCAGCGACTAGGTAGAACTTGAGTATTTAATGATAATTATAGCCTTGCGGCCCCACTCACCCCATTGCATTCAAGCCTAAACTTCTTTCCTAGTGCCTCTAGATCCTTAGCTGCAATCCGGAGCAGAAGGAGAGGAAAGGAAGAGCAAGGAGAAGACGAGCAGAAGATGACAATTGAAGTAGCATCTAGAGATGGTTGAGGTTCAATCTAGCTGCCTCCTTTTCCCCAAAAGAGGCAAATCAACATCCCGTCTCCTCCAACCGACTGATGGCATGTGCATGATCGAAAGTCATTTATGGCTCCTTCCCAGGATCAGCCTCAGTGCAGGAAAGCGGAGAATAAAATGGTGCATGTGACAGAAATGTGGCCCTGCCGGACCCCCAGGGGAGCTCCAAATTCGATCAGCTGTCCTTCATTAATCAAAAGTTGGCTGTAGCTCACTCCTCTATTTGGAATGAGTCTAGCTTTCCATCATTACCGCAGAACAGCAGGTTCATGAATAAGGTTTTAGCACGAAACTGGGTACACGCTTGCTATTGTAATCTCAGCCTGCGAATGAAACGTCTCAAAGGCCGGATCAAGCTCATGATCTGCAGTCCCACGCTGTGTGTTGGCTCTTTCTCCTTTATTCTCCAGTTGGTCTCCTCTTTCTTCCAATGTAAATTGTGGCTGGTGTTAAGTGCCTATGTCCTTATGCATTCAGCTGGAATCTCCAGTGATAAGTCAGGACTGGGAGTTGTCTTCAAGGAAGAAGCAGTGGCAGAGGGGAGAACTTGAGATCTGTGCCATTTAGTTAAGCACTGGGCATGCACTCTGCAGCACAGAAATTCACTGAGACATATCATTAATCCCATTTTACCAATGAAGAAACTGAGACTCCAAGGTGCTGAGAAATTCCCCCAAATTGACATAGGCAATGATGTGGCAGGGTGGTCAGTAGAGGGTGAGGAGTAGAGAAGTGGAGGGGAAGGCACAAAGAGGATGTGAGAAGATCAGTCATAAAGCAAGAGGAACAGAGGTGTTGAAAAAGAATGAGGAGAAGAAGGGTTAAATGAATGCAGGTTTGTTTTTTTTATATACCCTGTTCTCCTGGATTTCAGTTATAAATCATTTGACATTTTGATCAGTTGTCTCTGTACTCATTGCCAGTTTAGAGTCTTGTCTCTAAATAGCACAGCACGGAAGGCCGGTAGGGGAAATACTTTGGGCAGAGCTGGCTGAAGTCTGGTGCCAGATCAAACACATGGGGAATTGGATCCGACCAGGGGACCAGACCTTCTCTGCTGCTGGTATCAAGTCAATGTGTCCCAGTTTGGATAGAGATTTTCCCTGCTTCCTTCTCCTATGGTCACCAAGCAAGGGTCATGCACGTTCCAGGGACCATGTGTCTGTGACCTCCTCCACCTGTCACTGCTCTCTGTCCCTTGTTTCTCGCTCCAGCAAGTTGGACCCTGAATCAAATCACATCACATGATGCAGTCAGAAGAAAAAAGAAAAAAATTGTGTTCGACAAAGGTTCCTGCCACACTCTGCATGCTCAGCTATAGATAAAATAAAGGTGGCAAGAAAGTACTTAAAATCGTAATGATCTATTTCTTCTTGCATTTTCTTGTACATGTTGAACTGTAAAAGTAACTTTAAATTAGCCACATTTCTTATTCAAGTGGTCTGAAACTCACTGTTTATTTAATAATCTTCAGCCATTGAGAACTTGGTGCTATACTTGTGAAATTTTAAAACTGAAAAGGACTGATAATTGCAGAAGGCTGATAGTTATGCAAACATTAGAGGGGGTTAGAGTTTGTTTATGGTATCTTTACAGTTCCCTGGAAAGTAAATATTATAACTGTGTTTTCAATTAGGGACCTTGATTTCATTAACCAGGTCCTTGAAGAGAGTGTCAGGAGGTTGACTGAACATTTAGTGAAAGTCTGAGAATTGCCATAGCTTGTACTTGTACAGAAATTTTTGTCACTGGGACGCCAATCGTGACAAGAGACTAATATATGTCATAAGGTCCCAACTCTCAAATTTATAATGACTCCATTATGATTATATTTTTTCTTTGGCAGTAGGGAAGAAAGACTTAGAAATAGCTCTTCTAAGAAGGAGAGTTTATACTGTGCTTTTTATTTTATTTTTTTAAATGCTGCTTGTATTGTTGATCATAACATACTCTCTGTGTGTCTTCTCAAGGCTGCCATCAATCCTGGAAACTACCTGCTTTGATGAGCAGCAGTTAGGAGGCGAACTAGGTCAGAATTCTGAGTGGGAATTGTGAAAAGTACAGCAAAAGCTGTGTAACTCAAGACACCCTACATAAAATTAGTCCCCTATACACTGATAGGGCTTTTGTTGGGGCCACAGGTGCTCCCAGCTACATAGCTCCAGGCTATGGAACACCCTATGGTTACAGCACTGGAGAAGGCAATGGCACCCCACTCCAGTACTCTTGCCTGGAGAGTCCCAAGGACAGAGGAGCCTGGTGGGCTGCAGTCCTTGGGGTCGCTGAGAGTCGGACACGACTCAGCAACTTCACTTTCACTTTTCACTTTAATGCATTGGAGAAGGAAATGGCAGCCCACTCCAGTGTTCTTGCCTGGAGAATCCCAGGGACGGGGGAGCCTGGTAGGCTGCCGTCTATGGGGTCGCACAGAGTCGGACACGACTGAAGCGACTTAGCAGCAGCAGCATGGTTACAGCACAGCTGCCCCTGCCTACGGTTTACCCAAGAGAATGGTTCTGTTACCCTTTATGAAATTCCCGACATATCCTCTTCCCCACTACTCATTCTTTTAGCAAATGACAGAAGCTAATTCCTATTCCAACAACAACCCAGTACATACAGAATGTTAGCGAAAAAGCCTTTTTATCCTGCTTTCTTTGAACACATACTTGACCAAAATTATTTATAAAGAACATCTTTTCCTACTTTTTGATTTTAACAAATGCAAATTTAGTTCTCTAAAACTTGAAAACAAAAAAGAAACTATTTCTGTGAAACGGTACCTCATTTCCGGAAAATAACTTATACCAGCCCTTCTGTTCTAGGGAAATAAGTTTAGCAGTTCAAAGTTTAAGTTTTAAGAGGAGTATCAGATTATGTAAAATTAAATTTGTGAAGGATGTACAGAGTCTCAAACACTGATCACAAATAAACTGCTTTGTTGTAACACAGAAAAACAAAATTAGTCCCCTATAAATATTGGCAGGCAAATATACCTGATTCTGAATTACTAGGGGCTTCCCAGGAGGTGCAAAGTATCCACCTGCCAATGCAGGAGATGCAAGAGACATGGGTTCGATCCTGGGTCAGGAAGATGTCCTGGAAGAGGAAATGCCAATCTGCTCCAGTATTTTTGCCTGGAGAATCCCATGGACAGAGGAACCTGGCAGGCTGCAGTTCATGGGTTTGCAGAGAGTCAGACATGACTGAGTGACTGAGTGTGCGCACACACACACACTGAATTTCTACTGTTGCTATGTGAGAGTCTTTGAAATTGATTTTTTTTTAATATTCCTGGTCTCTAGCCCTTTATCATTCTGAATTATTAGTTGAAACTTGAAACCTTAGTAGAATGTCTGTCTGTTCTTCGTAGGAATTGGTTCTCCAAAATAATCATGTAAACTCTCTCAATTAGAAGAAACTGGCTAGCTATTATATGGATTGGACATTGCAACCAAAATGGGACAGCTCCCCTCTGTCCACCGATGTCCGCCACCAGTTGGCCTCTGCCTTCTGACTATGATTTCCTATCCATAAGTGGAGCAATCCAGCTGGAGTTTGTATGATTATTTTGGAGACATTTCCAAGTACTGTGACCTGTCTTTCTGTCCATCCAGCCAGCCAGCTAGCCAATAAATATTCACTAACCATTTAGTATGTACAAGTCATTGGGCATATAATAGAGAGACAGGAGAGGATAGATAGGGTTTCTGGCTTCAGGAAGCTTATTATAGAACAGGAAGACAATTTAAAAAGAAAATATAAATAATATGAGAAGTGTTATGGTACAGGACGAAAACAAGAGTGTGGGAACACGCAGTGTAAACACATTAGCTGTGGTGGTGAGGTGGGGGAGGGTGTGAGAAAGGCCCTCACAGAGGAAGTGATGCCTGAGCTGAAACCTGAGGCTGAGTGGGAGGAAGTCAATCAAAAAGCAGGTTGAGCCATGCTCTGGACAAGAGAATTAGCCAACAGGGAGAGAGAGTCATGGGCGTTCAAAGAACTGAAATGTTAAAGTTCAGGGAGAGGAGTAACAAGAAATGGACTTGCAGAAGTTGAGACGTGTCTACCTACCTCTTCTGAGGAGTCTTGAAAGAGAGGCTAATGAGACTGGATTTCATCCAAGACCATTGTAGGTTTGGAGTAGGGAAAGAGCACAATTAGATTTCTGTTTCACAAGGATACTGTGGCTGCAGTGCAGATAGCAAGGGAGGGTACTTGATTTTCCTAGTCTTTTTTTTAAAATTCAGCATGCAGGATCTAGTTCCTTGACCAGGGCTCAAACCTAGGCCCCCTGCATTGGAAGCACAGAGTCTTAGCCACAGGGCCACCAGGGAAGTCCCTGATTGTCATAGCCTTGACAAAGGACATAGGTGGTTTGAATGATGTAGCAATAGTAGGGAATAGAGAGATAAAGAGAGCGAAATAGCATAAATCATTCCACATCAAGGACATGATAAATCCTTATGATGCTGAGCCTGGATTCTCAAAGGAAAATATGGGAAAATTCTTAAAGGAGAAGCATGAAGTGTGGGGATTTTCTGGAGCTTGGAACCAATTGTCACTTGGATTCTGTGTTTGATCTTTACTAGACTTGACACTCTAGATAAGTTCCAACAGTTAGGAGGATAGAAATCATGAAGTGTAGTATCTCCCTATCCAATTGGTATCATGAGAGAAATCACATGACAACTGGGTTTGAGTCATAGCTTTGCAGTTCAGTAAATTTGAGCTATCAGGCAAAATATGTAATGTCTAATCAGAGCCTAAGTCAGGCCCCAGGAAGACAACAGGGAACACGAATGAAGTCTTTCACTTTTATGAGCTCTAGCTGAGAAGATAGATGATACACAAATAAATAGAAAACTAGGTAATGACAAATTGTGACAAGTGCTATGAAGGAAATAAAAATGATCATGAGATGGAGCTAAAGAGTGAAAATTGGTCAGTCGCTAAAGGGCTGGGGGAAAGTCATTACAGGGAGAAGGGACAGCACGCACAAAGCCTGCCAATGGGAAGAAGCTTGGTGGTCAGATAACAGGCACTCTGTGGAGGCAGGCCTTGTAGGCTAAGAGGAGGTTTATTCTAAGAGCAAGAGAAACCATTAACGCATTTTAAAGAACGGAATCTACATGTCCAGGTTTACATTTGTATAGTGTCATTCTGGCTGCTAAATGAAGAATGAATTGAGGGGGAGAAAGTGAAGAGAGCAGCTAGGAGACTATTACAATGGTCTAGGAAAGGTAAAAGTAGCTCAAATAATAAATAATGTGTCTACAGCGCTTACATTCTTTACACAAATGTTTATTTGGCTGTGTCAGGTCTTAGTTGCGGCGGGCAGGATCTTCCCTGCCTCGTGGCAGGGTCTTCCGTTGCAGTGCACAGGCTCTCTAGTTGGGGCACGTGGGCTCTGTAGTTGTGGCTCACGGGCTTAGTTGCTCTGAGGCATGTGGGATCTTAGTTGCTGACCAGGGATCCAACCTGTGTCCCCTGCATTACAAGGCAGATTCTTAACCACAGGACCATGAAGAAAGTCCCTAGAAATTTTTTTATGATTATTCTGGGTAAGATTTGGATAAAAAAGACACTGAAAATGTTCTGCTCAATGTATGCATTTCCATCACTTTATTATAAAAATGCAGAAAACTTAGAAAAGATTATAGTGTTGCACTATATACCTACCTCAAAGATTCTAAAATTAACCTTTTACTATTCTTGCTTTTTTATTTTTTTCTCACTTCCACTGTATAATCATAAGGGATTTGATTTAGGTCATACCTGAATGGTCTAGTGGTTTTCCCTACTTTCTTCAATGAAAAAGCAAGAGAGTTCCAGAAAAACATCTATTTCTGTTTTATTGACTATGCCAAAGCCTTTGACTGTGTGGATCACAATAAACTGTGGAAAGTTCTGAAAGAGATGGGAATATCAGACCACCTGACCTGCCTCTCGAGAAATCTGTATGCAGGAAGCAACAGTTAGGACTGGACATGGAACAACAGACTGGTTCCAAATAGGAAAAGGAGTATGTCAAGGCTGTATATTATCACCCTGCTTATTTAACTTATATGCAGAGTACATCATGAGAAACGCTGGACTAGAAGAAACACAAGCTGGAATCAAGATTGCTGGGAGAATATCAATAACCTCAGATATGCAGATGACACCACCCTTATGCCAGAAAGTGAAGAGGAACTCAAAAGCCTCTTGATGAAAGTGAAAGAGGAGAGTGAAAAAGTTGGCTTAAAGCTCAACATTCAGAAAACAAAGATCATGGCATCTGGTCCCATCACTTCATGGCAAATAGATGGGGAAGCAGCGGAAACAGTGTCAGACTTTATTTTGGGGGGCTCCAAAATCACTGCAGATGGTGATTGCAGCCATGAAATTAAAAGACGCTTACTCCTTGGAAGGAAAGTTATGACCAACCTCCACAGCATATTGAAAATCAGAGACATTACTTTGCCAACAAAGGTCTGTCTAGTCAAGGCTATGGTTTTTCCGGTAGTCATGTATGGATGTGAGAGTTGGACTGTGAAGAAGGCTGAGTGCTGAAGAATTGATGCTTTTGAACTGTGGTGTTGGAGAAGACTCTTGAGAGTCCCTTGGACTGCAAGAAGATCCAACCAGTCCATTCTGAAGGAGATCAGCCCTGGGATTTCTTTGGAGGGAATGATGCTGAAGCTGAAACTCCAGTACAATGGCCACCTCATGCGAAGAGTTGACTCATTGGAAAAGACTCTGATGCTGGGAGGGATTGAGGGCAGGAGGAGAAGGGGACGACAGAGGATGAGATGGCTGGATGGCATCACTGACTCGATGGACGTGAGTCTGAGTGAACTCCAGGTGTTGGTGATGGACAGGGAGGCCTGGCGTGCTGCGATTCATGGGGTCGCAAAGACTTGGACACAACTGAGTGACTGAACTGAACTGATTCTTGCTTTGTCACATATGTGTTGCCCTAATCTTTGCTCTATCAGGCCATCTTATTTTTTAAATGCATTTCAAAGTAAGTGCATACACAACTCATAAGCACAGAAGCATAAATAAACTTAACTCAGAAGCTGTATTTTTTTATAATTCCTTTTTTCCTTTGTGATAAAACATACCTATTTGTAATGCATAAATTTAAATGTACTCTTTGATTCATTTGCCAAATAAGTATAATTGTGTATGCCCTTTTCTTTGGGGATCCCAGTCATACTTTGAGACTTCTAATATTATTTCATAGGTCCCCAAGGCTTCGTAAACATTTTTCAATCTTTTTTCCCTCTGTTATTCAGATTGGATAATCTACTGAACTGTCTTCAAGTTCACTTAGGTTTGTCATCTTCAATTTGCTATTAATTTCATTCAGTGATTTTAAAACTTCATGGTTTTTTATTTTTCAGTTTGAAAACTTCTTTTGGTATTGTTAGTTTATGTTTCTCTGCCAGATTTTCCTGTTTTTTTATTCATTTGTTGTTGTTGTTCAGTCACTCAGTCATGTCCAACTCTTTGCAATCCCATGGACTGCAGCATGCCAGGCTTCCCTGTCCTTCACTATCTCCCAGAACTTGCTCAAACTCATGTCCATTGAGTCGGAGATGCCATCCAATCATTTCATCCTCTGTTGTCCCCTTCTCCTCCTGCCCTCAATCTTTCCCAGCATCAGGGTCTTTTCCAATGAGTCAGCTCTTCGCATTAGGTGGCCAAAGTACTGGAAGTTCAGCATCAGTCCTTCCAATGAATATTCAGGACTGATTTCCTTTAGGACTGACTGGTTTGATCTCCTTGCTATCCAAGCAACTCTCAAGAGTCATCTCCAAACCACAGTTCAAAAGCATCAATTCTTTGGTGCTCAGCCTTCTCTATGGTCCAACTCTCACATCCATACATGACTCCTGGAAAAACCATAGCTCTAACTATGTTGACAAAGTAATGTCTCTGCTTTTTAATACACTGTCTAGGTTTGTCATAGCTTTTCTTCCAAGGAGCAAGCATCTTTTAATTTCATGGCTGCAGTCACCATCCACAGTGATTTTGGAGCCCAATAAAATAGTCTCTCACTGTTTCCATTGTTTCCCCATCTATTTGCCATGAAATGATGGGACCGGATGCCATGACCTTCCTTTTTTGAATGTTGAGTTTTAAGCCAACTTTTCCACTCTCCTCTTTCACTTTCATCAAGAGGCTCTTTAGTTCCTCTTTGCTATCTGCATATCTGAGGTTATTGATATTTCTCCCGGCAACCTTGATTCCAGCTTGTACTTCATCCAGCCTCGCATTTCTTATGATGTACTCTGAATATAAGTTAAATGAACAGAGTGACAATATGCAGCCTTGATGCCATCCTTTCCCAATTTTGAACCAGTCTGTTGTTCCATGTTTGGTTTTAACTGTTGCTTCTTGACCTGCATACAGATTTCTCAGGAGGCAGATAAGGTGGTCTGGTATTCCTATCTCTTTAAGAATTTTTCATAGTTTATTGTGATCCACACATAATGTTAATTATGTAGATATTTCTCATTGTAATATTATGTGAATTGTAATAGCTGCTTTAAAATACTTGTCTATTAATTTGAGTATCTGGTTCATTTAGGATTGGTTTCCATTGATTGCCTTTCCTTTTGAATTTTGTTTGTATTTTTCTGTTTCTTTGTGTATAAAGTAATCTTGGATTGTATCCTGGACATGTGGATAATATTTTGTGTAGACTCTGGTTTCTGTTAAGATCTTCAGAATAATGTTAATTTTTTCAGTTTAAGTAAAATAAAAACAAGAGCTACCTGGTCCTAATCTGAATCTTACATTTTTTGTAAGCAGTCTGTGTATATTGACTGATTAATTTTCACAACCCTATAAATCCTATAAGATAGACCATATTATAGATGAGGAAACTAGACACAGAGAAGTTAAGTAACTTGCCCAGACAGCTAGTAAGTGGAGGAGCTCCAGAATCTGACCTTCAAATATTTCTTAAAGTGGGGTGCTAGGAGTGGATACAGAAATTGGTGCACAGATCTGAAAATATTAAGAAGTTAGAGTTTCTATAAGACTTGGAAAGACTAGGTATGAGAAAGTGATGGAAAGAGAAGAATCTAAGAGTGCTCTGAACTTTTGTCTTAAGCAATGGATAATTGGTAATAAAACCTATTGATGTAATGAAAATTGGAAGAATACCTAGATTCTGTTGTTGTGGGGAGGGAAGTAGTACTTTCGGTTTTTTGAGTTTGAAATTTTGTTAGACATTCAGAGTTGTCTAGTAGGCAGTTGAGAATATGAGTCTGGAGTTTGGGGGTAGGGTGGTTAGGGCTGTAGATATAAGTTTGGGTATCTA
The DNA here is from genome assembly GCF_032452875.1 of Bos javanicus. Classification (NCBI taxonomy): domain Eukaryota; kingdom Metazoa; phylum Chordata; class Mammalia; order Artiodactyla; family Bovidae; genus Bos; species Bos javanicus. The sequence goes on from NC_083883.1 coordinate 67,301,493, forward strand.
CACATGGATATCCTTTAAAGTCATTGGACTGAATGAGATAACTAAGGTAAAAGTATAGCTAGAGAAGAGCAAATGGCTGGGGAAAAATTCCCAAGATACTTACACACCAAGGAACTGGAAAGTATTTGGCAAAAGGAACTAAGAGCAGCGAGTAGTTCTGAAGAAATTTTAGGAGAACATAGTGTCACGGAAGCCAGGAGGAGAGAGAGTTTTCAGAAGAAAGAGGGGGTAATATGCATGAAATACCACTGGCATCTTTAGAAAGATGAAGACAGAAAAGTGTCTATTGGAATTAGTAAAATGGAGGTCAGTAGAGTAATAAGGTTGGACATACTGGAGTAGGTTGAAGAATCAACCTACTATTTGAGTAGGTTGAGTGAGTAAGTGGAGACAGGAATTTCTGAATCATAAGTTAATAGGGTTGTAGTGAGTTGGGATCAAAGGAAAGAGCAGAATTTTTTTATCTGAGTGGGAGTCATACAATAGAAAGTGATACATTTATCAACATTAATCGTTAACCAAATAGTTGATTTAGCCAATTCATTGGATTGTTTTGAAAATCAAATGATTTCTGCAGAACATGAACTATTTTAGGAATTTTTTTTATATGCTTTGTAATTTCTGTGGATTATCCTTTTATATAGTAAATACCTGTTGATCACAGTCCACATTGACTTATCTTTTTTGTTGTTACATTAAAAATTGATGCTTAATGAATGCTTTTTCAAAATCATTTCTTTTGAAACATTGACTAATTGTTTTATTCCTCTGGATTTCAGTTTTCCCATTTTGGAAAATAGATGATAAATGAGGAAGAAATATATTTCTTGTCAGAGATGTCTGAGCATGGAATAGGGGTTTTAAAAAATAACATATAGTGTATGATTCCATTATTGAAAAGCAATATACATACATCAATGTATTTACTATTCAATTAATTTATTTTATTTATCAATGTCTGAAAACATTTTAATAGAATACCAAATAGAATTGTGTTTATCAAAATGTAACAATACAAAATAGTAAAATGAAGAGAATAAAGAAACAGAACTGTGTAAAATTAGGTAACACTAATTTTTTTCATAAGGTAGGACAAATTTTGTCATTTGCAAAAAGATAAGTATCAAAATCAAGATGTCTTATATGGAGTGAAATCCAGTTCAGTTTATTTGAGCCTGAGCCCATCAAGGACAATGTTAATTCTGAAATTTCTACTGTCCCTCTAGGAAGGAAAAAGGCTAGCCTGAATCCCAGGTGTCTTCTGATCCTTCCTTAAACTTTCCCGTTTTCTGTATGCCTGTTCTTCAAAAGGACCTGCCTCCATCTATCTTTTGCTAATAGTACCAGCTCCACTTCCTGACCCATTTCTATAAGTCGTTTCTTTTGGTTCTGGCTTTGAACATTTTGTCAGCTGACTCCCACAGGCTTCCTTTTATTCTGTGCTTTATCCAGAGAATGCTGAGTCCCGGCTCAGTGTCAGTTTTGGAACACAGATTTCCTGCCTGGCTCTGTAGGACCAAAGCTACTCTGCAAAGTGTGTGTGTGTGTGTGTGTCTTTCTCCCATTCTGTCTGCGGTGGGCAGTGGTGGCCATCATGTTCTGATGCCCTCAGTGCAGTCTGCCACTTGCTCAGCTGCATCTTCGCTTGCATCCCTGTGTTCCAGTGTTCTTTGTCAGTGTCCTTTTTGGATTAGGAGTGCTTTATAGGAAACTGGTAACACTGCTTATTTTTGGCCACTGAGAAAAGAGTCAAAAAAGTCTCAATCAAAAAAAAAAGGACATGTCCTAATTTCTCCAGTGGTTTTCTTTGTTTTTAAAGGTTATCTGAAGGTGAAGGAGTTGAAGAACATTTTGGGGGGCTGTTTACTCTGCCTTAGGGGCCCTTTCTTTGCCCTTCTCCTTATCTACTGCACTTCTACCTTCAAAATCCAGTTGAAATCTCAGCTACTCCGTGAAGACGCACCACCCCTGCCTTATGAATCTGCCTTTTCTCTGTGCTCTGGTGACACACAATGGCTACACTAGTTCTCAAACTTAACATGTACCGCCTCTCTACTAAGTATAAGTTTTGTCTTCTCAGTTAGACTGTTGACTTAAAAACATTCACAACCTAAAAGTTGAGAGTTATGTTTTATTTGGTGGGAAATTGTAGGATTTCAAGCTCAGAAGACAGTGTCTCAAGTAACCAACGCTGAGAGAAGTGATCTGAAGAACAAAGGGAGGAGCCAGGTTATATAGAAACTTTGCAACAATGGGCAGGTAGTCTGAACATCAAAAGATTAATAATGCTAATTTAAGAAAACCACATATGCCAACTTAAGGAATTTAGTGCTTTTCTAAGCATAGAAAGATGCGAGAGTCAGGGCTTACTGACATCATTCCTTTCATGGTCATCTCAGCTATCTGGGCCAGTATCCTGTGTTTTTCACAGACTGAGCTCTCTTGGGACTCATCGTAGGGAGTGGCTATAGTCTAATGGCTGTTAAATGGGAGCTGTTCTCCTTCCTGAGTGCCCTTAGGACTCACCAGCTCATATTGAAGGCTTGCAATTGCTGATTACAGTGACATCCTTGTTTACTGGTTTACCAGGAATATTTCATTTCTTAAGCCTATCAGCTTTGCCCCTCACTCCCTGATTCTAAGTACAGGCTCTGGAGTGAGTATCTGAAATCCTGGCTGTATCACTGGTTACTTGTATGACCTTGTTCAAGCCTCTAACCATCTCTATGCCTTAGACTCCTTCATTGTTCAGTGTGACAATAGTATCTATCTAAGGTTGTTGGGTGAGTTAATCGAACTTGTGTACGTTACATGTTTATATATGTTGGTACATAGCTTGGCACATAGCTTGTTGTTCAGTCCCTAAGTCGTGTCTGACTCTTTGTGACCCCATGGACTGCAGCATGCCAGGCTTCCCTGTCCTTGACTATCTCCTGGAGTTTGCTCAAACTCATGTCCACTGAGTCCGTGATGCCATCCAACCATCTCATCCTCTGTTGCCCCCTTCTCTTTGATATATAGCTAGACTTCAATAATTATGTTTGTATGGTTATTGTTATTTAACTTTTGAGATTAAAAGAACTGGAGAAAGTTATGGAATATTCTACAAAAGTGGGTTCTGCCATAGTGGAATTTAAATTCTAAATGTTAATAACTACTCAATTATTTATTTAAATACTACTCTTTTAATAAGTACAGGGTAATCTGAGCACCCTGGAGGGTTTGGAAAAGTTCCCCTGAGGAAGTGATAAATGAATTTAGGTCTTGAAAAGAAATAGGTATGAACCGGGTGAATGTCAGGAAGAATATTCCAGACAAAAGGAATGGCATGTGTGGTGACTCTGATCTGGAGGAAAGCATAGGGTATCTGAGGAACTAAAAGGTCAGCGTGACTAGAACACAGTGATGGAGTGAAGAACTGGGTTTTATATGTTGTCATTTTGCTGATATCTTATGTTTATATATTGAAGAGCTCAATTATTAATAATACTTGCTGGTACTGGAGTCTTCTTGGGTAAAGCTGGCTCACCTGATTCTTTTAGACACCAAAAAAAAGGAACTTTCTGGCTAAGTGGTGCATCAGTAAGGGTCCAATTAGGAAAACAGAAACCACATTTAACATATCAGCAGTGAGAATTTGAAGGATGAGTTAGTTCCACAGGGTACTGGAGAAATGAACAACTGGGGAGCGAACACCAGAGGGAGTGACTGAGAAGCCACTACATCTCCAGACCAGAATCTTGTTGCCTCTCTGTCACACACACACACATCCATTCTCTCACACAGTCCTGTCTTCATATAGCCCAGAGGAGCTAGAACCACGTGTGTGAGGGCCTGGGGCTGGTGGGAGAGGGGCTCTCTGGGTGCTGCCAGTAGGTGCTAGTACCTCAGGAGCTTGGAAAAGCTAGGAAGACTTCTCAGTTGGTGCTGGCACCTATACCATTAAGAATGAACCATTCACATTAGTTCCAGGAATACTGAAATAAAGTAGGAGACTGAGGCCAACTGCCTGTCCCAGGGTGGGACGTCATTGCTAAGACCAGTGATAGGAACCGGTAGAAAGCAGAAAGGAACTTGCCTTCTGGGCTCCCTCTAGCGGCCACTATTGGTAGAAAACGATAGGGGGTCGGAAGGCAAAGCAGAAATGTGATTTACAGAATCCTAGTGTGGGAACTTAAAAGGACTGATGTTGAAGCTGAAACTCCAATACTTTGGCCACCTGATGCGAAGAGCTGACTCATTTGAAAAGACCCTGATGCTGGGGAAGATTGAGGGCAGGAAGAGAAGGGGATGATAGAGGATGAGACAGTTGGATGGTATCACCAACTTGATGGACATGAGTTTGAGTAAACTCAGGGAATTGGTGATGGACAGGGAGGCCTGGCGTGCTGAAGTCCATGGGGTCACAAAGAGTTGGACACGACCGAGCGACTGAACTGACCTGAGTGTGGGAACTGGCGTGCTGCCCGTTCAAGGGGTCACAAAGAGTCGGACACGACTGAGTGACTGTACAACAACAAGGCTGCTGAAGCTGAGCAGGTGCCACCAGAGACCATTTTATTACCGCCTCCCCTCCAGCCCATGGTGTGGAAGATTTTGTCACCTAAACCGCAAACTATAGGTTATAAGTAATTTCTCAATATTTGTGAATAGCAAAGTTAACCACTGTTTGATACTAAGTTGACTGAACTCCAACCACAAGCAAATGGATTTTTAGTCATCTCAAAAAGTTCTAGCAAAGACTAAAATGTGATGTTCATTAGATACTTCGGAATATTAAAAATAATGACTGGACTACCCAATACTACTTTTAAGTACCTTAAAATACACAGGTTTAGGTATAGCTAGTTTTTTTCTCATGTGTCCTATATTGAAAGATGTGTTTGTGTGGAAGATCTATTTAGTGAAAAGTGACTTTCAATTAATTTCTCTTTGTCAGTGACAATACTTGAATTTAGTACTTTAGTTCCATTATTTCAACTCATATTCCTCCAAAGAATTAGTGAATTAAGGACATTGGTTTGAAAGAAATGAACTTTTTACCTAAAAAAAGCATTGAGATGTTATTTATCATTCAGATTGATTCATCTGTCTCAAACATTCATTTCCTGAAAATAATCCATTGGTATTATTTGTATGATAATTGAAACCTTATTGTTTTATTTCACATAGTTTTCCTGTTCTGATTTTCAGCATTAGAAAGCAATAATAACCTTGGTGAAAGAAAATTCCTGTGTGTCATTATTCATGGCCAGTCCTAGCTGGCCATTAATCCCTCAGTAATGCCACATACTTTGATTCTGTTGCTTAAATCAACAGGAACTAGAATTACTGGCAGTCACAGAGGTCTGATAATTCAATGTTCAACTGTAAAACAAAATTCAGTTTTTATCAGAAATACAAGATACAATAAATGGGTGAATATATTTATTTCTCAAAAATATAGGCATGTTATAGATTCCTGAAAAATTACCCATATAGTAATTTTTTAAAATAAGTTATGCATTATTTATGTGTTTGTTTCTCAACTGATAATAATATTTATGTGAGAAACAGGAAAAAAAATCATGGTGCAAACATAACATAAATCTATAATGGATTTGGACTTCTTTCTACATTTAATATGCATGCCATTGTTGCTTCTTTATGGGATCAACTATGGGTTCGACAGAAGTGTCTTCAAAAGTTACTTCATTTACTCTGGATGCTTCACTTTCTGTTAGAATATATTGCCATAAAGTGCTAGCTAGTATCTTGATTATGTTGTATAGTTGCATACTTTAATATTAATGCGTAAAATGTAACTTATTAACATAGTAAAGCATAAATGTTGACCTGAATTATGAAACATCATTATTATTTTTAAAGTAAATACCAAATTGAAAACAAGATTAAAGTATGTTTAAAAAAAATAAGTAGGTATAATTCTGTACCTTTGTTGATGATCTTAGCTCTTGTCAATCAAACCTCAGCTCTAGTCTAGTTTTAGTCTGGGAGAAGTTGCTAATACTTAACTTGGCCACAGACCTTTTTGGCACTTCCCCAGTTTACTAAGAGTTTGAGTAGCTTCTCTAGCTTCACTTGTTCTCCTGCTGCAAGATTTAACTTCCTTACAGATGCAGTCTTCTATTTGTCTTTAGCTTCCTCACTTAATACTACTTAGGTGTTTTGTTCTCTAAGATCCATATACCCAGTCTCTTACTTTCTCTTTAATGGGGTAGCAGATTGTCCTTCTGATTCACAAGGCCAATGTTGATGGAGAGAAATTGCAGATATGATATGCCTCTCCCAGGCAGCAGCACACCTAAGTTGACAATCACATTTTTCCCCCTCAACTACATGAAGACTTACTAGTCTCATTTGCCCTTTCTTAAACTACTCTGAGCTTCTTTTCTATTTCTCTCGACAAATTGCTTAGTTGAGTGTCTGTAGAATGAAATGTACATTAAATCAATTCTACAGGAAGCCTCATACCCAAGGTCTAACGTGTTTTCTTTCTGGTCTTGCTGAGACCATCTATTCTAAGTTAACTTATCTAAGCAATATCAGAGTGTAACTTTTTAAAAAACATTTTCTTTCTTTGTTTATTTTTGGCTACACTGGGTCTTCGTTGCTGCGTGTGAGCCTTCTCTGGTTTCAGCGAGCAGAGGCTGCTCTCTAGTTGCTGTGCACGGGCTTCTCGTTGCAGTGGCTTCTCTTACTTTGGAGCACAGGCTGACGTGTGCACGAGCTTAAGTAGTTGTGGCTTGTGGGCTCAGTAGTTGTGGCACACAGGGCTAGTTGCTCTGAGGCACGTGGAATCGGACCTGTGTCCCCTGCATTGGCAGGTGAATTCTTAACCACTGGACCGTCGGAGAAGTCCCAAAGTGTAGCTTTTAAAACCACACTGAAACTCTTCCAGAGAGCAACCAACAGGTGCAAAGTGGTTTTAAGATAAACTCGGGAGTTGGACTATAAAGAAAGCTGAGCACAGAAAAATTGATGCTTTTGAACTGTGGTGTTGGAGAAGACTCTTGAGAGTCCCTTGGACTGTGAGGAGATCCAACCAGTTCGTTCTCAAGGAGATCAGTCCTGGGTGTTCATTGGAAGGACTGATGTTGAAGCTGAAACTCCAGTACTTTGGCTACCTCATGCAAAGAACTGACTCATTGGAAAAGACCCTGATGCTGGGAAAGATTGAGGGCAGGAGGAGAAGGGGACGACAGAGGATGAGATGGTTGGATGGCATCACCGACTCAATGGACAGGGGTTTGGGTGGACTTTGGGAGTTGGTGCTGGACAGGGAGGCCTGGCGTGTTGCGGTTCATGGGGTTGCAAAGAGTCAGACACGACTGAGCGACGGAACTGAACTGAAGAAACACGTTAGGGAAAATAATAACTATGTGTAATGCTAGTTTTGTTGACTAGATTAAGGCAACTGCTTACAATAGTCCTTTCATTGGCAGAGTTCATCTTTGGGGAGGAGATAGGAAAATTTGCATAGGAGCCAAGGAATTTTCTGGGACTAAAGCATCAAGAACCTGGCCCCATCTCTTTTGAGTTTCAATGTTATTAGAACATCTTCAGTCAGTTGATGCTAACTGAACTCTGCCATCAGGAAGGACTCCAAACGTTCTAAGAAATGTGCAAAATATTATGGTGTCCTAATTTTAACACCAAGGTTGTGTGTTGGTGGCAGATATCCACCAACAGAATGTACAAAATGTGAATATGGTAGAAGCTATTCTTGGCCAAGCCAGAAACGTTCTGGGGAGCCATATTTTAGATGGAATGACTGCATATTTGATTATGACCTAAAAGAGCTATAGCAAGGGTCAGTGAAGAAGTCATTGCAAGTGGACAAGCATCCTATGGGCATTCAGAACTCAGTAGTTATGTGATGGGGTTGCTAGTGAATAATCATGCTAGTGGTTTTGTTATACTTCTTGGCTCTCATCATGTGATATTTGAAAATAGGACCAGCAGCCTTGGGGTAAGTAAGTAAACTGAGTAAGTAAACTTGGATGGTTCAGAGCAAGTAGTGGTTCCTAGGCTTCCCCAGTGGTTCAGGTGGTAAAGAATCCCCCTGCCAGTGCAGGAGACACAGGTTCAGTCCCTGGGTTGAGAAGATCTTCTGGAGAAGGAAATGGCAACCTATTCCAGTATTCTTGCCTGGGAAATCTCATGGACAAAGGAACCTGGAGGGCTACAGTCCAGGTTCCTCTTTCCAGGGGTTGGAAAGAGTCAGACATGACTTAGTGACTAAACCACCACCGTCACCCAGCAGTGGACCCTAAAGGAAAATATAATTACCTTTGTATTCCAAGCTTGGTAAAGAAGGTCATAATTAGTAACATGTATTTGAAAATGTTAAGATAGTCATAATTTATTCTGACTGTGTATTTTAGTCACTCAGTTTTGTCTGACTTTTGTGACCCCATGGGGTGTAGCCCACCAGGCTCCTCTGTCCACAGGATTTTTGCAGGCAAGAACACTGGAGTGGGTTGCCATTTCCTTCTCCAGAGGATCTTCCTGACCCAGGGATTTAACCCAGGTCTTCTGCTTTGCAGGCTGACTCTTTACTGTCTGAGCCACCAGGGAAACCTAATTCATTCTGAACTTCAGAAGAATTTGTCCTACATTATGACATTTATCTGGGTTTCCCAGCTGATATTAGTGGTAAAGAATCCACCTGCAATGCAGGAGCCACAGGAGATGTGAGTTCAATCCCTGGGTGGGGAAGATCCCCTGGAGGAGGGCATGGCAACATCCACTCTGGTATTCATGCCTGGGGAATCCCATGGACAGAAGAGCCTGGTGGGCTACAGTCCATGGGTTCAGAGAGAGTCAGATACACTAAAGCGATTTTGCATTCATGCAGCACACATGACATTTATCATATTTGTAACATTAAACCTATTTTTTGCAAAGATATAGCCTCTCCCTTCAAAATTTGTTTATTAAGGGCCATGATTTATCTTTATCTCAACTCTTGCTTCACCTCCCATGGAGTACAGCAAAGCACCTTATGCAAAATAAGTAGTAAATTAGCCAACTCAGTATTAAATTATAGAATGAAAGAAAACATTTGGAACACCCAGAATATTTTAAAATGCTCACACATCTTTATGAGCAATATTTGTTTTATTTAAGAAAATTAATTTGTTAGAATTAAAGTTTAAAATAATTATTTTAATGTTCCAATATACAGAAAAATGATGTGATTTGAGAAGTTAAGTCTAAGTGAAAAGAAGACTTAGCTCTTAGCTATGCGCCAGAAATTCTGATTGATGTTTGGAACTTGCTGTTGTATGTTTTGGGAAAGTCTTTTGATCTCAGTTCTTTACTTTCCTTGTCAGTTTTATCTGTCTTTATATTTTTATATGTGTAGTAAGTGTTTCAAGCGGATTTATTCTCAATATTTGATTTTTAAAAGTTTACATGCCATTTCTTAAAAAGTCCATATCCTGTTTGTAATGACTAATTTGATGTGGCAACTTGGCTAGGCCACAGTACCCAGCTACTTAGTCAAATATTATTTTGGATGGTTCTGTGAGGCTGTTTTTGGATGAGATTTATATCTAAACTGGTGGGATTTGACTGAAGTAGATGGTCTTCCATAATGGCCATCCAGACACTGGAACTTTACAGATCTTCTCTGTATCTTGCTTGTTCATAAAGCAGGAATAGCCATTTTGGGAAGCAGGGAGGGAGCTGGAAATATGGAGAAGGATGGTTATTTCATCACAAGCCTACATTTTCCTTTGAGGGAAGAGTCATAGCTTTCATTAAATGAGGGGACAATGAAAGATTTTTAGGTTCAGGAGTCAGCTGATCAGGTCATAAAGACATAACTTCGGTGGCTGTATGGAGGTTGAAATCAAGGAGACAGTATTTCGGAGTATTAATGCTTAGGTGGTGATTACAGCAGACTGGATGAGAGACAATAATAGTCTAAATTTATGCACTAAGCAATGATGATGGAGAGAAAAGAAATCTAAAGAACTATTAAGAGCATATGGATCAAAAGGCATAGAGATCATATATATTGTGAAGGGAAGACAGAAAAAATCTAGAATGACCCCCCACTTTGTGGTTTGAGAAACCACTGTGTGATGGTCCAATCCCTGAAATGGCAGAAAAGATAAACAAGCATATAGTTTAGAGGAAGACAATAAATTTATCCTCGGATATGCTAGTTTGAGAGCCTCTGAGCCATCTAGATGGAAATGTCTGGCAGGCATTTGAAAATACAAACCAGGAGGTCAAGAACAAAATACCGATGGTAGAAATGGAATGGAAACCCCCAGGCACTGAAGCCAAGAAAATGGATAAGATCATCAAAGGAGAACATAGGCCCAGAAGAGATGAATTCTTGATCAAAGAATCACAGAGAATACCAAGTCATGAAGAAACAGAGGAGAGTCCTGAAAGAAAATGTGGGTAAGAGTGGTGAGAAAGGATGGAATCATTAGGAAGGAAAAAAGAGAATTCTGTTTTAATTTACTATCATTTCAGGAAAATAGGTTAAGCAGCTGTGGCAGACACACTGCTCTGTGCTCAAAAATCTGTCTCCCGCTCACCACTCTGGGTCCCAGGAACACTACATTTTCCAGTCCCCCGCTGCATCCAGGTAGGACCAAAAGATTGAAAACTAGCCAACCGGAAGAAGGTAGAAGTGGAAGTAAGGTAGTCTACTTCCGAGCCAGGTCCCTAAGACACTGCAGGTGGTTTTTGTGCGTTTCTCTCTTTCCCATCCATGTGACCAGATACGACAGAGCTCCCTCATCAGAAATATTTATATCAGACTTTGCCTAAGTGGGAAATAGGCGTTTATTGTGTTAACCTACTAAGATATTGGGAGAAGGCAGTGCACCCCACTCCAGTACTCTTGCCTGGAAAATCCCATGGACGGAGGAGCCTGGAAGGCTGAAGTCCATGGGGTCGCTAGGAGTCAGACACGACTGAGCAACTTCACTTTCACTTTTCACTTTCATGCATTGGAGAAGGAAATGGCAACCCACTCCCGTGTTCTTGCCTGGAGAATCCCAGGGACGGGGGAGCCTGGTGGGCTGCCGTCTCTGGGGTCGCACAGAGTCGGACACGACTGAAGCGACTTAGCAGCAGCAGCAGCAACTAAGATATTGAGGTTATTTATTATAGCAGTCAATATCCTTTTATCTATACGACAATTAAAAAAATTTTTTTTCAAGTTATCCTTTTGGTATTGCTGACACGCTTTAAAAACATAGCCATCCTAACAATATTTATCTTTCAAGACTAATTTACTGTCATTTCAGGATGTAAGTTTCAGGGTCATTGGAATGGCATCAAATTTTAAATTTATGTTTAAAAAGACTAATAATAGATGGAGGAACAAGAGGTTAGTACGTGCATACACTTCATGATCTTGTCCTGATTATGTTGTAGCCTGTCAAGAACACAGGCCTTCTCTCTACCACCCTCTTGGGGCCATCCAAACCCTTAAAGGGTAGAACCTAGAGTCTCTAGTGTCACGGGTTTGTGATGTTGCATGTGATTTCTCTTGAATGGAATGTCTAAACAGTGATTTACTACCATAGCAGAAGCCTCCTGGTCCTAGGATTATGAACAAAATATAAGTGGAGAATGTTACAAGAGCACACAAGGAACCTCTTCCAAGTCAGTCTTCTGGACTAATAGCAAAGACCTCAAAGGCAGCCTGACCAATTATGATCTCCTCAGGGGGTGTGTTCAAGAAAAGTAATTCAACCACAGAAAGAAATGTAGACAACAAAATTAATAACTTTTGGATTAATTATCCAAAGTATGAAATGCATCCATACTCAAATAAATAATAAATAATAGAATCATAAAAATAAATAATTAAAAAATAAGTGGGGAGGAAGAGACAAATCTCCCATAACAAAAATTCCAAATAATTCATGTCGATACTGACCTTCAAGGAGGTGGAATAGAACTCGACTTGCTCCCAAAGAGTACAGGACAGGAAAGGGGAAAATAACTTGACAGTGGAGAAACCTGGCAACCAAATGCCTCCTCTGGGTAATCAACACCATTGGCAGTGAGTCGTGTCGACAGCATGTACCCTTGATATGATGTTGTAAGAATTGCATTTCACCTCTGTGGTCTTCGGTAACCCCAGTGAGATCAAGAGAAACACATCAGACAAAACCAAAGTGAGAGATATTCTACAAAATAGCTGAGCAATGCTCAAAACTGTCAAGGTCATCAAAAACAAGGAGAGTCTGGGAAACTGTCTCAGCCAAGAGGAGCCACGACAACTAAATGCAGTGTATCTTGCGTGGGGTCCTGGAAGAGGTGAAGGTCATTGGAGAAGAACTAGTGATATTTTGATAAAGCGTGGTTTGGTTAATAATAGTGTATACATATTGGCTCATCAGGCTTCCCGGGTTTGGTGCTAGTGATAAAGAACCCGCCTACCAAATGCAGGAGATGTAAGAGACGTGCATTCGATCCTTGGGGCAGGAAGATCCCCGGAGGTGGGCATGGCAATCCACTCCAATGTTCTTGCCTGGAGAATCCCCATGAACATAGGAGCCTGGTGGGCTATAGTCCACAGTGTCGCACAGAGTCAGACATGACTGAAGTGACTGAGCACGCACACATTGGCTCACGAGCAGTAAGGAATGGATCACAGCGATCTAAAATCTTAACGGGAAAGCAGGTGTGGGATACATGCACACTCTCTGTACTATTTTTGTGACTATTCTAAGAAATCTAGAATTATTCTAACATAAAACTTTGTGTGTTTTATTTTTAAAAAACAATCATTTATTTATTGAAGAAATATAAGCATGTAATTCACAGTGAAACTGACCATAATCTTCTCTAATTCTCCAGCTTTCTGAAACTCACTGGTGGACCGTCTCCCCAAATCTATATTAATTCTTTATCTCCATCTGTCTCCCTGGTTACTTTCCTGCCTATATTCCTTCTTTAAGCTCCATCTTCCTTACTCTAAAATATTCCCCATCAGACACAGCCCAATGGGTAGTTTTCCCTCTGTTACTGCTATTTTTCTTGGAGAAATTAGGTGATCCAGTTCTTGTCTTCTGCATCACTTCTCATCTTTGCTTCAGTTCCGGTAGAGGGCTGGGGTGAGCTGTGAGTGTGTTGATCATTCTCAGCCCCATTATACGGACGGATGACTTTAATAAATTAGCAAATTAAGGGGAGAAGGGCAAATTTCTTTGTTTTATAAAAGCTACTGCAAAGTTAGTGAAGGAGGAAGTAAAGGTAGACCTTTAACTACCAGGCTTTTTATATTTACTGCCCAATATCATATATTTAATAAGAATCAGCAACTATTAAATATGAAGTGGAAGTCACTGTCGTGTCCAACTCTTTGTGACCCCAAGGAATCCTCCAGGCCAGAATACTGGAGTGGGTAGCTTTTCCTTTCTCCAGGGGATCTTCCCAACCCAGGGATCAAACCCAGGTCTCCCACATTGCAGGTAGATTCTTTACCAGCTGAGCCACAAGGGAAGCCCAAGAATACTGGAGTGGGTAGCCTTTCCCTTCTCCAGAGGATCTTCCCAACCCCGGAATCAAACTGGGGTCTCTTGCATTGCGCGCAGATTCTTTACCAACTGAGCTATCAGGGAAGCCCATTAAATTATAGGAAGCCCATTAAATTAAATATGAAGGAAATTTGATTACTATCTAATTCTCAAGTTGCACGTTAGATAAATAAGGGCCAGATGGCCTCAGTGACCAGCTCACCACAACGCAGTTAATGACCAGAGGATCCATGACTATTCATCTCTTCCTTCTTGCTTCTTTTATGTTCTTCAAACACCAAGTTTAAATTTTTGTCATGATGCAGGAGAGATACAGGCTTTGATATGGTAATTCTTTCCTGTCAAGTACGAAACATGGAAAGAGATAAAACAGCAAATGAATACACTAAAAGGGTCAGACTAACCAAATACTGTTATATTCTCTTTGATTTAAAGACATATCTACAGATATGTACCCAATAAGAGTCTGAATGAGCAGCACGTCAACCTTCCTGATCAGCCAGCAGCCACTACCTTCTAGCTCTTGGTGCTCAGACGTGTGGGGTTTCTCAGCCCCATCTCTGAGGTTTCATCCTTCATTAAATACACAGCAACCACTGGTCTCCTTCAACCTTGGAGAGCTCCAGAAAGCTAACATCTTGTTTGGTAACCCCTGCCTTTATCATTTCCTTCAGTCGTCATTCACCTGTTTGTTCAGGCATGTGTTTGTTCAATTTGCCAAACACTAGGGCAAGGTGCTGAAAATACCAACAGAAAATGCATCAGCCCTAAAGTCCACATTCATACTGTCTACTAATTTAAGTGTTATGAGAAGAGTCTGTATCATTCTTCCAGTTATAAAAATCAAAAGTGTCTCTCAGTTCAGATCAGTTTAGTCGCTCAGTCGTGTCCGACTCTTTGCAACCCCATGAATCGCAGCACGCCAGGCCTCCCTGTCCATCACCAACTCCCGGAGTTCACTCAGACTCACGTCCATCGAGTCAGTGATGCCATCCAGCCATCTCATCCTCTGTCGTCCCCTTCTCCTCCTGCCCCCAATCCCTCCCAGCATCAGAGTCTTTTCCAATGAGTCAACTCTTCACATGAGGTGGCCAAAGTACTGGAGTTTCAGCTTTAGCATCATTCCTTCCAAAGAAATCCCAGGGCTGATCTCCTTCAGAATGGACTGGTTGGATCTCCTTGCAGTCCAAGGGACTCTCAAGAGTCTTCTCCAACACCACAGTTCAAAAGCATCAATTCTTCGGTGCTCAGCTTTCTTCACAGTCCAACTCTCACATCCATACATGACCACAGGAAAAACCATAGCCTTGACTAGACAGACCTTTGCTGGCAAAGTAATGTCTCTGCTTTTGAATATGCTGTCTAGGTTGGTCATAACTTTCCTTCCAAGGAGTAAACGTCTTTTAATTTCATGGCTGCAGTCACCATCTGCAGTGATTTTGAAGCCCCCAAAAATAAAGTCTGACACTGTTTCCACTGTTTCCCCATCTATTTCCCATGAAGTGATGGGACCAGATGCCATGATCTTCGTTTTCTGAATGTTGAGCTTTAAGCCAACTTTTTCACTCTCCACTTTCACTTTCATTATTGACAAATTTCCTGTGGGAGGAAAAATTGCCCTCTGTTGAGAACCACTGCTATAGTGTATTCATAAATCATTCCTTAGTCAAATACTCTCTGCAATTAACCAGAGTTCTTGTTCTATGTAACTCCCTCCTTTCTCATAATCTGTTCTATGAATTTTAGCTAATTTTTCTCCCCAGATTCAGATCTCTAACTCCTCAACTCAGAAAAATCTGGGTCTATTTGACTTCTCTCTCTCTGGAAAGCCACTGAAAGGCAAAATGAAGTTTTTTTGCAGTCTTGTGGAACAAAAATTAGAGTTTGTAACTATAAGGAATATACCAGGTACCCAGATAAAAAAACTAGAGGCTGTGGATAATAGTAGAATGAGCATAAGTACAGCTTTAATTTGGCATAATTTCTCATAATTTCCATAATTTCTCTTGGATTAAGGTCAGTACCATCCAGTTAGCCTAGTAGAAAGAAAGTGAAATATTTCTGGAGGAAGGCAGTAGCATCTGTAACAGTCATAATTTTTACATAAAAAAGTTCAGTATTCAATCTAAAAATACTAGACACATTGAAAGACAAAGCCACATGACTAAAATTCAAGAGAAAAAAAAATCTAAACAGATCTACATGTGATTCAGATGTTAAAGTAACTGACTTATACTTTAAATGACTATAATAATACATAAAAATAGAGATTTAATATTAGAGACTTCTCCAAAGTGATTGAAATCTATAAAAAGTAGAAATTATGAAATTGAAAAGTATAGTTTCTGAAATTATTAGCTAATTTTATGAGTTTTAAAGGAAGCCAGATCAGCAGACGAATGGATAGTAAATATTCAAATTAATGACCACAGACAGAATGACAAACACAGCTCTCCAGCAGCAGTGGGCCTCAATGAAAATGTATGAAAAGTTATAATCTATGTGTAATTAGAGTCCCAGGAGAAGAGGAGAAAGAGCAAAAATAGTATTTAAGGAGATCATGAATGAGAATGATCTCATATTGTTAAAAGAAACTAAGGCATAGATTAAAATAAATCAAAATAGACTTTATAGAAAGAAACCATTAAGGATAAAGGGGATACTTACATAAAGACAAAAGGCTTAAGTTAGCATTTGTGAAAATTGTATACACCTAATAAAATGGCCTCAAAATACATAAAGTGAAAACTGTCAGAACTTAGAAATCGACAAAATAAATCATTGAGTGAAAGATTTTAACATATCTCTTAGAAAGGTCTTCAAGAGAAGATGTTAAGTTCTTTTAGGAATTCATGAGCTGAGAAGACCAAATGATCAGAAATACATACATGTGTAAAATTTGAACAACACAAATAAATGCAACCAAATAACAGAAAAATGTACCCCAAATTTAGAGAATGTATACTTTTCTCAAGCATACAAAAATACTTAGGAAAATGAACCACATACTAGGTTATGAAGCCATTCTCTATTCCCTCTCTGCTTCTTTATTGAAGCATAACTGATGTACAGTAGCAGTAGTTCCTGGTGTACGACACAGGGATTCCATGTTTCTACACATTGCAAATGATCATGATGGTAAGTCTAGTTACCATCTGTCACTCACAGTTATTACAGTGTTGTTGACTGTATTCCCCAGGCTGTACTTTTGATTCCCGTGATTTATTTATTTTGTAACTGGAAGTTTGCACCAACAAGTTCCTGTCATCTATTTCACTCATCCTTCTAATCCCTTCTGATCCAGAAACCATCTGTTTGTTCTCTGTACCTGTGACTCTATTTCTGTTTTGTTATGTTTGTTCATTGGTTTTGTTTTTTACTTTTCATATACAAGTGAAACCATATATGATATTTATGTTTCTCTAACTTATTTCACTTAGTGTAATACTCTATAGGTCCACTCATGTAACAAATAGCACAATCTTATTATTTTTTATGACTGAATAATATGTCACTGTGTATATAAGACAAAGAATGGACAAGATCTTTATGGAGAATATGTTAAAACTCTATTAAAAGATATGAGAAAATGTTACTAAATAGAACAGATCATGTTCATTTATGGAGAGATACAGGATTTTGAAGATGCCAGCTGCCATCAAATTAGGTTTGTACTTAAGGCACTTTTCATAAATTTTCTGATAGGATTATTTTTGGAGTTTTTCACAAATTGATTTAAAATTATATGGAAAAATGAATTTACATGAAAAGATAAATTTGTAGAGAAAAGAGGGAAATACTTTATCAGATATTAACAATCAGTAATAAAAGGAGAGGTCTGTCACAGAAACATCATGCCAATGAAAGAGAAAGGGAACTTAGAACTTCTTATTTATGACTGAGAAATTGGCATATGCTAATGGTGGTCTCTCTGAAACATGGAGAAGGGGATGAATTATTAGATAGTATTGGGGAAAATCATCTCACTGGGTAGATAAAAATAAATGTGGATCCCAATTCATACTATATATAAAAATAAAATCAGAATGGACTGAGTGAGAGCTGATGCTATGAAGTTTGTAAAAATAATAAAGAAGGTATTTTTGTGACTTAAGCTTTAAATATCTTATCTTAACAAGATAAAAAGGGAAAAACATGAATTTGCCTATAGCACAATTAGGATTTCTGTTCCACAAAATTGAGAACAGACTGAGCGGGAACAATTATGATGTCTAAAAGTGAAAAAGAGTTATTATCTAGTGTTTATACAGAGTAACTGTGAACCAAAGAGGGAGAGACAACACACAATAGAAAAGGGGAAAAGAATATGAATTAGCAAGTCTTAGAAGAGTAAACCCCGGTGGTTAACATGTTTAAGAGATGTCCATGTCAGTAATAATTAGAGAATAAATAAATGAGAATTACAATGAAATATTCCTAATTTATATACATCAAATTGGCAAAAAGTAGTGGGTTGGATGATGCCAAATGTTGGTGAGAATAGAAACTCTTAACTCCCCCAAGGAAATGCAGACTGGTGTGGCCATTGGAAAAGCAATCTGGCAGCATGGAGGGAAATCTGATCCATATATACTACTGGAGCCAAAATTTGTGTAGTTCTATGTGTTTACTCCATAGAAATCTCTTAGGAGTTATATATTAGAGTATTCACCTCATCCCTGATGGTGGGAGCATGCTTTGGAAACATGCACTGGAGCACTCCGCTACAGTCAGTATTAGTGGCTCCAGAATACATACAGCCACATGGGTCCATCTAGAAACTCAATGTGAAGTGACAAAAAGGAAGAAACAATTTATGCTCTAGCATATTACCATTTATATAAATTAAAAGGCATAGGGACACAAAATTATATTATGATTATATTAGCCAACTCTGACTGTCATAACACAATACCACCGAATGGGTAGCTTAAACAGTAGAGATATGTTTTCTCACAGTTTTAGAGGCTGCACGTCTAAGATCAGGGTAGCAGCATGGTGGGGTTCTGGTGAGAGCTCTCTTCTTGGCTTGGAGATAGCTGCTGTCTCACGTGGGGAGGAGGGAGGGTGGGTGAGAGGGAAGGAAGGAGAGGGAGAGAGAGAGAATATCTTCCTCTTATAAGGCTACAGTCCTATTGGGTTAGGGCTTCACTTCCCTTGTAGCTCAGTTGGTAAAGAATCTGCCTGCAGTGCAGGAGACCCGGGTTCGATCCCTGGGTTGGGAAGGTCCTTTGGAGAAGGAAATGGCAACCCACTCCAGTATCCTTGCCTGGAAAATCTCATGGACAGAGGAGCCTGGTGGGCTGCAGTCCGTGGGGTCGCAAAGAGTCGGGCACGACTGACCAACTAACACTTACACTTACTTTATAACTTCATGTATCCTTAATTACTTCCTAAAAACCCTAGCTCCAAATACAGTCACATTGGGGATTAGGCCTTCGACACATGAATTGGGGAGGGACATAATTCAGTCCACAGCATTCCACCCTATGCCCCCACCCCACATTCATGTCCTTATCCCACACAAAATACAGTTTTCATTCCAGTAGCTCCCAAAGTCTTAACTCATTCCAGAGTCAACTCTAAACTCGAAAGTTTTATCTAAATATCATTGAAGTCAGGTATGTTTGAGACTTAAAGTATGATTCATCCTGAGGCAAAATTCTTCTCCAGATGTGAACTGTAGAACTGGACGTGCTAACGTGTTTCCAAAATACAGTGGTAGGCAGGTATGTGTGATTAGTCACTCAGTTATGTCCAAATCTTTGCAACCCCAGGAAATGTAACCCACCAGGCTCTTATTTCCATGGGACTCTCCAGGCAAGAATACTGGAGTGGGTAGCCATTCCCTTCTCCAGGGGAATCTTCCCAACCCAGGGATCGAACCAGGGTCTCCTGCATTGCGGGTGGATTCTTTACCTTCTGAGCCAGCAGGGAAGCCCAGGTAGGTATAGCATGGATATTCCTATTCCCAAAAGAAGACATCAGAAGGAAGGAAGGGATGATGGATCTCAAGCAAGTCCAAAACCTAGTAAGGCAAATACTATTTGAGCTTAATTCTCAGATATAATCCTTTCCTTCAGTACTTTGCAAGGTCTCCACCTCTGAGGCATGGGTGAGGGTCATGTTGACCCCCTGAAACTGGGGAGATCATCCCATTTTTTGAAATGGAGGGAAAAGTCTTGCCCATGAACTTGTGGTAGGATGACAGTGACAAGATTTGATACATAGCAAACATTTTTTAATTTGCTCCTTGGAAGAAAAGCTATGACAAACCTAGATAGCATATTAAAAAACAGAGACATTATTTTGCTGACAAAGGTGCATCTAGTCAAAGCTATGGTTTTTCTAGTAGTCATGTATGGATGTGAGAGTTGGACCATAAAGAAAGCTGAAGGCCAAAGAAGTGATGCTTTTGAACTGTGATGTTGGAGAAGACTCTTGAGAGTTCTCTTGAACTGCAAGGAGATTAAACTAGTCCATCCTAAAGAAAATCAGTCCTGAATATTCATTGGAAGGACTGATGCTGAAGCTGAAGCTCCAATACTTTTGCCCCCTGATGAGAAGACTGACTCATTGGAAGAGATCCTGATGCTGGGAAAGATTGAAGGCGGGAGAAGAAGAGGAAGACAGAGGATGAGATGGTTGGATGGCATGAGTTTGAACAAGCTCTGGGAGTTGGTGATGGGCAGGGAAGTCTGGCGTGCTGCAGTCCATTGGGTCTCAAAGAGGTGGACATGACTGGGCGACTGAACGGAATCATTTTTTAGAGATACATACATAACTGACACATCAAACAAAGTAGAGTGGGTCTCTGTATAGGAGGGAGGAAAATGGAAATATGAATAGGGGATGAAGAGAAAAAAAAATATTAAACAAGGAGGAGACTTTGCATGAAGCTGGGATCATAGCATATAATGAACAGAGAGGTAGGATTACCCCATCTTTGTGCACTTGAGATCCAAATAGGAAAAATGAATCTAGCCTCCTCCCTTTTCACCTTGCGCCTGCATAATTAGTTACAGCTCATAAAAATTATCCTTGTGTGACCTTCTGCCATGGAAATTGAGAAAACAACTCCTGTGAAATGTTGATGACTTGGCTGGATTTTGACTTTTCCAGATGAGCTTCAGAAACAAGTAAATTTATTTATGGTAAGAGAGAACATCTAAATGTTAATTATACCAAAAGGAAAAAGAGGCAAAGGGGAGAGAGTATCAACAACTCATTTCATTATTTGGCAGAAAGTGGGAAAAGCAGTGAGGAAGGGAGAGTAGGGTTTCCATTTGTTGACTGGCTCATTAGGGTTCTTCTTGCTCTGCATTAAGTTTTGTCAATGGCATGTTGAGGTTCTAGTCTTCCTCCTGGCCAGGCATGTCTTATCCTGCCTTACAGCCCCGAGCCTTGGACTGTCTCAGTATTGCATTAGGTGCTCAGCAAATGGCTTGCCTGGTGGCTCAGACAGTAAAGAATCTACCTGCAATGGAGGAGACCCGGGTTCAATCCCTGGGTTGGGAAGAACCCCTGGAGAAGGGAATGGCAACCCAGTCCAGTATTCTTGCCTGATGAATTCCATGGACAGAGAAGCCTTGCGGGCTGCAGTCTATGGGGTCACAAAGAGTCAGACACAGCTGAGTGACTCAACAATAGCAACAACTGACTAGAGCAAGTTTCCAAGAAGCCTTAGCCCTGCCTGGAAATACTCCAGCAGCAGCATCTGAGCCAGTGTGGTTGGCCTCTAGGATGCCAGAAGACAAGTTTGAATACTCTGTTTTCAAAATAAAGGACCATCTTGGTTGAATTTCTAGCCTGGCATCAAGCGCATATCAGTTCAGTTCAGTTCAGTTCAGTCGCTCAGTCGTGTCCGACTCTTTGCAACCCCATGAATCGCAGCACACCAGGCCTCCCTGTCCATCACCAACTCCCGGAGTTCACTCAGACTCACATCCATCGAGTCAGTGAAGCCATCCAGCCATCTCATCCTCTGTCATCCTCTTCTCCTCCTGCCCCCAATCCCTCCCAGCATCAGAGTCTTTTCCAATGAGTCAACTCTTCGCATGAGGTGCCCAAAGTGCTGGAGTTTCAGCTTCAGCATCATTCCCTCCAAAGAAATCCCAGGGCTGATCTCCTTCAGAATGGACTGGTTGGATCTCCTTGCAGTCCAAGGGACTCTCAAGAGTCTTCTCCAACACCACAGTTCAAAAGCATCAATTCTTCGGCACTCAGCCTTCTTCACAGTCCAACTCTCACATCCGTACATGACCACAGGAAAAACCATAGCCTTGACTAGACAGACCTTTGTTGGCAAAGTAATGTCTCTGCTTTTGAATATGCTATCTAGGTTGGTCATAACTTTCCTTCCAAGGAGTAAGCGTCTTTTAATTTCATGGCTGCAATCACCATCTGCAGTGATTTGGGAGCCCCCAAAAATAAAATCTGACTGTTTCCACTGTTTCCCCATCTATTTCCCATGAAGTGATGGGACCAGATGCCATGATCTTCGTTTTCTGAATGTTGAGCTTTTAAGCCAACTTTTTCACTCTCCACTTTCACTTTCAGCAAGAGGCTTTTTAGTTCCTCTTCACTTTCTGCCATAAGGGTGGTGTCATCTGCATATCTGAGGTTATTGATATTTCTCCTGGCAATCTCTAGAGCATATAAGTTCTTCTAAAAGTAATGAAAAATATCTGTGCCTCTGTTGGCTGGATGAAGTTATATGTGAAAGGGTCTCAGTACAATAATAAAAATTTTTCATATTCTTTTCTTCAAATCTCTGTTCGGTCTGAGGAATAAGTTTTATCTTTGTTTCTCATTCTGAGATCTTGATTTATTTCTGTGGCTCACAGGGGATTTAGTGTTTATTTCTTTTTTTAATTGCCACTGAGAGACTAAGCATAAACTATTCGTTAACTTCTAGCAAGAACCATAATGAAGAAGCATTAAACAAGAAGTTTAATAGCATGATATTACTTAGCAGCCATACTTGCTTGTGTTTGGGGGTATATAAATGAATGTAAACAGTACTTGCTAAGAAATAAACAATGATACAGAAAAAGATAATGAACTTTCTGGAGCAGGTTCAGGGCAAGGCATTTTTTCCCCTGAACACTCAGTTGTAAATTTTCCATGCAGTTTTCTTTGCAGGCTGAGAATTATGCACCAGGCTTTTGGATTTGTGATCTAACTATTTAATCTTCTTGCTCCAGAAGTTAGAAAACTATGTGTTAACTGAACCAAGATTGGGGAAACAACTAGAACTTCTGATTTTTGCTTGGATTTAAGAATTATAGCAAATTTAGAAATGGAAACAATAGAACCTGTTTTCAGAAAGAATATGATATGTTTGATTCAGGGCATGTGAAGCCTAAGATGCCCATAGAATCTTTAACCCTAACCCTAACCCTAGCCCTAACCTCATTATTACTGAGCCAGAGCAATTAGCTGAACAAGACAGGGGTGTGGGATAGAATTTCTATTTTGGGAGTCACTGATATTGAGCTATTATTATATGTTAATATTGAGCTATTATACGTCAAACAGTATTAATTCATTTTACAGGTAAGGAAACCAACTTCAGAAGGGTTGAATAAACATCCTGAGGTTCCAGAGCTAAGTAAAAGGCAAGCTGGGATTCAAACCCAACATTTATTGAGATGTTGCATGATTATCAATGATTTTGCTGGAAAAAAGAAATCCTACATGGATGGAGGAGCCTGGTGGGCTGTAGTCCATGGGGTCGCTGAGAGTCGGACACGACTTTCACTTTTCACTTTCATGCATTGGAGAAGGAAATGGCAACCCACTCCAGAGTTCTTGCCTGGAGATTCCCAGGGACGGGGAAGCCTGGTTGGCTGCCGTCTGTGGGGTCGCACAGAGTCGGACACGACTGAAGCGACTTAGCAGCAGCAGCAGCAGAGGGACAGGACATGTGGAAAGGAGTAAATGTCTTTTAGAGTCTGCTAACCTATACTTTCTATGGGTATTTTGATTAGTATTTATAAAGGAAGCAGTTAATAAGTTTGGAGTCATGGTATGACACTGTTTTAGTAAGAGCAGTATTTTATTGAGCTACTAAAAGAACAAATCTGATTTAGTTAAGAAGTATAAGACCTCCAAGATAAATTCCATACAATGAGTAATCTTGAAATGCGATATTGTAGAAATTTCCTAAATCAGATTGTTGCTATGAAGAATGTAATTCTGCAACATGTATAATGATGCTTTCTCTGTGCTGTTGACAGCATTTGTGAGAAATGCACTTTCAGGGCTTCCCTGGTGGCCCACTGGTTAAGAATCCTCCTGCCAATGCAGAGGACACAGGTTCAATCCCTGGTCGAGGAAGACAACACATGCCAGGGAGCCATTCAGCCCATGCACCATAGCTACTGAGCCTGTGCTCTAGAGCCCATGCTTGGTAACAAGAGAAGCCACTTCAAGGAGAGATCCATGCACTGCAACAAGAGTAGCCCCGGCTTGCCACAACTAGAGAAAGCCCACATGTAGCAGTGAAGACCCAGCACAGCCATAAACAAAGAAACGCACCTTCAACAATCTTACAGATTCATCAAATTTCTGGATTTAGGTGAATCAGTGTTGGAGCCATATCAGCCCTTTAAGTGCACCTTGGATAAATGGATCCTTCTGTGACAGGTCAACACATGTCACTTTTCCCATTGCCAGACTTTAGTAGAAATATTTTAAATGCCTTGGAGTTTAATATCTCACTTCTACCTCTGAGTCTTGAAAGCCTCCTTCTGTCCACAGTGGGGACAAGATACAAACCTCTTTGTTTCTCAGACTTTCATTGTTATTTCAGTTTCCCCTTCCTTTGCATCCGTGCCAGTGTATTTTATGAGAACTGGCTGTACAGTATCAGTGAAAAATTGACGACGACCTCTATTTGAGCCAAAAAACTTTCAAGAGTCCTGAAGATCAGGACTCTCCATTTTGCTTGTTTTCAGATGGAATACAGACTGATCACAATCTGAATCCTAGGCAGCTTCCTGGGCAATACTGGGCATTTATTTCAGCGCCAGGCTAAATAGACAAAAGATCTACTTAGATATTAAATCTGTTCCAGTTTTGGGAGGAGTTGTTACCAATTGCTTACAATGGTTCTTTACATTTCTATTGCTGTTAATTATTGCTTTACTTATAGAAATCTTAATCCATTCTGCCAAAGATTTGGGAATGAATAGATCTTCTTAATAATATTTCTTAATTAAATGACACTTACAATTAAAAGCCCAGCTTACATCACTAACACATACAGTTATAGAAACTAAAACTATCAAGATAATAACAGAAATCAAAAGACACAAAAGCCTCTGGCCTATGTAACTGAAAGACTCCAGTTACGTAGTTTCTAATGGATTCACATTCTTCAGCTTTATGATTTTTTTAAACCTCATGTCTAATATTTCTACTTCAGCTTTTAATTAAAGCAAAAGAATGCATACAAAATAAGCATATTTTAAAAGTGAAATAGGGCGTGGTGATTTCTGAAATGCAATCAATATTTATCAATTAATAGCTTTTTGGGAAATTCAAGTGTTGGGAATTTAGTAGAGGAATGCATTGTATTCTTGTCAAAATTATGACATAGTGATATTGTCTCACTTGCATTCCCTCTAGTTCCTTAAGACAGATAATCATCCATCCATCATTTCCTAAGACACAGTTATTGTGAGCCTCGTATATTCCAGGTACTGTTTGAGTGCTGAAAACACAAAGACACAGCTTCTTCCTTGGAGAGGAAAGGCAACTGAGTCAAAAATTACAGAACAATATTCCTTAGCTACCCAGAGTCCCTTGTTTCAAGGCAAGATCCAGGTCTGACTCCTCAGGAGAGTAAACCAGGGACCTGGAGCTTTCCCTTTTGTTCCTATTAACTCCAGCAATAAAAGATAAAAGATTTTTTTCTCTTATATGGAACATAGAATTTATTACCTCAAGCGGTATCACAAAAACAAAAGGATCAAGATGAATTCATGTCTGATGCTCACGGTTGACTCCAAATGGAAACCAGGACACCCCTAACTTTTGAAAGTGATGACGAGAGCAGCCATGTTCTTCCATGTCCCTGCAGAACCACTGTCACCAGGAGAATAGGGGTTAGTACAGAGAGGGACAAGAGAAAGAAAGAAATGGAAAGTTCTGAATACCATTCAACCTGTTGGGCTAACCTACTGGGAAACTTAACCGACTTTTTTTTCCAGTTGTGATGTGGGGAAACTTAGAAATTACCATGGCCTTTTTCTGGAGAGAAAATTATACCAGAAAGGAAATAATGCTTTTGAGAAAAACTGGAAAATGACCTAGTTGTTATCTGAATGACACAGACATGAGTAATCTCTTTATTAGCATCTCTATAGCTTCAGAGAAGGGAAACAAAATCTGAACCAAAGGATGAAAAAATACATGTATTTTCACTGATAAATCTAAATGCAAGATGATGACAACATAGATTGCTTCCTTTTAAGGCCTTGAGCTTTAATCCAACTGGTTGAATATGTGTCCTCTGTTGGTTTATTGCTTTGCTCATCTTTCCCAGACACCCAGACCTCCCAGCACAAGTGTGTACATTCCATCCGACTAGATTTAAAGTGCTAATGGATAGAGCTTCTGGATTGGGAACCTGGCAGTCTGTTTTTCATGTTTCCTGATAAAACGTGGAAAAACACCTCCAAGATCTCCCAAAATATGACGTGGTAGACGCATTCAGTTTTCCACTGCGTTGCAACCACACAATAATATGACTAACCATGGCATCAGAGATCAGTTTAATACCATCCCATCCTCTAGCCAACGATATTTTTAAAAATAAGTTTTGTGTCCAAACAATTGTAAAACTCACAATATGGGACTTATGGATTTGATAGTGAGGTCCCAGTGAACCAGGAGTCACTTTGTAATTCTTAAGATTTAAAACGTAAACTTCCTCTGTGGAGTATAAGAGCGCACTCTTTGTGGATATGGGCAAACTAATGATTTTGGCAGTCCTCTTTTTTACCTCCTTGTTCAAAAAATCACTGAAGTTCTGAGTGCATGTAAGAGGTCTCGGCAGTCTTAAGTCCTTGGAACACTGCACACGGCCGCTTTATAACCAGCACAATATCATACGCATAGCACAGTAGCATAATGAGCTATCCTTGTTTCCAAATTGTAGGAGGGATGCTTAGAATTTTATCCCAAATGTTGTTCTTTCTGGACCAGATAATGTCAAGGTGAACAGGAGAATCAGAATGAAACAAACTTGCATTTCTGCCAAATACTGAATCAATAATCCTTTGGGAAGAAAGCTTTGAAGCCTATTGATTGTAAGAAAGAGCCAATAGGGGAACAATGATGTACCACTCATTATGCAAATATAGTATTTTACCAGACTCTTAAGAGGGGCTTCTCAACCCAGATTTTTCTCCTTTCAGGCAAGGCCACCATTTGGGCTTCATTGCACAGTGTTTAATCTCCGTCCTTGAAGTTCACAGATTAACTTGCTCTGTGATTTCCTCCCTGTGACAGCCTCTGGCTGTGTTTTTACTGCCTTAACAGCTACTGGCAGGCAGCTTGTCTCCCACATTCACTACAGAGTAAACAGGAATTTGGTCCCAGGGTAACTGGCTGCTCTCCAGCCTAAGAATGCAAGGTATTCGTGAGCCCAGTGGGTTTGCTTCTGCTTCATGTAGACTGTTTTCACTCCGGAGCACAAGGACAAAAAGAGCTGTGAAGGTTTTGGATCTCAAGGATTATTCTTTGCAAACATGTGATAACCGGTGTTTCTTCTCCCCAGCTATTTGCTAACCTCCCCCCACCTCTTCTACCATCTTACATTTCATGGTGATTACCAGAAATTTACCAAAGAAACAGCCATGAAATGGCATATTTCTTTCAAAAATATAACTGACTGAATAAACACATCTGGGTGCGTGATTATCTTGGAGAAAGAACTGGTTTACAAAACTTTTAAAATTAAATCTTCATGAGAACGTGGGGGTAAGTCCTAAACGAGTTTGTGAGCATGTAGATTAATGATAATTCAAAAAAATTAAGAAAACAATGGAGGGGAAAAAAACGGCTTCAAGGTTAGGTGTATATATACTTTGAAATTTGAGTTGGTGAATACTAGATTTAAAGTTTACCCAAAATTAAGAGATTTAAGCAAAATTTAAAAAGACAAAAAGAGTTATTAATTTATGACCACTGGGAGATGGTTCGGAGAAGGCAGTGGCACCCCACTCCAGTACTCTTGCCTGGAAAATCCCATGGATGGAGAAGTCTGGTGGGCTGCAGTCCATGGGGTCGCTAAGAGTTGGACATGACTGAGCAACTTCACTTTCACTTTTCACTTTAATGCATTGGAGAAGGAAATGGCAACCCACTCCAGTGTTCTTGCCTGGAGAATCCCAGGGACAGGGGAGCCTGGTGGGCTGCAGTCCATGGGGTCGCACAGAGTCAGACATGACTGAAGCGACTTAGCAGCAGCAGCAGGAGAAGGTTAAGATTTCGTGCTCCTCTAAGATAAGGCACTTAAAAGACTGTTATCTGAACGGTGCATACTTTTACCCTGGATACCATACTTTCTGAATTCTTTCACAAACCACACTACAAACAAGACTCTAGTATTTGATACTATAGCCCTAAAATCTGCTTAGCAGAGACATTAACAATTGTTTGAGATTTAGGAAAAAGAGAAAATGTTTCATTCCTTCAGTTTACTCGAAGTCATGCAATGAATGCACAGCACATAGTGTATTAAATACATTACCCTGATTTACTTAGATATTTATTAGTATTTGCTGAAAACCTGAATGGAGGTATTTTGTGGTTTTGGAATGTAATTCACGGTATCAATTTCTTCATATTTCAGTTCCCAATCAGGGTGTGGGCTTCCCCTGTGGCTCAGCTGGTAAAGAATCCACCTGCAATGAGGGAGACCTGGGTTCGATCCCTGAGTTAGGAAGATCCCCTGGAGAAGGGAAAGGCTACCCACTCCAGTATTCTGGCCTGGAGAATTCCATGGACTCTATAGTCCATGGGGTTACAAAGAGTCGGACACAACTGAGCGACTTTCACACTTTCACTTTCAATCAGCGTGTGGCGGTTTCTCTCTTTCTTGACGATGAGTCTACCTTTTGATCAGCACTTGCCAACTGTGTGGAATCTTCCAAAACAGACCCGTGGAGATTGGCAGAGATCTATTTTTATTAGTGGGTGAAATAGAATATCAGCTAACTTTAACATGTCACCTGTAGCTTTTAAGACCAGTATATTTCATAGTTCAAACATTTGTGTTCCAGGCACTGGAAGCTATAAAATTGAATGATGTATGATTTTTGCCCTTAAGGAGATTTCAGTCCACTGGAGAATATAGAAACACAAACAAACATTAATGATAAAGTATAAGTGCAATAAAAAGGAATGTAATAAACTGCCATGGAAGTACTGATGAAACAGACATTCATCCTGAAGGGGAGATTGGTGAAGGCGAGTCTAGCAGATGCGGTGCTACCTGAGCTTGGCCTTGAAGCCTGTATTGCAGAAGGTGGAGGGAGGGGATGGGGAAGGCGCTTCAGGCAGAGGGGCAGTGTGGACAGAGGTGTGAGGCGTGAACTTCTGGGCAGTGGTGAGAGGAGAGGTACTGGAGCAAGAGCCCTCCTGTGCGAAGGGCATCTGTGTACACACGATGTGGTTTCAAGGTCCTACAAATGGTCAGGAGTCTTCAGAGCAAGTAGCATAATCAGGTCCAGGTGCCATTTGGGGTTTTGCATGAGAAGAATCTAAGCATTTGTTAAATGTTCACAAAGCATATATCCATCTGATTCATACATTTGGGTGTGGATTATTATCCCATTATTACCAATCTTGTTCCTTAAAGATTCAGAAAATTCTTTGTAACTAAAACCCTCTGCCTGGGGATATGTGAAGAGTAAACAGGCTTATAATGTTCTGCACTAATACCAGCTTGAGCAAGATTGCACTCTTAATACTTTCTTACAGGCTCAGACTTCCTCTCTTCAGACCAGCTGCAGGGGCATCAGTAGAGTCAGATATGAGTCCCAGGGTTTTATTGCAGCTGCCAAGCCAGCTATGCTCTCTTTGGCAAACTGCTTGACTTCTTTAAGTCTCCGTTGCTTTGTCTGTAAAATGGTGGGTTGAAAGAATGGAGGAAGATGATTATACCTACTTTTTCCAGAGCCTTATGAAATTAAATGAAATTAATCAAGTGAGCTAATAGACACACAATTTTTTGAAATCGTGAAGTATCACAAAAGATACAGGGTTATGGTTATATTTGTCAAAGACCAGGATTGACAATTATTTACTAAGGATTTATTTTGTGCCAGCACCCTTCTATGTTCTTTACGTATGTGATCTCATTTAATCCTCATAACAATCCTATAATGGAGGTTTTTTGAAAAAGGAAGCTGGGCTTGATAAGGTTAAAAATTCATGAGCAATAGAGCCAGAAGTTAGACCCATGCTTTCCTGACTACAAGCCTAGGCTCTTAACCACAACTTCCCCACCAATCTTGGCAAAATTTTGACTTCTTCCTTTAAAGTCCAAACAACTGACAAGAGATCAGACACAAATGATAATTTCAAAGTTACTAGGCTAAAATTGATCAGTGTTTCTTCTTATTAATACTATCTGAATTAGGAATCTAGAGATGGAAATTAAAAATGTAAATCCTTGCCCTTTATTCCATATAGGAACACTAGCTATGGATTGACCAAAACATACATTCGGGTTTTTCTGTACCATCTTATGGAAAAATCTGAGTGAAGTTTTTGGCCAGCCCATTATTGTTAACTACAAATATAATATGCTATGAATTTTTGTTGTGAAAATACAACTCAAGGAAAAATATAAAATAGGAGTCAGTTTTTCAGGGTGGCAAAACTACACAAATCTTAAAGTTATTCTTCATTTTTTTTTTTAATCTTTAAAGACTACGTTGCTAGTAGTGGAACACACAGAAAACCTGGAATGCTTGTACCCAGTCCCCTACTGCAAATCTTCCCTTAAACAGTGGGTAAAGATTGTGTTACTTTCAGGTCTGTGAGAAAACTGAAAAAAGGTACAACTGTCTTTCCACAATGTAGCTGAGCATTCGAAGAGGTTGTGCAGGTCCAGGAGTGGTGAAGCTTTAAAAAGCAGTGGAATGCATTGTTATATATTTGATATAGATACCTTAGAAACCCTGGCTTGGTTTAATTATCCACAGTGTTGAATTGATCCTAGTATCTGTTATTTGCTGCTGCAAGCCTTGTTGCATATCCTGGGCAGTATCTCAGTGGCTTCTCTCCATCCTTGTCTAAGTGGGTGTTGGTGCTCCAGCAAAGATCCTGGGGACTCAGGTCCCAACCTTCCATGGTCTCTGCTCCAGGCAGTAGATGGCAGAATTGAGCTTGGCTTTTGTGATTCTTTGTTCTCACATGTCTTCATTGGTGAAGTTTAAATAGTCTCAAGTTACTCCTTAAAATGACTTTCGTCGTGAAGTCGTGTCTGACTCTTTGTGACCCCGTGGACTGTAGTTTTAATCAAAAGAATTTCAGTGTGTCTCTCTTATTCTATTGAATCTCATATATTGCATACTGTATAATGCCTTTTAAAAAAGCTTATAATAACTCTGGTGTATCTCTACCTCATTTGGAGGTTATCTACTCTAAAAAGGATACCACCCTCATTTCTATACTTATTCTTCTGTCCAAGCTCATCAAAATTTTCTATTTACTTCCCATTCATTTAGTAAATCTTAAAAATCAATGCTAGATTATTTTCTTTGTGTCCTTCAAGTCACTCAAACAGATCTACCAGTCTTAAGACTATGATACTAACTCTTGCTTTGGTAGTATGTGAGAACTAAAGTATACTCTGTCAATGGAGGCAGAATCCTCTTTTGATATAAATGTGTATTTTGAGAAAGCCAAAGTGTTATCACTTCAGTTTAGTTCAGTCGTTCAGTCGTGTCCAACTCTTTGCGACCCCTGCAGCACGCCAGGCTTCCCTGTCCATTACCAACTCCCAGAGCTTACTCAAACTCATGTCCATCGGGTTGGTGAAGCCATCCAGCCATCTCATCTACTGTTGTCCCCTTCTCCTCCTACCATCAATCTCTCCCAGCATCAGAGTCTTTTCTAATGAGTTCTTTGTATCAGGTGGCCAAAAGTATTGGCGCTTCAGTTTCAGCATCAGTCCTTCCAATGAATATTCAAGACTGATTTCCTTTAAGATTGACTGGTTGGATCTCCTTGCAGTCCAAGGGACTCTCAAGAGTCTTCTCCAACACCACAGTTCAAAAGCATCAATTCTTCGATGCTCAGCTTTCTTCACAGTCCAACTCTCACATTCATACATGACTACTGGAAAAACCATAGCTTTGACTAGACGGACCTTTGTTGGTAAAGTAATGTCTCTGCTTTTTAATATACTGTCTAGGTTGGTCATAGCTTTTCTTCCAAGGAGCAAGCATCTTTTAATTTCATGGCTGCAGTCAACATCTGCAGTGATTTTGGAGCCCCTACTCACCTAGAGCCAGACATCCTGGAATGTGAAGTCAAGTGGGCCTTAGAAAGCATCACTACGAACAAAGCTAGTGGAGGTGATGGAATTCCAGTTGAGCTATTTCAAATCCTGGAAGATGATGCTGTGAAAGTGCTGCACTCAATATGCCAGCAGATTTGGAAAACTCAGCAGTGGCCACAGGACTGGAAAAGCTCAGTTTTCATTCCAATCCCAAAGAAAGGCAATTCCAAAGAATGCTCAAACTACCACACAATTGTACTCATCTCACACTCTAGTAAAGTAATGCTCAAAATTCTCCAAGCCAGGCTTCAGCAATATGTGAACCGTGAACTTCCAGATGTTCAAGCTGGTTTTAGAAAAGGCAGAGGAACCAGAGATCAAATTGCCAACATCCGCTGGATCATGGAAAAAGCAAGAGAGTTCCAGAAAAGCATCTATTTCTGCCTTATTGACTATGCCAAAGCCTTTGACTGTGTGGATCACAATAAACTGTGGAAAATTCTGAAAGAGATGGGAATACCAGACCACCCGACCTGCCTCTTGAAAAACATATATGCAGGTCAGGAAGCAACAGTTAGAACTGGACATGGAACAATAGACTGGTTCCAAATAGGAAAAGGAGTACATTAAGGCTGTATATTGTCACCCTGCTTATTTAACTTCTATGCAGAGTACATCATGAGAAAGGCTGGGCTGGAAGAAGCACAAGCTGGAATCAAGATTGCCGGGAGAAATATCAGTAACCTCAGATATGCAGATGATACCACCCTTATGGCAGAAAGTGAAGAGGAACTAAAAAGCCTCTTGATGCAAGTGAAAGAGGAGAGTGAAAAAGTTGGCTTAAAGCTCAACATTCAGAAAACGAAGATCATGGCATCTGGTCCCATCACTTCATGGCAAATAGATGGGGAAACAGTGTCAGACTTTATTTTGGGGGGCTCTAAAATCACTGCAGATGGTGATTGCAACCATGAAATTGGAAGACGCTTACTCCTTGGAAGGAAAGTTATGACCAACCTAGATAGCATATGCAAAAGCAGAGACATTACTTTGCCAACAAAGGTCCATCTAGTCAAGGCTATGGTTTTTCCAGTGGTCATGTATGGATGTGAGAGATGGACTGTGAAGAAAGCTGAGTGCTGAAGAATTGATGCTTTTGAGCTGTGGTGTTGGAGAAGACTCTTGAGAGTCCCTTGGACTGCAAGGAGATCCAACTGATCTAAAGGAGATCAGTCCTGGGTGTTCATTGGAAGGGCTGAATTGAAGCTGAAACTCCACTACTTTGGCCACCTCATGTGACGAGTTGACTCACTGTAAAAGACTCTGATGCTGGGAGGGATTGGGGGCAGGAGGAGAAGGGGATGACAGAGGATGAGATGGCTGGATGGCATCACCAACTTGATGGACATGAGTTTGGGTGAACTCCAGGAGTTGGTGATGGACAGGGAGGCCTGGCATGCTGCAATTCATGGGGTCGCAAAGAGTCGGACATGACTGAGCGACTGAACTGAACTGAAAATAAAGCCTGTCACTATTTCCATTGTTCCCCATCTATTTGTCATGAAGTGATGGGACCAGATGCCATGATCTTAGTTTTCTCAATGTTGAGTTTTAAGCCAACTTTTTCACTCTCCTCTTTCACTTTCATCAAGAGGCTCTTTAGTTCTTCTTTGCTTTCTGCCATAAGGGTGGTGTAATCTGCGTATTTGAGGTTATTGATATTTCTCCTGGCAATCTTGATTCCAGCTTTTGCTTCATCCAGTCTGGCATTTCACGTGATGTACTCTGCATAGAAGTTAAATAAGCAGGGTGACAATACACAGCCTTAATGTACTCCTTTCCTGATTTGGAACCAGTCTGTTGTTCCATGTTCAGTTTTAACTGCTGCTGCTTGACATGCATTCAGATTTCTCAGGAGGCAGGTAAAGTGGTCTGGTATTCCCATCTCTTCAAGAATTTTCCAGTTTGTTTTGAACCACAGAGTCAAAGGCTTTAGTGTAGTCAATGAAGCAGAAGTAGATGTGTTTCTGGAATTTTCTTGAAATTCTCTATGATCCAGTGGATGTTGGCAATTTGATCTCTGGTTCCTCTGCCTTTTCTAAATCCAGCTTGAACGTCTGCAAGTTCTTGGTTCAAGTATTGTTGAAGCCTGGGTTGGAGAATTTTGAGCATTACTTTGCTAGCGTATGAGACGAATGCAATTGTGTGGTCGTTTGAACATTCTTTGGCATTGCCTTTCTTTGGGATTGGAATGAAAACTGACCTTTTCCAGTCCTGTGGCCACTGCTGAGTTTTCCAAATTTGCTGCCATATTGAGGGCAGTACTTTAACAGCTCCCCATCTAGGTCATCACAGAGCACCAAACTGAGCTCCTTGTGCTATACCACAGGTTCCCACATGAACGCTATTTTAAAGGCCATTTCTTAGTATCAGTTTCCCATGTTAATTGGCTAGCCAGACTTTGGCAAGAGAATAATAGTCATTTTGCTCAACCTAAATTTAAACAATACCTGATAACCTTTGTCCTTGCTGACCAGAACCAAAGTAAACAAGAGATGCCATAGCTCTGTTGTTATTTCTACCCTACTGAATTCGTTACGATATGGAGAAAGAATGTGATGTGATTGGAAAAGAATTTGTTCCTGAATGAGAGATTAATCTATGTTCTGTGATTTTTTAATCCTCTGGATAAAGACTTTAAAAATAAATTGGAACTAATAAATGTTACAGAAGTAATAACTTAACCCAAGTTAAGCTGTACCCCACCATTTCTTTTAGAGAGAGAGCAGTCAGTACAGACAATTTCTAGGAGCCTCCAAATGGAGATTTCGAAAGCAATTAGATCGGGTTCTCAATCTTTGCTACACATTGTAATTACCTGGAAAGCTTTAAAAAGATATTGATGCAGATTTAATCAGTCCAGGGGAAGACCCAGGCAGTACATTTTTTAAGAGGTCCAGAAGTGATTCCAAGTTGGGAATCGTTCATGGCTGGAGTGAAGGCTACTTGGTAAAGAATGGCATAAAATGAGATTTGAGAGAAATTTGTACATCTGGTTAAGAAATCTGTATTTATCCTACAGATAATGTACAGGGATTGAGGGTACTCTAGGCAGAGAAGAGCCATCATTTTGATAGTTTTGAAGATTACCACCTTTTTGTTGGTGTGGATAATGAATGAATTGGGATTGGGAGCCCTTGGGAGCAGGCTTCAAGGGTTGCCTTCATATTTCATGATCTTGAGATTACATGTTTGCCCTCATTCCAGAAAATGTTTTTCATTTTATTTTTTAATAAAAAATCAAGTTAAAATTAATAAAAATTTAAAAATTGAATTAAAAATTAGAGTATAGTTGATTCACAATGTTAGTTTCTGCTGTACAGCAAAGTGTATCAGTTATAGATATACATATATCCACTTTTTGTAAGATTCTCTTCCCATATAGGTCATTACGGACTATTGAGAAGAGTTCCCTGTGCCATACAGTAGGTCTTTATTATTTGTTTTATATATAATAGTGTGTATAGTGTATATGTCAATCCTACCAGGAGGAAAGGGTTTTCCTCCTTCCCCCCTCCCCTCTTTCCTCCCAGCAACTATAAGTTTGTTTTCTACATCTGTGACTCTATTTCTGTTTTGTAAATGAGTTCATTTGTATCATTTTTTTTAGAATCCACATATAAGTGATATCATATTTGTCTTTATCTGTCTGACCTACTTCACTCAGTATGGTCATCTCTAGGTCTCTCCATGTAACTGCGAATGGCATTATTTCATTCTTTTTTAAGGCTGAGTAATATTCCATTATATATATATATATATATATATATATATATATATATATATATATATATACACACCACATGTGTTTTAAAATTTTCTTTTTTTTTTTTTTAATTCAAGCAGTCTTATTAACATGTCCTCATGTGGTAGCTCCTTTGATGATGATTTTGTTCTAGTCAAGACTTTCTCCAGATGAAGCCTTTAAAGTTGTTTCCTACAAATCAACAGTTGTTAGATAATAAGCTTACATGCTTAAGTCTCTTTAGTCTCTAAGCCTTTTTAGTTTGGAACATATAGACTTAGTTTACTTCTTTGGAAACGTGTTTCTTTTTCAGACAACCTGGAATTGTGAATTCCTTTTTGGGGAAAAAAAAAAGACAATGAACAGGTTATCAATTTGCTGTTAGGAAGTTTATGGTTCATAAATTGGAGAATCAAATGATATTGACTTGAAAAAATACAGTTAAAATAAGAATCACCTTTAAAAAATAATAATTTTCTATTTTGTCCATTTAAGCCTCTAGAGACGCTTCATTGTCTGGACCAGGAACTTCCTCAAGGGTTTCTGTCTTGGAAGTGGTGTAATGAATATGCCAAAAAATTATAAAAGGCTTTGAAATGGGAAAAAATATTATGAAGTATTTTTTCAATTGAATGCTGTGCTTTTTTTAGTGTATGCTCTAGAGTTATCTGATTCTGTAAGAGTCTGTGTCTTTCAATGTCTTTGACTTGTTTTAGGACTCTAAACTGAAGAAAACTGATAGCAATGCAAATTACGATGCAAGCCATTTCCATCGGCCCTGTAAAAGAGTCCTGTTTGAAATCCATAATGTATTTCAGCAGTCCTAATCATCTGTTGTGTCCGACATCCTCCAACCACTCTCGGGCTTGATGATTTACTTGAAGGACTTACAGGACTCAGGAAAAAACCCTTATATTAGTGGACATAGTTTGTTAAAGTGAATGGCTACAGATTAGAATCAGCAAAAGGAAAAGGTGGGTAGGACAGAGTCCAGAACACACTAGGCACAAGCCTCGAGTGCTGCCGACCTGGGAGCCTCATCCAAGCCTTGGAGTCCAGGATTTCTATTGGGGATCAGTTGTGTAGGCATGTAGTATGTGGGTGACTGACATTAGCTACTCAGTCAGTATGTCCCACAGGTCAGATTGATACAGTGTAACCCAAAGCCTCAGACATGAAATAAACGACTCTTGGCAAGCAGGATATTCCAAGAACTCAGAGGTCTCCCAGGTGTCAGCAGAGGACCAGTCCTTTCTTTGAATGTGCAGGGTCGAATAACCAAGCCTGCTGAGTCAATCCTTTCCTGGGCATACCCACCCATATATACTAAAGAAATATGTGTGTGTGTGTGTGTGTGTGTTCTTTAGAGTTCCCAATGAACTGGCTGTTGTTGAGTTAACCTTACTTGTTCCCTCATTAGTGGGCTAAATAAAATCTATGACACATTTGTGTTTACATTCATTGTCATAGTTTAGTTTTACCCTTTAAAAATTAATCCTTTAACAAATACATGAGCATAAAAATCAGGAATTTTGTTTTGTTTCTGTTTGTATGTTCTGTCTTCCTCCTTTCCTTCCTTCTTCCTTCTTTCATTCCTCCCATTCCCCTTCCATCCTTTCTTCCTCTTTCTTTATTTTGCCCCCTTCCTCTTTCTCCATCTATGCCAACAGGGACATATGGAAACACAGAAACTTATTCTATGCCCTAATTCACATTTTCCTTACCAGCACAAGGAGTTATGTGTCACTAACCAAGCACGCTGCACATCTGCACTGAATTATGGTTTAGAGGGCCCTTCACAGATGCTGCTTCATCTGTCTTCCATCCATCCTCTTGCGGCAGGCAGGTATTGGGTCTCATTTTTCAAATAATGAGACTGAGGCTCAGGGTTTACAAGGTGACTTGTCCAAAGTTTCATGACTGATGATAGATGGCTTGACATGCTTACAGATCTAGACACACGTACGTAACAGCCCACTGGTGTTTCTGCTTGAACGTGTTGCAGACAATGCGGACTTCACATGCAGAACTGAAACTCTCGTCTTACTCTGTCCCCTTCTCCATTTCTTCTGCTCCAGTTTTTTGCCATTCAGCAAATCCACACTGGTGGCATTCCTGACTCCCCCTTTCTTTTCTCTCACCTCTCATATCTAACCTATCACTAAATCCTCTGGATTATAACTGTAAAACGTATCTCCAACCTATCCTTTTCTTTCCACCTGTACTGTGTGCATGATGGTTTAACACCAGGTCCTCTTGCCTTGAAACTATTTCCTACTTACCTCTAACCCTATCTCCATATGCTGTCCAGAGTGATCTTTAATTAAAAAGAAATTTCATTATTGTACTTAAAATCCATTCAATGCCACAGTAACTTGCTTTCTAGTGTTCCTGCAGAGTCTCTGTACAAGTTGGGCCTGTTTGCTTTCCCAGCCTCCATGCTGCTTCTTGCCAACATGTTCTAGCCCTGTGAACCTCTCTGCGGCTCACACATGGCCAAACTTGCTCTGCTTTAGCGCCTCTCTATGCTGTTTTCTCTGATAACATCCTCCCCAACCCACCCCCCACCAAGCTTTTCATTAATCAGTTCCGTGTCTAATTCATACACATCCTTTAAATGTCACATCCTCAAGAAAAACTTTCCCCAAACCCTCCAACTCAGTGTAAGTCCTCCTGCATTTTCTAATGATACCTTTTCTTTTCCTTCTGGTTTTTTATTATAACTTTAATAAATAAATATATATATATATATTTTTTTTTTTTTTAATGTTCCCCTAGCTCACAAAGCGGAGAAGGCAATGGCACCCCACTCCAGTACTCTTGCCTGGAAAATCCCATGGATAGAGGAGCCTGGTAGGCTGCAGTCCATGGGGTCGCTAAGAGTCGGATACGACTGAGCGACTTCACTTTCACGCACTGGAGAAGGCAGTGGCAACCCACTCCAGTGTTCTTGCCTGGAGAATCCCAGGGACGGGGGAGCCTGGTGGGCTGCCGTCTATGGGGTCGCACAGAGTCGGACATGACTGAAGTGACTTAACAGCTCACAAAGACAATGATTATGTCTGTTTTGCAATATTCCAGCAACTGTAGAGTCAGAAAAGGGTTTAGCATACAGTTGGCACTTAATACATGTTTTGTGACAGAAGGGAAACATAGCAAATCCCAGAACCAAAGCTTTTAATTCTGGTGATGGTTTACTTGCTAAGTTATGTCCGACTCTCGTGACCCCATGGACTGTAGCCCACCAGGCTCCTCTGTCCATGTGATTCTCCAGGCAAGAATACTGGAGTGGGTTGCCATTTCCTTCTCCAGGGGATCTTTCCGACCCAGGAATCAAACCTGGGTCTCCTGTATTACAGGCAGATTCTTTACCAACTAAGCTATGAATCAAGGACTTTTTCTTGATGCTACATTGAGTCTCTAGGGAGCCCTCTTTCCATTTTTACAATTTCATTTTCCATTTCACTGTTACAGATTTAATTTTCTATTACCCAAGTAAAACATGATTAACTGTTTTATCATTAATTTTTCAAGTGTTGCATTAAAGGTTTGAAAATGACTGTGCCCTGAGGGGTGGTTAAGTCAGTGAAAGGAATTTGAGGCTCTTATTCTTAAGGCATTAAGTCCTAGACCATACTGGACATTTCTATTCTCCATATCATCCCCTTAGCTCATTTCATTTTCTTCTTTTATTGCCTCGATCAAGTCTATAGTTTTCTTTTTTTAATTAAAATTTTTTTTCTTGTGGTAAAAGTCACGTGATATAAAACATGCTATTTTAACCTTATTTAACTGAACAGTTCCATGGCACTAAGCACACCCACACTGATGTACAACTCACTATCGCCCATCTCCCAAATTTTTCACCTTCGCAAACGGAAACTCTGTCCCTGTTAAACTCTAACTCCTGATCCCCCTTCCCTGCTGAGTCTATACTTTTCAAAGACCTGCAAGTCGGCCTTTCCACCAGCACCCACACAGCTCAACTCTCTTCTTGTCAAATTACTTTTGAGGTTGAAGAGACCTACTTTTCCCTCTAATCCATGTTGTGTTACATATTCTAGATATGCAAATGATGCAGAAGGTAGCTCACCATGTAGGGGAGCCGCAACTAGCAGTCAGAGCTACCCTTCCCGAGGAGAGGCTGCGTAACAAATGAGGCACAGCCATTCCTAACCCTCACAGCAGCCTTGGAATGGAAGTATTATTATTTCCATTTGTATTAACTGTGTAACAACCCCCCCTACAAAAAAAAAAGGCTTAGAAGCTTAAAACTATACATGTTTATCTAACCCATAGTTTCTGTGGGTCAGAAACTTTTGACCCACAGGTCAAAAGTGGGTCAGGTTTGATCCTAAATGGCTAGGCTTGGCCCTCTGCTTTTGGGATGCTCAGAAAGCTGCACTCAAAGAGGTGGCTGATGCTATAATCATTCAAGGATCAATTAGAAGACGGTGTACTCCCACACTTCCAGGAAATTGAACTTCCACCTCACATGATTGTTGTTAGGCCTCAGATCTTCACTGCCTCTTGGTCCTAACAGAGGGAGAGAGGGGAGAGAGAGAGAATATGAATACGGGAGGACCTAATCTTGCAAATGCTATCAGATCACTTTTGCTGGATGCTGTTTTCTAGTCATTAGAAGCAATGCACTGGGTTCAAGCAAGCCACAAAGGAAGCGGAATACACAAGGGTGTGAATACCAGGAAGCCATCACTGGGAGCTGTCTTAGAGATTGCCTACAGAGCTGGTGGACAGAAAAAGAAGAAAAGAGAGACAGATAAATTAATTATGAGACTAGGGTTCACACCCAAGTCTGTCTGATTAAGAACTCATATTCTTTCCATCTCATTTTGTAGCCTTATGATGCTCAACAAATGACGGTTGCTGAAATGACTCTGACATCACAAACTGGTGCACTAAAATAACCAGGTATTCTCCACATTCATAGACTAAACTGCTAATCTTGGCCATCCGTTTAACAATGGCCTACAGTTGTTCTGAAGAAATGTCTGGTTAGATCAGCAATCAGTAGGAAATCAAGCACAAGAATGCAGAGAGCGCAACCTAAAAGCAGTCAGCTGAGACATGTCTGAAAGACATAGCTAATTATTCCTGTAGAATCATAGGAATATTGGTGTAGCTTCTGTCTAGATAAATGGGAATTTAGTCAAAGAGTTATTGACCCAAGTATTCAAGTAGCAAATGATTCCACAAGTTCGTGCTTGGTGGGAAATAAGTCTACTAGAGACTAAGTCTCCTAGAAGATCATTTCTTTTGTTTCTATTTTCTTCTGTTCAATTTTTTTTTTTTTTTTAAATCTTGGCCACGCCACAGCACATATGGGATCTTAGTTCCTGACCAGAGGTTGAACCCAAACCCCTGCACTGACAGCACAGAGTCCTAACCACTGGATCACCAGGGAAGTGCCTCTTCTATTCAGTTTTTTAGTACTATTCATTGTACATTTTCTGTACCCCAAATTTTGAGATCACTAATAAAGAAAAGTCACTCGCATAACTCCTGCTTACTTAAAAAAAAAAAATCTTTATTAGAATCACTCAGATAGACCTGAATGAACTGACCTTTTAAAAGGTTTCAGGTGCCAATCACCAGAGGAAACAGGGAATATCTAGCAGTCCAATCATCACCCCTCCTCTGTCTCTAAGTTTTGTTTCTCTTACCTTCTGTTTCTACACGCCCAGCAGCTCTGGAGCAGGTGAGCTGCAAGAGTTGCCAGCTTCTTCTTCCCAAAATTACATTAGAAGACTTTAAATACTAACTGTAAAGGTTATTCTTCATGTCATAAAG
The DNA here is from genome assembly GCF_032452875.1 of Bos javanicus. NCBI lineage: Eukaryota > Metazoa > Chordata > Mammalia > Artiodactyla > Bovidae > Bos > Bos javanicus. The sequence goes on from NC_083883.1 coordinate 67,343,158, forward strand.
CTAGTTCATAGCTGCAGATTTATGTCTGGCTGTAAGAAGGACTTACAGAAATGGACACAGAATTGTTTGATGTCAACTACATGGTCACTGGTCTTCCCAGGTGGCACTGGTGGTAAAGAAGCCCCCTGCCAATGCAGGAGACATAAGCAACGAGAGTTTGATCCCTGGGTTGGCAAGATCCCCTGGAGAAGGGCACAGCAACCTACTCCAGTATTCTTGCTTGGACAGAGGAGCCTGGCGGGCTGCAGTCCATAGGGTCACACAGAGTCAGACATGACTGAAATGACTTAGCACGCACATGCACATGGCCACTACTTTGGGCATTTATTATTTTTTAGGATCTAGGCATGAGAATTTTAATAGATGGATGTTTTGTATTTCACATACTTTCTCCTAACTCTTTTAGAACAAAAATGCAGCTGGGTCCTCCTTATAACGCTTCAAAGTTATCCTCTCAATGTCAAACTGCAAAGCAGCAGCTCTTATAAGATCCACTGAATGATTTTTAGGTTTTAGGAATGGAAGAAAGGGCAAGGATTCCACACTAAGCTCCTAGTCAAATCTCTTCTGGAATAGATAGCTTATGTGTAAGTGAAAGAAGATTAGTGCCTTGTTCTGATAAGTGTCAAAGTACATGAGCTCTTTGTTAGCAAGGAAGATCAGGGAAACAAGATAACCATCACCCATGTGATGGCAGGTAACCCGCCCTGTGTAATATGGCTTTCTTTGAATTTTCTTTTCACATAACTGCTTTTAAAAAGCACTCCGGCAGTTGTGCAACAGAATTGCCAGGGCCTTTCCTTCTCGGATAAGAATGACTTCGTCTGATTCATGTGACAGTCAGGAATAATAAAGAAACACACTCAGCATACTTAACTCCCATGAGGGCACTTTACCAAATAGCTCTACAGATCATAATTGAGACCAGAGAACATTTTTCCTTTCTCTGCTCAGTGATACTGTCAGTGGTGTATGAGATACAGTTGTGGGTTGGGCAATGGGGCATGTAGAATTCTCAGGATCGGCCCTAATATAATTTAATCACCCAAGGTCCAGAACTCCCCTACTGACTATAGTTTTCAAAAGACCCAAGCAATTCTGGAAAAACTGGTGTCTGGTCTATCCATCTAGAAGACACACATGCATGTTGATAAATGAATGAGAAGCACGGGTCTGGGGTTAACATAATGTTTACTTCCTTCACTGAAACTGCCGTAATTGACATCAAAGAATTTTAGAACAGGAAGGGGGGTTAGACACATAGTCAGAAATGGTCATGTTTACAAGTACATCATCTTATTAATCCCAGAGTTTTTAGGTGAGCCTGTCAGTTTGCTGATCTGTCGAGTCCAGTTGAATTCAGTAGGAGTCTTCATTATAAGTGACCTTTGAATGGTTCAGGCAGAAAAGAGATTTATCTAGAAGATACTGGGTGGTTCACAGCATCCCCAGAAAGGCTTGAGAACCAGGATCAGAAGGGGTTGGGAGCAGGGGGCGCTGCACTCTGTGTGGTATACGAAGCTGCTGGCACTGCCCCTCTTGGAAACTGGATTTCAGTTGGCTCTCATCTGCCATCAACATGGTAGAACCTCCAGGGTCTCCATGGTTTCCCTGGTGGCTCAGAGGGTAAAGGGTCTGCCTGCAGTGCGGGAGACCTGGGTTTGATCCCTGGGTTGGGAAGATCCCCTGGAGAAGGAAATGGCAACCCACTCTAGTACTCTTGCCTGGAAAATTCCATGAACAGAGGAGCCTGGTAGGCTACAGTCCATGGGATCACAAAAAGTCAGACACGACTGAGCAACTTCTCCAGCATCTCTGCTTGTCAGTGTCATGAAGTTCCAGTTTGAAATGCGATTGGGGGATTGGAGTAACCAGGAACTTGGGGAAGTGAGTATCTACCTTTATACAAAGGGAGTTATATAAAGCTTTAAATATTGGTTTGGCCAAAAAGTTGGTCTGGGTTTTCTATACCATCTTACAGAAAAACTTAAATGAAATTTTTGACCAACGTAATATATGAGGGAAGTTTAGATGGTTGGAGATCAAAAAATTGAGTGTTCGCTATCTCAGGTATCTCCTGTTACAGTTCATCAGAGAGTATTAAGGTCCACTCCACAGTTTTATAATAGTTCATTCCATGTAATTTTTTGAGCAATTAGAGTGTCCTGAGCATATTACCATGAATTCAGCAATTTCTCTCCTTCAGAGTTTCACAGTCAGACCTGTACAAAGGTAAATTATAATAAAATTGGAAGAATGTTTTAGTGTCTGTTCCAGCTGCTATAATAGAATATCATAATCTGGGTGACTTTATGCAACAAATATTTATTCTTCACAGTTCTTGAGGCTGGAAAATCCAAGATCAATATGTGGGGTCTGCTTCCAAGTTCATAGACAGCAGTCTGTGTCCTCACAAAGTGGAAGTGGATTAGGGAACTCTGAGTCTCTTTTATAAGGGTACTAATCCCATTCAAGAATATCCACTTAGTATCTCCCAAAGGCTCTAGCTCCTAAAATTGTCATATTGAGAGATGGAATTTAATGTATAAATTTGGGAGGGGACACAAATATACAGATATTAGCAAATGTCTCAAGAAAAGAATTTCTCCCTAATCTACTAAATAGACAATATTCTTCCTCTAATTCTAATCATTCTGCAGGTTAAAGTAGATTATATAGTTATTTGGCTGCTTGGTGATAGTTCAGAAGTTCTTCTGACCAAAAAAGCCTGTAGAGAGACAGGTTATATTGTATCCTTATTGAAAATAAATTTTTTATTTTAGTCTCTACACTGAATAAACATCACTCCTCTTTTCTTGTCCAATGAACATTTGAAAAATCAAAATACTGGTTTATACTGAATTTTAATTGGTTTCAGAATGTTATAAATTTGTCTTAGTTTTTTCTCATTTTGAAGTTTAATAATAAAGGTCAAAAGTAAATTTTCTTTTTCTTCTGTACAAAAATGTATACATAATAAAATTTTCATCAGTTTTGGTTTTTGCTCAGACATTCTTATTAGAAACAGTTTAGAAATAAGACCAGTCATGTCTCTAATACACAGAAAGGAAAAACATGTTATTTACTCAAGATATACACACGAGAAAATTGTGAGGGGATGTTTGTTTTCAGGGTCACTGCTTCTGCCCCCACCACCCCCACCCAATTTAAGGGCCTTTTTCTCCCACCAGCACCCTCCCTGGGCGCCTGTGTCCTTGACTTGACCACAAAGGCCAGCCCATAGTTCAGGTGTTTCTCTCCTACACAGAGTTTACTGCTGTTGCTACCGTTGGTTTTTAACCAATTCCATATTTTCTGTTCTGAGTTGCGCTTGAGATATTTTGCTGAGCTGATTAAATGTATTAATTTTGTAACAAATGAAAAGGGTTAGAGGAGAACTTCTTAAGTGAGGCTCAGTGCTCTTTCTTCAGTCTTCTGATAATAACAGTTACCACTTACTGAATGTGTTGACAGACTGCTGAACCCTTAACAATTCTCACACCAACTTCCATGGGTGAATAGCATCATTGGCGTTCCCATTATATGTATTCATGAAAGTTACATGACTTCTTTAAAATCCGCTGATGTGGCTGGGTTTTCAGTCTAGATTGGTATGACCACAAAGCAATGTATTTCCATTAAAGGGTTATTTCATTTTTGAGAACTGTTTTGCTTTTCCTCCACTTTAAGATTAGTTATAGTGAACTTTATAAGTGTATGTTCTTTTTTCTTTCCTTCAGTTTTAAGTATCCCCCTTTTCTTTCATTTTTTTCCTTTCAGTAGAACTCTATTCACTTGCTTCTTGTTTATAATTCCTTCCCTCGTTATATGTAATGGTAAGTAATGAGCCAAATTTGAAGTTGCCATAGGCAAATCAATCTAGTTTTTATAAATAGGCAGGATGGAAAAAAATGGCAGAACAACAAAAAATCCTGGCCTTTGCAATAAGTACTTGGAAGACAGGCTGTGCACCAGTTGCTTAGGGCTACCATAACAAATTTACAAGCTGGTGGCTTAGAACAAAAGATGTTAATTCTCTGAATTCTCAAGGGAAGAACTTTAAAATCAAGATGTGGCCAGGGCTGTGCTTCCTCTGAGGATTCTAGGGAAGACGACTTCCTTGCCTTTTCCTAGCCTCCAGTAGGTGTGGGCAGTCCTTGATGTTCCGTGGCTTGTAGATACATCACTGCAATCCCTGTCTCCACTGTCACATGACCCTGTGTGTATCTGTCACTGTGTCTCTTCTCTTCTTATAAGAACATAAGTCGTATTGGATTGGGCTTCCCAGGTGATGTAGTGGTAAAGAGTGGTGGCAGTGGTACTGCCGATGTAGGAGACGCAGGAGATGCGGGTTCGAGGGAAGACCCTGGGGAGGAGGAAATGGCAATCTGCTCTAGGAGTCTTGCCTAGAAAATCCCATGGACAGAGGAGCCTGGCAGGTTCTAGTCCATGGTTGCAAAGAGTCAGACACGACTGAGCAGCAAAGCGTGCACATGCGCACGCGTACACACACACACACACACACACACACACACACACACACACATTGGATTAAGGGCCCATAGTGGGCCCTTAAGGATTCTAGTCTAGTAGGATCTCATTTTAACTTAACTAAGTAAACTTGCAATGACATCTGTTTCCAAATCAGTTCTGAGGTTGTGGAGATAAGGATTTCCCTGTGTCATTTTGGGGAGAAACATGTCAACCCATAGCAGGCCATAATATTTAAGCTAACATTAATTTCCTCTTATTTCTTAGGGGTTTCAGTTTGTGCTGCCATTGCTTAAAAAATACATGTGAAAAATAGCCATAAAATGCAATTATCCTTATACTGGGGAAAAAAAAATGAGTCCTTGAAAAATTATTTCTTTAGCATCTGTTGATGCCTGGAGCTAGGTATTATGGATGAAGATAAAAGAGGGGAAAAAATTGTTGCAGTATCACCCAGCAACTGGTTAAAAATGCAGATTGCCAGAATCCATCCCAGACCTCAACAATCAGAATCTGAGTTTTAGCAGGTGCCCACAAGCTGCACCAGAGCAGGGACTCAGGGCAGTGAGTCTGAAACTAGGCTGCACGTTAGAATCACCTGAGAATCTTCAGAAACATTCCCATGCCCAGGATGTAACCCATGCAAATGAAATAGTAATTTCTGGAAAGAGATCAGGCAAGAGTAGTGTGAAAGTGTTAGTCACTCAGTCATGTCTGACTCTGTGACCCCATGGACTGTAGCCTTCCATGTTCCTCTGTCCATGGGATTCTCCAGGCACGAATACGGGAGTGGGTTGTCATGCCCTCCTCCAGGGGATCTTCCCATCCCAGGGATCGAATCTGGTCTCCTGCATTGCAGGAGGATTCTTTACAGTCTCAGCCACCAAGAACAGTGAAAAAACAAAAGCAAGCCCACATGATTCCAACTCACAGCCATAACTTTGCTTCTCAAATTCTCAAGCACATACAAATCACTTGGGGCTCTTGCTAAAATGCAGATCCTGATTGATTAAGACTGAGGTAGAGCCTGAAAACCTGTATTTCCAACCAGTTCCCAAGTGATGTTGATGCAATTTTATATCTCTTGTATCCTCTGCAATGTGTTGAGCTCCAGGCACAAGCAGATGCTAAAACTAAATTTTTAAAAGGTAAAATAGTCCAATTATAGAATTAGTTATTTCAGATATGAAGGAAGAAATACTCTTCGCAATGTTTAATTTGTAAGTACTTCAAACAGATTTCTTCTCCCCCTCAAACTTGAAGAAGGCAGAAACACTTCAAACAAGATGGCTTTTGTTTTCTCAGGATTCTCTACAAAAAAATAGACTCAATAAGAGATAACAGCTAGGGTTGTTTTCCTGTTCCTTTTACACGGTTGCTTCAAGTTTCATTTTAGGTTCCGTGGGTACAACACACAGAGATCTTTCCCAGAGTGTATTAAGTTCTTGTGGACTGATTATTTCATCACAGCCCGAGTACGTAGACCAGTCGTTTGATAAACAATAGATCACCCAGAACTCTTTATTAAGCTTCATGCCACTAACGCATTATTTTCTGTTTCAAAGGAAATACATCCCAGTTTTGTCAGAGAGATGCTTTTGTGGATAAAAGTTATATGATTTCTTAGTTCCTGATCAAAGTTTAAAGCATTTGACTTGATTAAAAACTATGGGCTTCCCTTGTGGCTTAGCTGCTAAAGAATCCAACTGCAATGTGGGAGACCTGGATTCAATCCCTGGGTTGGGAAGACCCCCTGGAGAAGGGAAAGGCTACCCACTCCAGTATTCTGGCCTGGAGAATTCCATGGACTGTAGAGTCCATGGGGTTGCAAAGAGTTGGACACGACTGAGCAGCTTTCACTATACTTCTTTTACACAGAATCCATTGCAAGATAATCTGACTTTGGTATGATAAAACTGTTTTAAGGCATTCTAGAATTCAGAATATAAAAAACATAAAGCTCTGTATATTTCATTCATTTCTTGTTTCCCTCACTCTCACTGTTTCAAACCTCTAGTCTCTTCTTGTTTTTTTTTTTTTTCTAACCTCTTTTTAAAGGTTCTTGTTTACCTCTGCCTTAAGTCAAGGATTGCGTGACTCATATAATTTCACAGGAGAGTCAAACTACATACAGTAATAATCTACTCAGCCCTGTGTGTTCAAATTCAGTTCCTGCTTAGCACTCGGTTCAATGCTTCCTCCCGCCCCCATCCCTCTATGCCCCTCTTCATCCCTCAGGCATTCCTCCAAATTATTCTGTTTGTCTAGGTACTGACATCTGGTATTCTATCTGTTCTAGGTGCTGAGCGCAGGGCTAAGTATACTGTGATGAATAAAATACAGCATTCCCTGAAACCTTTCTGAGTTTTTCCTTTTGCTGAATTCTCATGTACTTCTATTGAATACAATGTCATTTCGGATTAAACGGCTCTGTAATTTTTTTTTTCTGTGAGTTATTTTTCAGTTATTAAGCAGATAGATCAAAGACTCGTTGAAGATGTTGAGCTGGTAGTATTCAAAGTTATTAGTATACAAAGAAAATGCATACCTGGAGGGCTGAAGAGGCTTTGGAAAATGGTAAGGGAGACACCCACTCTAACTTCTAGGGTCATGGAAGGCTCATTGGAGAAGATGACATTTAAAGCTGAGTAGGATAAGCAGGAGGTAGCTCAACCTGTGTCCTTGACATGCAGGGGACAATACACAATTAGTATGATGAAGTGTCAGATTGTGCTATAGATGCAAAATTCTGTAAAGTAATATTTTACTCATCTTCCCAGGAACTTTACAGGGCTAACAGAATGCTATGAGACAGATGAGAGATGTATGAGAGTTGGAACAGTGTCCATAGCAGAGATGGCCTCAAACCGTAGGCTGACTTGGAAAGACAGAGAGGAGGGTGATAACACTTCAGACTGGGAATACAGTCTGAACAAAGGCCCAGAGGTTGGTAGTCATGTTTTTACAGGCCTGCTGAGAACAGAGATTTCTGCTCAAATTTGCCCAATGATACATTGGGTGGGCTGGAGCAGGACCATAAAACCAACTATCTGTTTCCTAGATCACAGAATTATTTATTATGCCCCAATGTCAATTTTCTTGAATCCCTGAATATGCTTTCTTCACCTTTTCATTATTTTTCATTGATAATCATACAGCACTGACATCTTTTGTGTCCAAGTTTGCAGCTCAATAGGCCAAGTAAGTTATACACAGAACATGAGTTCAATACTGAAATAACCATGATCTTTATCTTCATCATCTCAGAAATATTATCATTATTTTCTTGTTCACTATCATTCTCTTCTTTCTTTTAGCTACTTTTCTTTAAGTTCTTTATGCTTTAAGCACAATGGTAAGTTATTTACAAATTGTAAGATATAACGGATTTGTTAATTTTTAGCATCCCCTCCCTCTTCTTCCAGAAATATTTCTTTTTTTCCTGTTTAGAGACCAACCCTTCCTCATTCTAGGTCATTGCATCCATACCACTGCCCATAAGCTTTGCAGTGGTTGGTGGTCATGGCTTGGCTGAGTCCACAGGTGGGCACATATCCTGAGGTATATTCCAGGCGTTTGCTGGAGTTTTTAGAGATGAGCTGCTCGCCTTCTGGTTGGGGTCATTAGGTATAAGAGCCATTTAAACCTGAGACTGCCCAGATAAGAGCCATTTAAACCTGAGACTGCCCAGAAGCACCTGCTCCGATAAGAAGAGTCCCTACCTGACTGAGGTCAACACACAGGAAAGCAGTCCAAGAGGTGGATAGGGAGCAGCAGCATCCTCAAGACATGAAATTCTGAAGCCAGCCATTCCTGAAGGGAGCATGCTGCTGGGCCTTTCTGTTAGGTGACCCAAGGAATTCCTATCTGTCCTCATTAAGCTAGTTTGAGTTGGGCTTTTGTTCTCTTGAGAGTCTCCTGAATGACAAGGAGATCAAACCAGTCCATCCTAAAGGAAATCAGTCCTGAATAATCATTGGAAGGACTGATGCTGAAGCTGAAGCCCCAAAAGTTTGGCCACCTGATGTGAAAAACTGACTCATTGGAAAAGACTCTGATGCTGGGAAAGATTGAAGGCAGGAGGAGAAGGGAACAACAGAGGACGAGATGGTTGGATGGCATCACTGACTCAATGGACATGAGTTTGAGAATGCTTTGGGAGTTGGTGATGGACAGGGAAGCCTGGGGTGCTGCAGTCCATGGGGTCAGAAAGAGTCAGACACGACTGAACAACTGGACTAAACTGAATGAGACTAAACTCAGAATCGCAGTCCACCTGCCCCCAAATTTTGAGAGCTTCCCTTTAAACAACATATTTAGTATGGCAGCTTAGCAAAGTGTTAGATCGTCCACAGAAAAGCAAGTCCACGAGAGTGCTTATTTTCTCTTGGATGAGACCTGTAATGGGACGGGAACAGCTGTGTGAGTTTTGGGGAGCTGTTCAGGGTGCCTGCATTGCACCCAGTATTCTCCTAGTCCTCGCAGAGGGGATCACAGGCTTGACGCACTCTCCCAACCCAGCCTGCAACCGACAAAGGGTCCTGGCTGTTCTCTTTTGCAACTGGTAAACAAACTCCTCACCATCAGTTGAAAAGCCTGCTGTCACAAGAAAACAGTTTTGCTTCAATATAGTCAGGCTTGAAATTGATGAAATGGCCCCCTCCGGTGGTTAGAGCGGCTGCTGTATTCTCCTTTTTCAAGAAGCTGCCTGCAGATAAGGCACCTAAAACGAACCTTAGAGACTCTCTTGTAGATTCTGCTGTCCCCTCATATTTACTGTGTTGGGAAAACTGTACAAACTAGCCTGCAATGACCACAGTACTACTTAGATGGCGTCGTTCAAGAAATCCCAGTTTGAATGACTTCTAAATACTAGAATGGAGTTCCTTATATTCCAAGAGTGTTAATTCACCTTTATAAAGGGAGGCTCAAGAAATAAGCTTTTCAGCAATGTATACTAAATAAAACAAAGCAACCCTAACATAGTAGATTAATTTATCTATGTTTAGTCTGTAGAAGAACACGATTAAAATGGAAGTACTATATCAGAAAATTAAAAAAAAAAAATTACAGGCTTCTTGATGTCCCTGAACATTTGGCCTAAATACTTCCTGGCTTGTTTTTAAATCAGCTGATGTGAATGACAAGTTATAAATAATCAGAGAACCAGAGTGCCCTGCACTAGAGAGATGACCTTTGTGTTCCCTGAACATCTGTTCTAGTATTCTCTAGTGAGTCTACCTGAAATTAGAGTAAGTAGACCTCATGATGATGTTAAGAATAATTCTCCTTCTTTTCTTCTTTGAATTGCATGAGCCTTAAAGTGATTCTACACTTATTAAGATGGACCTTTTAAATATTTTCAGAAATATTTTAATTTTTCATTTTGCAGTTAGATTGGTAGGCCCAACTCCTATAAAACTAATCATTTAATTGGAAAAATAACTTTGTAGATGTCACTGCGATGTTGAAGTCTTAATCTTCAAATACCTTTCTGATTCCAAAATTTTGATAGACATATTCTTAATGAAAGAGACAACTTACACCAGTTAGATACTGTGATTCCTTCTCCCTTTGAAATGTTCCTCTGGCTTTGAGATGCCTGATTTCCTCGTATTTCTGTCCTCTCTCTTTCTGCTGGCTCTTCATCTTTAACAAGTGCCTTGAACATTGTTCACCCCAGTGCCCTGCCTGTCCTTGGTTCTCTTCTTAATATACACCTTATCCTTGGGCAATTTCATCCAACCTCATGGCTCTACTTAGCTACCCGTATATTATGGCTTCCTAAATTAGTGCTTTTATCAAAACTCCAGAACTCAATCCCAACCTCCAGACCTAGACATAACACTGACTGCCAAACATCTACCTAAATGTCCCTTAGGACTCAAATTTAATATACATAGTAATTTAATACAGTAAAAATAAACTTACTCTATTTCCTCCCAGAACTCAGTATGAGTTCATTTTATGGCACCAAAACCCAGGAAACACATCAGAATTTCCTTTCCCTCTCTTTCTTCAACCAGTCACTTACCTTACGCTAAATCTTCTACTTCTTTGATGTCTCTGGTATTTGTCTTCTCTTTACTATTCCCACTGATGTTACATCATTGAGGCATTTGCTGTCTTGAGATTCCACTCTCAACTTAGCCTGCATTGTAGCTAGAGTTACTTTTCCAAAATGCAAACCAAGTCATGTTTCTCTTCTTTGAATACCCTTCAGGTTTTCCATTTCATAAGCTCAAATTCCTCAGAGTAACAGACAAGATCCTCCATACCTGACCAACAACTATCTTTCTGTATCAGTTGTGTATTTCCAGGACCATGCTGTGTAACAAACAACCACAAAATCTCAGAAACATACTCAGGAAACATTGATGCTCTCTTGTCTGGGCTGGTATGCTGCATTGGCTCTCTCGATCTTGGCTGAAATTGCTCTTGTTCTGGTGGTTGGCTGGCCTGGACTGGTCTAGGACAGGCTTAGCTGAAAAACTGGGACAGCTTGACTTGGCCTGTGTGTCCCTCATCTTCTAGCAGGGTAGCCTGGGCGTGGCTTATGGGAACGGTAGAGGTACAAAAGAAACCATAATCAGAAACATACAAGGTTTTTTGAGGCCTAGGCTCAGAAGCAACGCACTGTCATATCTGCTAATTTTTTTTTTTTTTTTACCAAGGAGGTCATAAGACTACTCCAAATCAGGGTTCAGGAAACAGAATCCTGTCTGCTTAACGAAAGGAATTGCAAACTCATGTGGCAATGGGCTTGAAACAGGTTTGGGGGAGGGTGAAGAGGGGGAGAGTTAGAGGCTTTATTGTACTCTCCATGTTTATCTTCACTAGCCTATACCTCTACTCTGGCTTTTCTGAACAGAATGGATGACAGTCTCCTAAATATGTTAAGTTCTTTGTCACTTCTGTTTTGTTTAGCTCTTATGTATATTAAAAAAAAGAACAGGGCACAATGGAAAAAGAAATGAAAAGAAATACAATTTTTAAAAGGATGGCAAAATAAATCAGTGGAAAGGTTGGAAGATAAAACTGAGTTATATCCTAGAAAGGAGAGTAAAAAGGCAGCAAAGTGGAAAGAGGCAATAGGAAAGACATTATGAGGAGATCAGAGTCAGTCTGGCTTCCCCAGGGGCAGAGAATCTGCTTGCAATGCAGGGAACGCAGGAGACGTGGGTTCAGTTCCTGGGTTAGGAAGATCACCTGGAGGAGGATATGGCAACCCACTCCAGTATTCTTGCCTGGAATGTTCCATAGAGGTCCATAGGGTCACAAAGCGTCAGACACAACTGACTGACTACATGTACACACACAGAGAATCAACCTAGAATATTCAATACCTAATGAACAAGGGTAGAGAAGGCAATGGCACCCCACTCCAGTACTTTTGCCTGGAAAATCCCATGGATGGAGGAGCCTTGTAGGCAGCAGTCCATGGGGTTGCTAGAGTCAGACACGACTGAGCAACTTCCCTTTCACTTTTCACTTTCATGCATTGGAGAAGGAAATGGCAATCCACTCCAGTGTTCTTGCCTGGAGAATCCCAGGAACGGGGAAGCCTGGTGGGCTGCTGTCTATGGGGTTGCACAGAGTCGGACACGACTGAAGCAACTTAGCAGCAGCAGCAATGAACAAGGGATCCAAATAAGAGAAGGAAATTATCAAAAGTATAGGGAAAAAATGCAGATGCCTAGGGTTTATGGCTGGAGAGCTCTCGATTCAGAAGGTCAGTAGGTTGGATTAATGAATTAATTTTATACCTTTCCTCCAGCTTCTTTGAAGCATTCAGTATGAAACACGGAGCAGAATTTTAGAATTGATGATGCATTATTAAAAGTTGTTTGATTTGAAAATGTGGAGGCTGAATGTGGGAAAACGTCACAAGGATGGGGTAACTATGATTAAAACTTATTTTGAAAGTAGAAAATAGCTACACAATGTTCAGTGATTACAGGAAGTACAGACAATGCAGTTGCTAAATGAGTCCCTTAAATATTGACATGATTGATTCTGGTGTGACTTGTTTAGTAGGAAGTGGAAGAGGAAGCAAAAATAGACCAAAGCAAACATTTGCTCAGACAAATGAAGAGAAACACATCCTCTCTGTGCTCCTGCACCCCTGTGAAAACATGGCCATACGCTTATGACAGGTTTTATCCCTTGTGTTTCTATTGTTATATTTATAACAATATAGTAATTTTAATACAATAACTATATTATTTCTAAGTCATGATTGTGATGTAGCACATTCTAATGACTTATTTGTGCTTATTTGTCTGATCACATGCTAGACAAATATTTTGTGTTTACATTGTCACAAACTCTTCAGGGATGAAGGTTACTGCTTTCCTTCATCAGAGACTGGAAAGAAGTATTCAGCACTCGCATCTTTTCTATTATTTTAAAATGAAATTTCAAGGGATCTCATTTTTTAAATCTCATCTGCTTAAAAAAATTATTGAAGTATTGATTTATTGATGTGTTTAATTTGTGATGTACAGCAAAGTGACTCAGTTCTAAATATATAAATATTCTTTTCCATTATGGTTTCCATTATTTCCATTATGGGTTCCATTATTCCAATATTATCACAGAATATTGAATAGAGTTCGCTATGCTGTATAGTAGGATCTTGTGGTTTAGCCATCCTATATATAATAGTTTTCACCTGCTCTTACCGAGCTCCCAGTCCTTCCCTCCCCGGTCCATCTCCCCCTTAGCAACCATGTCTGTTCGCTATATTTGTGAGACTGTTTCTGTTTTGTAGATATGTTCACTTGCATCATATTTTAGATTCCACATAAGTGATATCATATGGTATCTGTCTTTCTGACTTACTTCACTTAGTATGGCAATCTCTAGATGCACGCATGATGTTGCAAATGGCAGCGAGAGACTCTATTTTTCTGGGCTCCAAAATCACTGCAGATGGTGACTGCAGTCATGAAATTAAAAGATGATTGCTCCTTGGAAGAAAAGCTATGACAAACCCAGACAGCATACTAAAAAGCAAAGACATTGATGGAAAACCATCAAAGCTATGGTTTTTCCAGTAGTCATGTATGGATGTGTGAGTTGGACTACAAAGAAAGCTGAGCACTGAAGAATTGATGCTTTTGAACTGTGGTGTTGGAGAAGACTCTTGAGAGTCTCTTGGACTGCAAGGAGATCCTCTCAGCCAATGCTAAATGAAATTAGTCCTGAATATTCATTGGAAGGACTGATGCCGAAGCTGAAACTCCAGTACTTTGGCCACCTGATGAGAAGAACTGACTCATTGGAAAAGACCCTGATGCTGGGAAAGATTGAAGGCGGGAGGAGAAGGGGACAACAGAGGATGAGATAGTAGGATGGCATCACCAACTCACTGGACGTGAGTTTGAGTAGGCCCCGGGAGTTGGTGATGGACAGGGAAGCCTGGCGTGCTGCAGTCCACGGGGTCACTAAGAATCAGACATGACTGAGCAACTGAACTGATCTGATGAACATAGGGTTGCATGTGTCTTTTTGAATTATACTTTTGTCTGGGTGTATGCCCAGGAGTGGGATTGCTGGATCGAATGACAACTCGATGTTTAGTTTTTTAAAGAGCCTCTATACACTTTTCCATAGTGGCTGCACTGATTCACATTCCCACTAACAGTGAAAGACAATTCGAGTGATCCCATTTTAAAGGTTATGGAACTATGTATAGACAAAGTTAGTGGAAGAAATTGAGGCAACACTTAAGTAATTCTGAACAGGTACTATTTTACTGAAGTTTCAGTTATAATTGAGGCAAATTCAGTAAAATATGAACACAGTTGGATAATTGCTTAGTTCTCCACTGTGCCTTTTATGTGTAATGTGAGCACTGCTGCTGCTGCTGCTGCTAAGTTGCTTCAGTCGTGTCTGACCCTGTGCGACCCCATAGACTGCAGCCCACCAGGCTCCCCCGTCCCTGGGATTCTCCAGGCAAGAACACTGGGGTGGGTTGCCATTTCCTTCTCCAATGCGTGAAAGTGAAAAGTGAAAGTGAAGTCACTCAGTCATGTCCGACCCTCAATGACCCCATGGACTGCACCCTACCAGGCTCCTCCATCCATGGGATTTTCTGGGCAAGAGTACTGGAGTGAGTTGTCTTAAATCCCCTGCAGAGAAATCTCAAAACAAAGGAGTGGAGAGCACACAAGTCTCTTTTGCCTTTTCTTTTAATGGATGAGGAATATGTACTACAACAATTAACTCACTCAGGCTATATGGCGTGTTAAGCAAAATATTTTTTATGTAAAGTGAATTAATTCATTATTCCTATCTCTACTGTTTGAGAAAGTATTTCTAGAGACATGTTAGGTGGAATTAGCGTAAGCACCTTGAGAAATGTCTCTTCTTATTGTATATGTCTATCCTTTCTGTGCTGAATAGATACAATTAGACTGAATTTTTAAAAAAATTAAAGTCATAAAAATCATAAGCATTTATTGAATAAAATGATAAAAAATTCTTATTCTCTGACTTTCTCTTTTATTCTTTATTTAGACTGAGCTTTTCATTTTAAACTATATACCTAAAAATAAACTATGTATTGGTGGTGGTAGTGTTAATACTTCTAATACTTCGAAGTTTTACAGTGGTAAGCAATTACATTCTATCATCCAGGTGTCGTTGTCGTTGAGTCGCTCAGTCATGTCTGGCGGTTTGCCACCCCGTGGACTGCAGCACGCCAGGCTTCCCTGTCCTTCACTATCTCCCGGAGTTTGCCCAAACTCATGTCCATTGAGTTGGTGATGGCATCCAACCATCTCGACCATAGCATTGACTAGATGGAACTTTGTAGGCAAAGTAATGTCTCTGCTTTTTAATAAAATGTAAATCCAATTGTCTGGGTCTGTCATAGCTTGTCTTCCAAGAAGCAAGCGTCTTTTAATTTCATGGCTACGGTCACCATCTGCAGTGATTTTGCAGCCCAAGAAAATAAAGTCTGTCACTGTTTCCATTGTTTCCTCATCTATCTGCTACGAAGTAATGCAACTGGATGCCATGATTTTTTTTTGAATGTTGAGTTTTAAGCCAGCTTTTTCACTCTCCTCTTTCACCTTCATCAAGAGGCTCTTTAGTTCCCCCTTGCTTTTTTCTGCAATGGTAAATTTTGAGAATATATTGCAAGTGCTGTCCTAATATGAAATCCTGAAACTTAAGCACAATTTCTAGCAAGGAATTGCTGTAGTAAAGCAAAATATTAATTGCCTATGTCATAAAGTCATACTCCAGGTCATCTGAAAACTTCTTCAGGTAAATTTAGCAACAACCTACCATAGCTATTTAAATGTGAATGATTACTATGGTTTTCCAAAGAGTCTCCTCATGTTTATCAACAATAACAGTTGTATGAAGTAAGCCTGGATCAATAATAAGCCAATTATAGAAAGAGGCCACCAGAAGAATCCAGCAAGAACTCTGCTACCCAAATGTACTTAAACACTTATTTTTTAAGGTCTATTTAAATACTGTTTTTAAAGTATTATGAATTCTGACTAACTTTGACAAGTCGTAGCCCCCATATCTTTTTAAATAGACTTAATACAATACTATTAGGGGATGAACTGAAGCAAAGAAATAAGAAATAATAGTTCTTTGAGATGATAGAGACCAATGTATATATATATTCACAGGATACTTTCAGAAATCATCAAAGGCAGGTTGATGCTTCTTCCTAATCCTTAACTTCTTTCCCTAGAAGATGTCAAGAAAGTAAGATGAATGATTTTTTATTCTGTATAAATTTTAATAATTGTGCATTTTAAGGATCTATTTTTTCTACCATTGCCACACTTTCTTACCTTTTCCTTCTGCTTTACTATAGTCCAAAACTACAGTGGAAAACCTATATCAATGAAAAATACTGATTCCAAAAATACCAGAATTCCAGTACATGGTACTGGAAGCCCTGTGGTAGAAACAGTAAGGGAGTGAAGTTTACTGTCATATTAACAAGTATATTATCCACATATGGTTAGGAACTTTAAAAACATTGTCTGATTTCCTCTTTGCAACCAACCTGGGAAGAAATAATGAATTCCTCCACTTTATAGACAAGAAAACTGAGGCTGAAAGAGTTTATATGAATTTCCCAACATTACACTGCAAGTAAGCAACAGAATTGTCACTGGTAATCCAGATTGCATGATTCCAGAGTCCATACTCCTTTTACTCTACCACCTAGACCTCAGGATCAAAACAAAATAATGCCAAGCCAAGTCATTTAGAGCAATGTTTCTCATAGCCTGTCTGTATCCATCTGAGGTGAGGTAGGTATTTGTGCTTCCCTGGTAGCTCAGCTGGTAAAGAATACACCTGCAATGCAGGAGACCCCAGTTTGATTCCTGGGTTGGGAAGATCCCCTGGAGAAGGGATAGGCTCAGTTCAGTTCAGTTCAGTCACTCAGTTGTGTCTGACTTTTTGTGACCCCATGAACTGCAGCATGCCAGGCTTCCCTGTCCATCACCAACTCCCGGGGCCTACTCAAACTCATGTCCATTGAGTTGGTGATGCCATCCAACCATCTCATCCTCTGTTGTCCCCTTCTCCTCCCACCTTCAATCTTTCCCAGCATCAGGGTCTTTTCCAATGAGTCAGTTCTTTGTATCAGGTGGTCAAAGTATTGGAGTTTCAGCTTCAGCATCAGTCCGTTCAATGAATATTCAGGACTGATTTCCTTTAGGATGGATTGGTTGGCTCTCCTTGTTGTCCAAGGGACTCTCAAGAGTCTTCTCCAACACAGGGATAGGCTACCCACTCCAGTATTTGTGGGCTTCCCTGGTGGCTCAGATGGTAAAGAATCTGCCTACAATTTAGGAGACCTAGATTTGATACCTGCATTGGGAAGATCCCTTGGAGGAGGGCATGGCGACCCACTCCAGTATCCTTATCTGGAGAATCCCATGGACAGAGGAGCCTGGAGGGCTACAGTCCACGGGGTCACAAAGATTCAGACACAACTGAGCAACTAAGTTCAGCACATCACAGCACAGGAGTTTGTACGAGAGCACAAAACTACACACCGCTTCCCTCCCTTTGCCTTGAGAGCAAATGTCAGTTGAACTAAATAGTGTGCTTAATGAGGTAGCTGATTTGTTTTCTGGAATAAGCCCTTTAACATAGATCCATAACAAAGAGTTTGGAAGTGGCAAGACTACACTTTGAGTAGCACTCAACTCAAAAAAGAAACCATAACTACCGTGAACTAACCAGGGTCACCACCAAGCCCCCTTTGAAGACGGAATCAATACAATTGCATGCCTTGCACCTGTCTAATTTATTACATTGTTATCCGTGTGTGCGTATATGTTCATTTGTGTCTGACTCTTTAAAACCCCATGGACTGTAGCCCGCCAGGCTCCTCTGTTCATGTAATTTTCCAGGCAAGAATACCGGAGTGGGTTGTCATTTCCTTCTTCAGGTCGTCTTCCGGACCCACAGATTGAAACCGAGTCTCCTGCATTGGCCAACGAATTCTTAACCACTGCGCCACCAGGGAAGTCCATTGTTATTCATAGAGGAAATCAAAGTATTTACTGTAAAGAAGTTCAACATTTCCTATACAAGGAGAGGGAAATGATTCTGAAATATGGACAGAATCCTGGCTTAAATCCTGACACTTTCTGGAGCTGTGGTATGAAGGAAAAAGCAGAGTTCATGTTTGAATTACTGGAACTTTGGTAATTGGATGGACTGGTGAAAGTGTGTCATAGTGAGGTTAGTAGCGTAGGCCTGGGAACTAGACCAATTTGAATTATAAAAGGGTCTTCTTTAAAGGGCTGTTGTGAATAATGCAAAATGCTTAGCACAGCCTGGCATGCAGTGCTCAATAAATGGCACCTCTATTAGATTAGGATCAACTTTACAGGGAAGATACATAAGTGAAGTAATTTGAGCATCTGATTCACAATACATGAAATGCCATCTTAAATTGTAATTTCTTCACATCTTAAAGCCTTTTAATCTTCCAAAAGCCAATTTTAAAATACAAATACTCCAGACTCGTCTTATCTTTGGCTAGTATGAATAAGGGGTCAGTTTAATTTTCTACTGTGTGTTTGACAAATTTCCAAAATGATCATTCAGAATTGTAAAAAAGTATCTTTCTGGAAAGGAGACATCTTAGGTAAACTCATTAGGAATTAGCTTATGTAACAGTGTTTCCCAAATTGTGGTTTAATTTATTATAGTGCCTGTGACATATACTTTGGTTTAGAACAACAAAAAATGTACTAAATAAAGTTGGAATATGAATATCTGAAGATATTAAAGACCAGGAAAAAGTAGACAGAAAAGAAAGGAAACCTTTGTTTAACCTAGAATTTCCAAACCTCATTTTATCAGAGATCTCTTTTGTTAGGCAACATCTAATCATATGCCATGGAGCACATTTTGGTTTAAGACCATATAGTGGTTTAAGAGATTATTTTCCAAACAATAGTTAACTGGAAAACCAGACTTTTTAGGAACAGGACATAGCCTAAGCACTCGGAACAAAGGAACATCGTGGGGTTGAGGGGAGTCCTAAAAGGGTATAGAGGAGGATGACAGTTACCTCTGTCCTACATGCAAAGAGCAGAGAAGAGAGATTCGTGTGACCTTTCGTCTGTTTCTTGTTTATTCACTAACAGCCACTGACCTGTACTTACCTCCAAGTCAGTTAACTTATCTGGTTTTTAGATTTTTCCCTCTGTCAAGTGAGGGGTTCAAGGAAAGACACTTTGTAGTCAGTCAGTTCAGTTCAGTTCAGTCGCTCAGTCGTGTATGACTCTTTGTGACCCCATGAATTGCAGCACGCCAGGCCTCCCTGTCCATCACCAACTCCCGGAGTTCACTCAGACTCACGTCCATCGAGTTAGTGATGCCATCCAGCCATCTCATCCTCTGTCGTCCCCTTCTCCTCCTGCCCCGAATCCCTCCCAGCATCAGGGTCTTTTCCAGTGAGTCAACTCTTTGCATAAGGCCAAAGTATTAGAGTTTCAGCTTTAGCATCAGCCCTTCCAAAGAACACCCAGGACTGATCTCCTTTAGGATGGGCTGGTTGGATCTCCTTGCAGTCCAAGGGACTCTCAAGAGTCTTCTCCAACACCACAGTTCAAAAGCGTCAATTCTTTGGTGCTCAGCTTTCTTCACAGTCCAACTCTCACATCCATACATGACTACTGGAAAAACCATAGCCTTGACTAGACGGACCTTTGTTGACAAAGTAATGTCTCTGCTTTTGAATATGCTATCTAGGTTGGTCATAACTTTCCTTCCAAGGAGTAAGTGTCTTTTAATTTCATGGCTGCAATCACCATCTGCAGTGATTTTGAAGCCCCAAAAATAAAGTCTGACACTGTTTCCACTGTTTCCCCATCTATTTCTCATGAAGTGATGGGACCAGATGCCATGATCTTCATTTTCTGAATGTTGAGCTTGAAGCCAAGTTTTTCACTCTCCTCTTTCACTTTCATCAAGAGGCTTTTTAGTTCCTCTTCACTTTCTGCCATAAGGGTGGTGTCATCTGCATATCTGAGGTTATTGATATTTCTCCTGGCAATCTTGAATCCAGTTTGTGCTTCTTCCAGCCCAGCATTTCTCATGATGTACTCTGCATATAAGTTAAATAAGCAGGGTGACAATATACAGCCTTGACATACTCCTTTTCCTATTTGGAACCAGTCTTTGTAGAGTTTAATCTATTAATAGATCAGCTGTCCTAATCTTTGCTTATTTTGTTTTGAAAAAAAAAAAAACATATTTTTTACTTTGCTGTAAGTAGTATAAATTTGTTTTACACTTTTAGAGGTGTTTCATTTTCTTTCAAGAACTCTATAGACTATCCCAAAGGTCAATAAAAATATTGTGTTGGCCAAAAAATTTTGTTCCGGTTTTCCATAAGATGTTATGGAAGACCTCGAATGAACTTTTTGGCCAACTCAATATTTGACATAAAGCATTATAGTAACTTTTCTTAGTTCAAATATTGTTACTTGTTATAGTTCAAAGTCTCTGTCTAGATATGGATTATTAATTCAAAAACTGAATTAATATTAAATGTTTTTTTAAATAATGGTAGATATTTTAGATGGACAGATCAGCTCATGATTTCATTGCCTCCTCTATTATGTCCACTCAGCTTACTGACAAATTGAATGAATCTCTAGACAATGGGAGAAGTAGAAGATGCCTCATGCTCAGTGGCTAACTGGAATTACTCCGTTAAACCAGCAATTGTATTTCACTAATGTGCTCACTGTTGACTCAGGTTATTAGGTCTTAGGGAGAGATTAACATATTTTCACAAAATACGGATGGATTGTCAGGTAGGGACTGGATGTCAGGTGGTCAACTTTTGTTATGAGATGACCTGTAGAGGATTCAGAAGCTTTATGGACTTAATAGCCATAAAGTGAGTTGGCTGACAAAGGAGGAGAATAAAAAGAGAGCTCTAGAGGGAATTACTAACCTCTGAATAATAGGTATGCATATCACTAGATTTTCAGAAGTAGCAGGTGGTCATGAGTCACTGTATTTAAATTTGCCCACTTTTCTGTTACGTAAGGGAAGTGTTTTGGTAAAATACATAGTTTTATTGCAAAATAGTTATTTATCCATTATCAATTTTGTTTGTAGCCACATTTAACAGTTTTACTACAGTGATTATATTTTCACTTAACAACTTGGTTTTTTTCCACTCCTTTTAATTCCTGGGAAAGAAAAGCACTTTCTGTTAAAGTCTTTTCTCTTCTTCAGACAGCATGATTATACAGAACATGAGGTCCCTTTTATACCAAGTAGGAAGTGCTTTGAACTTATTGGATGATTAGATGTCAGCAGTTATTTTTTATGAACTTCTCAAGAATATTAAATAGATCTGAATTTAAATTCCTAATAATTTTCATCTAATATTTATTCTTTGAAACTGCAGTCAGCCTGGAGAAAGAAAATCTTCACTATAATAATCTTTCATTTTTCTAATTTAATTAATACATAATTGCTGTCTTCAGATCTCCAAAAGAATGACCATACCTTTTCTTGGTAAAATGCCATTACAATTAGGTATCTAAATAGTAGAGTTTAGAGAAGGTGGTAATTATTCAGTGCTAACAAGTGTGTAGGGGCTTCTCTGGTGGCTTAGTGGTAAAGAATCTGCCTGTGATACAGGAGATGCAGGTTTGATCCCTGAGTTGGGAAGATCCCCTGGAGAAGGAAATGGCAACCCACTCCAGTATTCTTGCCTGGAGAATATGGACAGAGGAGCCTGGTGGGCTACAGTCCATGGGGTTGCAAAGAGTCAAACACGACTGAAGCGACTGAGCATGCTCCCACTGCTCAATTTAGCAAAACTGTCATAGTTTTTCAATTATACTTATTTTCTTGTTAGGTGTTAAATTGTATTTATACTTTTATGGCTGAACAAGACTAGGATTTCAAGTGCAAAGAGATAAGTGATAAACACATTTAGTTAAATGAAAATAGAGACATTTAAAAATGAAAAATCCAACTAGCTAAGACAAAATTATATCTAAGGAAGCTCTAAGGTCTCAGAAGCAGAGGAAATCTCCACCTTTTAAAATATTCCAAAAGCTTGTTTTTAAAGCTAAACTTTTAAGTTGAGAATAAAGACCAAAAGCAAGGTTGAAACAAAAGCATGTTTGGAAATGTTTAAGAAAATATGTGGCAAAATATCCTTTAAACTGAATACTGACTTGGAATTTTAATATGAAACATATATTTCTAAATGTGAAATTTGGGAATGGAGGATGTGGAATGGACATTTTCTGGAGCATAGCCTTGGATTTTGAGGAATGGAAGACCTATATTCTTATCCTGGTTTTGTACCCATGACTTTTTTCACTATGAATACATCATGCGTGGCCTTGGCTTCCTCATCTGTAAAGTGACAGGAATGTGTTGACTATTTCATTCATTTCTAACAGCATTTCACCCTATAATTTTAAAATTCTATGGAAAAAATTTTTGACTAGTTTTTCTCTAGATACTATTTTTCTGATCTTAGCTCCTTGGAGGTCTAATATTTTGGCACTTAATATATGGTAGCCTTTCAATTGTCTGAAGAAACAGATAAAGGTTTCTTGCAACTTTAGGATGCCTCATTTTTCGTAATCCTGAAAATTGGAGGAACTGAATATCAAGACACAGGCTAGGCTGGAACTTTCTAATATTTTGCTCTTTGGAAAGGTCTATCACGAAAGCATTTGTTTGATGACGTTTCAGGCAACATGGTTAAAATCCTTAGAGAATAGCAGAATTGAAAAGGAATAAAGTAACTTCAAATCCCCACCATCTATCCTAATAAACACCTTATACTTCCAGAGGTTCTCACAAATTCTTTTCTAGATACAGGCCTTGATCTCATCATCATTCCAGGAAAAAACAAATGAAATGTACGTGAAATAACTTTGCCACTTATTCATGACTCCTGAGTTAGTGTCTGCCCTTAGGGAAACTCAAGTGTGAAAAGAAAATGAGGATTTCCTTCTGTTTACAGAACAGATCGGTTTATAGAATCAATCCATTGACGAGGAAGAGAAAACAAGCCTCCTTGACCTTGATTGAACTTCCTCAGGCAACACCCCTGAGGGGTGAGGAGCATCTAGTAGAGAAATTCCCAGCCACACAGCCAAGGACGGGGGTGGCAGCTCCAGGAGCCCAGTGGAACAGCTCCGGGAAGGACTGTGTGCACACACCCACGTTGGCAAGGCGCTGAGTGAAAAGATTATACGTGCTGCGGAGCATCCAGTGGCCTTGCCTCCCTCTAGGCTTCTTCCTCTGTTACATAACATCCTAACAAGCCTTCAACAAGAACCAAACAGCATTTATTTAGCTGTGCACCAGAAAACCACTGGAGCGCTTTCTCCTCTGGCAGAAGGACATGATGCTTAGTCAATTTTTACTATGCCTGTGGTACAGAGAGAATTATTACACAGCCAGATGAAAATCACAATTGATTGTTTCTGAATCAAGCCTTTAAAAAAGTTTTTTTTTTTTTTTTCTAGAGTACAGTTGATATACAATGTTGTGTTAATTTCTGGTATACAGCAAATTGAATCAGTTATACATATACATATATCCACTCTTCTCTTTTTCATTTTTTTAGATTCTTTTCCATATAGGCCATTACAGAGCATTGAGTAGAGTTCTCTGTGCTATACAGTAGGTTCTTATTAGTTATCTATTTTATATATATGTGTATGTGTCAATCCCAATCTTCCAATTCATTCCCTCCCCCCTTATCTGTTTCTGGGTACTGTTTCTGGCTCCCAAGCTATAGATTAAATTACCCTCTGCTCACAACAAACAGTTTACTTTCTCCACATCCTCTTAGCTCTGAAATTCTAGCTTAACCAAGGCCTTAGTTTCCTCTTACTTAAGAGAGGTGGTCAGACCTCTGCCCTCCCAATAGTATAAACAGAACTTTTCTGACTCATTGCTTTCACTTAGCTCTGTTAAATAGCTTAATATTCCCCATGCATCAGAATTCTATCCGGTAAAATGTGAGCCTCTGACCACCAGTGTCTGTGGCAATCATTCTGGATCCTCTTTCTTTTGCTAATCTACACCCATTTCTCTCCTTTCCTCCATTTTACACAGATCAGCTTCATCTTCAGGTACCATTTTAACCTGACCCCTTGATTCTAGAGCATGTTTCTGATCTCTGATTCCTGATTTATGGGTCCCTCTTGTGAATGTTGGCTTGGGTTTAACCTCATCAGTTTTATCTTGCCAGAACTGGTTCTCGTTTATCCCATTCCTGAGAGGAGGAATTCAAATAATGGTGATATTATAACACATAAATATGCTGTATTAGAAATATGACTAAAGTATATTCGATATTAGGAAGGCCTAAGTCAGTCTGGGAGAGTCAAGTTAGACTACACAGAATTGTGAAGGAAAAGTAGGAACTCTCCAAGCAGACAAGAGGAAAATAGGGTTAGATCATAGGCACAATACACTTTGATAACCAGGTAGATGGGCTTAAGAAAAGGGGAGCGTCCAAGATATAGTACAAGCCAGGTTTCTGGCATCAGCATCTGGTTGCTGTCCTCCATATTGGAGAATTGGCATGTGTTTCTCTTGGTTTAATAAAATATGTCTTCATATTAATAGAAAATGGAAACTGATGCTGAAATTACCGTACTGAAATACCATGCTAGAATATTTAAAGGTATCATATGTATTTGGATATGCTATGCACAGGCCAGTACTATAATTAACAGAGCAGGACTGGCATTACATCAGAGTGTACAGACTGTGCACTCTGTGCAAGAATGGCATAAAGATTCTGATGTTCTTTGGTCTACCCAAAGACAAATAGATGGAAAATTAGCTGCACAAATGGTTGATTTACAGCAGGTTGTTATACTACTAGGTGATCAAGTAAATAGTCTGCAAAAACAGATTCGTCTTAAATGTGATTGGAACATTACTTCTTTTTGTGTCACTCCTCACAAATATGATGAATCTTCATTCCATTGGGACAAAGTTAAACAACACATCTTAAATCAAGGTAATCTATCTCTGGATATTAATAACTTACAACAAGAGATTATGGACACTTTCTCTCAGAAACTACACCTTTTCCCAGCATATCTAATCTGCTGGAAGCAGCAGCAGATGGTATTTCTCAATTAAATCCCATTCCTCACTTGAAAACTACCGGAGGATCAATGGCTGGTTTTATGTTAATCTTTATGTATCTTTTTTTTCTGTTTCTACATAGTCTGTTGGTGAATCACCAAGAAAGTCGACAGACAACAATAGCAATTAGCGAGTATCGCTTTGGCTTCTGTGATCAACAATAATCACCAAAAATAAGGTTCAAAAAATTTAAAAGGGGGATATGTAGGGAATATGCTATGCACAGGCCTATACTATACTTAACAGGGCTTCTTTGAAAAATAAGAATGACTTTGTCATCACCCCCAGGCGAAGGACTGGGAGCAGTAAAAAGTACATCGTGGAAAAACATCTTGAAAACAAGATGTTGAAGTACTGATGTGACTGACGGAAAACCATTAATGACTGTTCTCGTAACCAGAGCCTTAAGGGAGTTGCTGAGAAAGGTCGTCACTAGCTGAAAGGCTAAACAGAGTCATGAAAGGCCTGAAGGTTTGACATTGAGGACTGTGCATTGTGTATCTTTATCCCCAATCTGAGAATCTGAAAAACAGATATTTCTAGATCAGGTACAAGGAAGTAGACGTTAGCAATAAAAAGCATGGAAGGATTAAGATCTGGGCTTTTGCCTGCAAGCCGCATCAGCCCCTGATCCTTACCTTATTTCTGAGTCTTATTTTTCCTTATTCTTCCGCAGCACCACTCCCTCAGGTCGGTTCGTTGTTGGGCTGGTCCCAACAATTTTGGCTCTCGTTATCAAAGGAGGTTCTCTAAAGTCTTTTGTCAAGATACAATTTTGTTATGTTCTTAGAATAATAACCCTGTGTATGTATATTCTTCTATAACACAGGCTTTTAATAATTGACTCTGCATCATTAGTCCAAACTGATGGTATTAATTCACTTACTCATTCGATAAGAATGCATTCAGCTTCTCCAGGGTGCATGGTTTACATGTGATCCTGTGATAGTGAAAATCATAATAGGTTGGCTCTACTTAGTACAGGTTATTTGAAAATTTACAACAGTAATCCTGGCTTCTGTTTTGTTATATTCTATGGCTCATTAATAGCTCTTGCAAATATATTTTATTTTAGAATTGACAGAATTAAATGTGTGGAAAAATATCTCTAGCTGTCAGACTGAGCCATCACTGAATAAGATTTTCATAAGTTCAGCAATATTGACACACTTCAAGCACTTAAAGTTAAAGTATAAATTAAGTTTATGCAGCCCACCAGTCTCCTCTGTCCATGAGATTTTCCAGGCAACAATACTGGAGTGGGTTGCTATTTCCTCCTCCAGGGGATCTTCCTGACCCAGGGATTCAACCCAAGACTCCTGCTTGGCAGACGGACTCTTTATCACTGAGCCACCAGGGAAGCCACTCATATTATCTACCACTTGTTGAAAACTGTTAAGACTTATCAAGTTTCATGTTATTAGTAGAATAAATAACGTAGAAATGGCTACCCGCTCCAGTATTCTTGCCTGGAGAATCCCATGGACGGAGGAGCCTGGTGGGCTACAGTCCACAGGGTCGCAAAGAGTCGGACATGACTGAGCGACTTCACTCACTCATGTATAGTCTTTTAATTATTTTAGAAAGGATGAACTTGGGGGAAAACCTAAGTTGTTTTTATCCTTAGCAAACTTAATCTTTATTAAAGAGGACTAGAAACTCTTCTCTATAACAAACAATCCTATATTATTTATCAATGTGGTACCTAAAATGAGCAAACAGAAATGTTAGATATCGCTATAGGAATGCTAACCTTTTTTATTTGTATCAGCTAAAGCTTGAAAGGACCAACAATGAGCAAATAACTACATCTGTATGTGGGAGTGTGTGTGTGTGCACCTGTGTGTAAACACATGGGCACCCCTGCATCTTTCCCCAGTCTCTCATGGAGACCGCAAAGGAAAATAATCAAGAATAGAGAGTATATCGTCTCCAGAACCATGTCTCTCATACAATGTGAGGTTCAATAAATAGGCGTTGAGTCAATGGAATCATATCTGCCAGTTAGGACAAAAGACAGCTATCAAGTTGCTGTTTCCTTGAAACCAATGCCATGTGCATTGAAATCTGATTTGTGTAGACTTTGATTTACATTTGCATAGGTGTCTAGTGTCTGTTTTTCTGTCAGGTACTCTACCTGAAGCTGATAAAAGAATGATCAGAAAGACAAAGACAATCCTTGCCCTCAAGTGGCTGATTGTCTCATGGGGTGGGGCAGACAGTCGTAAAATGGTGTAATGATGGAGGTGAGCTAAGGGGCTAGGAGACCAAAAGGGGTCCTTGGGTTTTAGAAGTGTAGCTGGAATTGGGAGTCCAGGAAAGGCTTGTTGGAAGGCAGGGAGCCCGGTATACCTCTACTTTTTGTCTTTCTTTTAAAAAATATTTGTACTATGAAAATTTTCAAACATACACAAATGTAGGGAGATAATTTAACCATTATCTACAAATGCTCCAGGAAATGGTGAAGGACAGGGAAGCCTGGCATGCTACAGTCCATGGGGTCGCAAAGAGTTGGACATGACTGAGCGAACAACAACACAAATGGTCAGTTTTGTTCATATTCTCATCACACCCTACAATCCATTACTGGACTAGTTTGAATCCAATTTCAGACCTATATTATTTTATTTGTAAGTATTTTATGATGTATCTTTAAAAGATAAGGATACTTGTTTTATTTAAAAAACAATACTATTCAGTTCAGGTCAGTTCAGTCACTCAGTCATGTCTGACTCTTTGCAACCCCATGGACTGCAGCACACCAGGCCTCCCTGTCCATCACCAACTCCCAGAGCTTACTCAAACTCATGTCCATTGAGTTGGTGATGCCATCCAATCGTCTCATCCTCTGTCATCCCCTTCTCCTCCTGCCTTCAATCTTTCCCAGCATCAGGGTCTTTTCCAATGAGTCAGTTCTTCACATCAGTTGGCCAAAGTACTGGAGTTTCAGCCTCAGCATCAGTCCTTCCAATGAACATTCAGGACTGATTTCCTTTAGGATGGACTGGTTGGATCTCCTTGCAGGCCAAGGGACTCTCAAGGGTCTCCTCCAGCACCACAGTTCAAAAGCATCAGTTCTTCAGTGCTTAGCTTTCTTTGTATTCCAACTCTCATATCCATACTCGACCACTGGAAAAACCATAGCTTTGACTAGATGGACCTTTGTTGGCAAAGTAATGTCTCTGCTTTTTAATATGCTGTCTAGGTTGGTCATAACTTTCCTTCCAAGGGGCAAGCATCTTTTAATTTCATGACTGCAGTCACCATCTGCAGTGATTTTGGAGCCCCCAAAATAAAGTCTGTCACTATTTCCATTGTTTCCCCATCTATTTGTCTTGAAGTGATGGGACCAGATGCCATGATCTTAGTTTTCTGAAGGTTGAGAAACAATACTATTATTTCACCTAAAGTTAATAATAATTATATTTTCAAATACCCAATCAGTTTCAGATTTCCTTGGTTGTCTCATGATTTTTTTTAAGATGACATACTTGACGAAACTAAGAGCTGGTTCTCTGAAAAGAGTTTATAAAAAAAAAAAAGTTTATAAACAAAATTTATAAACACATTTAGCTAGAATAACCAAAAAAAGGGGAGAGAGAGGATTCAAATAAAATAAAAACTGAAAAAGGTTTTACAACAATACCACAGAAATACAAAGGATCATAAGAGACTACTATTGACAATTAAATGTCAATAAATTTTACAGTCTATAAGAAATGGATACATTTTTGGAAGCATTCAAACTACCAAGACTGAATCATAATGAAATAGAAAATCTTGAGGTTGATTACTAGCAAGGCAATTGAATCAGTAATTAAAAAAAAAACTTTCAACAAATAAAAGTTCAGGACTAGATGACTTCAACTGTGACTTATACTGGACTTTTAAATAAGAATCTTCAAACTCAAAATATGGAAGGTGGAGGGAGGATTCTTCCAAACACATTTTAGGAGGTCAGCATTGCCCTGATATAAATCCAGAGAAGGACACCACAAGAAAAAAAAAAAATTATAGATCAATATCCTTGATGAACATAGATGCAAAAGTCCTCAGGAAAATATTAACAAGCTGAATTCAACAACACATTACAAGGATCATACATTGTGATCAAGTGATATTTATTCCAGGGATGCAAGGATGGTTCAATATCCATAAATCAGTCTATGTGATATACCATAATAAAAAAAATGAGGAATAAAAATCAAAACCATCTCAATAGATGCAGAAAAACCTTTTGATGAAATTCAACATCCACTTATGGTAAAAATTTCAAACAAAACACATATAGAGGCAATGTACTACAGCATAATAAAGACGATAATGACAAGCCCACAGCTAACATCGTGCTCAGTGATGGATCTGACATCAAAAGCATAGGCAACTAAAGCAAAATTAAACAGGTGGGGCTAAGAAGCTTCTGCACAGTAAAGGAATAAACAAAATTGAAAGGAAACTTACTGAATGGGAGAAAATATTTGTAAACCATATATCTGATAAGGGGCAAATATTCAAAATACAGAAATAATTCATATAACTCAATAGCTGAAAAACAAGCAATCTGATTACAAATGATCTGAATAGACATTTTTTCCAAAGAAGACATACAGATAGCATGCTCTAAGTACAGAAAAACATGCTCAACTTCATTAATAACCAGGGAAATGAAAATCAAAACCACTGTGAGATATCACTTCACTCATGTCAGAAAGACTATTATCAATAAGACATGCAATACCAAGAGTTGATGAGAATGTGGAAAGAAGGAAACCCTTGTGCATGCTCAGTGAGAATGTAAATTGGTGCATCCACTATGAAAAACAGAGGTTCCTCAAAAAATTAAAAATAGAATTACCATATGATCCAGCAGTTCCTCTACTCTGCACTTACCTGAAGAAAACAAAAACACTCACTTGAAAAAAGATATGCACCCCCATGTTCACAGCAACATTGTTTACAATAGCCAAAATATGGAATCAGTCTAAGTGTCCATCAACAAATGAATAAATACAGAAAATGGGATACACACACATATATATACAATGGAATATTATTCAACCATAAAAAATGGAATCTCGCCATTTCCGACAATATGAATGGGACAAGGGCATTAAGCGAAATGAAATAAGTCAGAAACAGAGGAAGACAAATACCATATAATCTCTCTTCCATGTGGCACCTGAAAACAATAACAGCAATAGCAATAACAAATTAATACCAAGCTCATATACAAAGAGAACAGATTAGTGGTTACCATGGAGGAGGGGGTGGAAGAAGGGGATGAACTATTTTTTTAATACATTATAAGCAAAACAAAACAAAGATGGCATTCTTGAGACCAGATTCAAATGAGATCCACACAGTGTTGTGCTGAGTTTAGAGTGTGTTTAAATGGCATAAAGAATTAGCCAAGATAATATGTGACATATGTAGGGCTTTTTGTATGTGTTTTGTTCACTATTTTGTAACTTCTTGTAATTATTATTCACCATTTTGATCACCCCAGTGCTTACACATAATAGGTGCTCAGGAAATATTTATTGTATAAGTGAACCAATGCAAGGATGGGGTAGGGAAGCATTTCAAGCCAAGGGAGCAGCTGCAAGTGTGAGATCACAGTGCATGTGGGGAACTATTCATTTTATTTATGGCTGAAGTAAAGCATTGTGGTAAGGATAGGAAATGTGGCTGAACCAAAGTCAGGGCCAGACCATGCTAAGCAGAGTGGGAAGAAACTTCTGGAGGACTTTCAGGAGTGGAGGGACATGATCCAATTTGCATTGTCGAAAGGTTGTGATTTCCATTTACCCTCGAGGGACCAGTAGATCCCTTGGAGATCATGTCATATTCAAGACCACACCAATCAAGCTATGAAACTTAATTAAAGAGAAGTGAGTGAGTGTTGAACATTAGTCACTCAGTCGTGTCTGACTCTCTGTGACCCTATGGACTGTAGCCTGCCAGGTTCCTCTGTCCATGAAATTCTTCAGGCAAGAATACTGGAGTGGGCTATCATTCCCTTCTCCAGGGGATCTTCCTGACACAGGGATCAAACCTGGGTCTCCTGCATTGCAGGCAGATTCTTTACTGTCTGAGCCACCAGGAAAGTCCCAGTTAAAGGGAAAGTAAATGTTTATAGCAATGTCCCAAGGAAAATTTTCTGGGAAGGTTCATCATAGAGAATCTCTTCAAATGTTCTCTTCCAAGTCTGTCTCCTGCTAAAATCTCTCTCATGTCCTTAGTTCACACAGGCTGTCTTGGATCTTTCATCTCTGATCCTTTCCTCATCTAGTTCGCTTTCCTGTCCTCTAGTATAAATCCAGGTGGACTTCAGGCCTCTCCTGTTGTCCGCGTGCCCAGTAGGTCAGATGGAATATTCTCAGCCCAATGGGAGCAGAGAGGTCATTTTTTTAAATTAAATGTATTTTTTTTTAATTGAAGGATAATTGTTTTACAATACTTTGGTTTCTGTCAAACATCAACATGAATCGACCATAGGTATACTTATGTCCCCTCCCTCTTGAAAGAAGTGGTTTAACCATATGGTCTGTTCTCTGCTACTCTTATGTGATACAAACTTCTGTCAGGTTCTGCAGCACCTGTTTGGATGATGGTGAGACTCTGACTGATGCTCTTTTCCCAAAAGGCTACAAATCCAATTAGTACACTTGAAATTGGCCTCTCTTCTTTCACCAGAACACAGTTCCGCTACATAACAGAAAATTGTATCATCAGTGCCTTAATGGTGTGTACAGTTAACTGGAATGTCACTGTTCCAATCTGAGAATTTTGGATGCCTCCTGGATGCCCCCACAAGGGATGAGTAGCACCCTGAGGCTCTTGTGTAAACAGCAGTGTTGGAGGTTGATGGACAGGAAGGGAGGCAGGCTGGGGAGGCTTCAGGCTGGAGGCCACGAGCCGACTCCCAAGCAACTGTTTTCTGGCAGGATTCAGATGCTGAAGCTGAAGCTCCAATACTTTGACCACCTGATGTGAAGAGGTGACTCAGAAAAGACCCTGATGTTGGGAAAGATTAAAGGCAGGAGGAGAAGAGGACGACAAAGGATGAGATAGTTGGATAGCATCACCAACTCTGTAGACATGAGTTTGAGCTAGCTCCAGGAGATGGTGAAGGACAGGAAAGCCTGGCGTGCTGCAGTCCATGGGGTTGCAAAGAGGTGGACACAATTAAGCGACTGAACAACAACACAAAAAAAAGCACATCCTTTTTGGATCCAACTTATTTCTGGGGACTGGCTTGTTTTGAGTAAAATTTAGAGTCCATATGTGCCTGCCAAGTCGCTTCAGTCCTGTCTGATTCTGTGACCCTATGGACTGTAGCCCACCAGGCTCCTCTGTCCATGGGATTCTGCAGGCAAGAATACTGGAGTGGATTGCCATTCCCTCCTCCAGGGGATCTTCCCAACCCAGAGATCAAACCCACAACACTTATGTCTCCTGCATTTTCAGGCAGGTTCTTTTCCACTAGCACCACCTGGGAAGCCCCTAAAGTAATTAGTGACAAAATAGTGATTATTCTGGGCCATTCACTTTATATCTGTGTAAGTATTTTATAGTCTACTAATGTGTATAGTAGGAATGAAACCTGATATTTTAGAATTTTATTTATGTGGCATGGACTTCCTAAAATAAATCTTTATAGATCAATAATGAGGGTTTTTCCCCCCTTTTTGGAGTAGCTGCTGCCATCTTTGCTTTTATTGGATTTTCTTTAACAGCCTGTTTGGAAACATGCTTATTTTGAAAAAGCCTTTAGGAGCACTCATGTATGTAAAAAAAAAAAAAATCTTAATATCACTGTGAAAGATACCAAAAATATCCTCTGATGAACTGCTATAAGAAAGGTTTCCTTACATTTTGAATCAGTACAAACGTCAATTGGTTCAATGGGATATATTATCAAAACAACCTCTTTGTAACCCAATTGAAAGGATTTTTCTCAAATGAATGTTCATAGAAACAGAAGGGTAAAGTACCAAACTTAGAGTTTTAAAAACTTTTGAAAAGTGAAAGTGTTAGTCACTCAGTCATTTCCTTGTGACCCCATGGACTGTAGCCCACCAGTCTCCTCTGTCTATGGCATTCTTCAGGCAAGAATACTTGAATGGGCAGCCATTCCCTTCTCCAGGAGATCTTCCCAACCCAGGGATCAAACCCAGGTCTCCTGTACTGCAGGCAGATTCTTTACCATCTGAGCCACCAGGGTAGAGTTTTAAAAGCTTTTACATTCCAATAAAATAAAAGCATTAGTTTTAATGCTTGCTTTCCACTACTAAAAAGTCCTTTTTCCACTTTAAAAAGATACCGATGTTCAAACTATTCTTAGAGACTGCTTCTTAAATTTGTGTTAATAAGATATGAAACAGACCAATCATAAGCCCTGTTGACATGCTTAGCAATTCTGACAATGAAGTAGAAATTCAAGTGCATTAATAAACTGTTAACCTCATTATAGATTTCAGCTACTGTGTAGTTTTTCCTCACAGAGGACGAAAAGTAATCTGTACAAAATCAGGGGAAAATCGACTCTTCCTTCTCTTGGAGCAGTGCTTTCTCTTTTTTATTTTCCATATACTCTTCTTTGCTTTTGAAATGAGTATTTAAAATATATATTGGTTTGTTAGTTTTGAGAAGTTCAGATCATGAAGAAACTTGCAAGATGTGTTAAAGGAATTTGTATCCTAATGGTAATCACGTAAGTTTTATATTCCAAACCTCACTATTCTTTGCATGTGTAATTTATGCCATCTCTCAGTCTCTACATGTCCTTATTTTTATATTATCTAGTAATAAATTATAGGCTTGCTAATTATATCATGCGGAAGTTGGTTCAGAGGTTCCTACACTTGAATTTTAGACATGCTTGTAGCATATGTGTATACTTAAGGTTCTGAAGTCCTTCCTTCCACCAAAAAGGAAATAAATTGCAGAATGGTATATAGTTTCTGGCAAGAATGCCATTTCAACTGCATTCTTTTTTTATATGTGTGCAAGAATCTTTTTTCCTAATCTGGTAAAAATTATGATTCTTAGTACTGGGATTTATTTTTATAGAAAACTCAATTTATCTTGGAAACTACCATTAACAGCAATAAAAGCTAAAGCCAAACATTTCTTCCCTGATAGCTCAGTTGGTAAAGAATCTGTCTGCAATGCAGGAGACCCTGGTTTGATTCCTGGGTCAGGAAGATCCACTGGAGAATGGAAAGGCTACCCACTCCAGTATTCTGTCCTGGAGAATTCCATGGACTGTATAGACCATGGGGTCACAAAGAGTCAGACACGACTGAGCGACTTTCACTTCACTTCACTTCAAATATTGATGCACAGTGTTTAAATGGCAAGCACTCTCTCTTCCCAACCTTTGGCAAAATTCTACGTAATCCATTGAATACTTCAATGTTACTACTGAAGATGATGGGAAGATGATAGAGAATTGTGGTCAAACAGATGCTGGACTTGCCTGAGTAATTTCAGAGGTTTCACACAGACCTTACTAGTTAACAATAGGTTATATCAACCTTTTCCCATCTCTTCCACTCTGGATTGTGTTACAATTGGGAAGTCCTATGGAAAGAGAATCTTATTAATTAATCCTCAATCACTCAGTTGCATTTCAAAGTAAATCTGAAACTCTTAGAGCTACCTAGAATAAAACATAAGCACTGTGCTGAGGACTTTATGTACACTCTCTTCAGCAACATAGAAACCCTATATTATATTCAATGCATAGGACAAAGAGAAGATTCGATAATAAATTTAAACCTTGGATCCATGTGCATTATAGAGGCATCAAAACTGAAGGATTCTTCACCTGTAATATTATTCGTGTTTGAGCAGCACAATACTTGGTTATGTGGGAGGCCCCCGAAGTCGAGAGATTTCACATCTCTGACTCCAGACCACAAAATACCCATAGCATCCGTAGGTCAACAGTGTGACCTTACCACCTATATTCCCAAATGTCCATTAGAGGGATGGCTCCATCCCATACAGGCTTCCCTAGTAGCTTAGCTGGTAAAGAATCCACCTGCAATGCAGGACACCCCAGTTCGATCCCTGGGTTGGGAAGATCCTCTGGAGAAGGGAACGGCTACCCACTCCAGTTTTCTGTCCTGGAGAATTCCATGGACTGTGTAGTCCATAGGGTCACAGAGAGTGGGACACGACTGAGTGACTTTCACTTTCACTTTCCATCCCACATGGAGACGAGATGATATCCATCTTGCCTGTACTCAAACCTCACTCTAAAAAGAATTTCAGAGGAAAGATGGCAACCTTTTTGTCAGAGGTGAAATTCCTGATCAACCTACTTGATTGACCTCGTGAATGAAGCTCTTTAGGATGCTGCATGGGTGAGGAAGGCTGAAAGTTATGTACAATCTACTCCTTCCCCTCCCATTAACTAGAGACTCAGTGTGCATCCATAGAGGGTGGTAACACCGTTGCCATATAGCAGTGGTTCCTAAACTTCAGTGTGCTTAGAAATCACTTGGAGCGTCTATTACAGTGTAGATTTTGATCTAGTGTGTTTGAGCCAGGGTTCAGGATGTGCCTTTTGCAAAATCACTCTAGATAAATATGATTCAAGTTGCTACCTCTCCACACTTTCTTTTATTTTGTTAGTTATTTTTTCTATTTAATATAGTTTCTGTGCAATCAATGTTGTGTTTCTAATGTACAACAAAGTGATTCAGATATATATATATATACACACATATAGTTGTTGTTCAGTCGCCAAGTTATGTCCGACTCTTTGTGACCCCATGGACTGCAGCACTCCAGGCTTCCCTGTCCCTCACCATCTCCCAAAGTTTGCCCAAGTTCATGTCCATTGAACCTGTGATGCTATCCAACAAATCGTCCTGCCACCCTCTTCTCCTTTTGCCTTCAATCTTTCCTAGCATCAGAAGCTTTTCCAGTGAGTCAGCTCTTTGCATCAGGTGGCCAAAGTATTAGAGGTTCAGCTTCAGCATCAGTCCTTCCAATGAATATTCAGGATTGATTCCCTTTAGGATAAACCAGCTTGATTTTGTTTGTATCTGCTAATCCCAAACTCATAATCACTCCCCAACCCTGTTTCCCCTTTGTTAATCATAAATTTGTTTTCTAAGTCTGTGAGTCTGTTTCTGCTTTGTAAATAAGTTCATTTGTATCATATTTTAGACTCCACATATAAATGATACCATATATTTGTCTTTCTCTTTCTGGCTAACTTCACTTAATATGATAATCTCTACGCTCATCCATATTGCTGCAAATGGCATTATTTCATTATTTTTTATAGTTGAGTAGTGGGTGATGGACAGGAGGCCTGGCATGCTGCAATCATGGGGTCACAAAGAGTCGGACACAACTGAGTGACTGAACTGAACTGAGTAGTCTATTCTATGTATATATAACACATATATGTATACCACATGGTGTATACCATGTCTTCTTTATCCATTCTCTCTACCCTTTCTATAGATACTTCCTTAGAAGATTTCAATTCCAGGAAGAATCTTACAGAGCAACTGGCAATAAAACCCCCTATGTACACACATATAGGGGACGGGAAAGGTTCTTAGGATAGGTAGATGGCTATATTAGAGGGAGAGGAAGCAGTAGTCTTCTGTATGTAAGTCTAGTGGATCAGGATTCAAACTTATTTGAAGAGAGAGGAAATAAACATCTGGTCCCATGGGAGTGGTCAGGTTATGAACCCTCTGTGGCACTCTCACCAGAGAGGAAGGATGTAGAAATTGATGGGAATGTCTTCAGCATACAACTGGGTGGAAAGGGAGAACAGAAGTAGTGGCTTCCTGAGCTGTGGTGGACAGGGAGACTATGTTCATGGACATGCCTTTCACCTTTGCTGGGATCATTTCCAATAATGAAGGCTCTGATTAGAAATGTATTACTGGGCTTCATCTTCACTGTTGGCTGATACTCTACAAAGGGAGCATACTAGGGAAACTGATGTAAGATGGCAGCCTACTACCTGTGGCAAGCTCCTGCAGCTCCGCATTTACAAGGCTGGTCCCCCGCAAACCTGAGGAAGGAGGCAGAGTTTGTCCTGGGAGTCCCGTGCCCTCTTTCTCAGCCTTCTTCAGCACCCCTTCTTCTTCCACCACCTTGAGGCTACTAAAGCAGACCCTCAGTCCTATTTTTCCGGAGGCTTGTACTCAGCTAGCTGCTACCTACTCCTCACTGGTGGCTTAACCAGAAAATGAATTCAAACTGTCATCCAGGAGCTGTGTAGTCAAGTAGTTCCTGAAAAGTGATAAGCCTTTACCACACAAGTGATAAAATGCACATGCTGAGATCAGGCACCAAGGTGATGGTCTTATGGGCAATCTATTCATTAGTCTTGAAATAAAATGAAATATCATTCATAAGTCTGGTTATGTAACAGTATGAATTAGAAGTTCATCTAAATCATGTTACAGTGTTAGAAGGGATATGGAATGGTCATGTGGCTTTTAGGCACATCAATACTTGGACCCCCTGGAGAAATGACATGTTTTTCTTCTTTGCACAAATTTCCACTAAAGAAGATTATAGTGGCTACTTTACTACCATAGAGTCCAATCTACCACTGGACTCTTAACAGTAGTGCCCTAATCTTGCCACAACTACCCCTTTGCCATCTGTTCTCCCTTCTAAGCCCCATCCCCTCATACCTGGTAATCCGTTTGGCACACTGAAGCCCAAGTGATCTTTTAAATATACTAATTAGAGCATGTGAATTCCCTGCTTAAAATCATTTTGTGGCTTCTTGCTGTTTCTAGGATAAAGACCTTCTTGTCCTACAACAACCTTCATGATCCTTACTTAGCCTGTCTCTCTCCCTCTCACCTCCAGCCTCTCTGGTCTCCTTTCATACCCTCACCTCCTGTAAGAAAAAGTTCATTTGACCTCACAAGTGTTGTAATAGCTCCTGCAGGCTTTGCTCTGTGCTGCCAATCCCACTGTCACTGCGATGTTTTAACCCATTTTTTGGTCCATTGCAGCTGTCAGCTTCTCTTTGTTAATGTATTGTGTGCTTATTTGATAAATGCTTGTTTTCTCATCTAGACCATGAGCTCCATGGGATGAGGGTCTCTTTTACTCATATCCAGTGTGTTCCCACAGAGAGAGACTATAGTAAGTTCACAATTAATATTTTTCCCAATAGATGAATGAGATATTCCTTTTATCTAACAACCATCTCTCATGCTTTGGATTGAGCCCATTTTTAATCATTGGAAGAGGTGGAGAACTGGTCATTTTCCTCAAGTTCTCCTTTGTTTGAGGATGTAATATACTAATATTTTGGTGGAAATGCACAGATGCATCATTAAGATGGAAACTAGGTGGTATGAATAAATTTTAGTCTCACTAGAGTGAGTTTATTCACACATGTTGTTAGTTTTCTTCAATTTGTTAAAACTCTGACTTCGTAACTGGAGAGGGTTAGCTCCACTATTCAAGAGTTTAAGGCTCCTAGACTTTTTCCATATTAAAAAAATAAAGTCTTTTTGAGTGGTGCGAAGAGGTGTAAACAGCAGGGGGAGAAATACAGCAGCAAGAGACAAATAAAAAAAGTAAATGTTAGAGTGAGCTTTAAAATGGCAATAAAGAAATGGGAACTAAGGATGGGTTTCAAGAAAGAACCAGGGATCCTATCAGAGATTTTATTTTAAAGGAGAAAGATTGCTCTTTAGATTATATCAGTCACTTTTTATTTAATCTGAATACAAAACACATATGGGATCCTAACCAAAGTTTCTCCTGTGTTTAGATCTCAGATTATTGCCTACAAGTGAACTGTTTGGTTGGTTTGTTCTTACTAATAGTGTCTGTAATTTTTAAAATAAAAACAACCATTTACAGAGTTTTATGTGCCAGACACCTTACATACAGTATCTTGTTTGGTTCTTAGAAACAGATGCAATTATTAACCCTCATTTTACAGATAAGGAAAGTGTGGGTCAGGAAGATTAAGCAATTTGCCTAGACTTACAGTTTTGGACAGATTCCTGATTCAAATCCCAACTGTGACTGGTTCTAAACTCGGTGCTCCTGTTTTGCCTCAGTTCCTCTTTAAAATGAGATCTCAACATTTGCTAAGGTTTAAGTTCTCTCCATTTTCACAAGTAAACTCACTCAGAGAGAGCTGTGGTTCTCCAAGTGGGATCCTCAGGTCAGATGAATCAGGGTCACATGGTGGCTTGTTAGAAGTGCAAATTGTCTGAGCCCATCCAAGAACTGGAGCGAAAACGGGATGAACACAATAGTTTTCATTTTAACTAGCCCTCCATGCAATTCTGTTGCACACAATGGTTGAGAACCACTGCCTGCAGGAATTAAGAACTGAGCAGCCCAAATAGCTCACTATGCTTGTAACTGATCATGTTATAGCCCACACATCACACTCCCTTTCCAGATGCCACTCCTGAAGAACTCTTTTCGGTTCTCCAGGGGTGAAGCCAAGCTGAAAGTCTTCTACAGATTTTGTCTCGGTGAAATGATGTCATATAAGTTTACACTGGGTTAAGTAGAGAC
The DNA here is from genome assembly GCF_032452875.1 of Bos javanicus. NCBI lineage: Eukaryota > Metazoa > Chordata > Mammalia > Artiodactyla > Bovidae > Bos > Bos javanicus. The sequence goes on from NC_083883.1 coordinate 67,382,869, forward strand.
AGCATTTGAACAATTTTACTTGAATATTGTGATGGATCGCAAAAGGTCAAGTGTTTTTTTGGTTAATGTTTTCATGTTTCTCCACTTCTGCTTTCCTCCAGAACAGGAAGCGGAAGTTCTAAATACTACTATGAAGCCTGCTCTTGGTATTTCCGGACTGGCTGAGACCAGAAAGTAGCGGAAGAGACAAATATTTCTTGTTAGAGTTCCAGTTTGATTTCCAAATCAAGGTGAACAGGATCAAAGGTCTTTTAAGTACAGATCAGCATCCCAAACTTTGATGCTTATCTAAATAAACAACTCTGGACTCTGTGCTACTAGTTGTAACATAGGCAGGTGACTGAGATAAAGAGATAAATCAACCCTAAGGAATGAGAGGGAAATTCTCACCAGATAGCTGAAAACAACAATCCTTGAGATTGTGGTTGCCTTTCTTATTAATTTTCTAAGTATTGATGATGAAAACCTATAATAAATTGAAGAATGAACATCTTAAAACCTGAGTAAACTAGGAAGAAAAACAATTTCCACAAATGCATTCTTTCATTATGATAAAAAGTTGCAGAAGACCTTGAAGAAATTACTATTTGGAGAATTTTAGCTACTTTTGAGCCTCATTCATTTACTTTTGTTGCATTCTCTGGCTAAGTTTTCCTCAGTTGTGTCCAACTCTTTGCAACCCCATGGACAGTAACCAGGCTCCTCTGTCCATGGAATTTTCCAGGCAAGAATACTGGAATGAGTTGCCATTTCCTACCCAGGGAATCTTCCCGATCCAGGGATCAAACCCACATTTCTTGTGTCTCCTGCATTGGCAGGTGGATTCTTTACCACTGCGCCACTTGGGAAATCTGTTCTGTGTATAATCACTAAGTTAAGACATATGAAAGTAGAAGAAACAGAGAGGGATAAAAGATTGTACCATATTTTCTATTTATTATCTAGCTTGGATTTTTGCTTTCAGTTTGTTTTGGTTTGTTTTTATAGGGAAGAGTAATAGTTCACACTACAAAAAAAAACAAAGGAAATTTAGATTATTTTCAAAATAACGAAACTTCTCGATGAGTAAACTGGGAAGATAATTTGTGAATCAAGCAAGTACATTTACTATGTAATTTTGGAAAGGGATAAAACGCACTTATCTAAAAAGGAGGTGAGGGTTTTCTGCTTTCACTGGTGCTTCGCTTGGTGAGCTGGTCCCACTACCATATGCAAATAAATAAAACTAGAGGGATCTTTCATTCATACTCTTGGTTTAGAATCTTCAGAATTATTAGTCTAGGACTGCTCTCTGTCAAGGTAAAGGGATTTAATTATTCATTATCAGCCATAAAATATCTGTACTGATATAGTCACATTAGCCCCTTGTTAAATGTGCTCATGATCAACTGATAAAACAATGGTGTTCTCTCTCCTTTAGACCTAAACTTGACATTTCTAAACAGTATCTCCACTTTGCCACCTTATGTTGTATTGCTTAGAATTTCCTGAAATACTTTGCACGTCAGGTGTATTTCCAATCTATACAGAAGAATCCTGATACATAAGCACCGTTTTCTTCTAGCTTAAAATAATAAGTCAGTTTCTGGCAGAATCTGAGAACACGCACCACTCGAATCTTAAAAAAGAAATTCTGGCTTCTAAACTGGAGCCTGCTGTGAAAACTAATCTTTGCTTTAGATCTCCACCTTGTGGCTGTGCTTAGCTGCTCAGTCATGTCAGACTCTGTGACCCCATGGACTGCAGCCCGCCAGGCTCCTCTGTCCAAGGGGATTCTCCAGGCAAGAATACCAGAGTGGGTTGCCATGCCCTCTTCCAGGGGGTCTTACCAACCCAGGGTTAGATGTTTAAAATGTAAATTCCTTTTGATTTTGTGATCCTCGTTTACAGATTCTTTTTAGAAGGAAGTCAGGACAAACATTGTCTGAAAATAACTTAGAATAGGTGGTGTTGCCTGAAAATAACTGAGACTGATGATTGGGTATTTAGAAATTTATCATTTAGATTTAGCTTACTCTGGAGAGAATTTTTCCTCTGAAGCACATTTTCTTCATTTTTTGTTCAACTATCTTGAGAAATTAATTTTAGATTTCTCAAGAGACATTCAGAGATCACCGTTTGTGATTTCTCATATAGAAGGATCCCATAAGAGAAATCTCATTATTAGCATCTTCCTTTGCCTTCAGTAAACTCCCATGGGTGGATTATAAGGGGTCCAGAGCTTGCAACCTCAGAACGCTAGGGAAAGATGTGCAAACTACTCAAACATGTGGTTTACCTTGGTCCAAGAAAGCAGGTGACAACTAGGTGACTACTAGGAATTCTGTGATTTCAGTTTCTAAATTTCTTAGTTAACAATATGGAAAAGCTGTATGGGATTCCCTGGGTGCACTGCTCAGCTCTGTGCAGCTTTACACAGGTAGGTCACACATGAAGACCTGCTAAGGGTGGGCCTGATGTGCTGAGATCAAGATTAGAGCTCTTTGGACTTACATGAGACTTGATTTACAGGATGTGATTAACAAAACACAGTATTTTATTTTTTGTATTTGTTATATCCTTGACTTCGGTCTCTTTTGTCTGAATCTAATGGCAAATGGTGACTTTACCCAAAAATCATATCCAGAATCTGATAACTTTTCATCACTTCCATTGTTCATTGCAGCCTGACATCCTATTAGAACAGAAGTCGAATTCCCATCACGCTGCTGCTCAGAATGCTTCTGTGACTCCCTTTCACTCAGAGGAGAAGCCCAAGTCTTCACGGTGGTCCTCAGGACCCATGCTACCCGGCTGGTGTTACTGCTGTAAACTCACGTCCTCTGACTGTCACCAGCTGTCTTGTTGCAGCCCTGTCAAGGTGGCCTCCCGCGGTGGTCCCAGCACAGAAAAAGCCTTTCATTACTGCCCTGTCCGCCTGGAGCGCTCTCCCTCCAGACACCCACGAGGTGGGCTCCCTCAATCTTCAGGATTGCTCACAATTCATGTTTCTTTCCTGGATGCGTGCTGTGTGCATGCTAAGTTGCTTCAGTGTGTCCGACTCTGTGCGACCCCATGGACAGTATCCCGCCGGGGCCCTCTGTCCATGGGATTCTCCAGACAAGAATACTGGAGTGGGTTGCCATGCCTTTCTCCGGGGATCTTCCCAACTCAGGGATAGAACCCACATCTCTTATATCTCCTACATTGGCAGTTGGGTCCTTTACCACTAGCACCGCCTGGGAAGCCTTCTTTCCCGGCCACCCTGTTTAAAATTGCAACGCTCTCCCTACACCCCCATTCCCACTTCCCTGCTTTATTTTATTAGTTCCGGTATGGTGTGTGCATGCTCAGTCAGGTCCAAGTCTTTGTGACTCCATGGATTGTACCCTGCCAGGCTCCTCTGTGCATGTAATTTCCCAGGCAAGAATACTGGAATGGGATGCTCTGCCCTCCTCCAGGGGATCTTCCCAACCCAGGGATCGAACCTCTGTCTCTTGCATCTCCTGCGTTGGCAGGTGGATTCTTTACCACTCTGCCACCTGGGAAGTCCTTAGTCCTGCTTTACATTTTACTTATTAATCTCATGTATTATCAGTCTCCTCCACTGGAATGTAAGCACCATGAGTAGGGATTCTGTTTGTTTTGTCTGCTTTTGCATGCTTAGTGCTTACAACAGTGCCTGGATCCAGGGGATAACAGTAACTGTTTTCTGAAGGAGTGACTTTGTCACACAATAGTCTTTAAGTTCCTTGGGTCCATATCTTATTTGTTTGTGCCCAGCAATTTGATTTTTAACCCATGTTTGGTGGATAAATGAATGACTGTTGATGTACCTTTCTGAGGGCTCTCAACTTACTGAACATAGAAACATGTAATAACTGTATTTTTTTTTTCCTATTACTGATTTTAAATGATCTCTGCTGCACTGCCCTTAAAAACATCTTGGCAAACTTCATTTTGTTCTTGTCAGTTTGATCATTGGGTCTGTCTTATTTGAACACCTACAATGGTTCATTTGTAAACTTCATTCTTAAACTTTATCTAAAGCTTTTCTCCTCCCCTTTCTCTGATACTATGTGCTGATCTGATACCTGAGCATATGTAGGCTGTCTTAGATATTCTTTCTTCTTTTCTCTTTCCTTTGGAACTTTCTTTTTGACTCTCATCAGGCCCTGGACTTCCGCAGGATTGCAGTGCCTGTTGCAGAAACTCAGCAGGAAGGGCATGGAGGCTCCATTCCCCTGATGGGTGACAGATTTGTGACTGACAGTGCTGTCACTCAGACTTTCATGTGTAGGTTCACCTCCTTCTGGTCTTGAAGCAGATTCTGATTCAGGAAGTTGAGGGTGGGGCCTGAGACTCTGCATGGCTAGTAACTCCCTGGCGATGCTCATACTGCCTATCAGAAGGTCACGTGTAATAGGAAGACACAGCGCAGTCTTCGGCTCCTCCTGACCTAGCCTACTTCTGTCTAATGTTGGAAGCTGCTGTTGGTATGGTGGTCTCTGCACAGGGGCAGTTGGTGGCTTTTAGGGGTCACAGCTTAGCTTCTTTTTGGCCCCTTTATTGCTGCCAGGAGGAAAAGTGCTGAACGCTCCTCCAGGTTGGGGCCCAGGCAGCTCCCAGGGCTCCTGCCCCACTGCTAATCTAAGGGCACTTCCTTTTGGGAGCAAGGAGTGAAAGGGGGTGATTGTGCATATCGTCTAAGGGCCCTGGGGAGGTGGGATTGGGTAGGGCTCCCCCCATCCTCCTCTTCAGCATGTTAGAACTGTCCCATCAGACCTTGCCGATGTAGCCTTCTGGGATCTCTTAACATGAGAACTGATGTTAGGTGACCCTTCCTTCATCCCCGGACTGGGGAGGAGACTGTGGAGGCTAATGTGCCACAGGCCACTCCTCTGAGAATGCATGTTTCCACCCTGAGGATGGTTTCACCAAGCCTGGCTCCTGTGCTGAGATGAATGTGGATCCGTGGGCTCTGCAGCCCAGTGTGGATCCAGCTAGGATATGATGTCCCTTTCTGCAGCCACCCTGCTGTCCTTTGCGACTTTTCTCAGGGCTTCCCTCCCTTGCCTTCAGGAAGGAAAACTTCTCCACTGGAAAGTGGAGGTATATCCCCCCTTCTGGCAGACACATGACCTCAAAACCATGGGTGATGACCTCTTCTTTCTTTCTTCTTACAGGACTTGGCAAGACCCCATTCTGTGAATTTGCCTCCTTTTGGGGCCCTTCCTTCTCTCCTTGTTTTTCTGTGACTTCAGCCTAGACTCAAAATTTCAGGAGGCAAGGAGCCAGGGATGAGTAGGAATGATGGTCCATCCTCCTTGGTCCTTGCCCCAGGGATGAAGCAAAAACTGAGCCCCACTCCCCGCTCCACCCCTCACATGTTGATCTTTTCCTCTTCTCTCTTCACACCAGAGATGTGAGTTCTACCTTTCTTTCTCCAACTCAGTCTCAACTGACAAGGACCACTCCTTGTTCTGGCCCATATTCATGCTCACCATCCCATATTCCCATATTCATCATCTCTGTATCACCTCCAGTCAGGCTCCCCATCTGCAGTCTCACTCCCAAGATCATGCACAGGTCAAGGCCAGTTATATCCTGTTCTCCAACCTTAGTGAAAAGGAAAGTCACTCAGTCATGTCCAACTCTGCAACGCCATGGACTCTAGCCCACCAGGCTCCTCTGTTCATGGGATTCTCCAGGTAAGAATACTGGAGTGGGTTGCCATTTCCTTCTCCAGGGGATCCTCCCAACTCAGGGATCAAACTCAGGTCTCCCACGTTGCAGGCAGATCCTTTACCATGTGAGCCACTTACACTTTACCCCAATCTAAAATCAAGCTTAGACCTGCTTGCAGGGCAGGTCTAATCCACCTTCTCTCCCTTTGAGGCCTCCATGATACTCCATTGACAGAAGGCTCTGCACACACAAAAAAAGGAATAAATAGATGAATTTTTAAAATTATGATGGGTTTTGGTGGTGGTAGGGCTGACCCTAAATGCTCAAAGTTCTACGAACTTGAAATAAGGAAATATGAAGTGCCATTTACCATCATCCGGATTTAAGACTTAAATGCGGGTTTGGGATGATGGCAAAAACCACATTTCATATCCTGGTACAGTTGAATGAATGAACTGCAGCAACCCAAGTCTCACTCTTGTTTCTCCTCCTTTCCTGGGACTGAGTCAGTAGATAGAGGTTTTATAGGGAGGAAGGTAGGGTAAAAATGAAGATGAGAGGCTTGAGAGTTTAGGGTAATCTGTTAATAAGATATGTAATGTGGTAGAGGAAGCACAGATTTTAGGTCAGAAACACTTGCAGTCCTGTCATTTGAAAGCTCTGTAACTGTGGGCAGTTAATAAACTTCCTAGACCTTGTTTCCCTAGCTGATAAATGGGGAAAATAATGCTTATTTCTGTGGTGGTTAAATTATATAAATATTAAATTAAATGTTCATGTACTTAATAATCTCAGACCTATAGTGAATGTTTAGTAAAAGGTAGATATTTGGCTTCCCTGGTGGTCCATTGGTTAAGATTCCACGGGGGAATCTTATTTCTGTTGCAGGAGGTGTGGGTTCAACCCATGGTCAGGAAAGTTCTACATTCAGTGCTGCCCAAAAAGAAAAGAGTTAGATATTCAATGAACTGTGGTATTACTATCTTAACCTTGCTTTTTATGACTTTAAAGATTTATTTTATCCTCAAAATCTTAGTGTCCTTTGGACACAATGCATTGAAGAGGGTTTTTTCCCCTGAAAATGGTAATAAGTTCTATAACAGATGCAAGTGATAATAAATTGGAGAGTGGAATGTTATTAAATGAAAATCACTATTTAGTTAAGTAAAACTGAAATGTTACTAGTGTTAAGCTTAGCATTATTTATTACTTTAGATGATGCTCACAACAAACTCTTATAAATGAACCTGTAAAATTTGTTACTTAAATAAGGTGATTTCATATTTTTTGAGATCTTAGGCATTATGCTTAAATTTTTAAAATTGAAACAAAATTTCCTCCTAAAAGTTCATACTATCCATATTTTTTAGGGCCAATGAACAGTATCATGCCATTTGAATTAATAGTGACATTATAAAAACATTCTAGAGGCTATTGCAGATGAAGAGACTTGGCAGTTTGCTAAGGAAACTTCCTTCAACAGCCATAGTTTAATCATAATTCTAGTTGTTACCCTGTTTTATTGTTGATGCAATATTTTGACTTTTTTTTTAATACAGTAAAAAGTCTTGGACAGATATGTAGTATTTTCCATTTGCAGGGTAATAAAAGATTATAAATATTACATTGTTAATCTTTTTACACTCATGAGAGAATTATTGTGAAATCCAAAATTTAATTTCAATTCTTAACAAGATATCTTAATGTTACAAGTGAGTTGCACTTGTAACTTGTAATCAAAACAAGCATACACAGCTGTGAAGATAAATTTTTTAAAATAATTATGCAAAAATGTTCCTTCAGCTGTGAAGTCTTACCATATCATGGCTGCAACAGTAAAAATAATTGTTATTCATTGAGTAAAACTATATAGTAGTTACTGTATCAGGCATTTTAAATATACTTAGCCATTTAACCAACAAAGGTCCATCTAGTCAAAGCTATGGTTTCTCCAGTAGTCATGTATGGATGTGAGAGTTGGACTATAAAGAAAGCTGAGCATCAAAGAATTGATGCTTTTGAACTGTGGTGTTGGAGAAGACTCTTGAGAGTCCTTCGGACTGCAAGGAGATTCACCTAGTCCATCCTAAAAGAAATCAGTCCTGAATATTCATTGGAAGGACTGATGTTGAAGCTGAAACTCTAATACTTTGGCCACCTGATATGAAGAAGTGACTCAGTGGAACAGACCCTGATGCTGGGAAAGATTGAAGGCAGGAGGAGAAGGGGACGACAGAGGATGAGATGGTTGGATGGCATCACTGACTTAATGGACATGAGTTTGAGTGAACTCCGGGAGTTGGTGATGGACAGGGAGGCCTGGTGTGCTGCAGTCCATGGGGTTGCAAAGACTTGGACGTGACTGAGTGACTGAACTGAACTGAGCCATTTAACCTTCAAAATATATACAGTAAGTAGCATCTCTTTTCCCATTTTACAGATAAGGAACCTGATAAGTTTAAGTGACTTGACCAAAGTTATTCAACTTGTAAGCATCAAAACCAGGATTCATGCCCCTAAAGGCTATTTCCAGTAACAAATGAAAAATGTAGGTTCGATCTCCTACCCTAGCAACTAAACATTTGTTGCTAAACATCTGTTGCTAAATCCTCGTAACTAAGCATCTGTAAATTGGGTAGAGAATGAAAAGCAGTGCCAGAAGAAAGATCCGATCTGCATCCTCATTTTACAGTGGCCGAGTGACTTGACCCAACCCAGACAACTGCTTGTTGGTAAAGCTCTGATTGGAAGCCCTAAACCCTGCTTTGTTTGGTGTTCTTTTCCACTCCGTTTCCTTAGGCAAAACAAGTTAGGAGCATGAGTAGATCCATTACAGGACATAGTCCTCTCTCCTTAAGTGAGCTGAGGCTATGAGAGTTTTCTGGCGATTACTTCCCTCATATTACTTTAGGAATGTCTTATGTAATGTGTCCTCTTGAAAGTTGTCTGTAAGTCACGAAATGAAGTTGGATGGAGTCTTAAAATTCCATTAGACCCACTCATTCATTCTTGGATAAGGAAATCCTATCCCAGTGAGATGAATAGGTTCCTCTAAGGTCACACACCACCAGTAGCACCAAAATCTCCCTCACTCTACCACATTGCTTTAAGCATTTGTATTGAGATACAGAGAAAAAATAAAAGAAGAAAAGAGAATTTTAGAGTCCTAGGGAATTTTGTTCCTAAAAGCTTTTATTATGAATGGTTTTGTACAGTGGAAAATCCTTCTATGAAGAGAATAATTCTCTCCATTTATATCTTCTGTATCTTTTCTATTTTTCTTATTTTAAGTTTATTGAATTCTTTGTATCCTTCAACTTTTGTCCACAGAAATGTGGATCATTAAACTCAATTATTCATACAAATTTAAATTTAAATCTAGATTGTCCGTATCTTTCTTTCTTCTAAATCTTGGGTATGGGAACCTACGATAATTCCCATGGCTTAAAGGAGTCATGAATTGAGTGGAGATTTGGCTCCAAGTTTTGCCAGATGGTTTCTATGTTGATGAGCATTACATATTACCAACGTGAAAAGGAGCTTAAACCAACGAGCCCACTCTTTCAGAGTCTAACTTTGTTCTCCTCTGTTGGCAGGAAAACTAGAAAGAAACTATATTTTGTATGTGCAAAGCTAGCCAGACATTGTAAGCATGTGGTAACATGAGCCTTATCTCTCAGACCATTATCAAAGATTGGAATAAGCAAGAAAGGGACACCGATCACAATCATTACAGTGATTTTGAGTTCATTGCAAATACAGTTGTACGAGAACTTAGAACTTCTGCCAACTTATCTGTTGCAGCAAATGGCAGCTCTTCTTGAACATGTCTGAACACAGGAATGCCCAGCTATAGGAAAATATGGAGAAAAACTCTGAATTGATTTAATAGAAGAACTAGAAAGTGATCATTCACATTGCCAAATCATGTTTCATTTTGTTAAAGATTATGGTAATTACTTTCCTAATAAGCTCTTCAGGGCTGCTGAAATATAATTTTTACAAAATGAAAACCATGACTCACATGCAAATATAAAATGAATGCATGTCAAAGATTTAATTCATTCATTAATTTATTAATGAGGGAATTGGGAAGATGTCAAGACTCTTACAAAGAGCATTTGAGGACTTAGATTCTTACAGGCAATTTAATAAAAGAATATTAGGATAAGATTGCTGGAATAGATACTCCCCAAATATCCTATAGGGCAATAATCATAATCTCTGGGTTTATCTGTTCCACAAGAAAAAAAACATTGTTTGCATCTCTACTGAAAAAAAAAAATCTATATGTTTCCTGGTAACATCACTGAGCCTAAGATCTTTAATTAGTAAATAGCAAATGAAACATGACATCCCCTAGATATCCCTGGGTGGACCTTCAACCAAAATGATCCTGACAAGATTTACCATTTACTCTTCCCACTTTTTCCAGTGTTCGCTACTTTTCCTTACAAAGATATCTAATTTTTAAAATTAATTACATATTTTTGGTAATATTGACACGGGGAAGACTAGAGATCTCTTCAAGAAAATTATAGATATCAAGGGAACATTTCATGTAAGGACGGGGCACAGTAAAGGACAAATGGTAAGGACCTAACCGAAGCAGAAGACATTAAGAAAAGGTGGCAAGAATATATAGAAAAACTATGCAGGAAACAATTGAGAACTATTCCTTAACAACCCGGATAACCACAATGGTGTGTTCACTGACTTAGAGCCAGAAATCTTAGAGTGTGAAGTCAAGTGGGCCTTAGGAAGCATTACTATGAACAAAGCTAATGAATGTGATGGAATTCCAGCTGAGCTATTTAATATCCTAAAAGATGATGCTGTGAAAGTGCTGCACTCAATATGCCAACAAATTTGGAAAACTCAGCAGTGGCCTCAGGACTGGAAAAGGTCAGTTTTCATTCCAATTCCAAAGAAGGGCAATGCCAAAGAATGTTCAAACTACTGTACAATTACACTCATTTTACATGCTAGCAAGGTTATTCTCAAAATCCTTCAAGCTAGGTTTCAGCAGTGCCTGAACCAAGAACTTCCAGATGTACAGGCTGGTTTCAAAGAGGTAGAGGAACCAGAGATCAAATTGCCAACATTTGTTGGATCATGCAGAAAGCAAGCGAGTTCCAGAAAAACATCTACTTCTGTTTCATTGATTATACTGAAGCCTTTGACTGTGTGGATCACAATAAACTGTGGAAAATTCTTAAGGAGATGGGAGTACCAGACCACCTTACCTGACTCCTGAGAAACCTGTATGTGGGTAAAGAATCAACAGTTAGAATTGGACATGGAACAACAGACTGGTTCCAAATTGGAAAAGGAGTACAACAAGCCAGTATTTTCCCTCCTGCTTATTTAACTTATATGCAGAGTACATCATGAGAATGATAAATCACAAGCTGGAATCAAGATTGTTGGGAGAAATATCAGAAACCTCAGATATTCAGATAAGGTACCACTCTAAAAAAAGCCTCTTGATGAGAGTGAAAGAGGAGAATGAAAAGGCTCTAAAACTCAACATTCAAAAAACTAAGATCATGGTATCTGTTCCCATCATTTCATGGCAAATGGATGGGGAAAAATTGGAAACCATGACAGACTTTATTTTCTTGGGCTCCCAAATCACTGTGGGCAGTGACTGCAGACATGAAATTTAAAAGATGCCTGATCCTTGGAAGAAAAGGAATGACAAAACTAGAGACGGTATTAAAAAGCAGAAGCATCACTTTGCCAACAAAGGTCTGTCTAGTCAAAGCTATGGTTTTTACAGTAGTCGTGTGCTGATGTAAGAGTTGGAGCATAAGCAAGGCTAAGCACTGAAGAATTGATGCTTTTGAATTGTGGTGCTGGAAGAGACTCTTGAGAGTCCCTTCCTTGGACAACAAGGAGATCAAGCCACTCAGTCCTAAAGGAAATCAACTGAATATTCATTGGAAGGAAAAGGAATTCAAATTATTACAAAAAATAAAAGTTGTGTGTAGAAGAATGGAAAGTACTTAGAGGAAGCTTTGAGATGGGGCACCATAGACTGCAAGCCGCCTTTGATCTACTCCTGTGCTGTGCTGTAGGAGTGCTTAGTTGCTCAGCTGTGCCTGACTCTTTGCAACCCCATGGACTGTAGCCCGCTAGGCTCCTCTGTCCATGGGCTTCTCCAGGCAAGAACACTGAAGTGGGTTGCCGTGCCCTCCTCCAGGGAATCTACTACTGCTATTTGTCAAGTGCCAGGTGTGTCACATTAGGTATTTTATTAGCACGGTGTCTAATTCTCAGGTAATGATCCTAAAAATAACTCTATTATGATACTAGATTCGGAGAAGGCGATGGCACCCCATTCTAGTACTCTTGCCTGGAAAATCCATGGACAGAGGAGCCTGGTAGGCTGCAGTCCATGGGGTCCCTAAGAGTCGGACACGACTGAGCAACTTCCCTTTCACTTTTCACTTTCATGCATTGGAGAAGGAAATGGCAACCCACTCCAGTGTTTTCGGACACGACTGAAGCGACTTAGCAGCAGCAGCAGCAGCAGCATGATACTAGATAACTTACTTGAGATCACACAGCTACTGAGTATGAATCAGGGTCTAAATCCTCAATTAGTGGGCTTCAAAGCTTGTGCTCTATGGAGGGTACTCTATACTCTGCCACTTCTCACCATGTTATTATGAAAGTAAGGATCTTAAAACTTTACACGTTTAATTTTAACCACAAATATAGACTCTCAATCCTTGCCTCTGTATGAAACCTATAACTGATATTTAATGGAGATAGACTGATTGCTAGCCAGCGTTCAAGTGCTTTGCCCTGGTTGTCTTATTCAATTATCCCAACAGCCCCATGAGGGTGATTATAAAGCACCCTTACTTTACAGTTTAAGACTAAACACAGTGATATTTAATTAAATCCTCATTTGCTCTAATTTTAAAACCTCCAAGTGTCTTGTAGCATGGTGTAGCTGTAAAATAGACTCTCTTTCCCTCTCTGAGTGTATAATCCTTAGATACTGTGTAAATGTAAGAAAATATTGACGTTTGTAAAACGAGGCAAATACTGAGCAGAAACATAGATTAAACAGAGATGTAAATCATGTCCATTAGTAGCTTTCCTAAAGCATTGTGAACATTTCAGAGAAAAATATATCAGTGGTAACTTTTAACTTTTTGAAAATCATGAGCTTGCTTTGTTATGATGGTACAAACACTAATTCAGTAATCTGGACTTTCTTACTCCTGGCCCTTGATTTAGAAAGTGGAGTTATATACACTGATATTCTTTCTTTATTTTTCTTTATTTCAAAAAATCTCTAGGTAGGAGATTTCTTGGTAGGACACAAGACTTGAGAAGAACAAATTTGTCATTATCTGTGCTTTGTTTTATTTTTTTATTTTTGTTGTAGCTAATAGTTCCAAATGACTTTCATGGGGTTAATTTATTAGAATTCCCTTTTTACATCTTGTCAGAATAAAATGTTGGAACTGATGGGTAGAGATATGTGGACACATGGTATTTTCGGAAGCTGAGTACATCTAATTTTAAATGTATGGGGTTTAAATGAATGCACATGTTAGTTTGTCTGACCTTTCTAACTCATTAACTGCAATTTACATATTTATTGGCATGAGAATTTTACTGGATGGATATGTGTAGAATCCCAGAGTCACAAGGGATCTTTTGAGATCATCATGTCCAAATTCTCATTCAATCAAGATAGCTGTTTCACAACATCCTTGCTGTATAATTGTCTCATCATAGGGAATTGATTATACCTCTTTGGGCTTTTAATGACTAACTAATGTCTATTAGTTTCCTAGGCTGCCATAACAAATTACCACAAACTTGGTGGCTTAAAACAACAGAAATTTATTGTCTCACAATTCTGGAGGTTACAAGTCTGGAATCAAGGTATTGGCAAAGCTATACTCCTTCCAAAACCTTTAGGGGAGGATCCTTCTTTGTTTCTCCCAACTTCCGGTAGCCCCAGATATTTCTTAGTTTGTGGCAGCATAACTCCAATCTCTGCCTGTCTGTATCTCTCTCTTCACACAACTGTCTTCCCTTCTTCTTCTTATTATTCCCCCTCCAGCCATATTGGATCAAGGTCCCACCCTAATGATCTCATCTTAATTTTGTTACATGTGCAAAGACCTTACTTCAAAATACGTTTAGGACTTCAATGTATTTTTGGTGGGGTACTTGGCGGAGGAGTCATAATTCCATTCACAACACACAGTATACCCGAAAGAGCTAACTGAGTACTCTGGCTATTTCCCATTATTGTGCTTCTGTTCTTGGCTTTTTGGCCACGAATCCTTCATAGCTATTCAATCCTAAAGTCTCACCTGTCATTGTTTCCTTGTGACCCCCTACCTGCTGACCGAGTACCGCAGGGAGATTCCAGACTCAGATCAGACTTACCCCGAACCAGTTTTAAATCAGTCATTCCAGGAAGCTTATTATACCTTTGGATAGATGAAGTTGTTTAGAGTTCTTTTTTATATTTGGTATAAAACTCCCACCTTTGGTCCTATTTCTTTTTTTTTTCTGTAGTAATGAAAGGTTGATGCTGAGCCACGAAAGACACCAGGATTCTTGGCCTCCAGAGGAGAGGAATTCAATCTGGGGCCAGTGACGAGGCTTGATCACTCAGAACTTTTCTGCAATAAAGTTTTATCAAAGTATAAAAGAGATAGAGAAAGCTTTAGACATAGACATATGAAGGAGGCAGAAAGAATTCCCCCCTGCTAGTCTTTAACAGGAAGTTATATCCCTACTAGCAGGCTGCTAATTAGAGAAAGGAAATGTCAACATCTGTTGGATCATTGAAAAAGCAAGAGAGTTCCAGAAAAATATCTACTTCTACTTTATTGACTATGCCAAAGCCTTTGACTATGTGGATCACAGCACACTATGGAAAATTCTTAAAGAGATAGGAATACCAGACCACCTTACCTGCCTCCTGAGAAATCTGAATGCAGGTCAAGAAGCAGCAGTTAGAACTGAACATGGAACAACAGACTGGTTCCAAATCAGGAAGAAGTACATTAAGGCTGTATATTGTCACCCTGCTTATTTAACTTCTATGCAGAGTACATCATGCTAAATGCTGGACTGGATGAAGCACAAGCTGGAATCAAGATTGCTGGGAGAAATATCAATAACTTCATATATGCAAATAACACCACCCTTATGGCAGAAAGTGGAGAAGAACTAAAGAGCCTCCTGATGCAAGTGAAAGAGGAGAGTGAAAAAGTTGGCTTAAAACTCAACATTCAGAAAAGTAAGATCATGGCATCCAGTCCCATCACTTTATGGCAAATAGATGGGGAAACAGTGGAAACAGCGGCTGACTTTACTTTTCTGGGCTCCAAAATCACTGCAGATGGTGACTGCAGCCTGAAATTAAAAGACGCTGGCTCCTTGGAAGAAAAGCTATGACCAACCTAGACAGCATATTAAAAAGCAGAGACATTACTTTGCCATCAAAGGTCTGTCCAGTCAAAGCTATGGTTTTTCCAGTAGTCATGTATGGATGTGGGAGCTGAACTATAAAGAAAGCTGAGTGCCAAAGAATAGATGCTTCTGAACTTCAGTTTTGGAGAAGATTCTTGAGAGTTCCTTAGGCTGCAAGGAGATCTAGCCAGTCAATCCTGAAGGAAATCAGTCCTGAATATTCATTGGAAGGACTGATGCTGATGCTGAAATGCCAATACTTTGGCCACCTGATGCGAGGAGCTGACTCATTGGAAAAGACCCTGATGCTGGGAAAGATTGAAGGCAGGAGAAGAAGGGGACGACAGAGGATGAGATGGTTGGATGGGATCACTGACTCAATGGATATGAGTTTGAGTAAGCTCTGGGAGTTGGTGGTGGACAGGGAAGCCTGGTGTGCTGCAGTCCATGGGGTCTCAAACAGTCAGACACGACTGAGCAACTGAACTGAATGTCTCGAAACTCAGAGAGTGGCACCAGGCCCCTCACCCACAACATGCATTTTGAGATAACATAGGCATAAGGTGAGTCATCCTGGGCCATAAAACGATTGACATGAATCTTGAAGAAAGGCAGGTTTCCAAGCAAATACATAGTTTCATTAACATAGCTTAAGAGAACATTTGCATAAGTAAAACATACTGGTTTGTCGGTTCTGAGCCTTAGGCAAACCAACTTGAAGAAAGACAGAGTCTAATGTAAATACACAGTTCATTAAAATAGCATAAGAAATACATTTCCGTAAGAAAAACACATTGGTTGGCTAAAGGTTTGAGAAAAGTTAAATTCAGGTGGAACCAAGTGTCATCATGGCAACACAGAATTTTAAAAGAAACCTCCTTTTAATTTTGTATAGAGAAGGGAAAAAACATTTGACACTTGTAGTTTGTTTCCTCCTGCTTCTTAAGAGAAAGATAAAAAACGTCTTGACACTTGCAGCCTGTTTCCTCCTTTGGAGACCCCTAGGTTTCCTGCCTGTTACCCTCTCAGTAACACACAAAATAATACATCTATTTGTAAAAATAATGCCATATTTTACAATGAGAAGTCTGCTTCCTGGAAGAGGGCTCTCACGTGATGATGCTGGCACCCTGATCTCAGACTTTGAGCCTTTGCAACTGTGAATAGTAGATTTCTGTTGTCTATTTTTAAAAATCATATTTCTATATCACTATAATTTACAGAGATTTTATATTTTCACATTAAATATCAACAAGAATTTCTTAGAAATTAATAAAATGAATTGTCCATGGTCATACAACCTTTGAATGGCAAAACTTGGATTCTCTTCAAGGTCATGTGACTCCAGGGCTGAATTCAGTTGCTCAGTCATGTCCAACTCTTTGCAACCCCATGGACTGCAGCACACCAGGCTTCCCTGTCCATCACCAACTCCTGGAGCTTGCTCAAACTCACGTTATCGAGTCAGGGATGCCATCCAACCATCTCATCCTCTGTTGTCCCCTTCTCCTCCTGACTTCAGTCTTTCCCAGCATCAGGGTCTTTTCCAATGAGTCAGTTCTTCACATCAGTTGGCCAAAGTATTGGAGCTTCAGCTTCAGCATCAGCATCAGTCTTTCCAATAAATATTCAGGACTGATTTCTTTTAGGATGGACTAGGTGAATCTCCTTGCAGTCCAAGGGACTCTCAAGAGTCTTCTCCAACACCACAGTTCACAATTCTTTGATGCTCAGCTTTCTTTATGGTCCAACACTCATATCTGTATGTGACTACTGGAAAAGCCATAGTTTAAACTCTACAGACCTTTGTTGGCAAAGTAATGTCTCTGTTTTTTAATATGCTCTCTAGGTTGGTCATAGCTTTTCTTCCAAGGAGTAAACATCTTTTAATTTCATGGCTACAGTCACCATCTGCAGTGATTTTGGAGCCCAAGAAAATAAAATCTCTCATTGTTTCCATTGTTTTCCCATCTATTTGCCATGGAGTGATGGGACCAGATGCCATAATCTTCATTTTTTTATGCTGAGTGTTAAGCCAGCTTTTGCACTCTCCTCTTTCACCTTCATCAAGAAGCTCTTCACTTTCTGCCATAAGGAAGGTGTCCTCTTCATATCTGAGGTTATTGATATTTCTCCTGGAAATCTTGATTCCAGCTTGTGTTTCCAGCCTGGCTTTCCTTATATTGTGCTTTAATTATTGTAGTCCTCTTCCTTATGATGCTCCTTTAAATATTTGACCAAACACTTACATATTCTACTTTCTAGTAACCCCATTATTACTTATATTCCTAAAATCAACCTTTGTAAACATATTCCAGGAGACATATAAGAATGTTCTTGGCAAAACTAATCACAATACAAAAAACCTGAAATAACCTTACAGCCCCATTGACAGTAGAATGGATGATCAACTTTGTATATTCATTCAATGTAATACTGTTTTGCCACAGGAATGGGAAAGGTCAATTTTCATTCCAATCCCAAAGAAGGGCAATGCCAAAGAATGCTCAAACTACCGCACAATTGCACTCATCTCACACGCTAGTAAAGTAATGCTCAAAATTCTCCAAGCCAGGCTTCAGCAGTACGTGAACCGTGAACTTCCAGATGTTCAAGCTGGTTTTAGAAAAGGCAGAGGAACAAGAGATCAAATTGCCAACATCTGCTGGATCATGGAAAAAGCAAGAGAGTTCCAGAAAAATATCTACTTCTGCTTTATTGACTATGCCAAAGCCTTTGACTATGTGGATCACAATAAACTGTGGAAAATTCTGAAAGAGATGGGAATACCAGACCACCCGACCTGCCTCTTGAGAAACCTGTATGCAGGTCAGGAAGCAACAGTTAGAACTGGACATGGAACAACAGACTGATTCCAAATAGGAAAAGGAGTACATCAAGGCGTATATTGTCACCCTGCTTATTTAACTTCTATGCAGAGTACATCATGAGAAACGCTGAGCTGGAAGAAGCACTAGCTGGAATCAAGATTTCTGGGAGAAATATCAATAACCTCAGATATGCAGATGACATCACCCTTATGGCAGAAAGTGAAGAGGAACTAAAAAGCTTCTTGATGAAAGTGAAAGAGGAGAGTGAAAAAGTAGGCTTAAAATTCAACGTTCAGAAAACTAAGATCATGGCATCTGATCCCATCACTTCGTGGCAAATAGCTGGGGAAACAATGGAAACAGTGAGACTTTATTTTGGGGGGCTCCAAAATCACTGCAGATGGTGACTGCAGCCATGAAATTAAAAGACGCTTACTCCTTGGAAGGAAAGTTATGACCAACCTAGATAGCATATTCAAAAGCAGAGATATTAGTTTGCCAACAAAGGTCTGTCTAGTCAAGGCTGTGGTTTTTCCAGGGGTCATGTATGGATGTGAGAGTTGGACTGTGAAGAAAGCTGAGCGCCGAAGAATTGATGCTAATAAACTGTGGTGTTGGAGAAGACTCTTGAAAGTCCCTGGGACTGCAATGAGGTCCAACCAGTCCATCCTAAAGGAGATCAGTCCTGAATGTTCATTGGAAGGACTGATGCTAAAGCTGAAACTCCAATACTTTGGCCACCTCATGCTAAGAATTGACTCATTGGAAAAGACCCTGATCCTGGGAGGGATTGGGGGTAGGAGGAGAAGGGGACGACATAGGATGAGATGGCTGGATGGCATCACTGACTCAATGGACATGAGTTTGAATAAACTCCGGGAGTTGGTGATGGACAGGGAGGCCTGGCATGCTGTGATTCATGGGGTGGCAAAGAGTCAGATATGACTGAGCAACTGAACTGAACTGAATATTATTCAGCAGTATAAATTATTGAACAAAAACAGAAAAGCTGGATACTACAAATGTTAAACATTAAGTGAAATAGTAAGTTCTAAAAGAATATATTAAATATATCTTTTTACAGAGTGAAAATTAATTAAAATTAAAACTATACTTTTAGATGAGATGAGATCTGATTATGTAAGATGAAAGGAAGGGATGCAGAAACACAAGGTACAAGATGGTGGTTACTTTAAGTTGAGGAGAAAGGGATGGTAGAGGATGAGATGGTTGGATGGCATCACCGACTCAATGGACATGTGTTTGAGTAAACTCCAGTAGTTGGTGATGGACAGGGAGGCCTGGTGTGCTGCAGTCCATGGGGTCGCAAAGAGTCGGACATGACTGAGCGACTGAACTGAACTGATTCAAGTGAAAACAAACCTGAAGGCTACTGTTTATATCCCTCAACTTGGATGCCCCATGTTTCTTAGTTTCTCATACAGGGACGGGGGAGCCTGGTGGGCTGCCATCTATGGGGTCGCTAGAGTCGGACACGACTGAAGCGACTTGGCAGCAACAGCAGCAGTATCTGATGTAGCTTTAGAGCGTCTCACCATCTTGGTCATGCTCTTCACTTAGCATTTTCTCTTCAAGTGTCACACCAGAGGGCAAACGTGTGTTCTGTCTAAAGCAGGGCCAGTGGACCATTTACTCTCATGATCTGTATAGAAAAGTCCCATAAATACTAAACTTTACATTAACTTTTTAGAAGTCATTTGACATCATGGGCTCATACTGATCTGTGGTCATTTGAGAACTTTGTATTATTTTTTCATGCCATAACTCCCATGCCACATTTTTCATCCCACTGAATCCAGATTCTCTCATCTTACATTACATTTAAAAATTGTTTTCATGAATCTAAAAAGTCATGTAGGGCTTCCCTGATGGTCCAGTGGTTAAGAATCTGCCTGCTAACATAGGGGACACGGGTTCCATCCCTGGTCCAGGAAGATTCCACGTGCCAGGGTAGCAGGAGGCAGCTAGGCCCTTGTACCACGACTAATGAAGGCTGTGCACACTCTAGAGCCTTCAAGCTAAACAGATGAAGCCCCGGCAATCTAGAGCCCAAGTTCTGCAACAAGAAAAGCCACTGCAATGAGACGCAACTGGAGAGTAGCCTCTGCTCGCTGCAACTAGAGAAAGCCTACAGGCAGCAATGAAGACCCAGCACAGTCAATAGTAAGTAGACTAATAAGTAAAATTAAAAATTCATCATACACATAGTTACAAGTTTCAAAAAATCATTTACATTTATCTTTGTTAAAATTTCAAATAGTCCATTTTTTAGATCTTTCAGATAAAGTAGAATCTCCATTCTGTTATTGAGTATATTAACTTTCCTCACCAATTTTGTCACGTTCACAAATTTAATTAGTGTGCTCATTATGTTTTGATCCAAATTGATCAGGACATGGCAAAGAATAAAATCCTCTTGGATTTAGCCTGGCATGATTTGTTTTTAATGAGTCTGGGCTCTTTCTGAAGGGTCACAATTCATCTGCACATTTCTCACTTCAAGAGAAGATAGATGTTATATTTGCCAGTTTATCTGAGTTTTGGTATCTGAGTTTCTGTCATTCATTCATTCATGTATGTTACAGATACTTACTAAGTGCTGCCAGTAAAAAAGTATATAAAATACAGCCTTAATTTCAAAGACTTTGTTTCTCCTGATCCCCATTCCTTTGAAAGTCAGGGTTTTGCCTAACTTTGGTCTTCTGGGACATCTAGTAAATATCCCAGAAAATGACATCCATCATTTCTTTAAAAGTGCTGCCATGGGATCAGATTTATGAACATTTTATTAAGACAAGGATAGGATAAGAGAGCAGGAAATTGCTATTGAGGCAAGTCTTTGTGGAGGAGGTAGAATTTCAGGAAGTCTTAAAATAGCTGATGAATTTTGTTTGAATATTGACATAATTGTATTAGATTGACATGATACAGAAATATGATCGAACTGAGGACTAATTATTAACTTGTCCTGAAACAGATAGTAAATATGAACATTTTTACTGCTGTTGGAATAAATCTTAGAGTGTGAGGACTAGCTTGCATCTCACAGGAAAAATGGTTTTCTTTTAAAAAAAAAATAACCTTATTAAGTTCCCTACTTAAAGTTTTATTTTGATATTCTGTATGTGCACATAATACTAGGCTATAAACCTCTGGAAACAGTACCTCAGGCACTGCAGAAACAAAGTTTACAAATTTAATGTAGAATCAACTTTTTTTTCCTTCAAAATAGTAACTTTTTACTGCCTGGTCGTGCTCCATTACTGTGCTAACAATTCTATGGGGATAAGGAATTGAGATTTTACTAGAAGTAAGCCGAGTAACTTTCCCCTAAAACTACGTGGTAGAATTGTCACTTCATTACTAACATGGACTTCATTTTACCATTCAGTTATTCTTTTCAACCAAAATTTTGCCCATTATGCTGGGTGTGTGTGTGCATTTTGCTTTCTGTACTTGTCCATTTCTTACATCTGTTTCCTTACTTGTCCATTTCTTGTACCTAAGTCCCTTTCTTGTTTCGGAGAGAAAGAGGGGAAAAAGCAATATTTTCTCAGTTCCCTTTCTTTAGTGCTATTGTTTCTCTTCTCAAAGTGTCTACTTTTGGCCATATTGAAGGTGGTGAGAAACAAATTGGCCAAATTGAAGGCGGATTAGGCATGGCTTTGTGACAGAGTGGTTTTTCCTTAGGGCTTTTAAAAAGCAGTCAACCACTGAGAGATTCTTAAGAAAAAGGCTACAGAAGTAATTTAAAGAGGTAGAAATGGCGAGGCAGTAGAAATTGTCACATGTGCAAGGCTATTTTTTCGGTTATTATGTAAGTCAGTCCTGAGCTGACTCCTCTGACACCAGAGAAAGTCTACACTTAATGTCTGTTTTTTCCTTTGTTTTGTGGGGGAACAGGGTGAAGTGGGCAGCAGAAGCAGGGCCAGAGAAGAATGTCAAAGAAAGAGAGGGAAAGGATGGCAGTGTGGGTGAGATGCCTTATGTATTGGTAGGAACTTGAGACTTCTTACTGAATTCTCAGCTTAAATGCAATTTGGGGGAATACAAATTGTGATTTTGCAGGAATACAAAAAAGTGATGGCTTTGGCCAATACCATAATATATTTTGGTGTTGGGTATAAAGAGGCAAAATCAGAATTTCTGTGAACTTTTATACATGATGAGAAGGAAGCAAGATGGACAATGGCTTTGAACCAGCTGCTTCACTTGATTAACGGGAAGGTGAGCAAAGAAAAACAGTGACTATCAGAAAATTGCAATCTGTTGATTTATAAATTATTATTTATTAAAATTGATTATGTGCTTTCTTATCAGATGCATCATGAGCTTATAAACTTGAAATACGACCTTTGCCTCCCAGAAATCCTCTTCCAGAAGTTTTTACAAATACTTATTGTTAATATTGGAGAAGGCAATGGCACCCCACTCCAGTACTCTTGCCTGGAAAATCCCATGGGCAGAGGAGCCTGGTAGGCTGCAGTCCATGGGGTTGCAAAGAGTCAGACACAACTGAGCGACTTCACTTTCACTTTTCACTTTCATGCATTGGAGAAGGAAATGGCAACCCACTCCAGTGTTTTTGCCTGGAGAATCCCAGGGACAGGGGAGCCTGGTGGGCTGCTGTCTATGGGGTCGCATAGAGTCGGACACGACTGAAGCAACTTAGCAGCAGCAGCATTGTTAATATGTTGACTAAAAAAGGTAAAATTATGGTAGAAAAGTTCCTATTTTATAACCTACTCTTTACAAGTGATTCATCATCTATTGCCTGTTAACAGATATACTATTTGAACTTAAATTTCCTTTCCCATGTTTTACTCCTACATTAGTCTTCAACTTACCTCCAGAAGTCTCCTATTGTTGACTTAAGTTTTAAGATAAGAAATAAGTATTATTTTATTTGCATTGAAAATGAATATAATGGGGTACCTCTCTACAGCCACTTTTTCTTTATCCCTGTTGTGAATAATAGATCCACCTGAAAATCTATTAAAAACATGAGCCTTCTCTTCATCAAAATGTACAAATCTGAATTTGAGTTGGGAGATCAAGTTCCCTTAAAGGTACAGGGATCCCAGCTGAATAAACTTTATCTGGGATGTAGGACTGAAAGGGTAAGGATATTGTTAAAGCCTAAGCATGGTGATAGATCTGATATAGGAACAGTGGCAGGGAGGTGTTACACATCTTTTACACAGAATATTTCTTGATAGTGTGGAAGCTTCTTTAATTAAAATATGATGAGAACAGCTGGCTACCAGCTAGCACTGGCAACACAACAAGAATGTCAATAATTGCGTCGCAGGAAAAAACTGAAGGCACAGCTGTTTCAAATGGAGACTCTGAGTCTCTAGCCCTACAGACAAGAGCTTCAACTTTTCCATTCGATTCACATTTGCTTTAGCATCTTGAATGTTGAAAATAAACTGAGAACCTCCCTAGAATTGTTTTTTAAAAAAAAATGCCACCAAGGGCATTTAGCGTTTATAAAATGATGAAAGAGTGGTTAATTCTAAACAACTCATCACAAGCCTGATTGTGAGTTACGGAGAACTCAAAAAAAAAAAAGCTCTAGGACTCATGACTCGGGGGTGTCCTTTTAAACTGTGCAGTCGCATGTGCCTCTTAGCGACCTCATGGACAGTACCCCGCCAGGCTCCTCAGTCCATGGGATTTTTCCAGGCAAGAATACTGGAGTGGGTTGCTATTGCCTCCTCCAGGGGATCTTCCCGACCCAGGGATCAAACCCGAGCCTCCTGTGGCTCCTGCACTGGCAGGGAGATTCTTTACCACTGAGCCATAGTGGGAAGCCCCACGATGCCATCCGCAGCAGGAAACGCGGGGTTTGGGATGCAGTGCCCAAATCAGGCGGCAGGGAGCGCTAGCGAGCAGGTAATGGTGGCTCCTTGGGAGAACGTATGGAGCAAAGCATCTCAGGTGGGTTAGGAATGATGCCTGGACAAGTCAGACACATGGTTTTACTCTCCATATTTGGCAGCTCCCCCACCCCTTATTTCCCCTGCTCTCAGTTTCCTTAGCTTTAAAATGGCGGCTAATATGAAACTGAAGTGAGAGAGTACAAAGTGTTTTGAAATCTGCAAATCATTAATGTAATGGGAGGTGTTATAATTTTCTCCACTTTTAGTTAATTGGAAAATGACGGTAAGTAAAATAAATTTTCTTAGTGCCTTTCCCAGTGTATTTAATCTCTTTTGAAGTTGGTAGAAACCCTCAAGCAAGCAAAATATGGGAGCTTATATATACATCTTAGTCCTGGTGGGGGAAAGAAAGGTTTGTAGATTAAATCAATAATGTAACTACAACACGTTGTCTTTCTTCTTTTGTCAAAATGTATCTGAGCTAAATTTGTTCTGTAATACTGATTAGAAAGAATGAAGTTGGCAATTTAACTAAAAAGAAAGGGAACTAAATTTTTGAATGCCTGTTACGTGCCAGATACTTTGCATAGTTTATCTTATCTAATCTCTACAGCAGCACAAGAAAGTATTGATATAATATTTCTTATTTACAGATGAGAAACCTGTCGCTCACAGAGGTTAGGTGAATTTCCTACCACACAGCTGGCTATCAAAGCTAGGATTTAAATCCAAGCCTGTTCAACTCCAAAGCATGTGTTCTTCCTACACACCATACCCCATTCTACCAGAAGCATTTTATTGAGAAATAAGGCTTAATCTATTCAAGAAGACTTCTTTAAATATGTATTATTATAGGACACTGCTAAGTCCTAGAAATACAGAGAGGAAATAAGAGAGCACTTGCTCAGAACCAAAGCTTCTTGTATCCACATGAAAAAAAGGTAAATTCATTGAAGAATGTTGGAATTAACTTTCAAGTGTGATTCAAATCTTTTCAACAAACAAGGAGCTTTTATGTTATAATGCCTCTCAATCTATTAACACAGGATCATCTAAGACTGAGAGTTCCTACAAATATCTTGAGACATTCATGTCCCCAGATCTTGTGCTACAACTGAAGTTTTAACTGGAGTGAATTCATACACCTCAATGGTAAAAAGAGAGGCATCATTGTCTATCACATGGACTGAAAAGCCTACTCAAATGTCAGAGCTATCTAGTTTACAGGAGCCTAGAGAGTCTTGGACGATTAAATTCAGGTTCAGTGAGATGAAATTAAGATATCCCTGAACTGCTATGCTAGGAGACAATACCTTCACATGATGTGAATAGAACTGTATTTTTTAAAGTATTTATTTTAGTTGGTGCAGACTATGCTTTCCATCATTGCCTAGACATTTTGGACTTTGTTTCCAAAGGAATTGCAAGCTTTACTTATATAAGAAGCAAACTCTAATCTCTTAACCTCAAAAATGTATCCCCAAAGACTGAGGAATAAGGTAAATGGCAAAACAGACACAATGCTTTTTACTTGAGGGATCTGCCAGTAGAGGGCAATATTAGTTTTCACACTTTCCTAATACCTCTGCTGCTGCTGCTAAGTTGCTTCAGTCATGTCCGACTTTGTGCGACCCCATAGATGGCA
Organism: Bos javanicus; assembly: GCF_032452875.1. Lineage (NCBI taxonomy): Eukaryota > Metazoa > Chordata > Mammalia > Artiodactyla > Bovidae > Bos > Bos javanicus. The sequence goes on from NC_083883.1 coordinate 67,408,377, forward strand.
GCCCACCAGGCTCCCCCGTCCCTGGGATTCTCCAGGCAAGAACATTGGAGTGGGTTGCCATTTCCTTCTCCAATGCATGAAAGTGAAAAGTGAAAGTGAAGTCACTCAGTCGTGTCTGCCTCTTAGCGACCCCATGGACGGCAGCCTACCAGGCTCCTCCGTCCATGGGATTTTCCAGGCAAGAGTACTGGAGTGGGGTGCCATTGCCTAATACCTCTAGTGATCCTTAACCGTTAAGTTTAAAATAGCTATTTATCACAGAGTGTCAGGCTGGGCTCCCTCTGTTAGATAGCAACTTCTCACCAGCTATCTATTTTACACATGATTTTGTGTATATGTCAATGCTCTCTTCTCTGATCGCCCCACTCTCTCCTTCCCCCACTGTGTCCACAAGTCTGTGATGACTTAGAGGGGTGGGACAGGGTTGGGGCAGGAGAGGCGAGGGAGGCTTAAGAGGGAGAGGATATAAGGATTATGGCTGATTTGCGTTGTTGTACAGCAGAAACCAACACAGCATTGTAAAGCAATTTTCCTCCAATTAAAAAATAAGTAAGAAAGGAAGTTTAATTAGGGGAAAAAATAGCTATTTAACAGAAATCTTGGGTGAATAAGACCAGTAACATGTTAGAAGCAAAGATAAAGTGTTCGTTGCTCAGTCATGTCTGACTCTACTTGACTCCATGTACTGTAGCCTGCCAGGCTCCTCTGTCCATAGAATTCTCCAGGCAAGAATACTGGAGTGGGTTGCCATTACCTTCTCGAGGGGATCTTACCAACCCAGGGATCAAACCCAAGGCTTCTACACTGGCAGGCAGACTCTTTACCATCTAAGCTACCAGGGAAGCCCCGGTAATATCAGGAGTGGGAAGAAGCAGAGATAAGGCAAATGTAAATTATCAAAGACAATTCTGCAGTTCTGTACACATTATGTGAAGGTACTGTCACAAGACCTTTTAGAATTAACACGCAAAAAAGATGCCCTTTCCATTTTAGGGAACTGAAATACAAAAGTAGGAAGTCAAGAGATACCTGGAGTAATAGGCAAAGTTGGCCTTGGAATACAAAATGAAGCAGGGCAAAGGCTAACAGAGTTTTGCCAAGAGAATGCACTGGTCATAGCAGACACCTTCTTCCAACAACACAACAGACAACTCTCCACATGGACATCACCAGATGGTCAAAATTGAAATCACATTGATCATATTCTTTTCAGCCAAAGATGAGAAACTCTATACAGTCAGCAAAACCAAGACTGGGAACTGACTGTGCCTCAGATCATGAACTTCTTATTGCAAAATTCAGACTTACATTGATTAAAGTATGGAAGACCATTAGGCCATTCAGGTATGACCTAAATCAATTCACTTACAATTATACAACAGAAGTGACAAATAGATTCAAGGGATTAGATATGACAGAGTGCCTGAAGAACTATGGATGGAGGTTCATGACATTGTACAGGAGGGAGTGATCAAGATCATCCCCAAGAAAAAGAAATACAAAAAGGCAAAATGGTTGTCTGAGGAGGCCTCACAAATAGCTGAGAAAAGAAGAGAAGCTAAAGGCAAAGGAGAAAACGAAAGATATACCCATTTGAATGCAGAGTTCCAAAGAGTAGCAAGGAGAGATAAGAAAGCCTTCCTCAGTGATCAGTGCAAAGAAATAGAGGGGAAAAAAAGAATGGGAAAGACTGGAGATCACTTCAAGAAAATTAGAGATACCCAAGGAACATTTCATGCAAAGATGGGCACAATAAAGGACAGAAATGGTATGGACCTAACAGAAGCAGAGGATATTAAGAAGAGGTGGCAAGAATACACAGAAGAACTGTACAAAAAAGATCTTCATGACCCAGATAACCACAATGGTATGATCACTCACCTAGAGCCAGACATCCTGGAATACGAAGTCAAGTGGGCCTTAGAAAGCAGCACGATGAACAAAGCTAGTGGAGGTGATGGAATTCCAGTTGAGCTATTTGAAATCCTGGAAGATGATGCTGTGAAAGTGCTGCACTCAATATGCCAGCAAATTTGGAAAACTCAGCAGTGGTCACAGGACTGGAAAAGGTCAGTTTTCATTCCAATCCCAAAGAAAGGCAATGCCAAAGAATGCTCAAACTACTGCACAATTGTACTCATCTCACACGCTAGTAAAGTAATGCTCAAAATTCTCCAAGCCAGGCTTCAACAGTACGTGAACCCTGAACTTCCAGATGTTCAAGCTAGATTTAGAAAAGCCAGAGGAACCACAGATCAAATTGCCAACATCCACTGGATCATGGAAAATGCAAGGGAGTTCCAGAAAAACATCTGCTTTATTGACTATGCCAAAGCCTTTGACTGTGTGGACCACAACAGACTGTGGAAAATTCTTAAAGAGATGAGAGTACCAGACCACCTTACCTGCCTTCTGAGAAATCTGTATGTAGGTCAAGAAGCAGCAGTTAGAACCGGACATGAAACAACAGACTGGTTCCAAATTGGGAAAGGAGTACGTCAAGGCTGTATATTGTCACCTGCTTATTGAACTTATGTGCAGAGTACATCATGAGAAATGCCGGGCTGGAAGAAGCACAAGCTGGAATCAAGATTGCCGGGAGAAATATCAGTAACCTCAGACACGCAGATGATACCACCCTTATGGCAGAAATTGAAGAACTAAAGAGCCTCTTGATGAAAGTGAAAGAGGAGAGTGAAAAGTAGGCTTATAATTCAACATTCAGAAAACTAAGATCATGGCATCTGGTCCCATCACTTCGTGGCAAATAGATGGGGAAACAATGGAAACAGTGAGACTTTATTTTTTTGGGCTCCAAAATCACTGCAGATGGTGACTGCAGCCATTAAATTAAAAGACAGTTACTCCTTGGAAGAAAAGCTATGACCAACCTAGATAGCATATTAAAAAGCAGAGACATTGCTCTGCCAACAAAAGTCTGTCTAGTCAAAGCTATGGTTTTTCCAGTAGTCATGTATGGATGTGAGAGTTGGACTATAAAGAAAGCTGAGCATAGAAGAATTGATGCTTTTGAACTGTGGTGTTGGAAAAGACTCTGAGAGCCCCTTGGACTACAGGAGATCAAACTGGTCCATCCTAAAGGAAATCAGTCCTGAATATTCATTGGAAGGACTGATGCTTAAGCTGAAACTCCAGTACTTTGGCCACCTGATGTGAAGAACTGACTCATTGGAAAAGACCCTGATGCTGGGAAAGATTGAAGGCAGGAGGAGAAGGGGATGACAGAGGATGAGATGATTGGATGGCATCATCGGCTTGATGGACATGAGTTTGAGTCAGCTCCGGAAGTTGGTGATGGACCTGGAAGCCCGGGGTGATGCAGTCCATGGGGTTGCAAAGAGTTGGAGATGACTGATGGACTGAACTGAACTGAACTATCAAAATATTAATGTCTCTGGTAAGAGATGTTTATTTATCTTATCATGATAACTCTAGATATTGGCTGATTATAATGTGGCTGGAGGGTTGCTATCTCTTTGTGGTATTTCCCTGCTGCTGCTGCTAAGTCGCTTCAGTCATGTCCAACTCTGTGCTACCCCATAGATGGCAGCCCACCAGGGTCCCCCGTCCCTGGGATTCTCTAGGCAAGAACACTGGAGTGGGTTGCCATTTCCTTCTCCAATGCATGAAACTGAAAAGTGAAAGTGAAGTCACTCAGTCGTGTCTGACTCTTAGCGACCCCATGGACTGCAGCCCACCGGGCTTCTTGGTCCATGGGATTTTCCAGGCAAGAGTACTGGAGTGGGGTGCCATTGCCTTCTCCAGGTATTTCCCTAGTGTCTAGCATATAAAAGGTTCTCAATGACTATACACTGAATGACCTTGAATAAATAAATGCTGATCAGATATATCCATGTGTACAGACTAAGGGTAGGACAAAGACTTCACACACTTCCTTCTCATTTAGAATGTAGTCATTTTGTGCATAATATCTCTAAATGTTTCCAATAGCACTTTGGAAAGTAGTTTCTGGCCATTCTGAAAATTTTAGGGTAAACTTAAATCAGTGAGCTAATTGTCATAGCTTTTTGTTAGTAGAAGACAAAATTGCTGAATTTTCCTTAGAAGAGTTCCAAGTTTTATTTAGTATTGGTCAAGATATTTGGCTAGACTGATTTTATGAAGAGAAAGCTTTGGGATATTAACATACTGCTGCTAAGTCACTTCAGTCATGTCCGACTCTGTGAGACCCCATAGACGGCAGCCCACCAGGCTCCCCTGTCCCTGGGACTCTCCAGGCAAGAACACTGGAGTGGGTTGCCATTTCCTTCTCCAATGCATGAAAGTGAAAGTGAAGTCGCTCAGTCCTGTCTGACTCTTCACGACCCCATGGACTGCAGCCTACCAGGCTCCTCTGCCCATGGGATTTTCCAGGCAAGTGTACTGGAGTGGGGTGCCATTGCCTTCTCCCACGATATTAACATACTGTTGATCAATTGCTGGTTTACTTAAAGGAGCCACTTGTTAACTAGAGTCAGAGAGAATGAAACTGTGACCTTTTTAAAGGATGAATATAGTTGAGAGATATAATACAAATGCATTTGTTGAATATGTCTACCTCATTTTGTCAATTTTGGTGTTCAGTTATTATTATTTTGTCCTTTATATAATTTGATAGTAGTAATACTGGTAGTTTGAACTAGTTGGCATAACCCCAATTTTTTTCCAACATCTCTTAAATATGGTTCTAATTTTATACAAAATTTCAGCATATAGCTAAATATTTAGCGTTAAAGATTGCTCTTTGGGGATAATTGAATAAGTTTTCATGCTTCTAATAATTCATTGTACATTTGTACTTAGAAAATAAACCCTACACCATGAACTACAAGTCCAGTGGGAGGAAACCCTTTTCTCTGCAAACTTGATGTTCAGTTCATTGGCCAGTCTATAAGCCACAGCAAAACAAATTTGTGGAGATGTTTTAAATGTGGTACAGAAAATCCTCTATCAAGAGATTTGGGATTAGCTGCAGTGTGAGTGGAAGGATTTTGCTGAAATTTGTCCATCAAATTGAGCAAAGTTCTCCCACTAGAGTCATTTATGATAGAATTTGCTTTGGTTCTGCTCAGGTTCTTTCCCAGGTCAATGCAGGTCAAGTTCCTTAAGAAAGTAAAATACGTGATCTATCATCAATATGACATTTTGTTTAAGCAATTTTTAAGGGTTTGGGCTTATGCTAATCTAGGCATACTGTTGTCCTACACTGACTAATGACTGTGAGGCAACAAGCTGGTATGAGGCTATAGTTTGTCACCAGCTGTATTACTAGTCAGTCTAAATAATTTACATGCTAATGACTTTGGTTTCATTAGCAAGCTGTTCTGATTGAAATAGTAGTTGCAATTTATTATAGATAGGTTTTGTTTTTGAGAAAATAATCATGAATTTCTCCCAGCCTCTATGTTTCAGTAACTAACACTAGCTTGAGCAGCAATGATTTGCCATATGGCAATCAGTATTTTTGCTTTAGGGTACATTTTTTAAATGCTTATTTATGCTATATAATGCATTTAGTCTGATTTCAATAGGCCCAATAGAATTTCTTTCAGATGTTATGTATTTTAAGCTTGAGACATTATTCTACTGATAAAATACACTCATGAATTACCACGAATTACTTAATTCACTTCATTGTATGGATGACAAATGACTAATACAAATCATTCATGTTTTTTTACTCTATCATATTCCTGCCTTGTAAAAAATGACTTCAAGTCTCCCTTTGCTATTTATTTTATAAATAACCTTTTTAAATTTTACAACAGTTTTAGATTTGTACAAAATGTGTAAAGATAGAACAGAAAGTTTCCATATACCCCATATCTAGTTTCCACATTGTTAATATCCTTCATTGATATGGTACATTTGTTGCAACTATAGCAGAAAGTGAAGAGGAACTAAAAAGCCTCTTGATGAAAGTGAAAGAGGAGAGTGAAAAAGCTGGCTTAAAATTCAACGTTCAGAAAATGAAGATCATGGCATCTGGTCCCATCACTTCATGGGAAATAGATGGGGAAACCGTGGAAACAGTGTCAGACTTTATTTTTTTGGACTCCAAAATCACTGCAGATGGTGACTGCAGCCATGAAATTAAAAGTTGCTTACTCCTTGGAAGGAAAGTTATGACCAACCTAGATAGCATATTGAAAAGCAGAGACATTACTTTGCCAACAAAGGTCCATCTAGTCAAGGCTATGGTTTTTCCAGTAGTCATATATGGATGTGAGAGTTGGACTGTGAAGATAGCTGAGCGCCGAAGAACTGATGCTTTTGAACTGTGGTGTTGGAGAAGACTCTTGAGAGTCCCTTGGACTGCAAGGAGATCCAACCAGTCCATTCTAAAGGAGATCAGTCCTGGGTGTTCTTTGGAAGGAATGATGCTAAAGCTGAAACTCCAGTACTTTGGGCACCTCATGAGAAGAGTTGACTCATTGGAAAAGACTCTGATGCTGGGAGGGATTGGGGGCAGGAGGAAAAGGGGACGATAGAGGATGAGATGGCTGGATGGCATCACCGACTCGATGGACATGAGTTTGAGTGAGCTCCGTGATGGACAGGGAGGCCTGGTGTGCTGCAATTCTTGGGGTTGCAAAGAGTCAGACACGACTGAGAGACTGAACTGAACTGAACTGAACTGAGTGAACTAACATTGCTGTTGTTGTTCATTGTTCAGTTGCCAAGCTGTGTCCAAATCTTTGCAACCCCATGGACTGCAGCACACCATATTTCCCTGTCCTTCACTATCTCCCAGAGCTTGCTCAAACTCACGTCCATTGAGTTGGTGATACCATCCAACCATCTCATCCTCTGTCGTTGCCTTCTCCTCCTGCCTTTAGTATTTCCCAGCATCAAGATATTTTCTAATGAGTTGGCTCTTCACATCAGGTGGCCAAAGTATTGGAGTTTAAGCTTCAACATCAGTCCCTCCAATGAATATTCAGGGTTGATTTATCTTTAGGATTGGCTGGTTTGATCTACTTCTACTCCAAGGGACTCTCAAGAGTCTTTCTTAAGCTCCACAATTCAAAAGCATCAATTCTTTGGCGTTCAGCCTTCTTTATGGTCCAACTCTCACATCTGTACATGACTACTGGAAAAACCACAGCTTTGACTATATGGACCTCAGTCAGCCAAGTGATGTCTCTGCTTTTTAATGTGCTATCTATGTTTGTCATAGCTTTTTTTCATAGGAGTAAGCATCTTTTAATTTTGTGGCTGCAATCACCATCTGCAGTGACCAGTATTAACTAAATATTAATTAAACTCTACCATACTTCATTCATATTTGCTAGATTTTTACTGAATGTTTCTTGTTTACTTCAGGATTTCATCCAGATACCAAATTGCACATTAGACTTCTCTAGTCTATGACAAGAATTCTTGGGGGGATTCTTGGAAGGAAGATAACAAATGCTAATCTCATCTCATTAAGAATACATGCTACCAACATGACTTATCATTGTTGATGTTAATTAACCTTGATCACCTGGTGGACTTAATGTTGATGAGGTTTCTACTCTGTATTTTCCCCCTTTCTTTACTGTATTTTTGAGGAGCAAGTTACTTCGTTTAAGGGGTGAGTATTTATCTTCCTTCTCCTTGAGGGTGGTGTTTCTACATATATTATTTGGAATTCTTCTGCATAGTAGAAGAACCCCTTGTTTGTTTTTTTATCCAGTTATTTATTTGTATCCTTATGGACTCAAGAATAATTTTATACTTAGGGTTGTAATTTAGTATTATGTTTTGCTGCTCAAATTGTTTCAGTTTAGACACTAGGAGTTCTTTCAGTGGCTTCTGTGTCCCTTTGACATAAACTATTATTGTGTGTGTGTGTGTGTACCTTTTTTGTTTGTTTTGCATTTCCTTCATTTATGACCCAATAATCCCAGGGACAGGGGAGCCTGGTGGGCTGCCGTCTATGGGGTCGCCCAGAGTCGGACACGACTGAAGCGACTTAGCAGCAGTAGCAGCAGCAAGATACTCTAAGCTCATCTTGTGTATTTTCTGTTCCAGCCTTATAATCAGCCATTTCTCTGAGGAGCCCTGGTTCCTTTTTATTGGAAATTTCCACTAGAAACCAAGATTTGGGGGACTTCCTTGGTGGTGCAGTGGTTAAAAAACTCCCTGCTCCCAAGCAGGGGACGAGAGTTCAATCCCCAATTGGGGAACTAAGATCCCACATGCATGCTCTGTGGCCAAAACGAAAGAAAGGAACCAAGATTTGGGTACTAAGTTTGCCCATTGCTATTGGAGTATCATTGCTTGTAGGCCCTCTCAGCTGACTGAGAAAGGAAATACATATGAGTACATTAGCCTGCATATAAATATGTGTGCAGAATTGCTTCAGTACTATCTGACTCTTTGCAACCCCATGGACCTGCCAGGCTCCTCTGTCCATGGGATTCTCCAGGTAAGAATACTGGAGTGGGTTGCCATACCCTCCTCCAGGGGATCTTTCCAACCCAGGGATCAAATCCACATCCCTTATGTCTCCTGCATTGACAGGTGGGTCCTTTATCACTAGTGCTACCTGGAAAGCCTGCCTGCATATATACAATCTCTATAAATATTTTCATATGTATTTATTTGTATCTGTATCAAGGTATCATTTTCTAGTCTCTCACCACAGGATCACCATAACCTTCTTTTTAATTAAAAAGAAAAAATTTAATTTTAAACTGATTTTAGGGTGAACATTAAAAGGAAAGAAAGATTGATTTTTATCATATATTCCCTTATTTCTTCAAAGGAACCTGGAATTATTTATCATATTTTGATTAATGTGATTTCAATAGTGCTAAGTGTTTTTTTTTTTTAAATAAAGGCAGAAAGCCTATATCCAAGTGCTTATTATTGAAGCCAATACCTTTCCTTTTCCATGAATTGATAGAGAAAAAAAAAACATTTGGAGGGATGTGACCAGCTGTAGTTCTTCTGAAAACAGAACAAGAAGAAAAAGGCTTAACTTATGTCAGAAGAAATGTAAGGAAAACATTCTGATCAAGAGAGTTACTGAATGTTGGAATGTAAGATAGAAAGTTAGAATGTCTTCCTCTGAAGTTAGGACAGATTCCCAGCTGTCTAAAATAGTAGGTGTTTTCTGATTTTCAAAGCTCTCTTTCCTCCCTGAATTCTGGGACTCTTTATAATCAAAACCTTAGCCTAGGGAAAATCCCTGTTTGAAAACATGGAAGGGAGGTCTGCAAAAAGAGATAAAAAGTTTCATCCCTAAAAATAAATTGTAGTTAGACTAGAAGTGAAAACAGAAAATGGGTTATGTCTACCATCTGAGCTATACTCTAATACCTTTTCTTATTCTTCAGAATCAAATAAATTGATGTTAGAATATTGGTCTTTCTCTTGTCGTTAATAGAAACTGGTCACAGGCATTGATAGATGTTTCTAATAAACAAATGAGTAGCTAAATAAAATATTCACAGCTTCACACTATTCCCTTTTCTTAAGAGCTGCTTTTTTTTCCCCAAAAAGCTACATCCTGCTAAATTGTTCTCACTTTTACAACTCTTTGACTATCATCTGAAGTTAAATAATGATAGCTTCATATAAGCAAGATAATTTAAATACATAAGTTGGCCTTAGATACATAATTTTCTTTGCAGAACATTTATTTTTCCTAGAAATGTCAGGTTCAGGCTAATAATGAAATTATTTTGCATGATAGTGATGAAGTATATTGGAAAGAATCCTAAGAGACTTGGGTTTAACTCCTAGATGTACCATGTACTACAAATGTGATTTTGGGCAAATTGCTTTCCGTTCTTAGTTTGTTCATCTTTGAAATGGTTATAGAAATATTTATCTTATAAGATCATTGTGAATATTGAATGTTTTTATTTCACTTATGTGACAAGAACATGGTTAAAATATCCCTTAGATGGCAATTGCTATTACTGTTGTCATTATTATTGACCATTATGAATTCAGCAGTTCATTAAAGAAACATTATTGAATTCCTACTGCATGTCGAGCACGATGTGTCTGTGAAGATGACCCCAATATAGCCCTTCAGTTCAGTTCAGTCACTCAGTCATGTCTGGCTCTTTGCGACCCCATGGACTGCAGCACGCCGGGCCTCCCTATCTATCACCAACTCCCAGAGTTTACTCAAACTCATGTCCATTGAGTCGGTGATGCCATCCAACCATCTCATCCTCTGTCGTCCCCTTCTCCTCCAGCCTTCAAGCCCTTATTCTCAAGGAATTCATGGAATCATGGGAAAAATATAAAATTAGTTTGAATCAATACATAATGAAGGAGAAAGCTCAGAACTAGGCTTAGGGGCAGGAAAAGCTCATTATATACATATAATAATAAGCATCCAAAGACTGCTTAATGGATAATGGACAAAGCAAAAGAAATCAAGATTGTAGTATCTTTTTTTCTCCTCCGAAAAGGCCAGTAAAGTGTTTTGTATTATATTACTAATAAAACTTTGAAATATACTATATGGTAATTACTTCAAAGTGTGATTATTAAAATTTTCAATTTTACTGTAAAATAATAGGAAACATGTGGACTGAAGGCAAAAGGAGGAGAATAAAAGTGAAGAGAAGAATGAAAATCAGATAGAGAACCAGGCCAGATGATCTAACCCCTTTGTGTGAATTTCATCTTTAATTTCCTCTTCTGTGAAATGGGGGTCATTATGTTAAACACCTCATAATTTCGGAATGAGAACTGAAGGCGGTTAGCTGTGTTCATACATAAAAAGTACTTAAATGCTCAATAAATATTAGCTAATATAGCTAGTGAGTTAGAAAACTGATAATTATGGGTCCAAAATATACTTCTAAGCCCTACTTCAAAATTTTATGAGACCTTGGACAAGTTACTCTCTGGGACTCAGTTTTCTCTCTGTAAAATGAAGACCCTGGAGTAGAAAGATACTCTCTAAAATCTTTTCTGGCATTTGAATTGAGATAAAGGAGCAGAAAAGACTGGCTTTTTTGCCCTGGCTTTATAGGGACCGATGCTTTCTATGAGAGGGGATGGAGGTTTGAAAGGACATCTGGAGAGAGGTCACTGAGAATAAATTTTAATTTCTTCCTTTTTTTTTTTTCCCCCCAGAAAGGGAAGCTTAGACATTCTTGATTCAAGCCTCTCTCCTCCATTAAGTGTTCAGTTAAGCTTTCAAAAGTTCTCCCCAAGTAGTCTGATGACAGCTTGTAGGTCTCTCGGTCTATTTTAGGGGCGGGTGGGTGGATAGCTGAGGTCCTTATGAAGAGCTCACCATTGAAATGCAAACCAGAGTCCTGAGTCCTAGAGAACTAGGACAGAGGCTGGGCCAAAAGGGAGGCTCCCTTTGGACAAACCACCAGACACATGTTCCCTCTTCCTTAGGCAGCATACTTCCCATTCCGTAACAGACAACAGGGGTTTGGCTGACAAAGGGTAGAAGACTCAGTCCCAGTGCTTTTCCCTCTTCTGTCCCCCTGGCTGGCCACAAGCTTTGTGGCTTCATTAAAAATGTAAAAGTAGAATGTTCTATTCCGCTAAGCACGCCATGAAAGAGTTATGCTGTTCTTTCTTCTCTTGACATTTGTACCAAAGGAGAATAAGATTGTAAACATCTGTTTTATATAAGCCAATTCCAGGCTTATAACTTGATTAGTATGAGAATATTTGATGTGATTAATTTTCCAGTTACAACACGATGGCTTTCCATTCTTTTATTGCCTTCTTAAGGAAGACGAGAAAAAAATAATCTCACTTTATTATTTTTTTTTTAAGTTTCATAGCGGTGCCAAGTACAACCATTATGGTCAAAGTACAAATGTACTTATGGTGCAAAAGTACTCTACTTTTAATTCATTGTATTGCAAAGAATAGCCCATTACTTACCCTGTAGAAATGTGCTAAAGTAAACATCAAATAATCCTGGGGCTCGTTACATGGAGAACTAGACATTTGGGGGAAGATCATTGAGGATAATGTCAAACCATCTAGTGAGTTGCAGGAGGCAGTTTACAATAAGCAGTGTATAGACACATTACTTTCTAGCAATTGTCTTGAGAACTCAGTCTTTTAAGGCAATGTTCTCCTGAGCGAGGCTTTATTAGGCCTAGTGTGATAAATGCTTCCAATTAGGTGATCTCTTAAAATTCTTAGCCAGTGAGCAGAGTCTGATCTTCTCCAGAATAGGTAAAAGAATTCCAAGGGAGAAAACTGAATTGGAGAGAAGATTTTAGTGTTGACTTTGCTATGAATGTGCTAGACCACTTTTAAAAACACATTACCTTTTCATATTTCCATCCTAAAATAGAGCAAAGAGAAGAATCTTCTTAAAGAGGACTTCTGAGAGCTAATTTGGTGATTGTTAGCATGAAACAGGAGATGTTCTGCAATCTACTCCACCTTACTACAAAATCTGCATTGTGTCTTCACTTCCAGGAGCAGCTACTCCCTTCTGAACTCCCATCCTTTACCTCCAAGGACCTTCTAGGACATCTTGGAGGTAATCTAGGATAGTATTTAGGGTTGACCAAGAAAGGATAGGTATTAGCTACCATGAAACTTGCTTTTTCCTCTCATCCTGGTCTCTGTCCGTGGAAACTTTAAAGAATGTTTTTGGCTTGCCCTTGTTTGGAATTACCTCTGCAGATCTTTCATAAAAGGCAATGGGAAATTGCCAAATACTTCTGCTGCTTTTTAAAAAAGTAAAACTGTCTATATTTGCAAATAATGTAATCACGTATGTAGAAAGTCCTAACAATCTGTATGAAAAACCACATATTATTAAACCGATAACAAATTTACAAATTCAGCAAGGTTGTCAGAACACGATGACACCCCACTCCAGTACTCTTGCCTGGAAAATCCCACGGATGGAGGAGCCTGGTAGGCTGCAGTCCATGAGGTCACGAAGAGTCGGACACGACTGAGCAACTTCACTTTTACTTTTCACTTTCACGCATTGGAGAAGGAAATGGCAACCCACTCCAGTGTTCTTGCCTGGAGAATCCCAGGGACGGCGGAGCCTGGTGGGCTGCCATCTATGGGGTCACACACACGACTGAAGTGACTTAGCAGCAGCAGCAAGGTTGTGGTATACAAAGTCAATATATCAAAAAGCAGTGGCATTTTTTAAACTTTTATTTTATATTGGATTCTAGTTGATTTACAATGTTATGTTAGTTTCAAGTATACAGCAAAGTGATTCAGTTATACATATAAATCAGATCAGATCAGATCAGTCGCTCAGTCGTGTCCGACTCTTTGCGACCGCATGAATCGCAGCTTTCTTTTGCAGAATTTTTTCCCCATTTCGGTCATTATAGAATATTGAGTGGAGTTCTCTGTGCTATGCAGTAGGTCCTTGTTGATTATCTATTTTATATATTGTTACTGTTGTTCAGTCACTAAGTCGTGTCTCTTTGTGACCCCGTGGACTGTAGCACACCATGCTCCTGTCTTTGACTAATTCCCAGAGTTTGCTCAGATTCATGTTCATTGAGTAGGTGATGCTATCTAACTATCTCATCATCTGCCACCCCCTTCTCCTTTTGCTTTCAATCTTTCCCAGCATCACAGTCTTTTCCATTGAGTCAGCTCTTTGCATCCGGTGGCCAAAGTACGAGAACTTCACATCAGTCCTTCCAATGAATAAACAGGGTTGATTTTCTTTAGGATTGACTGGTTTGAAGTTCTTCTAGTCCAAGAGACTCTCAAGAGTCTTCTCCAACATCACAGTTCAAAAGCATCAATTCTTTGACATTCAGCCTTCTTTATGGTCCAACTCTCACGTCTGTACATGACTACTGGAAAAACCATAGTTTTGACAATATTGACCTTTGTCAGCAAAGTGATGTCTCTGCTTTTTAATATGCTGCCCAGTTTTGTCATAGCTTTCCTCCCAAGGAGCAAACCTCTTTTAATTTCATGGCTGCAATCACTGTCCATAGTGATTTTGGAGCTCAAGAATATAAAATCTGTCACTTCGTCCACTTTTTCCCCTTCCATTTGCCAGGAAGTGGTGGGACTGGGTGCCCTGATCTTCGTTTTTTGAATGTTGAGTTTCAAGCCAGCTTTTTCTCTCTTTCACCCTCATCAAGAGGCTCTTTAGTTCCTCTTCACTTTCTGCCATTAGAGTGGTATCATCTGCATATCTCAGGTTGCAGATATTTCTTCCAGCAATCTTGATTCCAGCTTGTGATTCATCCAGCCTGGCATTTATATGATGCAATCTGCATAGAATTTAAATAAGCAGCATGACAATATATAGTCTTGTAGTTTCCAATTTGGAACCAGTTTGTTGTCCTGGTTCTATTGCTTCTTGACCCGCATACAGGTTTCTCAGGAGATAGGTAAGGTGGTCTTGTACTCTTATCTTTTTAAGAATTTTCCACAATTTGTTATGATCTATACAGTCAAAATCTTTAATGTAGTCAATGAAGCAGATTTGTTTGGAATTCCCTTGCTTTCTCCATGATCCAACAAATGTTGTCAATTTGACATCTGGTTCCTCTGCCTCTTTGAAACCCAGATTGTACATCTGGGAATTTCTAGGTTCATGTACTGCTGAATCCTAGCTTGAAGGCTTTTGAACATAATCTTGCTAGCATGTGAAATTAGTGCAGATATTTGGTAGTTTGAAAATTCTTTGGCATTGCCTATCTTTGGGATTTGGATGAAAACTGACCTTTTCCAGTCCTGCGGCCACTGCTGGGTTTTCCAAATTTGCTGACATATTGAGTGCAGCACTTTAACAACATCATCTTTTAGAATTTGAAATAGCTCAGCTGGAATTCCATTACTTCCACTAGCTATGCTTATAGTAATTGTTCCTGAAGCCCACTTGACTTCACATTCCAGGATATCCAGCTCTAGGTGAGTGACCACACCGTTGCGGTTGTCTGAGTCCTTTAGACCTTTCTTGTATAAGTCTTCTGTGTATTCTTGCCACCTCTTCTTAATCTCTTCTGCTTCAATTAGATCCTTACCATTTCTGCCCTTTATTGTGTCCATCCTTACATGAAATGCTTCCTTCATATCTCCAGTTTTCTTGAAGAAATCTCTAGTATTTCCCATTCTGTTGCTTTCCTCTATTTCTTTGCATGGTTCATTTAAGAAGGCCTTCTTAACTCTCCCTGCTACTCTCTGGAACTCTGTATTCAGTTGGGTATCTTTCCCTTTGTCCTTTGCCTTTTGCTTCTCTTCTTTCTTCTGCTATTTGTAAAGCCTCCTCAGACAACAACTTTGCCTTCTTGGATTTCTTCTTCTTTGGGGTGATTTTGGTTGCTGCCTCCTGTACAATGTTATGAACCTCTGTTCATAGTTTTTCAGGCACTCTGTCTACCAGATCTAATCCCTCGACTTTATTCATCATCTCCACTGTATAATTATAAGGGATTTGATTTAGGTCATACCTTAATGGTCTAGTGGCTTTTCTTACTTTATTCAATTTAAGCCTGAATTTTGCAATAAGGAGTTCATGAACTGAGCCACAGTCATCTCTCCGTCTTGTTTTTGCTGACTGTATAGAGCTTCTCCTTCTTTGGCTGCAAAGAAAATATTCAATCTGATTTCAGTATTGACCATTTGGTGATGTCTATGTGTAGAGTCATCCCTTGAGTTGTTGGAAGAGGGGGTTTGCTATGACCAACATGTTCTCTTGACAAAACCCCTATAGCTTTTGCCCTGCTTCATTTTGTACTCCAAGGCCAAACTTATTTGTTACTCCAGGTGTCTCTTGACTTCCTAGTTTTGCATTTCAATCCCCTATGAAGAAAAGGACATCTTTTTTTTTTTTTTTTGATGTCAGTTCTAGAAGGTGGTGTAGGTCTTCATAGAACCAGTCAACTTCATCTTTTTTAGCATCAGTGATTGGGGCATAGACTTGGATTACTGTGATGTTGAATGGCTTGCCTTGGAAATGAACTGAGATCATTCTCTCATTTTTGAGGCTGCACCTAAGTACTACATTTCAGACCCTTTAGTCGACTATGGGGCTACTCTATTTCTTCTAAGGGAATCTTTCCCACAATAGTAGATATATTTTATACATAGCAGTGTGTATGTGTTAATCTCAGACTCCTAATGTATTAACAGTTTCCCCTTGTCTTATCCATTGCCGTTATACCAGTTCATAGTTTGGAGCCTGAGGGCAGCAGTGCAAAGCAGCGAAGGGCAGGAGCTTGGGAATCAGCTTGCCTGCGTCTAAATCCTGGTTCCGCTCCTCACTAACCATAACCTTAAGGCAAATTTCAGAAACTGGCCAAGTCTCAGTTTTGTTAGATGAAGGATGTTGTTGATATTATTACTGCAGCCTACTCCTACTTTTGTCTCTTTCCCCAGTTTACTTCCCTTATTCCATTTCTCACTCATTGTCTGATGACTTCCCTGGTGGCTCAGACGGTAAAGCGTCTGTCTACTATGTGGGAGATCCCGGTTTGATCACTGGGTTGGGAAGATCCCTTGGAGAAGGAAATGGCAATCCACTCCAGTACTATTGCCTGGAAAATCCCATGGACAGAGGACCCTGGTAGGTCGCAAAGAGTGGGACATGACCGAGCGACTTCACATTCAACTAATCGTTTTGCTTTTTTGCTCTTTAGTTTGAATTCCTTCAGTGTCTTTTCATGCCTTCAGGATATAACACAAGCCCCCACCAACTTCACAAAGGTGTGCCCTGACAGCATCTTGCCCCTGACATCTCCTGTGCCTCTCCTGTCTCTGTCCTGGGCTTTCCTATTGATACTTTAGAGCAGAATGCCAAGGAAAGCAGATCAGCACACATATTTGTAGGACCCCAAATTGTGGGGTTTTTGGCCTGATGGGATCAGTCTTTGACCAGTGAGGATGGTTGCTGATGGCTAGCTAATTTCCTCTTTTACTTCCTTCACTTCCTTTGCTCCTTCACAACATTGAGGGGCTAACATAGGGTTTTCAGTCTGTCCTATAGGACCCAGCAGCCAGTAGCTGAAAGCAGAGGCCGACTTGAGAGTGTACTTTTACACCCACTCTCCTTCTCTGCTGCGTCATTCCCTCTACCCCTCATGCCTGCCCCCTGGCATCACACCCCAGACCTTCATTTGAGGCTCTGCTTTCTGGGAACTTCAGCTAAGACCAACAGAGAATGTTACAGCTGGAACAAATTTTAGACATTGTTTAGTATGACCTGCTTGTGAGTGACAGAACTGAAAACAATTAGTGGTTGAAGTCACTAGATTCATAGACTAGTGTTCCTTCAGCCTCACAGAGAGTGTTTTCAATAACACAAGTGTGAAAAAAAGGCTATATATTACTATTTATTATTATCGTTATTTCTGAGAAATACTCTGTTATTTCCCAGAAATATATATTGTTATTTCTGGGCGATACTCTGACTTAAGCATCACTGTCTTTTTTGCCCCATCCTTCCTTCTTCCATCCTGGGCCATGTCCTCTTCCTAACCCAATCACTTTCTCCCATTTTATATTCTTGGTGTTCTTAGCTGACTGCCTGCCAACATCTACTTTCAGGGAGTCATTTATTTTATAGTGTAAATAACATTTCTGTACAGGGCTACTTGGGCCCTAGAGATCTGCATTTGAAAAAGAGTTCAAATTTTATTGAAAAGCAGTGGGAGAACCATGTATGTCTCCCCCATGTTGCAAATTATAGTCATCAATTATATGAGACTGGAGTGGAGAGATGTACCGGGATTATGGAAGTTAATGTGTATTTACACTAAATATCCCTTTTCTTTATCACCTGTTTTCCCCATCATGGCACCTTGTAAACCTTAAACATGTTCTTGAGTGTTACCACCCACTTCGATTTGAGGATGCTAGTGAAGCTACAAAAGATCGTCTATAAATAAACAAATACAAATGCCTCCGTAGTTATGCGTCCCTTCCAAAGCATTGTGTCCCCAATGCATATACACATAGCTTCAAACTTGCAATGCTGTAACTTCAAATAAATATAATGGTAATACTACTGCTAAACTTTATTGAGTACTTGCTGCATTGCCAGGCATTGGGCTAAGTGCATCATAAGCATACTTTTCATTTCGCTCTCAGGCAAAGAAGGACAATGATCCCAGAGAGATGGGAAACAAGTCCTATAACTGTCCCAGTTCACCATCTACAGAGAATTTCCAGGCCATGGTGTGCGGCAGTGGAATCAAGATGGAGCGGGGAGGAGAGTTCTCCTTGTATATTCAGCTGAGTGCTGACCAGCAATGGGCATGTGAGGAAAAAGCCACTTGAAAGAGTTCAGGTGACCGTGCCCACGCTCACACTGGGAGGCGGATGGCTCTGTCCCCACCTGCCGGGCTAGAAAACTTCATGCTGCGAAGTGCACTGGGTAGAGTACTCAGGAGAGTCTTTCCTCAGTAATGCAGAATAATTCATTCTCCACTGAACAGTGCTTTGGTCTGACAGGACAAATTTTAAAAATGAGTCGCAAACGGATCAAACTCTTTCCAAATAACTTTAGTCTGTCCCAGAATAGAGTTAATAACAAAAATATCTAGTATAAATTCATAATATAAAGGTAAAATTCATATGTCTGACATTCAATCAGAAAATGTGAGACCTGAAAGGAAGCAAGAAAATACAACCTATACTAAGGAGAAACACTGATGAATTGAAACTGATGTAGAGCTGATACAGATAGTAGAATGTCAGTCAAGGACATAAAAAGTTATTAAAACTGTATTCCAGATATTCACACATTTAAAATGAGACATGGAAGACATACATATATATATATGATTCTGACTGAGCGACTGAACTGAACTGATATATAGGATTCAAAGAGAACTTCCAGAAATAAAAACTGCAGCATCTGAGATGTAAGGTACACTGGATGAGACAACTGGCAGAATAAACAGTAAAGAAAAATAGATTAGTGAACTTTAAGAAATAGCTTGAAAACTAGCAAAAATTGAAACATAACAAGAGAAGAAAATAGTAATTAAAAAAACTGAAGAGACCATCAGTTACCTAGTGAACTAGGTAACAATTTCATGGCCTCATATATGTTAATTGTTTCATATAAAAGGACAAAATATTTATGATAGAAATTTCTCACTGGGAACAGTGCAAAAAAGAATAAAGTGGAGTAACATCTTTAAGGTACTAAAAGGAAAACGAAAACCTGCCAACCTAGAATCCTCTATCCAACTAAATAAATAAAAACAACCCACAGACATAAATGAAACAAAACCCCCAAACTGTCAAAAACAAAGGTGAAACAAAGAATTTTTTGAACACACAAAAGTGAAAGAATTCATTACCAGCAGAACGGCACTACAGGAAACAGTGAAGCAAATGCTTCACAGGGAAGAAAATGGTATCAAATGAAAGCCTGGACTCACAAAGAGCTGAACAGCGCCGGAAATGGCGACTACATGAGCAAATATGTTCATTTTTAAATTATTTAAATATTTTAAAAAGATAATCAACTACTTTAAAATTACATTAATATAGTGTTGGGTTTAAAATATTGTAAAATAAAATGGAATGAAAATAGCAAACAAGATGGGGAGGAAATTAATGGGAGTATATTATTCTGAGGTTCTTTTACTGCATGGGACGTGGTATAGCATTACTTGAAGGAAGATGGTGACATATTTAAACACCATTGTTATTTAGTTTCTGAGTCCTGCCCGACTCTTTTGCTTTTCCACGGACTGGAGCCCCTCCACTCCTCTGTCCATGGGATTTCCCACCACCAGGCTCCTTTGTCTGTGGGAATTTCCAGGCTAGAATACTGGAGTGGGTTGCCAAGTCCTTCACCAGGGGATCCTCCCAACCCAGGAATTGAACCCATGTCTCCTGCTTTGCGGCAGATTCTTTACTACTGAGTCATCGGGGAAGCCCTGTTATAAACGCTGTGTGCTTAGTCACTCAGTCCCGTCTGGCTCTCTGCGACTCCTCTGTCCTCCTCTCTGTAGCCCTCCAGGCTCCTCTGTCCACGGGGTTCTCCAGGCAAGAATACTGGAGTGGGTTGCCAAATCCTCCTCCAGGATAAACACTATAGCAACCACTAAAATAAAATAGTTATAGCTAATAAGCTGGCAATAGAGATAAAATGGAATCATAAAAAAACATTCAGTCAACCCAAAAGAAGGCAGAAAAATGGGAAAAAAGAAACAAAGAACAGAAGAACATATAAAAAACAAATAGCAAGATGATAGATTTCAACCCAACCATATCCACAATCATACTGAATGGAAATAGTCTAAAGAGCTCAATAAAAGGCTGAGATTGTTTGCATAAAAAAGCAAGACCCAATGCTAAGGTGACTACAGGAAACACATTTTAATACACACAAATAAGTTAAGAGTGATAAGATGGGAAGTTATATATCATGCTAAAACACTAATAAAAACTGGAGTGCTATATTAATATTAGACAAAGCATATTTCACAGTAAATAATCTTACCAGGGATAATGAATGTAACTTCACAATGATAAAAAATCAATTAATCAAACTGACATAATAATCCTAAGTATTTATGCATCTAATTACAGGCTTCAAAATGCAGGAAACAAAACCTCATAAAAGGACAAGAAGAAATCGACAAATCCACAATTAAGTCAGATTTTGATTCCGCTTGTTCTGTTAGGAAGGCAGAAATCAGTAAGAATACAGAAGATTCGAACAACACTATCAAACTAATTGACATTTATGGAGAATTCCCACCAAACAACATTTTTTTCAAGTGTACATGAAAAGTTACCAAGATAGATCACTGAATCCTTACTAGGTCGGTTCTACCATTATTTCCATTTACAGCTGAATCAACAAAGGCATGAAGAGGTAGGTAACTTCTGAAGATACACCGTAATTAAGGGTCACAGCTGGGCATTGCACCCAGATTATCTGACCCAGAAGTCTTAATCAGCAAGCTCTACCCCCTCCCCTGAACACCTGGAACAGCTCAGGTCTCAGTGAAGTCTCTAAGACTTAGAATGCAATCCCTTTAAGATAAACAAAGGAGTAGGTTACTCAAATAGCATTTTCTAAATACCACTTAGAGAGGAAATACTTTCCTCCTTTCTTCTCATATTCTCACTCAGCCCAAATGGCTAGGCTGCTTCCTTTAAATGACATGACTTATAGGTATCATAAACTCAGGTTCCAGAGTCGCTGGGTCTGAAAGGGAAGACAGTTGCAGATTAAAGTCTAAGAGGCTCAGGGGAGCTGGCTCTTCCTGAGGCTGCCTCCGTGTCGGATGGGTGGTCTAACACACACATTCCAACTGGATCAAGATGCCTGCTGGCCCCTCTTTAAATGCCAGGATCCGGATAGCAGCTCCTTTAGCAGGATGTGAATACATTTTTATTAAAAAGAGGCAAAGAACCTTCAGCTTATGGTTGACGTTCTTTGTCCACCTTCTTATCTGTTACTGGTACCAAAATGTATGTAATAATGACAAGACGGAAAAACGCTGTACTGTTCTTCAGGGCGAGGTTTCCTCACTTATCAGCAAGAAAATGCCACAGAGGGGAACACCTTTGTAATGAGCCTTTGGCTGAGGCTGGGCACACGGGTGTTCTATGGGAGGAAATATGAAATGATATTATTCTGCCTCACTATGCTGAGGGGAGGATTTATGTTGCTCGGCAAGCATGAATCTTGATAGTGGAATTTAACAAAAAATCAATTTTCTCCTTCAGACGGTCTCTCTCCCCCTCCCTCTTCCTTTGCCTCTCACGCCCTCTCATCCGGTGCACTGAGCCTCCATCCTGTACTCATCACACCCAACTGCTTTGACTCCTACCATCTTTTCCACCTACACTCAGTGACTACCAGGCCCCGATGTCTCTCTCTCGTTTCCCTCCACAACCCTTTTCCCTGTCCTCCCGTTTCTGGCCGGTCCAGCTCTCTCCTCCCTCCCTCCCCACCAAAGCCCCACAGTACCCGAGGAGATCAGAGTGATTATGTGGCTGCAGCCCAGCCGGGAGGACCTTTCCAGCTCCCCCTCCCGGCTGGGTTAAGGGCTGAGGACGGGAAGCTGGGCTGCGCAAGGGGGGTGGTCTCGGTTTCTTGGGGGCGGGCGGGGGTTACTATGAAAGAGGTGTCTGAAGCAACGTTTTGCATCGTAGGGAAAAAAAAAAAAGGCAATCCCCTTTGTGCACTGGGTTAGCGCAGTGTCCCTCGGTTCGGGACCTCGCCACACATTCTTGCAAGCCATTGTTTACCCCGGGGTTTTGGAGGGGAGGCGCCGCGCGGGTGGGCGCGGAGGGGACCCTGGGAGCGCTTCCCTGGTACTCAGTTGACCCGAGACTCGGTGGGGAGAAGTTGCCCTCCAGGAGGCGGGGCCCCAGAGCCAGGAGGAGGAGGGGGGCGTCCCCTCGACCAATCAGGAGGCGAGGCCGAGCCCGTCTTCCCTTCCCCGGCCCGCTCGCGGGCGGGCGGCGCGCAGTGGAAAGTTGGGAGCCGCTGCGGCTGGTCCGGGCGGAGAGCGGCGGCGGCAGCGAGGGCAGCGGACTCGGCGCGGCGCCGCTGGCTCGGAGCAGTCCCCGGGGCATGGGCCGGGCGCGCCGCCCGCACTCAGCCACACGCCGCCCGGGCCGCGGGCATTCGGCCGTCCCGAAGGAGGCTGCGTCCGGACGAAGGCTGCCGCATCTTTGCCTCCCCAGCCCCGTGCAGGGATTTCGGGTTCGGTGCTCGTCCCCATCTGATTCTCAGCCCCCAACTTTTGGCAAGTTCAAAGAGGTTTCTGTAGTCGAATAAATTGCCCCGAGAGGAAACCCGCTGCCTATTGAGGAGGGCTCAGCAGAGTGCTTGGGCGCTCCAGGAAAAAAAGAAAAAAAAGAAAGACAAAATGATTTCCTGGGACATGATCCACACCATATTCTTGCTCGCTCTTCTTTATCCTTCCCAAGCGCAGGATGCAATCCCCCAGTCCGAGGTCGAGGCAGAAGAAATTCCCGAGGGGGCCTCAACCTTGGCTTTTGTGTTTGATGTGACTGGTTCCATGTATGATGATCTAGTTCAGGTGATCGAGGGGGCTTCCAAAATTTTGGAGACGTCTTTGAAAAGACCTAAGAGACCTCTATTCAACTTTGCTTTGGTGCCTTTCCACGACCCAGGTAAGGGAAATACTTGTTCTTTGTTATTCCTTATGATTACGTTCTTATGCCTCGAAATTGCGTGTCAGTAAGTTTCAGAACCATTATAAATGTGTAGCTGAATACAGTTGTAACAAAGAATTGCTCGCCTACATCTGGGCTTGCTCTCTGACACCTGCTCGTGTCTCATCCATGGAGATGGCTTGTTTGGGGTGCTTGCACAGTGGTACCCAAACCTGGAAAGCGTAGAATTATGAAAACCAGAGCAATGATATCAAAATCAGAGTTAATTAACTTAAAAATTTTGAAACTAAAGAATGTTTAAGGCAGAGTGGTACACTGGGTATTCAGCAGCAGTACTTTAACAGCTAACACCCAACTTGAGAACATTCTCAAGATAACTCTCAAGTTAGGGGGAGAAAAACCTGTTGTGTGAGACACAGGGAAGCTTGTAAGCAATAATTACTAATGAACTGAAGAGATGAAAATAAGCCATTCATTTGTTAATTGAATCTACTGATCTTCGCACCAGATCATCATTAGTTCTCGGCTCACAGATGGTAATAAATGGGTCCTCCTCTCTTTCAGTAGAAATGCATGTAATTTGCTATGGTGGTGCTCTTTAAAGGTAGTTGAAGTACAATCACTTTATTTTTTGCCCTAAAGCCATGGGTTTCAGCTGCTGCGGGGTAATTTGATCCTCTCTGCTTTTTTCAGTTTCTCTTTAAAGTGGCACCTTTCTGTGAGGCTCATAGGAGCCCTCATTGTCAATGCGAGGGTAGCATTACCTGGGGAGCCCTGGGGCTGGCTGTCTAGCATCCACCTGAGTTTTATTAGCACAACTCACTGCCCAGTCGAAGAAATAAAGCAGTGGTTTCTTGAAGTCCTACCCCACTGTTCTCTCACATTTTTATTGAAATTCTCTTTTCACTAAAAGACTTTGACACAGCCACTTCGCAATGAAAACTTGATATTGAGAATCTCAAATTCTTTCCTTGTGCTTTTGACAGGCATGTGAGAGTTCAAATTATTGCTTGGTTTTAAATGTGGTAGGTTTCAGCTATTAAAGAATTGGCAGGGGGAGGAGTTTAGAGGGAAAAAGAACTCTGGGATTTTTGTTTGTTCTTCAAGTGATGAAAACAACCTGTCCTCCTCTGTGCTATACATATAACCTTAGTAAATTCAATGTTGATTAAAAATAAAAATTTTAATATTTGAATAAAGAATGATCATTAACTGTGTTAGCTGTCTCAGTGAGACACCTTATGTGTTACAACGTTTTAATTTATTAAATGTTAAGAGTTGACTCATTGGAAAAGACCCTAATGCTGGGAGGGATTGGGGGCAGGAGGAGAAGGGGACGACAGAGGATGAGATGGCTGGATGGCGTCCCTGACTCGATGGACGTGAGTCTGAGTGAACTCTGGGAGTTGGTGATGGACAGGGAGGCCTGGCGTGCTGCAATTCATGGGGTTGCAAGGAGTCGGACACGACTGAGCGACTGAACTGAACTGAAGATGCCAATTGTGATGCAGACCAAGACTTTGTAAGCTTGGAATAGGCTAAATATATTTCTTCTATAGGAATGAATCTGACGTTGGCAAAAACATAAAGTAAAAATTCTTTTCTGTGACACCACAGTTTTCTTCCCTCCAAAAAGCTCTTATGAAGTGATATTGCTGTAAAGAGAACTCAAAAAACTGCCTCAAGTCATAAATGGAAACTAGATCATCATGATATTTATTTTGATATGATATGAAAAAAATTATTGGAATAAATTGTATTGTGGTGTGCTCCCTTCCAGTTGTTACCAAATAGAAAAATTTGTTGTAGTTGACTTTCCTTTATTTTGGCAATCACGATTCAAAGTAGGAGAAACTTAGTATGCTAATAAAAAATGACTAATAAATTAGTTATTTTGAATTAAATAATAAGAGAAAATGATTAACTTAAATTGGCTCCATAAAATTAATTGTATGTATAATTCAGCAAAAGCTATTCTAATTTCATTGTGATTCAAAGTGTTTTTGAACTTAAAGGTGAGAATAGAAATTAAAACATACTAATAACCTTTAGTTTACTAACTCACAATAATGGGTTGTAATATTATCTTTGTATGTCATTTTCTGTTTGTGTGTATGTACAATAATTAAGAGTTTTTGATTCCCTTGTACTTCTGGTTGGTTATCCACTTGGAATCACCAGTGGACAGAAAGGGCCTTGAATAGAGATTTACTGGCTTACTGAGTGACATTGGAAAAGTCTGTCTACATTTTTGTATCCATTTTCTCAATTATAAAATGGCAGAATTGGATTTGAACATCTCTAAGGTTACTTCCAACAGTAACGTTTTATGACTATTTTACACATGGTAGTTTTTCACAGCCCCTGATACAACTGACAAGCAAATAAATGATGTGTGTAATTTAATACAGTTATATTAATAACTTTGCTTATAGCTGTTCAAAGTGCTTTGGCATCTGTGGTTGAATTTAGCTAGATGAAGTAATGAATAAGATTTGGGATATAGTCTCAGGCATTTGACAGAGACCTTAAGGCCTTCACAGGTGATTGCTTTGGGCCTCTGCATATTAGTGGGGGGCAAGCTGTATGTTTTGAGGTGGGGGTAAAAATAAAAATACATGGAAGTGTAGGTGGCTCAGACATTAAAGAATCTGCCTGCAATGCAGGAGACCCAAGTTCGGTCCCTGGGTTGGGAAGATCCTCTGGAGAAGGGAATGGCAGCCCACTCTAGTATTCTTGCCTGGGAAAACCTATGAACTGAGAGGAGCCTGGCAGTCTACAGTCTGTGGGGTTGCAAGGAGTTGGAATGGCTGAGCGACTGACACTTTCACATAGACATACAAGAGGAATAAGTCAACAAGTTGACAAGGTGGTAATAAAATCACTCAGAAAAATGTAGGAAGCTAGTGTTAGAGGAGTAACAGTGTAACCCATGGTAGGAGGAAGTTCCACAGAGCACCGGGGTCATCGCAGGTCAAGACAACTTTTTGATGCTACTACCTCTGCTTAAGATGGGTTTTCCACTTTCATGATCGCATTTAATGTATTAATTTTTAATAGCTTTATTGACCTTACTATATAATCACTCATTTAAAACATACAATTCTGTGATTTATAGTATATTCAGAGATTGTTATTATTGTTCAGTCACTAGGTTATGTCCAACTCTTTGCGACCTCATGAACTTAAGCACCCCGCTTTCCTGTCCTTCACTATCTCCCAGAATTTGCTGAAACTCATGTCCATTGATTTAGTGATGCTATCTAACCATCTCATCCTCTAGCGCCCTCTTCTCCTTTTGCCTTCAATCTTTCCCAGCATCAGGGTGTTTTCCAATGAGTCGCCTCTTCTCATCAAGTGGCTAACATGAAGCTTCAGCTTTCCTTTAGGATTGACTGGTTTGAAGTTCTTGTAGAGCAAGCGAATCTCAAGAGTCTTCTCTAGCACCACAATCAAAAGCATCAGTTCTTTTGTTCTCAGCCTTCTTTCTGGTCCCAACTCTTACATCCATGACTACTGGCAAAACTGTAGTTTTGACTATATGGACCTTTGTCAGCAAAGTGATGTCTCTGCTCTTTAATATGCTGTCTAGGTTTGTCATAGCTTTCCTCCCAAGGAGCAAGCGTCTTTTAATTTCATGACTGCAGTCACTGTCAGCAGTGATACAGATGTATGCAACCATACCTCAGTCAAGTTTGGAACATCTTCCTCACTTTAAAGAGACACCCTGTGCATTTTTATTTATCTGTCCTCTCACCCCCACCCCGTCCCCATATTATCCTCCTCCCAGGCCTAAGCAGCTACTAATTTACTTTTTGTCTCCCTGGATTTTCCTATTCTAGACTTTCATATGAATGGAATCATATATTATCTTTTTTTGACTGACTTCTTTCACTTTAGCATAATGTTTTTAAGATTTATCCACATCATAGCATATATCAGTAATTCATTTTTATGGCCAAATAATAATCCATTTTATAGATATAGCATAGTTTATTTATCTTATAATCGATAATGGATATTTGAGGTGTTTCCACTTTTTGGCTAGTATGAATAATACTTCTATAACTATTTGTGGGCAGTTTCCTATGTGGACATATGGGATACTGTGATTTGTAATAAATATTTGATCTTTGTCACCTTTTCTGGCATGCAACTCTTAAAACTCTTGAACTTTGCCAATTGATGAGAACCATAAAGGTATCTTCTGTCATGTTAATGAGGCGACTTCTGGACTCCACCGAAGAGTGAGGGCTCATTGCCAGGAGACTCATCCCTGCGATTAGAGGGTTGGAACTTTCAGTCCCACCCCTAACCTCTGGAGAATGTTCCGTGTGTACTTGAAAAGAATGTATTTTGCTGTTTGGGGATGGAATGTTCTATAATAGTCTATTATGTCCATCTGGTCTACTGTGCCATTTAAGGCCAACTTTTTCATATTGATACTCTGTTTGGATGAGCTAGTTATTGATGCAAATCGTATGTTCCAGTCCTCTGTTATTATTGTATTACTCTCAGTTTGTCCCTTCATGTCTGTTAATGTTTATATTTAGGTTTGTCTGTGTTGGGAGCGTATTACAAGTAGTATCCTTTTATTGGATCGTTCCCTTTATAATTACGTAACATTCTTCTTTGTTTTAAAGCCCGTTTTGTCTGATATTCTTATTGCTACTCCAGCAATTCATTTTGTTTGTTTGTGTGGAATATCTTTGTTTCATTCCTTCACTTTTAATCTATGTTTTTACAACTGAAGTGAGTCTTTTGCAGGCAGTGTAGATACAGGCTATTAAAAAATCCATGCAGCCACCCTATGTCTTTTGACTGGAGCACTTAGTTTGCATTTAGAGTGATTAGTCATAGGCTGTACTTACTGCCATTTTGTTAGTTGTTTTCTGGTTATTTTTCTTAGTTGGACTCTGTTCCTTCTTTCCTTCTCTTGTTCTCTTCCCTTGTGATTTGATGACCTTATTTTTTTTTTTTGTCTGTGTGTGTGTTTGTATTTCTTTCTCTTTATTTTTTGTGTATCTAGTATCAATTGTGTGTTTGTGGTTACTATGAGGTTTGTATGTAACAACCTATGTAAATATAACAAGCAATTAGTCACTTAAGTTCAATTACATTCTGAAAGCACTGAATTTTTATTTCTCCATTCTCAACATTTTATACTTTTGATGTCATATTCATATCTTTTTATTCTGTGTATTGCTTGACTGATTATTTTAAATATCAATGATTTTTATTTTGTCCTTTGACCTTCATGCTAGTTTTATAGATGGTTGCTGATGCTGCTGCTAAGTTGCTTCAGTCATATCAGACTCTGTGTGACCCCATAGACGGCAGCCCACCAGGCTCCCCCCGTCCCTGGGATTCTCCAGGCAAGAACACTGGAGTGGGTTGCCATTTCCTTCTCCAATGCATGAAAGTGAAAAGGGAAAGTGAAGTCGCTCAGTCATGTCTGACTCTTAGCGACCCCATGGACTGCAGCCTACCAGGCTCCTCCATCCCTGGGATTTTCCAGGCAAGAGTACTGGAGTGGGGTGCCATTGCCTTCTCCATAGATGGTTGAATCTTTGCTATATGTTTGCTTTTATCAGTGATTTTTTTTCCTTTAATAATTTGTTTTATTTTGCTTGGTTTGGTTTTTATCTTTTCTAGTTAAAGAAATCTCTTTAATACTTTTTTATAAGGCCAGTTTAGTGGGAATGAACTCCTTTTAGCTTTTGCTTTTCTGGGAAACTCTTTTATCTTTCCTTCAGTTATGAATGATAACCTTGCCAGGTACAGTATTCTTGATTGTAAGCTGTTTTTCTTCATTGTATATATCTTTATATACATATAGTGCCAGTTTCTTCTGGCTTGTACAGTTTCTGCTGAAAATTAACTGATGGTCTTACAGGGTTCCCTTGTATGTAGCTAGGTGTTTATCTCTTGCTGCTTTTACGATTCTCTTTTTTTAACATTTGGCATTTTAAGTGTAATATATCTTTACATGGGTCTCTCTGGGTTCATCTTGTGTGGGACTCTTGGTGCTTCCTGGACTTAGGTGTCTGTTTCCTTTGCCAAGTTAGATAAGTTTTCAGTTATTATTTCTTCAAATTGCTTTCATATCCTTTCTTTTCCTCCTTCTGGAGCTCCTGTAGTGTGAACGTTACTATGCTTGATGTTGTCTTAGAGGTATCCTAAACTGTATCTTTTTATTATTCTCTTTCTTTTCGCTGTTGGGATTGGGAGATTTCCACTATTTTGTCTTCCAGATCACTGATCTGTTCTCTGTATCCTCCATTCTACTGTTGATTTCTTTTAGTGTATTTTTCATTTCATTGTTTCTTCAGTTTTGACTGCTGCTGCTAAGTTACTTCAGTTGTGTCTGACTCTGTGCGACCCCATAGAGGGCAGCCCACCAGGCTTCCCCGTCCCTGGGATTCTCCAGGCAAGAACACTGGAGTGGGTTGCCATTTCCTTCTCCAATGCATGAAAGTGAAAAGTGAAAGGGAAGTCACTCAGTCGTGTCCGACTCTCAGCAACCCCATGGATGTCAGCCTTCCAGGCTCCTCCATCCATGGGATTTTCCAGGCAAGAGTACTGGAGTGGGGTGCCAATGCCTTCTCTGTCAGTTTTGACTGGTTCTTTTTAATATTTTCTCTCTGTTGAAGCTCACTGAGTTCATCCATTCTTCTTCCAAGATCGTTAAGCTTATTTATGACTTTTAACTGTTTACCTGGTAAATTGCTGTCAGTGTTTTGGTGAGTTCTTTTCTGGGGTTTTTATCTTATTCCCATGTTTGGAAGGTATTCATTTGTCTCCTGTTTTTGCCGAATTCCTTGTGTTTGTTTCTATATGTAAAGTATATCAGTTATGTCTCCTGGTCTTGAAAGAGTGGCCTTAATATAGAAGGTATCCTGTGGGACCCAGTGGCACAGCCCCCCCAGTCATCACAGCCAGGTGCAGAAGAGGGTGATATATCTTGGGTGAAGTTGGTAGCTGTGAAAATTTTGAGAAATAGTTGGATTCTATGTATATTTTGGAGATAAGACCAAAAGGATTTAGTGATGAATTAGATGTGAGAGAAAAATGATAGTAGGCAAGACAGATTCTGTGGATTTGGCCTGAGTGAGTGGAAGCATAGTGTAGTCATTTACTGAGATGGAGAAGAGGAACCATGAGCAGGTTTGAGGAACAGTGAGAGACTGAGGTCTTTATTTTTGGCTATATGGTTCAGTTTGAGATGACTTTGTTATCCAAGTGGAGATGGTACAAAGGCAGCTGGATATATAAGATTACAGTTCAGGGGAGATGTCTGGGTCAGAAACATAAATTTGAGATCAGAAGGTGTGTATGCGATGATAATCAGGGTGAGGCTAGGTGGGACCACTGAAGGACCTATTAGATGAAGAATCAATGAAGGTCTGAGGACCCAGTTCTGGCATACGCCAGCGTTGAGCAGTCAGAGACAAGAGTCAAAGAACAAAGCAGCCTAAGAAACTGAAGACAGAGAAGAGTGTAACTAGAAGTCGAGAGAGGAAAACTTTTCAAGGAAGAAGCACTAATTGGTTAGTTAATAAGAGGCCTGAGGATTGGCTAATCTATTTAGCAATGTGGATATTATTGATGTCTCACCAAGAAATGTTGGAAATGAAAGCCCGTTTGGAGAGAATTTAAAAGAGAATGGGAGTAGAGGAATTGGAAATGTTTGGAATTATATTGCTTTTTCCAACTACTGGAAAGATTGTTTTGTTCTTGAAGCTAAAATTGAAACTAATTTTGATAAATAATTCACCCAGCATCTTACAAAATGCAAATGCAATGTAGTAGAGTCTCCAGTTTGGAAGTGAAGATTTGTGTTCTCTTCCTTATTCTTGTCATTTAAGCAAATCATTTAACCTTGTCAGACTTCTATTTCTTTACCTATAAAAACCAGTGCATTGCTAGATTATTACCTAAGTCGATGGTTTTAGTGATCGTAATTTAATAAATGATAATGGACTGCAAAGAGACTCAAAGTGGCAAGGACTTGATTCATTGGGAGAATTAGCAGCATTACATATCTTTGCACTTGTGTTTCGTAGTAATAAAAGTTTTGAACTCTCAATGACTGTATGGTTCTGCAGGACCTACACAGTGTTAAAAAAAGAACACTCTAAGACTTTTGTAATGAAAATATTCTTTTAGAATTTTTTTTTGAACAAAAGAATAGAAAGATTTTTACAAGGAAAATATTGCACATTGAGACCTTGAAAACCTATACAAATTTACATGAACTAAACTTCAAATTGAATGTTTTCCGTTTCAACATATTAAAAAAAAAAAAAAAGGAGCCAAGAAACTATGAGTCTCCCTTTGCCTTTGGCAGATCCTACAAGAAGAAGGGTTTTCCTGAGGAAAAGGATTTAAGTCCAACAGAAATCTAAAGGAAATGAACTAAAATTTAAGAGTGAGAGATTTTGGTTAGACAATGATACCTTTGTTTCCTAGAATGATAGACGATTTTAACCTGAGTGTCTAGATCTCATGTCACTGGTTGTCTTCTGAGGATACGGAGATAGTTTGCACAGTGAAAACTTTGTCTTGAAGTATAGGGACTGAGTCTTGATATATCAAATATGTTAAATGTGTTGGAGATGTTTCTATTTTAAAACATCATCTTTGACTCCTGAAGGATGAAAGGTGTTTTTTTTTTTTCATTTTAAGTTGAGAAACAGCCCTTTAATTGATTGATAGTAAATCAGAATTTGGTTTTATGTATAGTTTGTCTTTGGTCAAACAATAACCATTCTTAGTGAACTTTAAGACTCTACTTGCCTATAATTAGAGGTAATAAAGTTACTATTTGTCAAGGACCATGCTAGGTGCCTTTGATTCAAAGATGAGGCATAACTTACAAGACGTTAGTTAACAGGCTTTAGGGAGAAGGGCTAGAGAAGTAACAATATTATAAACTGTGAAACATTTTATAGTGGAAAAATAAGCATAAGGAATTGTGTGAGCTGAGAGCAGTTTCCCTGATACTGCGTTCAGGAGGGTGATGGTTAGCAAAGGTTTTCTAGAAGTGTAACCTGGAGAAAGTGCGTGAGTAAAATCAGTTTAACAAAAATATTAAGGAGTTTGGATTTCCTCCTGAAAGCTTTCAGGAGCCTGGAAGGATTATGAGTGAAAAGTGTTTGAGTTTTCATTTTAAATCCTTATCTTTTGGATAGATTGGAACCAGGCAATCCTGAGAGCTGAGAGAGAAAACCTGAGGCCATCATAGCAATTCAGGGAAGAAAATGGAGATGACTCTGACATAGGAAAAAGGCTATGGATTTCAGAGTTATTAAAAAAGTCCAAAAGAGCAGACTTGGCCTTTAAAACATGGAGAAAAAGGAAATATTGCCTTTTGTAGATTAAAATATGAATTGGCATATGATTAAAGAGAAAAGATATGTAAAGTTAGCTTTAAGAGACACTGTTACTCTCTGAATGGGAGTCTTGCTTATCAGCTCCTTATACATTAACTTGTCCAAAATAAAGTCTCAACCAAAAGTGTCGAGGTCAACAATGAAAAAGTCACAGAAACAGACTTAGACATTGTACAACCAAGTTATTTTTCTTAAAAAATTTGCGGTGTAATTGACATGATACTAGTTTCAGTTGCACAGTATGATGGTTTGATATTTGTCTGTGTCATGGTATGATCACCGTGATGTCAGTATCTGTGACCATACATGTTGCAAAATGCTTTTTCCTGTGATGAGAACTTTTAAGCTTTACTCTCTTAGCAACTTTCACATATACAGTACAGTCTTGACTGTAGTTACCATGTTGTACATTACAGCCCCATGACTTACGACCCCCCCTCTCATTTTGCCTGCCCTCTGCCCCTGACAACCATCAGTCTGTTCTCTGTATCAGTGTTTAAAAAAGTTTTTTTAGAGTCCACATATCAGTGAGAACATACAGTATTTGTCTTTGTTTGATTTCGCTTAGCATAAACCTGTCAAGGTCCATCCATTTGGTTGCAAATGGCAAGATTTCCTTTTTTATGACTGAATAATAGTCCTTTCTCTCTCTCTCTCTGTGTATGTGTATGCACGTCACATTTTCTTTTTCCATTCATCCATAAATGGACACTTCAGTTGCTTCCATATCTTGGCTACTGTAAATAATGCTGCATTGAACCTGGCAGTTCATGTATCTTTCTGTGTTAGTGTTTTTGTTTTCTTTCAATAAATACCGAGCAGTGGCATTGCTGGATCATATGGTAGTACTGGTTTTAATTTTTTGAGGAACCTCCGCATTGATTTCCATAGTGATTACAATAGTTTATATTCTCACCAATAGTGCAGAAAGGTTCCCTTTTCTCCATATCCTCACCAACACTTTATTTCTTTGTCTTTTTGATCATAGCCATTCTGACAGGTGTGAAGTGATCACTCATTGTGGGTGTGATTCGTGTCCCCCTGATGATTAATGGTGTTGAGTAGTTTTCATTTACCTGCTGACCATCTGTATCCATCTGTATGTTTTTGGAAAAATGTCTCTTCAGATCCACTGCCCGTTTTTAAACCAGACTTTTTTTTTTTTTTTGCCAAATTTTATCTAAGGTTCAGAGTGTTCATTCTGTGCTTGAATAACCAGTCCATCATGAGCAGTGTTCCGACTGTGGTGGCGGACTGTTTATCTTTATAAATATGTAATGATGTCATTACATATTTGGGTCATACTATTAGTGCTGCTTGTTTTGCTCCCTCACTAAACAACCTCCCAGTGATTTTTAACCTCATGACTTTTACTTATAGGAAGAGAATGTTCTGATCACACTGGCATATGCATCCGATTCACCAGACAGTTATAGTCCTCATTGGTAACTCACAATTTGGCACACCAGCTTTATACATCTGTCTCTATTGTTTAAAATAGTCTGACAGTGTCAAGTTAAAAGGGTCTGAGTTTGCAAGTCTGTGAGCCAGACATTGGTTGACGGTGGATTTATGAAAGTAAATGTCTCCCTGTGTGGATCTGTTTGGGTGGCCTGTCAGTCTCCAGGTATTACCCCTCCGCATTTCCAGCTGTCAGTGTTAGTGTGAATAGTGCCAAGGAACGGTTCTGTCCACTTGAAACTTACGCAGATGACAGCTAAAGCCATTGGAATGAATGAGATCATCTAAAGAGAACATGTAGATTGAGTAAAGAAGGGAGACAGGCAAGAACTATGGCAAACACAGCATTTAAAAGACAAAAGGGAGGCACTTCCCTGGTGGTCCAGTAGCTAATACTCCTGTGTTTACAATGTAGGGGGCTTAGGTTTGATCCCTGGTCAGGGAACTAGATCCCATATGCTACAATTAAGACTCCCCCTCCCTCTGTCCCCCTCCCCACCCAGCCAAATAAATAAATATTTAAAAGACAGAAGGGAAATTTATAAAAGATTCTGAAAAGGAGAGTCCAGGTAAATAGGAAGAGAAATAAGAGTGAGCAGTGTTTGGAAATCTGAAAAGTTGTTAGTTTTAAGCAGGAGAAGTTGTCAGCTCTATCCGTTTATAAGGTTACTGAAAGTAAAGGCTAAACAGAAGGCTACATTAAATAGACTGTTTTGTAGATGTGGAGCCAGGAGGCTGAAATGATGGGTAAGAAAATGGAGCTAACAAATGCAGTATGTTTCTGTCAAGAAACATAACATCGTGGTTTATAGCATAGGTTCTGGCATCTGATGCCTGGCTTGGAAAATGGGCTCCACCAAGTACTTTTGTGTGATCTTAACTTCTCTGTGCTTCACTGTCAGTAACTGGGGATAGTATTATCTGCTTTGTAAGGCTGATGTGAGGATTGAAGTACTAGATGTCCAAAACTTAGCACAATCCCTTTGACACAGTAAATTCTCAATAATCATTAGTTATTGGACTTGAGGAAGAACATGTTCTCTTAAGGTGGGAGACAGGAAAGAATATTTAAATACTGCTAGAAGAGCGTCAGTAGAATAGAAGAGATAAAATACGCCAGAGAGAACAGATGATTTACAAAACCAGTACTTTGAGAAAGCAAGAGGAGATAGGATGCAAATAGAAGGATTGGTTGTTCTCCTCCAAAGGAGAAGACCTTTGGCTCAGTGAGCCAAGTGGACCACTGATCGGTACGGTCATGGTCAAGGTGGTAGGTGAAGATGCAGGATGCTGGATGACTTCTTGTCTGATGGACTCTTTCTTTTCTCAGAGGAAAAAGGAGGGTCATTTGATGAGAGGAGGGAACTGGCAGAAGGGTAAGTAAGATTTTAGAAAACTGGTGGAGTTGGAGAGGTACAGGGTATCTATGGACACAGAGACAGTTTCAAGCCAGGACGAGCTGTGGTTCAAAAGATGAATTTGTAGTGCTTGTATGTTGCCTACCTGGGTGATTTTCTCCAGCAACTCTCAGCAAGCTGGGTATAATTGCTGAGTTTTATCTTTTGTTTCATCTAGGACTTGGATTTCATTGAGCAGATTTGGCTAAAGAAATAGGGTATGTTTGAGAAGAATCAGTTCAGTCACTCAGTCACGTCGGACTCTTTGTGACCCCATAGACAGCAGCACTCCAGGCTTCCCTGTCCATCACCAGCTCCTGGAACTTGCTCAAACTCATGTCTATCAAGTCGGTGATGTCATCCAACCACCTCATTCTCTGTCGACCTCTTCTCCTCCTGCCTTCAGTCTTTTCCAGCATCAGGGTCTTTTCCAAGGAGTCAGTTCTTTGCATCAGGTAGCCAAAGTATTGGAGCTTTAGCATCAGTCTTTCCAATGAATATTTAGGACTGATCTCCTTTAGGATGGACTGGTTGGATCTCCTTGCAGTCCAAGGGACTCTCAAGAGTCTTCTCCAACACCACAGTTCAAAAGCATCAATTCTCCAGCACTCATCTTTCTTTGTAGTCCAACTTACATCCATACATGACTACTGGAAAAACCATAACTTTGACTAGACAGATCTTTGTCGGCCAAGAAATGTCTCTACTTTTTAATATGCTGTTTAGGTTGGTCGTAGCTTTTCTTCCAAGGAGCAAGCATCTTTTAATTTCATGGCTTAGCCATCTGCAGTGATTTTGGAGCCCAAGAAAATAAAGTCTGTCACTGTTTCCATTGTTTCCCCATCTATTTTCTATGAAGTGATGGGAGCAGATGCCACGATCTTAGTTTTTGAATGTTGAGCTTTAAGCCAACTTTTTCACTCTCGTCTTTCACTTTCATCAAGAGGCTCTTTAGTTTCTCTTTGCTTTCTGCCATAAGGGTGGTGTCATCTGCATATCTGAGGTTATTGACATTTCTCCCCGCAATCTTGATTCCAGCTTGTGCTTCATCCAGTCCAACATTTCGCATGATGTACTCAGCATATAAGTTAAACAAGAGGGAGGGGATATATGTATTCCTCTGGCTGATTCATGTTGATATGTGGCAGAAACCAACCCAATATTGTACAACAATTATCCTCCAATTAAAAATGAATAATTAAGAGAGACTGAAGAGATGAATCATGGAGTCAAATCTGGATGTATTGACTGACAAGAGTTGAGATTTTGCTTGTGAAACACAATATATAACAAGGAATTTGGGATTAATTAGTAAGAATAGCCAGAGTGATTGATTGTACAATTCAACTTGAGTAGAAATGAAGATTATGGAATTGATATCAAGGAACTTGAGTCTGTGGAGTCTATTATGGATGTTACCATAACCTGGATAATAACAGAGCTTAAAGTAAGGAAGACAGTGAGTCAGGCATCAAGTTTGTATTTAATAACAATTTTTCAGAATTCTTCATGTGGCTGCCAACAATGATGAAGAAGGTTAGAGGGTGTCAGGTGGCATACACCTCAAAATGGAAGGTGTTTTCTCTGAAGGTAGAGGAATGGCATATTGGGTGTGGATAAAATGATGACCCTCCTCTTCTGACCTCAGGTCCTGGAGAATGAGTGGACTCTACTCAGGATGTCTGTGGGGGAGGGGTCATCAATGATGAAAAACCTTATTTCAGCTAAAGTGGGAATTAGATGGGGAGTTACTGTGGGGAAGGCTTCCCTCATGGTTCAGACCACAAAGAATCCGCCTACAAGGTGGGAGACCTGGGTTGGGAAGATCCCCTGGAAAAGGGAATGGCTACCCACTCCAGTATTCTGGCCTGGAGAAACCTGTGGACAGAGGAGCCTGGCAGGTTACAGTCCCTGGGGTCGCAAAGAATTGGACATGACGGAGTGACTTTCACTATGTGAAGATGGTTTGGAAGCCATAGGATATGTGAGGAAATAGGATGTGAATGAATGGGTCAGGAGAGAGGAAACGGAATGAGAGGAAGAGGGAAGTAGAATGGTTTGCTTTTGGGGCAGTGGTGACCGTTGACGGTGGTATAAAGCAACTTGGGATACTTTAGTTGCAACATCTGACTTGTTTAATCCCTAAATCATGTCCGACTCTGCAATCCCATAGACTGTAGCCTGCCAGGCTCTTCTGTCCATGGGGTTTTCCAGGCAAGAATACTGGAGTCGGTTGCCAATTCCTTCTCCAGGGGATCCTCCTAACCCAGGGGTTAAACCTGTGTCTCCTGCGTTGGCAGGTGGGTTCTTTACCTCTGGGCCACCAGAGAAGCTTGCATTGTCTGAGACTTGGATATAAATTTAAGATACCAACTCAGGCTGCTGATAGTTGGAGCCTGGTGAAGTCATCTGTTGCAGACAACCTGGTTGGCAGAGACTCCTGAGGAAACCCTTCAGCTCACACGTCTTAGTGACGCAGGCTTAGCGGCATCATTTTTACTTCTAATAGTCACAGCTACCATCTTAGTTTTTGAGTCATTACCATGGACCAGGAACTAGATACATCGTTCTCAAAATTGACATTAGCTTTATTTTACATATGAGGCAACTGAGGCTTGTATGGACTCTTGCTTTATGTAGCAAATATCCTGAAAAATAATAGCTTTCTACAAGTTATTTTTTGCCACTTTTGTCTGTTTTGAGAAATGTGTAAAATTAAGGAGATGTGCCCAGGAAGGTATGGCAAAGGGGCAAACTGTATTGATTTGTGAGGGCTGCCATAATAAAGTGCCACACGCTGGGTGGTTTGAACAACAGAAATTTGTTGTCTCACAGTTCTGGGGGCTAGAGTCCTACAGTTAAGATGTTGGCAGGGTTGTTTCCTGCTGAAGATTGTGGGGAAGAATCTGTTTCATGTGTCTCTCTTGGCTTCTGGTGCTTCGCTGGTGATCATTGCGGTTCTTTGGCTTGTAGATGTACAGATCTCTGTCTTCATGTTCACAGGGTGGTCTCTCTGTGCGCTGTGTTAATTTTCCCTTTTTGATAAGGACATCTGTCATTTTGGATTATTGGCCCACTCTTTCAAATCCTAAAAGATGTTGCTGTGAAAGTGCTGCACTCAATATGCCAGCAAATTTGGAAAACTGAGCAGTTGCCACAGGACTGCCAAAGGTCAGTTTTCATTCCAATCCCAAAGAAAGGCAATGCCAAAGAATTCTTAAACTACCACACAGTTGCACTCATCTCATACGCTAGCAAAGTAATTCTCAAAATTCTCCAAGCCAGGCTTCAACAGTATGTGAACTGTGAACTTCCAGATGTTCAAGCTGGATTCAGAAAAGGCAGAGGAATCAGAGATCAAATTGCCAACATCCGTTGGATCATTGAGAAAGCATGAGAGTTTCCAGAAAAACATCTACTTCTGCTTTACTGACTACACCAAAGCCTCTGACTGTGTGGATCACCACAAACTGTGGAAAATTCTGAAAGGGATGGGAATACCAGACCACCTGATCTGTCTCCTGAGAAATCTGTATGCAGGTCAAGAAGCAACAGTTAGAACTGGACATGGAACAACAGACTGGTTCCAAATAGGAAAAGGAGTACGTCAAGGCTGTATATTGTCACCCTGCTTATTTAACTGTATGCAGAGTACATCACGAGAAAGGCTGGACTGGAAGAAGCACAAGCTGGAATCAAGATTGCCAGGAGAAATATCAGTAACCTCAGATATGCAGATGATAGATACCACCCTTATGGAAGAAAGCAAAGAACTACAGAGCCTCTTGATGAAAGTGAAAGTGGAGAGTGAAAAAGTTGGCTTAAAACTGAACATTCAGAAAACTAAGATTGTGACATCTGGTCCCATCACTTCATGGCAGGTAGATGGGGAAACAGTGGAAACAGTGTCAGACTTTATTTTTTTGGGCTCCAAAATCACTGCAGATGGTGACTGCAGCCATGAAATTAAAAGATGCTTGCTCTTTGGGAGAAAAATTATGACCAACCTCAACAGCACATTAAAAAACAGAGATATTACTTTGTCAGCAAAGGTCTGTCTAGTCAAAGTTATGGTTTTTCCAGTAGTCATGTATGGATGTGAAGTTGGACTATAAAGAAAGCTGAGCATTGAAAAATTGATGCTTTTGAACTGTGGTGTTGGAGAAGACTCTTGAGAGTCCCTTGGACTGCAAGGAGAGCCAACCAGTCCATCCTAAAGGAAATCAGTCCTGAATATTCATCGGAAGGACTGATGCTAAAGCTGAAACTCCAATACTTTCGCCACCTGATGCAAAGAACTGAATCATTGGAAAAGACCCTGATGCTGGGAAAGATTGAAGGTGGGAGGAAAAGGTGATGACAGAGGATGAGGTGGTTGGATGGTATCACACACTCAGTGGATATGAGTTTGAGTAAACTCCAGGAGTTGGTGATGGACAGGGAAGCCTGGCGTGCTGCAGCCCATGGGGTTGCAAAGAGTCGGATACAACTGAGTAACTGAACTGAACTCCAGTATGATCCTTATCTTAACTAACTGTATCTGAAACATCCTTATTATTATTATTTTTTAATAAGTCACATTGTGGATTCTAGCAGATGGAACGTTACTATATGAATGTTGGTGGGGACACAATTTAACCTGTACTGAGACTGTTCAATAATTACCAACACTGAATAAAACAAAACGCTTTCATTCTTTTACTAAAGACAGTTCAGTCCTTAGTAAAATTTATAAATTTCTAATAAAAGATGTTTGCATCAGGGAGTATCATGGACTCTAAATTCTGAGCTCTTTTTGGATAGAAACTGGGTTCTCAGTGGGAGTTACGGAGAGAGCTACTAGTACATTTGGAATGCTATGTAAGTCCTTGAAGTAACTTGAATTTAAAAAAATCTGTGACTTTTACCCTTAAAGCATTTAATGCTTTAAAGCATTTAGTCTTAAAATATTTTATAAAGCTTTATTTGATTTTTTTTCTTTTGGAGACATTGAGACATTTACTTTAATTTTGAAATAAGGGAAATTATATAGAAGCTAGGAATGCTGGGAATTATGTGTGTGTTCCAAAGTATTTGGGGTTTGTATACCTGTAGATTTCTTTTCTTGGAAACTTCAAACACTAATTGGAGCAATTTTTCCATTAGCACTAAATCTCTGAGAGCTTACCTTTAAGCATTGTTTTATTCTCAGGTAGGAGGAATTCCTTGAAGTTCCCAGGCTGGAAGTCACTCTGATTGCCGTCGAAAATGTTTCAGGGCAACTCAGTAGCTGTTTTTGCCAAGATCTGACGGGAGAGGCTGGTTAAATAAGACTGATGGGTGATGGGGAAGAGATAAATCCATGAGATAGATCTTGTTCTTTAATATTACCTTTTTCTTTTTAAATCAAATGGAAGGTCCAGAGAATACATTGTTTCATTAAGCAGTAGAGAGCAAAATTTGAAAAAGATGTTGTACTACAGAATATTAATTTTTCAGATTCAAGGTGGTAACTGTTTTGCTTTTTAGTTCATTATTTGTACTTCAAAGTCCTTTGTGGGAGTCACAGCAAAGCTCAGTTCTATTGTTTCATATTCCCCAGAGGGTCTTTGGTCTTCTTGGGTGAACATGTTCTCTAGCGCCTGGATCAGGTGGTCATACTTGTGCCTTGAAGTTTTCTCTGAATTCACACCCTGTGTTGGAATATCTCTCTGTGTGCCAGACATTTTCTCTCCTGTCATTAAAAGATTTTTCAAAATTTTACCTCTTCCAAGGAATTTTTCTGCAGTATTGGAAAAGTGTCATTCAATATTCCATCTGTCTTAAATGGACTTAATTTGTGCCTTTGATAACTGCACTCCTTTTCCCTTCTTCTACGTTGTAACAGATATCAAGGTATTCTTTAATCATTCTTCCTTAAATTATTCACACCCTTTAGTAGTACCCCCCCCCCCCACCCTTGGGAATTGTGTATAAAAGTAGGTGTTGATTCACAACCACAGGAGTTTCCCAGGTGAAATTTGAATCCCTTCTCTCAGAGGGTAAGAAGAGACCAAAGAAAGAGGCAGGCTATTCTGGATTCTGCAGTGTTAAGAAAAGAAACTTACACACTAGTCTTGTCTTGGGTAGCTTCAAGATGAGTTGATCTTTGCATCTACCAACCAGAATCTTAAAAGAGTTTATGTGGAGGCCTTAATGGGATTCAGTACAGATGGTCTTAAAAATACATTTGTCTCTCAAGGCTTTGTCCCTGAAGTAGCTCCCAGTGTGGGAACAGTGGTCTGAATGAGCTTACGTTGTAAGGAGAGAGGAGGAGGTGAGGAGCCTCCAGCTCAAGGTCCTGGTCTCTTGGTGGCCTCCTCCAATGATAGGAAATCCTTTTGGTCTTTTTTTAAAGAGTGTATTTATAGAACCTTGTTTTCTGATTAGTAGTTTAGTTAGGTATAGAATTCTGTACCTATCCTAGTTCATTGAAGATACTATTTTATTTTCAGTTTGTCATCCCTTTTTAGGCAAGCTGTCTTTCCTTTTTGGTTATTTTAAGATTTATCTGTTTTGTCTTCCTGTTGCTGCAGGTCTTTATTGTCTAACCTTGGATTTGATTTTGGTTTTCCTGCTTGGAACCTGGTTTGCCTCCCCATCCCGAGGACTTCA
This sequence comes from Bos javanicus, assembly GCF_032452875.1. Lineage (NCBI taxonomy): Eukaryota > Metazoa > Chordata > Mammalia > Artiodactyla > Bovidae > Bos > Bos javanicus. The sequence continues at coordinate 67,450,345 of NC_083883.1, forward strand.
GTTAGTATTCAATGCTGGACAATTCTTATCTTTCAGATATTTCTCCCTTTATTCTGTAGTGTCCCTTTCATAAAAGCTTAAGTGTATTTTGGGTCTTTTCATTCTGTTCTCCAAACCTCTTTATCTTGCTTTCATAGTTTTCTTTCTCTCTTTCTCCTTGCTACATTCTGGATGATTTTCTCAAATCTTTTCTACAGTTCTTTTCAACTCTTATCGACTCTTTTAAGTCATCCATTAAGTTTTCAATTTCAATAACCATAGTTTGAGAAAAATTTCTAGCAGTTTCATTTGGCTCTTTTTCAGATCTGCCTGTTTTATGTTGTATGCTCTTCAATATTACAGTCTTTTTAATATTGTATTATTTCTACCTCTTACAGCGGTGCAAATTCTTTCAACTATTTGGTCTGCTGACATTCTCTCATTGTGATCTGTTTCCTTGTGTGGTTGCTGTCGACTGTGAATTCATCCTTAGCAGGGAGCCTATTATTCCCTGGACTGTGCATGTTTCTACAGAGAGGTTTTGCATTTGATTTTGTTGAGTTCCTAAAATTAGCCTTTAGGCTAATTTTCTCTGGCTTTGGGATCTTGCTTCATGCAGTTAGTACAACTCCTTATCTGTTACTTGCTTAGGGTTTCAGTTTATCCTCAGGAGATTTATTCCCCCAATTAGAGACCTGGATACATGGTAAACTTCCTTGCCAGTTTTCTAGATTAGTGTGAGGAATTTTTCCTGACCCTCATTTCACTGATAGGACTTGACTTTTAAAAGGGTACTCTATTTTAGTTATTTGATCCAAAAAGACTGATACCATGAAAACTATACTCATATGGACATTAAAATTTTAGCAGCCAAGCCATGTATCAGAATCTGACACCCTTTTTGCTGCCATTGTGACAACTGAAGGTTACTTCTGGTTTGAGTTCTTTTTATTTTAAGTACTTGGGAGATTTCCCCTTTTTATTATTTGAAAGTTTGGCTCTTTATTAAAAAAGAATTGTATTTTGTATCTAGCATTTCTGTTTTGTAGGGGGAGTGTCTTCCTGTCAGCTTAGCCTGCCTTGTTGCTGAAAGGTCTCTTCTCATATCTTCGTACTTTTCCTTCCATATGATTTTCCTGAGTCCAAATTTCTCCCATTAAGAAGGTTTTACTCATAGTGAAATATCTGCGTGCTCACTTGCTAGGTTGTGTCTGACTCTTTGCGACCCCATGGGCTGGAGCCCACCAGGCCTCTTTCTCCTTGGGATTTTCCAGACAAGAATACTGGAATGGGTTGCCATTTCTTCCTCCAGAGGATCTTCCTTACCTGGGGATCGAACCCGTGTCTCCTGCATTGGGAAGAGATTCTTTACCACTGAGCCACCAATGCTCAGTATTGAGCAGTAAAATTTCTGCAAATAAAACTCTAGGTCCAGATGCTTGCTCAGGAAGGCTTTACCAAGTATTCAAGGAAAAATAATCGCAATTCTACAAGACTACTTCTTGCCTAAAAAAGGCAACATTTTCCATGAGGTTCACATAAGTCTTGTGCCTATATCTGATAAGGTTAATACAAGAAAGAAAAATTATAGGTCACCTTCCTTCAGAAATCTAGTTGCAAAAATTCCAAATGAATTTTAGTAAATCCATCCAGAAATTTATTGACTATAAAGAGGGATATATGTAATGATCAGGTTCTTTTTATCCCATAGCTAAGAAGATTAGTTTAACACTAGAAAACAGTAATTTATTATATTAGTAGTAAAGAGAGAAAATAACATCAAATCAACAGATGTATTGAGATGTATCAGTAGATACATTTGTTATAATTATATAATTATAATCATTATCAAATAAGGAAACAGACAGCGCTCAGAAAACTACGAATATACAATAACTCCTTTAATCAAAAAGAAAAAAACCCATTAAAAACCTCTTCAAAAATCACTAAAGTGATCATCATGTTTGATGGTTAAATGAAAAATTTTCCCACTATAATTGCAATCAAGATTGCATAAAGGAGGTGTAACTCTAGTGTATCCATACCAATAACTTAGTTTTTATTCCCAGCATCATTTCATTGTGCTTTCTCTTTCTTTATGATCAGTTTACATCAGTTTGTCTGTTTCAAGGAAATGGCCTCTGATTTTTTGGTCATCTCAGTTTTTTTGTTTTCTACTTTATTAATTTGTGGCCCTATTTTTCTTATTTCTTAGCTTCCACTTTCCTTAGTTCTCTTCTCTTGTTCCTTTTTATCTTCTAAATTTATATGTTTATTTTTACCATTCTTATTCATAATGCAGAGATTTAAGGCTTTTAACTCTAATTCATACTTTTTCTTCTATTAAAAAAAATTAAGACTACTTTTATGAAGAAATCAGTTTTGTCAGTTATTATTTTCTAAATATTCTGAGTGTGTTTGAGAAACATCAGTATTTTCTGCTTATTGAATGTGATTCTTCACATATAGCTAGATAAACTTACTGCTTATATTAATTAGAGAAGCAGTGTAACAGTGGTTAAGAACATAGGTTCTGGGGTAGACTGTCTAGGTTTCCAGCTTGGCTCTGCTGCTTACTATCTCTGTGAATTTGGGCATAATCTCTCTAGCTTTGATTTCTTCATCTGTAAAATATAATAATAGTACCCTGTCACAGAGTTATTTTCAGGGTTAAATTAATTAAAGTGTTTTTTAATAGTGCCTGGTACATATTAAGTGCTGCAGAATATCTAAAATGCTGTTGTTCAAATCTGTACTTGTGATTATTTTTGCTTGCCCTATACATTTATAACAGAGACGTGTGGAAATCTCCTGTCGTCATCTGTGTTTTTGCTCTTTTACTTTGCTCGGTCTCTTTACTCTTTTTGTTGTAAACTATTATGTGCATTTGTTGTGTACTATTATGTGCATATAAATTATCGTTTTTCTCTGGGCTTGGTGAGTTTCCAGGGAGATGGGAATGGGAATGAAGGGGCTCCCCATGAGTGGAGCAGAGGAGAATCACATTTCTTATCTCCTGTGTAGCTTCCTCAGAAAGCATGAATTCTAGAAAATCAAATCCATAAGCTGGACAGACAACGTTCACAAATGAAGGTTTGGCAGTGGAAGTCAGTGAAACAGTGTGAATGGTTGGGGAGGTGGAGCTGGAGAGAGAATTTAAGCCTAGAGTTTTACTGGAAATCCATGATGAAATTCTGGGAGAGAGTTGTTAAAGGCTGTAGCCAGTTCAGTTGCTTATTCTTCTCCTTTGAACATTTTCCAGACAAACTGAGAAACATGGAAGTTTCCTGTGCATACTTTTTCTTGCTTTATGTCTTTACTCCCACCTTTTCATAACCCCAGAGAGACACTAGGTTAAAAAGGACACAGGTTTGAGTCAGAGGGACCTGGATTTGAAACTGTTCTCTCCTAGTCATGAGGCCTTGGACAACTTACCTAACATATTTCTCTTTTAATTTTACCTTAGAAGAAAAAGGAGGGGGTGAGAATGATATACTCTGCAGTTGTTCTGAGAATGAAGTGAAATAATTGATGTAAAGCACTTAGACATAGCAGGTGATCAATAAACATGAAATCCTTTCCAATTTTCTTTCTCTGCCTTTTTCTCTACCAATATTCTAAATCATGAAGTCAGTCAGTTTTAAACACACATGCACCTTGATTCCACTTGTTTTGCTCTAACTTCAAAATACAGCCTCAGTTCAGTTCAGTCACTCAGTTGTGTCCGACTCTTTGTGACCCCATGAATCGCAGCACACCAGGCCTCCCTGTCCATCACCAACTCCCAGAGTTTACCCAAACTCATGTCCATCGAGGCGGTGATGCCATCCAGCCATCTCATCCTCTGTCGTCCCCTTCTCCTCCTGCCCCCAATCCCTCCCAGCATCAGAGTCTTTTCCAATGAGTCAACTCTGCATGAGGTGGCCAAAGTATTGGAGTTTCAGCTTTAGCATCAGTCCTTCCAATGAACACCCAGGACTGATCTCCTTTAGGATGGACTGGTTGGACCTCCGTGCAGTCCAAGGGACTCTCAAGAGTCTTCTCCAGCACCACAGTTCAAAAACATCAATTCTTTGGCGCTCAGCCTTCTTCACAGTCCAACTCTCACATCCATACATGACCACTGGAAAAACCATAGCCTTGACTAGATGGACCTTTGTTGGCAAAGTAATGTCTCTGCTTTTGAATATGCTATCTAGGTTGGTCATAACTTTCCTTCCAAGGAGTAAGCGTCTTTTAATTTCATGGCTGTAATCACCATCTGCAGTGATACTGGAGCCCCCAAAAATAAAGTCTGACACTGTTTCCACTGTTTCCCCATCTATTTCCCATGAAGTGATGGGACCAGATGCCATGGTCTTACTTTTCTGAATGTTGAGCTTTAAGCCAACCTGAACCTGCCCATTTGTCTCAGTTGCCACTACTATCAACCATCACCATCATCTCTCTCAACTGTATAACAGCTTTCAACTTGGTCTTCATGCTGTCAGTCTTGCTTACATCCATACAAGAGCCATGGTAATCTTTAAAAAACGAAAATAAATCATATTAGAAACCTTTCAACAGCTTCCTTCAGATTTTAAATTTTGGGTTGGTGGAAAAGTTCTTGGGAGGTTTCCATAAGATGATACAAAAAAACCCAAACTAACTTTTTGGCCAACCCAATAATAAATTCCTTCTGATTACCTATGTTTGCCACCCCATGGACTATAGCCTGCTAGGCTCCTCTCTCCATGGAATTCTCCATGGATTGTTGCCTGCCAGGCTCCTCTGTTCATGGAATTCTCCAGGCAAGGATACTGGAGTGGGTTGCCATTCCCTTCTCCAGGGGATCTTCCAGACCCAAGGGTTGATCCTGGGTCTCCTGCATTGCAGGCAGATTCTTTACCGTCTGAGCCACCAGGGAAGCCCAGTTACCTATGAAGCCATATGTGATCTGAGTACCTCTCTGTGTACTTGCCCCCCCCCCTTTTAAAAATATTTATTTATTTATTTATATCACTGCAACCAGTCTTATTCAAGGCAGGCATGACTTGGTAGTTGCCAGGAGCATGTGGGATCTTAGTTCCCCAGCCAGGGATTGAACCTGAATAGCCCCCATTGCAAGGCAGATTGTTAACCACTGGACCACCAGCGAAGTTGCTGCTGCTGCTGCTGCTAAGTCGCTTCAGTCGTGTCCGACTCTGTGTGACCCCATAGATGGCAGCCCACCAGGCTCCCCCGTCCCTGGGATTCTCCAGGCAAGGACACTGGAGTGGGTTGCCATTTCCTTCTCCAATGCATGAAAGTGAAAAGTGAAAGTGAAGTCGCTCAGGTGTGTCGGACTCTTCGGGACCCCATGGACTGTAGCCTACCAGGCTCCTCTGTCCATGGGATTCTCCAGGCAAGAGTACTGGAGTAGGGTGCCATTGCCTTCTCCAGGGGATCTTCCCGACCCAGGGATCAAACCTGGGTCTCCCACTTAACTGGCAGATTCTTTACTGTCTGAGCCACCAGGGAAGCTCTAATTATGCCCCTGCCTTTTCTCAGCCCAATTAGGTTTGTACAATTCATTCATTCTTTATTCATTTATACACAGCATTTCAAGCAAACAGCCAGTTGATGGCTTTATTTCCTTTTGTGCTTTTAATTTTATAGCTGTTTTGCTTTTGGAGTCAATGGGTTTCCATACTTGATGACATGATTAAAAAAACACAAACAGAACTTTTCCATTGTCTTCCTTCTCTTCCCCCATTTTCTTTTTCTCCTCTTCCTGTTACTTCCCCCTCACTTATTCTTTTTCTTCCTCCTGCCTCTGTTCTCTTCCTCCTCCTTTCTTAAAAATTAATTTTTGATGCAATAGTTAGAGAAACAACAATGGTTAGGCATCCTCATATTTTTAAAAGATTTTTTCTATGTGGGCCGTTTTTAAAGTCTTTAATTTATTGCAATATTTTTATGTTTTTTGGCCTTGGGGCTTGTGGGATATTGGCTTCCCAACCAAGGATTGAACCTGTACCTCTGCATTGAAAGGCAGAGTCAACCCCTCGACCCCCAGGGAAGTCCCTTCATATGTCCTGTACTTTTAAAAGTGGTTGTTATAGCTACCATTGTGTAGATGAAGATCAGTGAAGTTAATGAGCTTGATCAGGACCTCCTCAGGTGGTGGAGGGAGAATTCAAATCCAGATAGGCCTACTTCCAAAATTATAACTGTAGACTAACCCAGCAATGTTCCTTGAAACTCTGTTAATAGACAGAAGAGGACAGAAACATGACTGAAGGCCATAGTTGGAGGTTTAAGAGCCTAAATTACATTAGAAGAAAAATGTGTACATTTAAGCAAAACTTGACTGGGGTCTGTTTTTTGTATGTCTGTGATTATAAACACTTGAGAGTACTGTCCTTTCCCCTTATTTCCTTCTTGCCATATGAACACATTTTCACTGTTTTAACATGGCAGCAATGTGAGTTCACTGTACAGATGAGAATTGTGGAGGGAGAGGGTCTTTGGCTGTTGAACTTTGATTCCTTTTTTGCCTTTCCGCTGATGTTCCTTGAATATTAACACTAGAACATTATAATGAGTTGGTTATTCTGTTAGACTCTATCCTGACCTAAACATTAGGGCTATATAGAGAGAAAGTCCTTTTGGATCTGTGTTTAGAAAGATTTAATAGAAATGAAATACTGCAGAAAAGATGATTTTAGCGGCTATCCTTCAAGATCGTGATAGCTCCTTATCCTTTGGTAAAGAGCAAAGTTGGAAGCTGCTTTAATTTCAAACACTTAAGTATTGTTTTAACCTAAATTGAAATCCACTTATTTATGAACTTCTTAAGGCATAGAACGTGATTCATCTTTACAGCTCTGTTCTTTAATACATCACAGTGTAATAGGAATTCAATACATATTTTTGAATGAACAGATGAAATAACATTGTTTTAGTACCCTTGATATGGACTTGTATATAACCTTGTATTATCATCCCATGATTTTGTTAGTATGAAATGTTTTCTGTTACATGTCATGGACAGTGGGATGGTGTTATGGATATGGAATATTCTTAAACATTGCAACTAATGAAATACAGAAGAGTAAACTGATACTGAAATGTATTGAGTCAAGTCATTATTAATACCCATTGTCATTGTCCGTAATGATAAGAAAGTAACAAATATAATTCTAATTGATATTCAAAACAGATAATTCTTTTCTTTACAGCCACCTAATTAATGAACAAAGTTATAGTTTGGGGTCTTATAGTGTCAGTTTCCTCAATTACTGGTTAGGGATAAGATACAAGTTAAATGGGAGGAAATGTGCAGTTAGGTGGTGACCCAGAGCAGGGTATTTCTTATGCCCCGCTAGGGTACCACGTCCTGTACATAGTTTAAGAAACAAGCCAAGTCCAAACACTCAGCAAGTAGTTCAGTCCAGATTCTAAAATATCAGGTTTAGAGTATTCCAACAGCTGACTCAAGTCCAAAAGCCGAAAAGTAACACACAGTGGAATTTGGTGTGAGAGCAGGTGAACGCCTGTTGGTGTGAGTGGGGCACGTGGACTTGTAGGGGCACAGTGACAGTTTCCTAAAAGCAAGTTTGAACTCATGTCTTGGAGGCAGAGTCATTGTCTGATAGTAATTCACTTCTACACTGATTCATTAACGCTTACTGAGTGCAATTCTATGCCTTATATCGCCAAGGCATATGCCTTGGTACTTGGAATGCAATGGTTAATGAGTCAGATAAGGTCTTTTATCTTAGCAGAGCTTATAATGTTTGGAAGATCATGTTATAAGAATAAGAATTGTGATAATAATACACATCATATAATAGGATGTGGGAAATCCAGGTTTTGTGGCAATGATAGTATCTAATTCTTATTGAATAGGTACTGCACATCCGATACTGTTATTGCTTTACATGCTTTAACAGATTTAAGCCTCACAAAAACGACAAAATAACAATATTGTTTATATTTTGTGTTTGTCAAAGTAGAGGCCCAGCGAGGTGACATTTTCCTACCTTGGGTCTCATAACTAGTAAATGGTAGATCTGAGATTTGAAATCCAAGATTCATCTCCTGAATCCAAGTATCTAGTCAATATACCCTCCCACCTCCCTGTGGCCTATTGATTTCTCCAGTTCTCAGCAGAAGGTGATGGGACTGGGACAAAGAACCAGGAAACATTCCCCCAAGCAGGGGCATGGCAGTTATCTGGGTGAAGAGTTGGAGGTGGAGTTGGGGTGAAAGGCGGATGGCACAGGGCAGAGAGGAGGAAGGAGAGAGAAAGCATGTTTAAGACTCGAAGGCAAAAAGGAAATGGTGACATTGGAGAGCAGTCAGTCAAGTTGGCAATAGAGCTGTTTTTGTTGGCTGATGTGTAAGCTTCAGCGTGAAGTTACTAGGGTCACAGGGAGAGTCTTTTGACTGTAGACACGTAAAGACTAAAGAAGAGCGTGACTAGGAGAGTACGATGGGCAAATGGAGTCTTAGGAGAGAGATACTTGACCATTAATAGGATTGTAAGTCTTAACATAATTAATCTCAAAAATGCTATATTTAAGTCTTAGCATGAGAGAATTGGAGAAGGCAATGGCACCCCACTCCAGTACTCTTGCCTGGAAAATCCCATGGATGGAGGGCCTGGTAGGCTGCAGTCCATGGGGTCGCTAAGAGTTGGACACGACTGAGGGACTTCACTTTCATTTTTCACTTTCATGCATTGGAGAAGGAAATGGCAACCCACTCTAGTGTTCTTGCCTGGAGAATCCCAGGGACGGGGGAGCCTGGTGAGCTGCTGTCTATGGGGTCGCACAGAGTTGGACATGACTGAAGCGACTTAGCAGCAGCGTGAGAGAGTTGTGATAAATGTGAAGACATGTCTTAAAACAACATTCACCTTTAAAATTGACTGTATACAGAATAATTTCCTGGCCTGCTGCTGCTAAGTCACGTCCGTCGTGTCCGACTCTGTGTGACCCCATAGACGGCAGCCCACTAGGCTCCCCTGTCCCTGGAATTCTCCAGGCAAGAACACTGGAGTGGGTTGCCATCTCCTTCTCCAATGCATGAAAGTGAAAATTGAAAGTGAAGTCGCTTAGTCGTGTCCGACTCTTAGCGACCCCATGGACTGTAGCCTACCAGGCTCCTCCATCCATGGGATTTTCCAGGCAAGAGTACTGGAGTGGGGTGCCATTGCCTTCTCCTGGCCTGCTAACCTATTTTAACGGGCTCACAGCAGCCATTTCAGTTTTACCAGTTGTAAGGAACCAGAGGCACTAGTGGTAAAGAACTGGCCTGCCAATGCAGGAGGCATAAGAGATGTGGATTCGATCCCTGGGTTGGGAAAATCCCCTGGAGGAGGAAATGGCAACCCACTCCAGTGTTCTTGCCTGGAGAATCTCATGGACAGAGGAACCTGGCCAGCTACAGTCCATGGGGTCACAAAGAGTCGGACACAACTGAAGCGACAACTGGGAACCAGAAGGACTTCCATATAGAATATTCTGTGTGACTTGTACTCTAGGGAAAAAAGAGGGGAAGAGTATTTTAGAAAAATGATTTCTTTTGGCCAGGGAAAGACTTAATACTCTACCCAGCATTCCAATTCTGTCTGGGAAGGAATAACTGGCATTATTTTTGTTTGAAGGAGTTTTCCTTGAAAAGTTTTATGTGTCTCTGCACTTTAAAAAAAGTACAATAATTTGTTATAATAAAATTCTAGTTTCATCAGGAAAAGATCTGCAGATGTTACGTAGGTCTTTCATTTATAGATGCTTGAGATACATGGTGTTTTTGAGTGTACATACTCTGGATACTTGTATTAAGGGGCTCATATTTTGCTTGGACACTGAGGTTATTAAAATGAGTGAAGCCTGTGCTTGTAATTTTTTTAGTTCCTATAGTCATGGTTCCTAGTAAATATTAAATAAGAAAACTGGAAAAACTAGAAATTGTATCAGTCTGTTAATAGCTAATCAGAGGAGAACCAAATTTCACTACTCCTGGTGATGAAGTCAGGCAGAGAGGCTAACAGGACAGAACCGACGGAGTTAAGCAGAATCAACCGGAGCATTTAACACGAGTCCGTTTTAACACTAACTTAAAGTATCAACAGTAACTTAAAGGGAAAAACTCCAAGAACCTGAATTAAAAGCTTGTAGGGTAGAAGAGATTTAGGTGTTGGTTCAGACCACAAGATCCCCCTTGTTTTAACACTAGGAATGTTTATGCAAAACTTTTAAAAAGACTTTTGTAGAGGTTTTTGTTTTTCGTCTAATGTTATTGGTCTCCTCCTTTTTGTCTTCCTCGAATGATGGAAGTTTCTTCCTTGGTTAACTTATGTATCCCTTTATTTATGCTTAAACCATTATGGCCCAAGGATTAAGGAACAGGGCTGGGGGCATGAGAAGACGTGAAGGTGCTCTCAGGAAGTTATGTAGAAGAGGGTGGCATTGAGTCCAGAGGTACCGAGGCGCATAAACCCACGAACACTGGTAAATTGATCATGTCTGGAACTACTCCATTTTCTACAACAAAATGTGAGGGACAGCTGATACCAGAAGTGGTATCAGAAACCTGAGAGCTAGTCCCAAGCCCCTTAGAAACAGGCCGACAACCACGGAAATGAATTTAGGCCTGAGGGAAGACTCCAAGGGTGAAGTGTGGGGTCAAGAGTTGGCTGGAATTACAGAGATACAAAGGCACATTCCCATCTTACTTGATGGAAGATCAGAAAGATCTAGCTGAAGGTAGAGACGCAGAAAAGATTTTGTCTAAAGTGATATCCTTTGCTGGTGCTCTCTCCTCCCCTGGCTGAAATCTGCCTCTGTGATAACTAACTTTTGGAACAAGCTGATGGTAGCTCTTTGAGAAACTTTGTAGTTTGTTTTCCTAAATGCATAGTGATAATAAAGAGCAATATCTCATTTTAAGGCAGACTCTGTCTTACATTATATTTTGTAGAAGAAAAGGAAAGGAACTTATATTTCATAAAAGTACTCTGCCAAGTGCTCAACATGCATTACCTCATGTGATTCTCATAATTTTGGCTTGATGAAGTTCTTTGTACCCCCATTCTACAGATGAGAAAGGTAAGGCCCTGAGAGATTACGTAATTCACCTTGTCACCCACACCATGCGTGTTCTTTGCTGTCAAGTCACTCATGCTGTAAGTTCTATGTGTTATAACATTTGTAACCTTCCTATTTTATACTTAAATGTTCAAATGATATGACAGTTTCACACAGCTGAGGCATACCCAAACAAAAATGTTTATGCAACTTCTTTATTCAGGTCAGGAAGAGAAAATGAATTCTAGGACCCAGGAACTAGATGTTATCCCTGTGGGCGGGGGGGGGGCATCCATGAGGAAAGTTCCAGCGAGTTTCCTGAATGGAGAACAAATGTATGTCAAGAATAGCTCGCGACTCTCAACTTCTTGAATCAACTGGTGGAATTCCCATAAAATGAATTCAAGAAAGAGAAGTATATGCCAGCATATATACTGTACTTATGTACAAATAATGTATTACTGGACATTATGAGATGGGAAACCTACATTTTCTGCTTTGCATGGTAAATTGGAGAATGAGAGAGAAAAATGTATATGTGTTTTTCTTCAGTTCAGTTCAGTTGCTCAGTCATGTCCGACTCTTTGCGACCCCATGGACTGCAGCACACCAGGCCTCCCTGTCCATCACCAACTCTCGGAGTTTACCCAAACTCATGTCCATTGAGTTGGTGATGCCATCCAACCATCTCATCCTCTGTCATCCCCTTCTTCTGCCCTCAATCGTTCCAGCATCAGGGTCTTTTCTAATGAGTCAGTTCTTTGCATCAGGTGGCCAAAGTATTGGAGTTTCAGCTTCAGCATCAGTCCTTCCAATGAACACCCAGGACTGATCTCCTTTAGGATGGACTGGTTGGATCTCCTCGCAGTCCAAGGAACTCTCAAGAGTCTTTGCCAACACCACAATTCAAAAGCATCAATTCTTCAGCACTTAGCTTTCTTTACAGTCCAACTCTCACATCTGTACATGACCACTGGAAAAACCATAGCCTTGACTAGACAGACCTTTGTTGACAAAGTAATGTCTCTGCTTTTTAATATGCTGTCTAGGTTGGTCATAACTTTCCTTCCAAGGTGTGAGTGTCTTTTAATTTCATGGCTGCAATCACCATCTGCAGTGATTCTGGAGCCCAAATGTGTGATAAACTCAAAGACAGCGGTTCCATAACTGGCATTTCTGTAAGAAGTTAGGGCTCTGTGGTTGATATTTCAAGATGGTGTTTTTAAAGCAACTATCACAGTTTGCATAGCATTTTTGTCTGATGCCATTTCCAGAAAGAGTTGGGAACATTGTTTTCATCCTTATTAATATTTATTGTGCTCTTCATGTTAGTATTATGGATTTTCTTTTGAACATCACTTTCTTAGGCAGTCTCTATAAATTATCCCTTTTACTGTGCTTCCTGACTGATGGATTCAATAGTAATATCAAAGCAGGTGATGTACATATACACATTGTGGAACCTTTCCCCTGGGACAGGATCAGTTTCTTCCTGTTCCCACTCAGGAAGGTCCTGCTATACTTATTGCTGACAACCTCCAGTGATCTGAACATGTGTGAAACACATGATATGAGCACTCAGATATATTTGAATAGGTTCTGTATAAAAAGAGAAGTCCTGGCATATAAGGGAACTTAATCACAGCATTTCGTTTTAATGAGAACACATTGAGCAACAACACTAAATGTCTTTAAGCCTGTAATTATGTTTCGACGTGTCAGTCATGGTGTCTGCCTCATTTCCAGCCTTTCTTAGGGCGTCGTCCCCATTGGGAGTCACTGTTTGAAGAGCCGGCCTGTGCGGCCTCATTTTGTTCTTCCCACCCTCTCATCCTACTGCACCATGGCTAACAGGACCAGGGAGGGTGACTGGTCCCAGGGCACTGAAGTCATGGATTGTGATGTGACATGGCAGCAAATGAGAATGTGACTAGTGAGGTTCCCTCTTGGGAATTTAAACTGGGAAAAATGGACGGCATTAAGTACATGGAGTGTGTTAGTCTCGCAGTCATGTTCAACTCTGTGACCCCAGGGACTGAAACCAGCCAGGCTTCTCTGTCCATGGGATTCTCCAGGGAAGAATACTGGAGTGGGTTGCCACTGCCTTTTCCAGGGGATCTTCCCAACCCAGGGATTGAACCAGGGTCACCAGCATTGCATTGAAAAAGTTGGCTTAAAACTCAGCATCCAAAATTCGGAAAACTAAGATCATGCCATCTGGTCCTATCACTTCATGGCAAATAGTAGGGGAAACAATGGAAACAGTGACAGACTTTATTTTGGGGGGCTCCAAAATCACTGCAGATGGTGACTGCAGCCATGAAATTAAAAGACGCTTGTTCCTTGGAAGAAAACCAGTGACCAACCTAGACAGCATATTAAAAAGCAGAGATATTACTTTGCCAACAAAGGTCTGTCTAGTCAAATTTTTGGTTTTTCCAGTGGTCATATATGGATGTGAGAGTTGGACTACAAAGAAAGCTGAGCACCAAAGAGTTGATGCTTTTGAAGAAGGTGTTGGAGAAGACTCTTGAGAGTCCCTTGGACTTCAAGTAGATCCAACCAGTCCATCCTAAAGGAAATCAGTCCTGAATATTCATTGGAAGGACTGATGCTAAAGCTGAAACTCCAATACTTTGGCCACCTGATGCGAAGAACTGACTCATTGGGAAAGACCTTGATGCTGGGAAAGATTGGAGGCAGGAGGAGAAGGGGATGACAGAGGATGAAATGGTTGGATGGCATCACCAACTCAATGGACATGAGTTTTAGTAAGCTCTGGGAGTTGGTGATGGACAGGGAAGCCTAGTGTGCTGCAGTTCATGAGATCTCAAAGAGTTGGACACAACTGAGCGACTCCAGTGAACTGAACTCCAGCATCGCAGGCAGATAACTTTACTGTCTAAGTCACCAGAGAAGCCCTGAGTATACTGCAGTCATTAATAAACTGAAAAGATTGGAAATAGAGAAGCTATATATGACATCAGGTCCCTCCTGATACAGTGTGTTAAGAAAGATGCAATATCATTTCAGTGGTATTCTTGCCATAAATATGTAACTGCAATCTAATCATGAGAAAATACTAGGTAAATCCAAATGGAGGGACATTGTATAAAACAGCTGACCAAGACTCTTCAGAAATGTGAAAGTCATGAAAGATTAGGAAACATTGAGGAGTGGTTATTGTCATTATATAAGATGTTACGAAGGCAAGCAGTGTAGGGGGTGTGCAGGAACTGTGTGCCATTCTTGCCACATTAATGCAAGCCTAAAGTAATTGCAAAATAAAAAGCTTTAAAATTGTTTCATAATTAAAAAGTCATGAAGGGGGATAGTGACTAGTCGGCGAGTGTCATGGTGAGCCAAAATCACAAGGAAGCTATGCTTGAGTATTTTTAACGGGATTTGTGAGAGGGAGGGAGTTGGGGGCAGAAAAAGCCAGTTAACACAGTAGAAAATAAAATTGTACATAGGCAAAAGCAGAATAAATGCTGATATATGATTTAGTTAAAATAGATGAGTGATAATGTCATGACCAGTAACTGATGTTACCAAGTGCTTGTCATTATAGATACTGGCACTATGCTATGCATTTTACATCTTTTGTTTCATTTAATCTTCTCAACACATGCTTTGACGTAAGTACTACCAGTTTCTCTGTTTTATCGACAAGGAATCTGAATCACCCAGACAGGAAGCAAGCATAGAGAGGTGGGAAAATACAGTCTGTCTCAGTTCACATGTGTGGCAGAGGGGCAGCTAGGATTGGGATCTCAGCAGTGAAACTCCAGAGTCTTCGTGTTGGAACGTGGATGCAGTAGGGCAGTGGTTCTCAAAGGCTGATCTCTGAGATCGTGGGCAGCATGAGTATACCTGGGAATCTAGTTGTTGTTGTTCAGTCACTTAGTCGTGTCCACTCTTTGTGAACCCGTGGACTGTAGCACACCAGGCCTCCCTGTCCTTCACCATTTCCCAGAGTTTGCTCAAACTTACGTCCATTGAGACGATGATGCCATCCAACCATCTCATCCTCTGTCATCCCCTTCTCCTCCCGCCTTCAATCTTTCCCAGCATCATGGTCTTTTCTAATGAGTTGGCCCTTCACATCAGGTGGCCAAATATTGGAACTTCAGCATCAGTCCTTCCAATGAATATTCAGGGTTGCTTTCCTTTAGAATTGACTGGTCTCCTTGCAGTCCAGACATGCAAATTCTCAGGCCCTGTTTCAGAAACCCTGCAGGTGGGGCCCAGCAATCTGTGTTTTCACAGCCCTCCAGGCTATTCTGAGTCTTGCTAAAAAAGGTTTAAGGAGCTCTGAGATGGAGTGAAGGCCCACAATCTCCTACTTTTTCCAGTTCTTCTCATCTCTCCTGGCATACTGTGAAAGGCTCCTTCTCTTCCCGGTTACTCCTGGGATCCTGTGCACCTGCATTCTCATAACTTGTTGCTTAGTCACTAAGTCTTGTCCAGCTCTTTTGCAACCCCATGGACTGTAGCCTACCAGGCTCCTCTGTCCATGGGACTTCCCAGGCAAGACTACTGGAGTGGGTTGCCATATCCTTCCCCAGATCTGCCTGACCTAGGAATCAAAACTGTACCCCCTGCCTTGGCAGGAGAGTTCCTTACTACTGAGCCACCTGGGAAGCCAATCCTTGTAACTACCCTCAGTTATTTGAAGTAACTAGAGCCATGTTTGTTACTTGCAATTAAGAGAGAGAGTTAAAACAAACGCTTCAGACATGTGGGATATGTTTGTTTGAATAGGGCTTATTAACCCTGGGGAAACATCTGTTTCTGGAACCATAGTGGACTAGGACACTCAGGACCAATCCTGGCACTGAAAACAGCTAACAAGTCTGGGATGGATACATATAATTTTAGAAGTATCAGAAAGCTAAAAAAAATAGTAAAGGAATTACCTGGCTAAAAGTTTAGAGGAAAATGAGACCCAGAATAGTCAGTGGAACACTGAAGCCACTTCTGCTTGAGGACATATGTTAGTTGCAATCCAGGAGACCCAGGTTTGATCCCTGGGTTGGGAAGACCTCCTGGAGAAGGGAATGGCAATCCATTCCAGTATTGATGCCTGGTGAATTACATGGACAGAGGAGCCTGGTGGGCTGTAGTTCATGGGTCACAGAGTTGGACACAACTGAGTGATTAACACTTATAAAGAAATAAGATAATTAAGTGAGATGATAAATTTGTCAAGTCCTAAGTGTGAGGTTTTCTACATAAAATGTGGGTGTATCAGTTTGTTTACAAATTGAGTAAGTTATTCTTATTTTCTTTCTCTTAATGGGATTATAAATACTTATGTGTGTGCTGAGTTGCTTTAGTTGTGTCCGACTCTTTGCAATCCCATGGACTGTAGCTGCCAGGCTCCGCTATCCATAGAATTCTTCAGGCAAGAGTACTGGAGTGGGTTGCCATTTCCATCTCTAGGGGATCTTCCCGACCCAGGGATTGAACCTAGGTCTCCTGCATTGCAGGTGGATTCTTTACCACTGAGCCACCAGGGGAGCTTGAGAACATGGGCAGGGATTATTCTTGGTTGCAAAACCTAGTCACATTGAACCCAGGACCTACCCATGGTAGGGAGTCTAAGAGGAAATCTCTCTGTGTAAAACTGAGATCCCCAGGCTACCCTCTGAGCATAAGGATAAGGGTGAACCAGAAGTCAACACTCCTTGCCCTCCCATCTTTAGTGCTGAGTAGGAGAGGGTGCAAAACCCAAATCCTAATGAAATAAATCATTGAGAAGTTACAGCCAAACCGTGATCTTCTCAAGGATGTGGTACCTTAAACACACTTCACCTAGGCAGTTCAAAGAATGATGGGTGTGGATTTGGTTTAAGGTGGTCCTGAACTGGTCGTGCCCCTGTGTGTGCCTAGTAAAAGCAAATGAAGATCCTAGGCTTCCAGGAATTCCCAGAATAGGTCTATGAGTGTAAGGGGAAAATCATAGTAAAATTTAACCAAGTATTTGTGGAAGCCAGGCACCAAGGGTAAGTACAAGCAGAAACAACCAGCTGCCAGAACAGATGCACAAAAATGTAAGGTTTTAGAATTGTCAGAGTATAAGATGCAGTTCTATCTTTAAAGAAATAAGATAAGCTTAAAAATATTTTTAAGGAAACAGGAAACTAAAGTCCTAGGAAATCTGACGGAAAAAAATAGAATTTCAAGAAGGGAAAAAGTAAAAATATATTAAACCAGGACTTATAATGATTAAAATACACTGTTTTATACTCTGAATAATCTTCTATATTTTTGATGAGTGTATTTTGTGAGATCTTATATTTTATGTGGTTAACTTTTGATTTAAATTTATTTGAAATTAATAAATGACGTTTAAATTGTAACTTGATACATAAAGACATTGAAAGTGGTTTAAGCTTACATTAAATCTGTATTTCAGTTTTGACATCTGACTGTGATATAGATAATGATATGGATGTATGAGTGACTTCTCCAATAAATTAAACAGTGGCCCAAGTTGGTCTTAATTATCTGAATATATCATGAACACTTGAGGATTTTGAGACTAAATATTTCAGTTAAATATCCTGTCCCATCACTTCATGGCAAATAGATGGGGAAATAATGAAAAAAGTGACACACTTTCCTTGGGCTCCAAAATCACTGCAGATGGTGACGGTAGCCATGAAATTAAAAGACACTTACACCTTGGAAGGAAAGTTATGACCAACCTAGACAGCATATTACAAAGCAGAGACATTACTTTGTCAACAAAGGTCTGTCTAGTCAAGGCTATGGTTTTTCCAGGGGTCATATATGGATGTGAGAGTTGGACCAAAAAGAAAGCTGAGTACCAAAGAATTGATGCTTTTGAACTGTGGTGTTGGAGAAAACTCTTGAGAGTCCCTTGGACTGCACGGAGATCCAACCAGTCCATCCTAAAGAAAATCAGCCCTGAGAATATTCATTGGAAGAACTGAATCTGAAGCTGAAACTCCAATACTTTGGCCACCTGATGTGAAGAACTGACTCATTGTAAAAGTCCTTGATGCAGGAGGAGAAGGGGATGACAAAAACATGAGATGGCAGGATGGTATCACCAACTCTATGGACATGAGTTTGAGCAAGTTCCAGGAGTTGGTTATGGACAGGGAAGCCTGGTGTGCTGTAGTCCATGGGGTCACAAAGAGTCAGACACTACTGAGCAACTGACCTGAATTGAGTTCAATTAAATGGAGTCAGTCCCCATTTTATTTATCAAATTTAATTAAAGAGTTGAAAGAGTATAAATAACTTTGGAGGAAATGCAAAAATATGACAATAGGCTCAGTATATAAGCATGTGAGTGGAAAGTTTCAAGACTCAACTGGTATGCCAGTGATTCAACAGTAAAACAATCTGTGTTCCCCAGAGGAAAATGTCAACTTTCAGGACTGGTAAAACTTATGACTGAGGCTTAGTGTATGGAAAGGTTAGAACCACCATTTTCTAACTGTGAGTAAATGTATCTGCAAATGTTGAATGTGTAATATTTGATTCATCCCCAGAGATGCTAATTATTCTTTAAGAATGTGGTAATGAGGTGAAACATACTGTGTGCCAGCGGGCATAATAGAATATGTTTCATATCATTCGTTTAAATCAGGGCATTAATTTTCACTACAAGATAGAATTAGTGATAGAGGCATACTGTAGAGGCATAGATGGAGGCAAACTATGGGAAAAAATTTTTAGCAAGTATAGACGATCAGCCACACAAGTATTGGCTCTACAAATGCTGATCTCATTTGCTTGCAGCCAGACTTGTTGAAAGATGGCTATCAGAAGAAAAAAGTCCCCTCTGTGGTGCCCTATTAATATTAATAGCCCTTAGTAAGGGAAAAAACATAAAGTTCAAGTTAAATGCCATAAAAGATAATTCTTTTGAATGCAACATGAAGCCACTGGGGCCACAGTTTCCACTTTTGTAAATATTATTATTCCTCAGCATTGATTTACTGAACATATGCCATGTCAAGATATAAAGGAAGAAGTAGACTTTGTCCAGAAAGTTTATGGTATGTATGACCAAGAGCCTGGGATGCATCTCATAGGTGAGAGTAAGTTGGCATCTTATTATATGTTTAATGAATGTTTTCATGTTTTGATTTGAATTCCGTCTTTCTCCCCCACTGTCTACCTCAGTCATAGATTAGAAGAAAGGCTGGAAAAAGTCAGACCTTTTGGAGTAGACGGTTGATTGGTTTTTAGAGACAGGAAAACACATGTAGAAATGAGTTAGGTGAAAGTGACTTAGTCCATTGTCATGACCTCTGAGAAGAGCAGAAGCAGGGAAATAGGTAGGTCAGTGCTGAGGATTGTAGCTTCAAGAGTGCCCAGACTTAGGCAACATCTGTCACTTGGATGGGTGAGTAAGCAAGAAGGATTGTGGTTTGAGTTCTATAAGTTGATGCAAAATTTAGTATCTCTAAGTCTTGTAAGAAGTTAGGGCATTAGTCACATACTCTCAAAGTGAAAATACCCAGTATGGTTTAATGAAAAAAGCAGACTTTGGAATCAGAAGGACTTGAAGACATGAAGAGAAGCCTAGTTTCTCATAGCGAAGATGAAAGGAGATGCAATTTGTAAAATAGGTGGCACATAGCAGATTATATAAAATCCTAAAAGGATTTGTTTCTATACTATATGACAATTGTAGGAATTCATATAATCTTAAATATTTGACTGAGGGAAATTTTCTATCCCATCTTGAGGTGGACAGAAAAGGAACTCAGCCATCCTTTGATGCCACGTATTTTACAAATTATATCTCCTTTTATCTTTTCTATGAGAAAATAGGCTCATTCATGTCTTCAAGTCTTTCTGATTCCAGAGTGTCTGCTTTTTTGATTAAAACATGTTGACTGCTTTCAGTTTGAGAGTATGTGACTAAGGCCCTCATTTCTTAAAACACTTAGGTATACTACATTTTGCACCCGAAACTATCACAACACTGTTAATCAGCTATGCCTGCCTGCTAAGTCGCTTCAGTCGTGTCCGACTCTGTGCGACCTCATGGACGGCAGCCCACCAGGCTCCCCCGTCCCTAAGATTCTCCAGGCAAGAACACTGGAGTGGGTTGCCATTTCCTTCTCCAATGCATGAAAGTGAAAAGTGAAAGTGAAGTCGCTCAGTCGTGTCTGACCCTCAGCAACCCCATGGACTGCAGCCCACAAGGCTCCTCCGTCCATGGGGTTTTCCAGGCAAGAGTACTGGAGTGGATTGCCATTGCCTTGATTGCTATACTTCAATGTAAAATGTTTAAAAAATTAAGTTCACGGTCTTACGGGCCAACA